>NC_091063.1:22071676-22704676 GCF_000393655.2 Nicotiana sylvestris | reverse complement strand
AACCATCCCCACGAGACCTGTCTCTATTTTCTTATCTTCTCGTGGACAAATCACGATTCCCAAGAATGTCGTTATGAATGCCAAGGTTCATCTTGCTTCCCATTTACTTCTGTTTCCAGCATGGGTTAGTCCCAGATTTGGTTCTTCGAAACCCCGAGGATTACCATAACGCTGATACAGGAACTGAAGAGTGCAACATCCTCCCAACAAATCATCATTCTGAACACTCCGGCTGATATTTAGCAAATCCAAAAATTTGTGCGGAGATACCGGTCTTGGTGACAGCAAATATTGACCCCTCAGATTTCCATTCAGACCCGCATAACCCGCGACTTCTTCCAGCGTGGGCGTAAGCTCAAAACCCCCAAAACGAAACACATTGCGGGTCGGGTCCCAAAATGGTATTAAGGCCTCGATGACATCCGGCTTTGGCTTGACATTTAGTAGATCTACAAGACCTCCCAGGATTCTAGCCACTATTTCTTTGTTGCCTTCTCCCAGATCATTCCACCACATGTGGAGCTGGAGGGGGACCTCATTAAGTATGGTGAAAGATTAATTTGCATTTGTGCTCATCCTGCACATTTATTAAGGTGATTAAGAAAAAGGTAAATTTATTTGATTCAAAACAAAACTACTATTTTTATTTTTATTTTCCAAACTAAAACGAAAGACCCGTTTTTTCAAACACGGCCTTTCAGCACTTCGGAGACAAAGATTTTAAGGCTGTGTGGATTAACCGATCGAAATCTTAAAAATGACCAAAGGTGCTATTTATGCAAAATCAGCCTTCCGGCGTCCCTTTTGGGAACATTCGTCTATTTTTGACAAAAACGGCATCACCCGACTTATCTATGATGAAAATTAAAATTTGACATTTTTGGCTATTTTTGCAAAAGGGGAGGTTGGACCCGATGAGGGTTGCCTACGTATATCACATCCGGTGAGAATCAAACCTGTGTAGTTCGGGTAGAGAAACAAGTTATTTCTGAAAACAAGATTCTTTTTCCTCTGTTCCTTTTATAACAAACAAACAAACTATTTTTCTTCTCCGTTTTAAAAACAAGACAAACTAAAATAGAAGACTCTTTTTCACGCATTTTTGCTTTTTGAGTAAAACAAATAATTTTAAAAATATAAAATATTTTCTTTTTATTTTTTCAAAATTTCGGCAGAGTTTCGACAGTATTTGGGCATTGGTTTTCTAGAAATAGGTAATTAACTCTCTACACTACTATTTCCTCTCTTTTTTTTCCTCAAATTTCTGATATTTCCGAGATTCAGAAGCCGGTCAGCATGCAAGTCCGAACAAATAAATGCACAGAAAACAAGTATGATACATCAGGATGGTCTTTTTCATTTCAGGTTGCTTGTCCTAAACGGACCCAACCTCTGTGTTGAGTCCCCTAAGCCAAATGCACATTATGCAAATAAGCGTTCCTACTAGGATCCGGCATGAAGTTGAGTTATTCTAGGTTCAGAACCTGAGTGTTTGTTCTAGACCTGGCTTACCCGAGCGGACAGCTCGAGCCGAGGGGGGCAGCGTACCGGGAATACAGAAGCTTCGTTGGCTTTGCAACTTGTCTGAACCTCGTTCTAAATTTGGGATATGACTCTAACAGAAAAGAAGTCACACGAAGTGCACACTTTTTCATAATTTAGAAGACTCAGAGAGAAGAGGGATTTCACAACAGTTTATATATACAATTCAACAAATATCAAAGCGGTAAAACATTTATCACAATAGCATGGAACATGTAGGAAAATCAGATAAAGCCAAATATAACAATTACACTAAGCTCGAATTCTTAAACCCTGAACCAGAGTTCTGGGTTTGTGTCCCCAGCAGAGTCGCCAGAGCTGTCACACCTCCTTTTTCACCTACATCCCCACAAGGGCGTAAAGGAGTTTTTCCACTTAAAGGACAATCGGAACGAAATTTATTATTATTTATTCAGAGCCGCCACTTGGGAGATTAATGGTGTCCCAAGTCACCGGTTGAATCCCGAACTGAGGAACATATGACTCTGTTAACAATCCACGAACCAGAAATCTAAGTAAGAAATTCTGTTAACCCGGGAGAAGGTGATAGGCATTCCTGGATTCCGTGGTTCTAGCACGGTCGCTCAACTGTCGTATTTGGCTTATTTATCTGATTTTAATACATTTTGAACCTATGTGCCAATTTTAACTTTCAACCGCTTTTACTCAATTTTTAAAAGAAAGTTGAACGTCGTCTAAAATATGTCTTTAGATTGCGTCACATGAAATGCACCCGCAATCCTGAACACATTTTATTCAACATTTTGGGATTTGATTTGGGTCACATGAAATGCACACCCGAGTTTAAGAAAGTAACTTTATTAAAATACGCGCCTAAAGCGACTAATGCGTTATTATCTTTGGGGGGCGTGAAATTCGCTAAACGGCCCATCCTAATTCTAAGTAATTTAATACAGACATTTATTGAGGACCCCGCTATTTAGGCATTTTATTTAGCGAGGCTCATCTCAGTTTATTATTTAAAAGGCAAACCTAAAAGCAACTATGATTTTCTATTTTTATTTGTCTCTAATAATAAAAGAAAAAGTCCTAATTAATTTGTTACTGGACCAAATGATAATTCTGCACCACAGTCTAGCCATTGGGCTCCAGGATAAGCCCAACAAAGAGAAATTACATCCAGGTTTGTACCCCAAAATTGGCCAGTCGCAGACCTTGGCCCAGGTCCAAACGTGAAGGGAATTAAAACTGGACCTGGGCCCGCATCAAATGAGTTGAAGCTCAAACTGCTGGAAACAGGCCGCTGGGCCTTGATCTTTGTACCAAGCAAACTTAATTCAATTAAAACGAATACTACTAAATTTGCTTCAAGCTATTCCATGTGCACTCTATAATTTGTAACAAGTAAGAACAAGGTACACCTACTCAAATTAGCAAGCACTGATCATTTTGATTCCAATTTCAAGCTTGGGTTATGCCTAACTAATGTATTACCACAATATTCCGAAGGCAATGGAGTGATTAACGACTAAGTTGAGCTATCAAACACACTTCACCAATTTAAGTGCATATTCCCTGATCTTAAGCTCAAATCACTGGTGTCAAAACTAAAGTGCTGCACTTACTAAATCAATTATTAGTCCCGATTTTAACATTATCATGATCTACATTCTGATTTCAAGGCCAATTTTTAGCTGTAATGAATAATTATCACATGAATTCAAGATACACTACACTAAAACTACTATTCAGAATGAACAAATTCTAATTCAAATTTAACAATCCAATATCGTTCAAAGTCCAGATTATTACACATCAAATCTGATTTGCATCAAACAATGTACACACTAACTAACATTTATCTAGCCATCAGTGTACAACACATAGAGAACATGAACATGCTGATCTCATTTCTATTTCAATAGCTACATCAAGGTAGTTTTGAGACGTGTACCTGGAGTATGAAATACAAGAGGAAAGAGAGAGAGGTCAGCAACAACACGTGTAACATCAGTTTAGATTTCAAACAGCAGCAAACACAGCCAGTTCAGCCCAGAAACAATTCAGCAGTCTAGAAACATTTTAAAACCCAATAGGACCAGTAGATCTACCCATAACAATACCAGATAACCAGAAAATGAACCCAGCACATCAACATCTTTAGCATATAACCCACAGTCAACTCGATTGAATCAGATTTAATACCCAGATGACTCGAACCACCTTCAGACCTCAAACATCAACTAGAATAAAGGAATTCAAACAGTTTTGGATCCTAGCTAAGCTAGAAAATTGTGTTAGATGCTGAGGTTCAAAATAGCCTAAGGAAAAGCAATGTAACAGTTGTTTTTTTCGAGTTTTCTATTGTTTTTTTGGATTTTCTATTGGATTTGTTTTTGAAACTAAAATCTAGAAGAAGATTTTTGAACTTCCATTGATTTGAAATTCAAATTTTAGGCTCAGATCTGCAGAGAGGGTTTTGGGGGAAATTTTTGGGGTTCCAACTTGTGTGTTAAGGCAAAGAGGCATGCCTTTTATAGACAAAGATGAGGGCATCCCCTTAATTTCTGTTTACAATTCAGTCCCTTATTTATTTTCAGATTAGTCCTTTAGTTACTGACTTGTTCTTCAAGTAAGTGCAATTATTTTCTGAATTCTCACCCTAAACCCCCTTTTAGAATGCTCTAGGAATTTAAAGTAACAACTACAAGATTCTTTACCCTATCATTCCTAAACTACCCTTGCAATGCCCTGTTATTTACCCCAAATTGACCAACCTTTCACCTCAGTTAAACTATGGTTTAATTAAACAAACTCTAAATCAAATGTTCATAAGCAGATAATCACCTAAAATCAAACTAGCTAGACATATTAAGCTAAATACGAAGTTAAACCTATTAATGAACTATTCTTAGCAACTAAATCAAAGTGAAGAAATTAACTAACTAAAACGAGAATTAAACCTATCATCACAGACTTCAATTGTACATGAAATTTAAAGCAACATCAATTAACTTGGAAAAAAAAACGAAACATCAAAATTTAAACTAAACTAAACACTGAACAAGAACTAATTCTTATACTAATGACAAAATTAACATTTAACAGAACTCGAACAACAATCAAATAAGAAAACTTCAATTACTAACCCTAGATGGATAACACCGAATCCAGATCAATTAATGAAGCAAAATCGTCAAGAAAAGAGGATAATTCGAAAATACAACGAAGAGAGAAACTCACTGATTTCAAACCTTCGACTCGACTGACTTGTTACTTGGTTTCCAAACAATATTATGTGCTTGTTCTTTCCAAGAACACTCACATAATACAACTTGAAACCATATGGGCCCTTGGCTAACCCGAGAAATTCCAGAAACGTCGACAGAAATCCTAGATCCAAAATTCGCGGCGGTCCAGTGGGATTCGAAGTAAATTAATCAAAGGTTTAGGAAAAGGGTTGTGAGAGGAGTATGTGGTCCGATTTTGGGGAGGTTTAGACGAATTTGGGTTTTGGCCGGAAAACTTCGCTTCAAGATTCGAACCGTTCGGCTATGATTCGAGGAATGCTATGGCCAGATTCGAGATGAGGGAGAAGAGGAGATTCTAGGGTGTTTTTTTGGTCTGGACTGGAGTGGTTACCGTCGTCGCCGCCGGCGAGCTTGACGGAGCATATAGAGGCGGCGTCTCTAGGGTTTGTGTAGAGGTGAGTTCTTAGAGACGAGATAGGAGGGGTGAAGGGGTTCGGACAGTCTTATACTAATAAAACCCCACTTCTCTACCATTGGATTGATTAACCTCGAAGGCCTGGATTGATCGATGCCAAACAACGTCATTTTAGTTATGCAAATGGGCGGACCGGGTAGAGGCTACTGGGCTGGGTCATTTTGGGTGTGTATTTGGGCTGAAGAAACGAATTAAACGGCTCACTTCGTTGTACCAGTCCACTTCTCCCTTTTTATTTGTATTCTCTTTATTTCTTTTATCTATTTTTGTATTTCATTTTGTATTTTTCTGATTTTGTAAAAATGCAAAAGTAAAATAGAGTCCTAATATATTTCAAAGTTAAACTAATTAACTCCTAAAATTGTTTAAAATCTATTTCATGACAAATTCAACAATTAACAATTAAAAATGCAAAAGTGGACTATTTTTGTTATTTTCTTTATATTTTGTTCCAAAAACAAATTATCCCCTAATTAATCCTAAAATATGAAGTTAAATCCTAAATGCAAATACCAAATGTATATTTTTTTTTTGTATTTTCATATGAATTAAAATGCACAAAAAATGCAAACAATTAACAGGAAATGACACAAAATTCACAAAATTGTAAAATAATGAAAAAGATCATTTTGTTTAAATTTTGGGAATAATTCATATATAGGGAAAAAATCACGTGCTCACAAGTGGCTCGTTGCACACAGGAGGTTCGATTAGTTTTGCGGCCCATAAACTAAGATTGGTAATTAGTTATAAAAAATTTCTTAGTTTTACATATATAATTTTACGATTGTAATGTCTAAGTCATACTTTTTGTTATAAAGGAAAAAGAAAGAGGGAAAGATATGAGTCATGCTGAGGTTTCCGAGGAGACATATAAGAAAAAGAAGAAGGACAGTATAAGAGAATACTGGGTGAAGACGCATGCGTCGGACACATATGTAAAATACTGATTTCATAATTATTTACAGTTTATTAATATTAGTTTATTTACATGATAGTTATATTTTCATTTCAGGAAGATTATCATAAAAAGGTAGAAGAATGGCAACAAACTCAACCTCCTTCAACTCAACCAACACCTGATGATATGGCTTCATTGTGGACAGAGACATCGGGTAGAGTAAACAAAGGCAGAGTCTACGGACTTGGAGTACGCCAACCTACAGGTCATCCAAACCCACTCCTAGCTGCTTCTTCTTCTTCGCAAAACCAAGAATAGATGGAAGATATGAGAAAACAAAATTTGTGATTTGAAGCAACAATTGGACTCACAATTCGGAACATTTTGTTAAGATGCAAAAAGTTATGAGAAAATATGGGCCGATCTATCTGATAATGAGGATGAACAAACTGAATCTGATTTATAGTATTCTAGGTGTATGGTATTGGTTGATTGTTAAACTTGATTGTGAGAGACAAGTTTATATTTTATTTTTAAACTTGAATGCGGGTTACTATTTGGATGTTTTTATGCCCAAAATTATTAGGTTTATTGGATTTGTTAGTTTAGATTATGTTAATGGTTGGATTTGTTGGTTTAGATGTGATATTGGTTGATATTTATTGATTGGTTGTTGGTATTGTATTGTAATTATTTGATAGGTGGTGTAGCTCAAAATTGAGTAGAATTCTGCCCAATTTTAATTTACAGAAAATTCTGACAGCTTTCCGACAAAAACAGTCGGAGGTTTACCCCATTTTTTCAAAAAACATCCAGATTTTCGATCGATTTGGTCGGAAATGATTAAAAATTTAATTATTCTTTAAAAGTATTCGACCGTTTCGGTTGAAAAGTTAAAGAAATTTTATTTTTTGATTATTAATTTTCAACCGAATCGGTCGGAAAATATTTATTTATATTATTTAATTTTAAATAAATATTTATTTTTATTGAAATAATCACGCGTACGGTAAAATTCCGACCACTTTGGTCAAAAATTTGAAAATAATTTGGTTGTGTGACCTTTTGAACATTCCGACTACTTCAATTGGAAATCACTGACTGAAAATTATTTTCCGACCAATTATTTTCTAACCGACCAATTTTGGTCGGAAAGTAATCGGAAATCCATAATTTTCAACCATTTTCCGGCGGATATCGTGGTCGGAAATCACTCTTTTTCTTGCAGTGCATGTATATTGTTGGGCTAAAACAGTACAATAATAATTTTAATATGGTATGATATTGTTCGCTTTGGGTCAATCTCTCCTCGAACTAACGGCCCAAATGTAGTCCTAACATAGTGTGATATTGTACGTTTTGGACTAAGCCAGCACGGTTCTCCCCAAAAGGTTTCACAACATAAGAAATTCATACACTTTATATATATGCTCCCAATCTTTTCAACTACCAATATGAAATTTTGTTCGCACGCTCAACATATTTGAGGCTTAATCTACATCTTGTTCAAACTTTTCCTAGA
The DNA here is from genome assembly GCF_000393655.2 of Nicotiana sylvestris. Taxonomy (NCBI): domain Eukaryota; kingdom Viridiplantae; phylum Streptophyta; class Magnoliopsida; order Solanales; family Solanaceae; genus Nicotiana; species Nicotiana sylvestris. The sequence continues at coordinate 22,697,024 of NC_091063.1, read as the reverse complement.
AAACTTTATCCATATATTTTAGTTTAATGTTTTCTAAGAAACAAAATCTGGTGTACCACACTATTTTGCCATCCTAGTGGGGAAACTAAAAGGAAGCAATTTACTAAATACGAGGATCATAACAATGACCCAAACAAAAGAGGCAGACATTAAAAGACAACAAGCTGAGTCACTTCCGACTAATAATTTAATATTATTTATCCTTTGCGAACCTATCACGATCCAAAATTTTTATTATCGGGACTGTGATGGCGCCTAACATTTCACTTGCTAGGCAAGCCAATATTAGAACAGCTTATCTATTTTTAAATAGTTTAAATTAAATAATGAGAAAAAAATTGAAATAATTGTAATAATCCAAAGTAAAGTGCAGAAGCTATAACAACTAAAATATCTTATACAACCCTGGACCCGATGTCACAAGTACACGAGCTACTAGAATAGTACAAACAAGGGTCTGAAATAAATATAAAGTTGTCTGAAGGAAAATACACATCTAAATAAAAGAAAGGGGACTCTAGGAGCTGCGGACATTGAGCAGTTGTACCTCAAGTCTCCACAAGCTGGCCAATTCGAGCACGTTAATAATCGTCCCTGGGACCGACTCCAAGATCTGCACAAGAAGTGCAGAGTGTAGTATGAGTACAACCGACCTCATATACTCTGTAAGTGCCGAGTCTAACCTCGATGAAGTAGTGACGAGGCTAAAGCATGTCACTTACACTACAACCTATACGCAGTATATAATAAAATGGGAGAAGGAAATACAGAACGAAATAAGACAGTTAACTGAAGAAAATACAGAATGAAATAAGATAGTTAACTGAAGAAAATAGCTAAATCCTCAAAGGAAACCAATACCGATCAGAATTACCAATCGTTAGAGTTTCGTATAAAAAATACCGAGAGCCAACACAATATAGAAAAATAGAAACACATAGGTTGTTGCGGCGTGCAACCCGATCCCAGCGTACAACACAATCATCCCTTATTCCACCGTAATAATATTACAATCATAAACAAATAATATATATGTTGCGGAGCGCAACCTGATCTCACCATATAACAAATCAGTATCATAATTTACCTTTATTTCAGCGTATCAATCCACCCTTATTTCACCTGTTGCGGCATGCAACCTGATCCTACCATATCAGTAAAAATTCACCCTTATTCCACCATATCAATCAACCCTTATTTCACCTGTTTCGGCGTGTAACCCGATCCCACCATATCAGAAGCAAATATTCAATAAGCACAGTCAAGTTAATAATTCAAATCACAAGAACCCCTACGATCAACGAACACAAAGCTGAGTCAGAAAGGAAACCTTGTACAATATGAGAATTCACATATGTAATACTACACGGCAAGACAAGTTCAATAAATGACAATTAGAAGGTGCAAGTAAGTCAATTAAGGCAAATAGCAACGAGTCATGAAAGCATGAAAAGGATCTAACATTGTTAACAGGAGAAACAATGATTAATATGTAGCAAATAAGCATGGAAGACATTTAGAGCATATAACAATTAAAGTAGAGAAGGAGATAATTAAGGAAAAGCGGGAAATCGGGAAAACTAGTAAAGCGTATAAGCACTCGTCACCTCGCATATACGCCGCAACACGTGAAATTCACATAGTACATAGTCCGAGGGTTCCTAACTCACTCTGCAGTCAACTCAGAGCTCTATCGGGGCCTTTCCCCTAGAATCCACCTCCAAATCACTCTTATCTAACCACAATGGGGTCAACAAAATCAAATATTGTTAAAGGAATCAATTACAATGCATAAATTTAGAATTTTCACACTTTTCCCCCAAAAGGTAAAAAACCGACCCCTGACCCGCTTGGTCCAAACCCAAAATTCAGACCAAAACCTAATTATGTATTCACCCCCGAGTCCGGTTATGTAGTTTGTTTTGAAATCCAACCTCAATTTTATGTCTAGATTCTAATTTTACAAAAATTCCTAATTCTATCCAAACCCCCAATTTCTATCATGAATATCCTAGATTTTAGGTTGAAATCTTATTAAATGTAATGGAAGATTGAGAGAAATTAGGTTAGAATCACTTACCAATGAATTGGGGAAAAAAAGTTCTAGGAAAATTCGCCTCTAGGGTTTCTAGGTTAGAAAATTTGAAGAATGAGAGAAAAACCCGTCGAGTTCAAATTTTGATCAGGTGTAGGTGTCGCAATTGACCTGGGGTGCCGAATTGCGAACCCGTAAATGCGAAGTATGAAAATTCTTGTTGCCTTCGCAAATGCGAACAAAATGTTCGCAAATGCAAACTTGAGGGGATCGCAATTGCGAAGTCCACCCCCAGCCCCCTGCTCGCACATGCAAAGTTTTCTTCGCAAATGCGAGGCTCGTATTTGCGAGTCAGACCTCGCAATTGCGAAGTCTGCAGACCTTGATCACCAGTATTCCATTTAAGTTCAAAATCACTTCGTGACATATCCGAAACTCACTCGAGCCCTTGGGGCTCCAAACCAAATATGTACACAAGTCCAAAAATATCATAAGAACTTGCTTGTGCGATCAAATCGCCAAAATAACACCTAGAACTATGAATCGGACACCAAATCAAATGAAAATTTCATGAGAACTTTAGAACTTCAATTTTAAGAACCGACCGTCTGAATCAGGTTAAAATAACTCTATGTTTCATCAAATTTGATAGACAGTCATAAATATAGTAATGGACCTATACCGGGTTCCAGAACCAGAATACGGGCTCGGTATCAACAAAGTCAAACGCTGGTCAAATCTTTAAAGTTATTAAACCTTTAAACTTTCAAATTTCGGCAAAAAATGATAACTCTAGTTAGGGACCTCCGAATTCGATTCTAGGAATACACTCACGTCCCAAATCACGATACGGACCCACTGGGACTGCCAAAACACAGATCCGGGCTTGTTTGCTCAAAACGTTGACCGAAGTCAACTCAAATAGATTTTTAAAATAAAATTTTATATTTTATTAATTTTTAACATAAAAGCCTTCCGAAAGACACCCGGACTGCGCATGCAAATCGAGGAAGGCTTAAAGAAGCTATCGGAGGCTTCGAAACACAAATTTAAAGTTTAAAACTCTAGAGTCATCACAGAAATATTATTTAATCTCTTTAGGGGTTTAGGGGGGATTTGCTTGACCAACCTTTAGAATAACATTTTGTACAAATCTAGCTCGTAAAAGTTGTACTTTAAAGTCAAAAAATAATATTTATTGTATGACTAGAAAAGCTAATTAACTGCTACCATTTAAGGAGGAAATGATGATTAAATTATCTAAAGTTTGCGTTTACTTACTGGCAAATGACTTTTTTCACTACTGAAATAAGGCACGTTACTTGCAAACACAAACAATTATATAGTGAATAAATTATAAAAATGATTCCTAAAATCTTTCACAAATTTATCTCCACTAATTCGTTGCCAAAACTTTCAGAACATATATTTGTGCAATGTCTTTCCATTTTGGTGATTTTTCCATGTTTAAATTTCAGGTTAATACGTGTGCCCCCCCCCCCCCCCCCAACCCAAACCCAAACCCAAATCCCTTTTTTTGGAAAAGTTTCATATCTTGAGCTAGGGTGTTAGTGGATCTTAAAAAAATCAACTTTATCGAGGTACCGAACAGAATCGTGATTATTAGATTATTTTAATTAAATCGTAGCCTTTTATCTAAATTTATAACCGTACCGAATAATAGCGTAAATTTTTAATTTATAAAAATAAATCGAAAAAATATTAATGACTCTTACATGGCATATTTATTTTTTTAAAAAAATTTAACCGAACCGTACTTATATCAAAGAGAAACCGAGATGATTGGTACAATTTCAAAAAGCCTAAGTTTGATTATACAAAATAAAATAACAAAAAAATTAATATGATATAAATTTTATAAAATAACCGACTAAATCGAATCATTCATACCCCTATCTTGAGTATTAAAATATTCTGTTCTTTTTAAAGATACAGTATAATTAATATTTTTTTTTTGTGGATCACTAGGATAAGAGTGGTAGAGGGTTGCAAATTGTCATCTAAAATCGTAGTAGTAGAATTTGATTTGTTAATACCATGATAAAAATGAATTTCTGCTTCCATTGTCTCTAGCTATCAAATTTAAGCTCATATATATCCAAGCAACTGCAAAATATACAGTAGAATATTTTGTCAGTAACTAAGGATTGAAGCAAGCTACAAGCATTTATGATCGTGTTTTCTTAATGATCTTATGTAGATAAAATTACATACACATTCCAAGCTTGAGATATATTTGAGCAAATAAGAATCCTTTTCATTAAAATTTGGCTTTTCATGAAACATGTTTTATACTCGAAAATAAAATTATACTTTATGTGGGACATGTTTTATATACTCGAAAATAATATAATATTCACTATGTTTTTTTTTTCATGAACATGTTTTATACTAGAAATAAAATTCAGTTATAATACTTTATTACAGACATATTAGTTATTTTAGATAGGGAAACAATCAGATCATGCCTGCTGGCTGCTGATGTAACCATTGAAAATAAATAATGTTAACATTTTCTAATTGAACGCTTAATTTATTTATTTTTATTACTTAATCACGAGCCAAAAACATTGAATCTGGTCCAAAATTGTGTGTTTCCTACGTACGGCTACAATATTCCCTGTTTTGGTAAGTCATATTTCACACGATTTTATGAAGGAATCAATTCTATTAATCATCATTTCTCGTTTTTATTCTCTAGTCCTTTTGACCCAAAGACAATGCATCTACTGCCACCCAACCATGCATTGTTCCTGCTTATTAAAATTTGGTTAAAAAGTATCAATGAGTTACAAAAGAAATTTAGATACTTTCTATATTTGTACAACGAATGAATCCTTATCTAACTCTCTCTTCTTTCACTCCCAAAACCATTGAGTCTAATTCAATATAATGGGATTCCTAGGAATATTACTCACAAGTCGCAACATTTCCTGTCCCTTTTGGTTAGAAATTTTTCGAATAATTGCGTTGGTGGGCTATTTAATTAGGTATAACGCATTTTAAGATGAGCTAATTAGGCTTTCTTTGTAGATTTGCAATTTTGATCTGTTGGATTGTCTTTTTAATTTGTTAATAGTGGAATATCTGTTATCTTTTGTAGATCTCTTAAATTTCATGTTTCTCATGGTAAACATGCAAAAGACACAAACTTAGGCAAAAGTGAAAGAAAAGCGAAGGAACAAGACAGCACTAGTTCAATTCAACGAGAGGGACCAGAGGGGCACTAGTTCAGCATAAATAGGGAAAATTATATTGCATAGCCTCTTTCAAAATAATAGTAAAAAAATATAAATTTTTTGTATACTTTTTTTTATATATCCATTTATGTATGTTATATACAAAAATATACAAATTTTATACACTTTTGTGGCTAGCGAATATAAATAGTTTCGGTCGATAGGGGTGTCAATGTTTTGGTCCGGCCTGTTATTTTATAGAATTTATATTATACCAATTTTTCGGTTATTCTATTATGTATAACCAAATTTAGACTATTCAAAACCATCTCAATCATGTCGGTTTCTCTTCGGTATCGGTATGGTTCGGTAAATTTTCGGTAATTTTTTAAATGTCATGTAAAAATCACTAGTATAAGTAGATGCAATAACATATACACTTTTATAGGACTTGGAAAAATTATGTAGACATTTTTAAAGTTTAAAATATGAAAGATTGCTAGAGTATAGATCAATCAACTATTCTACATCAACGTAAAAGAAACTAAACAAATATAAATCACACGAGTGAAAAGATACTAATCAAACTACGATTCAAGAAGTCTATGCAAGATCAAAAAGTCAAAAGGATAAATCTAAAGCATATGAAAGAAAATATATTAAATACATTATAGTTTGCTACTCATAATCACTACAATACCTTGTGTCTTGCTAGTCAATAGGTTTGGGAATTATGATTATGAATTTAACTAATTGTTGGTTTGTAACTGCTTTTTTCATAATTCCAAAGCCTAAGGAAAAATTTAATGTGTTATTATTTTTAAACTTAATATATAAATATATTTTTTACATTATAAATTTATTCGGTATGGTTCGATATTTTTTCAGTTTATTTTCATAAAATAAAAAATCTACCCTAATTATCGGTACGGTTATAGATTTATATAAAAAAACCTACAATTTTATTAAACGAAACCTAAAAATCGGTTCGGTACAATACGGTTCGATCGGTTTAATCGGTTTTTATATTTCCATTGACACTCCTATCGGTTGGTGGCTAAAAGTAATTTTTGCGCGTTTGAATAAGGGTCTATTTAACTTTTTAAAGTTTGAACTATTAAATAGGTTTTTATTACATTAGTAAAAATTAGTTTAGTTAGAATTATAATTGATTATAATTTTAAAAATGTGACCCTCATATAACCACAGCCTAATTTTTTTATAAAGGAACAGCCCAATAGTCATCTCAATGGGCCAGTGGCCCAATTGTTAACCTAAAGCAGGCCCATAGAAAGTTCAAGGTTGAAGAAATTGAATGGATAGCCCAGAGGGGAAGAATTAGGTCTTTTGGAGTTTGGTTATCTTCTTCTTCTTCTTTTTAATTTTTTTTTCTATTTTAGGCCATTCAATTTGAAATTCAATTTCTTGTCATTGTGAGCACCTAATTTTTTTTATTATATTTGAGTTTTTCATCACTTTTAATAGGTAAATATATTTTAAGTTTAATTTACATATTTTAGCTCTTATTTCTCCTTTTATATATATTTTATTTAAGAAAATTAAAAACAATAAAAAAAGAGTTACATTTTTAATATAAGTTTTATCTTCACTTACAAATAAAGAAAACCAAAAAAATAATATATATATATATATATATATATATATATATATTAGTTTTTAAAATAAATTGTGAGTGATTAATATTTTATCTTTCTATTCAAGTCTAGGAGTAGTATTTTTATTTTCATCTATTAATCAATAAAAGAAAAAATCAAAATCACAAAAAAAAAAGGAAAGAAGTTTTAATTTGGACTATTTCTACTAAAATCTTGTTTTGTCCAAATTAAATGTCCAAGTCATGGCCCAAATTGGCCCAAAACTTAATCCAATTCGCCTAGCCCACTACCCACTATCCAAAACCCAATATCCCATCATCTCTAAAATACACTCTAATTCCCTCTCTTTAAAAGGGGGACTTTCCCAAAAATCCAGAGTTAATTCTAGATCCCCTCCCATAGAAACGGCAATCCCCACCCAGCTCGATCTCTGGACAGCCGCAAAAGAAAAAAAGAGAACGATCCTCCTCTTCTCGATAACTCTGTTTTCTCCTCTCTGCCGTGAGCTCCATATAGAAAAGCCATGAAAATTTTGCCAAAAAAAACTGAATAGAAAAACAGCCATCTCCTTGGATTAAAGGGAGTCAGTAGTTATCCATTTTTCATATATTAACAGAACCCTTTTTTTGATTTTGAGCTTTTGTTTTGTTCTCAACTAAAAAAAGAGACAAACACACACGCACAGATAAAAGAACGGGGAAAAGGGGTGAAACGAAAAATAGAGCTAGAAAATCGGTGCCATTTATCTCTTCGGTTTAGCTGAAATTTCAAATTTGATTGAATCCGTATTTGGTTCGAGTTTTTCGTTGTCGATTCGAGATTCCATCCGGGTTCGTATTTGTGATTTATGTCGATTTTGAGTTCTGATTGTAACTGTGTTCTATTCCTGTCCGTGTAATTGTTAGCCGTCATTATTTATTGAAATTTTCAGTTTTCAAGTTTAACTCTTTCCCTCTTACTTTATCTAATGGCTTTGATTTCTCGTTTTAGGATATTTAAATACTAGTAATGAATTATAATGTTGTTCCCATTCGTGAAATATTCTGTACTGTTATGTTTTCTCCATACCTTTGATTTAACGTGTGAATTTAAACTTTTGTGGCATTTTTCACCTGAGTTTAGTGTCACTTAATAGTAAACTATTTAAGTAATATGCTAGGCAGGAACTTTGAAAAGAGGACGTTCAAATTGATCTCGTAAATTTGCCTATGTTTATCACTGTTTACATATTTTTGTTGAATAACGTGGGTTACAGGAATAAAGAAGCTAAAGCTCATTAAAATATGAGCGTGAATTATATTTTCTTTTATTTAGTTCCCTTTTATTCACTTTACTTTATTATATTATTCATCCTAACTTGCTTTAGGCACGATTAATCAATAAATCCTTGTGATTATGAGTATGGTTCCCGTGGCATAGTTGTGATACATAAATTCAAATTTGAGTGTGCATTTCATTTGACCCAACCATAACTTCAAATAATAATAATAAAATAAAAATATTGTAAGTCGCAGGTGCATTTCAATGTGGCGCGAATTGCAGTGTATACCGAAACGACAAGTGTACGACAACGTGACTTATTCCAGAAATAATTCCATAAATAAATAAAAGCGGTTGTAAAGTTAAAAAGACGCAATAGGTTTAAAACATGTAATAAATCAGATAATGAGGCCAATTATTAATAGTTGAGCGACCCCGCTAAAATCACGGAACTCGAGAGTGCCTCACACCTTCTCCCGGGTTAACAAAATATCTTATCCGGTCTTCTGTGTTCGCGGACTAAAAATAGAGTCAATTTTCTCGATTTGAGATTTAAAATAAACTAGTGACTTGGGACACCATAAATTATTCCAAATGATGACTCTGAAATTAAATAAATAATCTCATTTCGATTAATATCACTTTAATTGGAAAAACTCCTTATCCCCCTTGGGAAACTCCTTTTCAATTGGGTACACCAATTTACAAGACCATCCTGATGCATCTTACGTGCTACTTGTACATTTATTCATGTCAGCTTGCATATTGACCAGCTTCTATAATATAGAAAGAAAATAAAAAAAAAAAAACAAGAGTGAGATTTAGGCATTTGAAAAATTCCGAAACTCTGCTGAAATTATGAAAAAAAAAAAAAGAGAGAGAGAAAGAAAGGTCATTCCAAATTGAGCCAAAATTTTCAAGTGTCATGTTTCCTTTGTTCCATCAAAACTTATCGAACTACATGGGTCTGATGCTCATCGGATGTGCGATACGTAGGCAAACTTCATCAGTTCCGGCCCCCAATTTTAAAAAATAAAATCCAAAAATATTTTCCTTTAATTCCTTCTTTAGAAGCATTTCCTTAGAAAATTTAAAGAAAAAGATATTTTTAAACTCAAAAAGTTATTTCCTTCTTTCTGAAGTCTTTCGTATGGAAAAAAGAAATAAAAAAATCAATCAAAATTCAAAATCCAAAATACGGGTTTCCTTTATTTTGAGTTATTTTTTCAAAAAATTTTAAAAAATAAGAAAGAAAAATCAAAAAAATATATATTCTTTTCCTTCTTTAAAATTCTTTCTTTCGTAAATGTCATAAAAATTTTGAAAATTGAAGTCCAAAATATTTTTGTTCTTCTTTAGAAGTGCTTTTGTAAATCTAAAAACAAAAACAAAAACTCAAAAATCCAAAATATTTTTTTAAAAGTTCCTCTTTCGAAAATTAAGAGGCAACATCCAAAATCTAAAAATATTTTCTTTCTTCTTTAGAGAAAAAGAATAATTGAAAATTCAAACAAAAATATTTTTTTTTACTTTTGAAATTCCCAAAGTTCAAATCAAAAGAAAAGGAAGTTTAGAAGTGTTTCTTTCAAAAAAAATCAAAATCCAAAATATTTTCCTTGTTAGAAGCTTTTGAGGTATGATTTGCCTGTATAAAAATGTTGAATAAATTAAAAAAAGAAAAAAAAAAGAGTTAGCTCATTTACTTTGTTCCTAGTATTCCTAAACTACGTAATGATCTGATTCATGCGGCGTCATGATACATAGGCAATCCTCATCGGATTCGATCATAGTTATAAAATAAAATGAGTGAAAAAATAAACTAAAAACAAGGAGAAAGAAAAATTGAGTGAAAAAAAAAAGAAAAGAAAAAAAGAGAGCGACAAAAATAAAAGAGTGACAAAAACAAAAAACAAAGAAAAGAGAGTGCCTTAAAAAATAAAGAGCGACAGAAATGAAATGAAAAAGAATCAAGAGTGATTAAAGAGAGGCAAAAATAAAAGAAAAGAGGTACATACTGAAACGGTTAGTTAAGGTTGGGATGAAACATGCAACCGTTCAAACACATGGTAGAAGCGTTTAACTGTTAGGTGCATTGCATCCCAACGTGCGATTTCCTATATGTTAAATGTCTTAAAACTAACAAGGTTTTAGTGTGAGAAAATTAGCCAGGTTCTGTTCAGGTGGTTGGTTTTGTTGGTATGCGGTGATGAACGCGCAACCTTGCACGCGGCCACAATATTATACACAAAATCGAGCTCCACCTCTCAGAAATGTCCATCCTTACCAAGCTCTATATAATTCCCAATCAAATGTTCCCCAGTACAATCCTCGCCCAAGAGAGCCTTTCAAAACGAATCAGTTCACCCTTATTGGTGAATCATATTCGGGCTTGTTCCAAAATCTAGTCAGGCGAGGTGTGCTGCATCCAGTGGCCCCAAACCGGCCTAACCCTGAGTCCTTCTCGCACTGAGCTGATGCTAGATGTGAATATCACTTTGGAGCAGTGGGACACAGTACAAAGGATTGTTAGACCCTTAAAAGGGCAGTTGAAGATTTGATTGAAGCTGAAAGAATCATTCTTCGGGACGAAGAGGCTCATGATGTGATGAACAATCCATTGCCTGCTTACAATGAGGAATTCGATCCGGCATTGAAGGCCATTGCAGTTATTTCCTAGACAGAAGAAAAGCCAAAAACGATCGCCAAGCTTGAAAGTTCCCTATCAGATAGAAATCTCGGTAACCATTCTTGCTATCCTTTCTGCATCCGGATTATCTCAGGGCGTGATCCGGATGTTTTACTTTATTGTCTTACTTTCCGATGTTAACCCTTCTATCTTTTAAAATTCGAAAAAAAAATAAAAAAATAAAATAATATTTCATTGTCCATGAATGTCTCTTTTCTTAATCCTGTCACTTTTCTTATTTTCTTTTTAGTTCTGTTAATGCATATTTTGGTGACATGATATGCTTGTAGACTTCATGCCTAGATCCTAAAACACTGTCAGACTTCGAAATAATGAATCAAGAATTAGATTGCAATGAAGATAAGTTTAAGGGAATAAAATAAAGATTTGGAACAGCTAAAGGAAAATTGGCTCCAGATTAGAAAGATCCATACATGGTAACAAGAGTAATTCCAAAGAGAGCATTGTACCTGGGAAACATCGAAGGAAATATCCCAGAAACAACTGTCAATGTAAATGCTGTCAAAAGGTACTATGTTTGATTCTCCATATAGTATTAATATTCTCCGATTGGGATGACGAATGCTTTCATTCTCACTACCCAAACACAATGAACCCTTTTGTAAACTATTTGAGCATGTTACTCTTCTTTGATTACCTTCTTTGGAACCTAAAAGTATTATTGAAAAAAAATTGAAAAAAAATGAAATAAAAAAAGAAGAAAAAGAAAGATACAAAAAAGGGGGAAGAAAAGACAAAAATATAAAATGAAAAATGAAAAAAAAAGAGGAAAAAGGAAAGGAAAAAGAAAGAGAAAACAAACCAAAATAGAAAAAAAAAAAAAGTTCCCTGAACTACGTTCGATTTGATTCCGAAAGGATACGTAGGCAGCCTCTCTCTAGGGTTCAGTCACACCAAAACAAAAATTCAAATTCCCCCAAAAGTTGAAACTGGGGCAGAAGTTATAATGGTTCGGCGATGGTTTCGCCTGAAAGGTTCCAAAGTTGTAATTCAATCCAAATTCTGTTTACCCCAAACCCTAATCGAGTCCTTTTGATCAATCGGCAAAAAGGTTCGAAATGGGAGGATACAGTTACTTGGATCTGATTCAACAAAATGAGAAATAAAATGAGAGAGTCTTATCGGTGAAAACTCTCACGGGCACCATAAGGCAATGGTAAGCAGAGAAATTGAAAATGAGAGTCTTGTTAGTGAAAACTTGAAAAGAGCACTATAAGGCGACGATGAGAAGAGAAATGAGAGAGGTTAGCTGATGAAAACCCGCAAAGGGCGCCACTGATTGAAAATGGGATCCTCACAGCTATTGGCATCGATAGAATCCTAGCAAGGTTTCTCGATTTTGAGGCAAAAGTTGTGATGGATTTCTAAGAGTCGGACGGTTTACACGGGTCAAACATCCAGTCCAAAAGGCATGTCATGTTCATTGAAGTTCGCATGTACTCCAAATAAGTACTTCTTTTCTTTCCCCGAAAGGGGCACATAGTGTTTAAACTCATTCTCCATTTTATTGTTTGTTTTCTTTGAATCCCTTTCGGTCTAACTCTATTCCGAAACTAAGACAAAGAAAGGATGGTAAGACTGATTTACAAGGTTCTCATTTGATACAAGCTAATATGCAAAAAGGCACCCAGCCTCATCAGGGGCATCAAGTTGACCTCGACCGGCCGTGGCCGTCGATGCTTCGAAATCAAAACTCTTGGAAGGAGAAAATTAAATTGAAGTGCCTATAAAGGCAAATGAAGTTGAAAAGGTCAAGTCCCACGTGGCTAACCGTCTTGGCAAAGGTTTGAAAAGACAAGGTACCCCAAATGCTCTGAAATTGAAGTCGGAAGAAAGAAGCGAAAAATGAAAGGCCTACGAAGGCTAAACAAAGTTTGAAAAGGTTAAGTCCCACGCGACTAGCCGTTGCGCCAAATTTTGAGGAGTCAAAAGTTCCCTAATGCTCCGAAAGTTAAAAAAAAAAGCAACAAGTCAGAAGAGAAAGACCTACAAAGGCAAAATAAAGTTAAAAAGGTTAAATCCCACGTGATTAACCATCATGGTAAAGTTCTGGAAAAGCCAAGTTCTCCAGGGCCAGAAATGAAATCGGACTTCAAGGAACAAGCAGTTGTAGTTGAAATCTTCATCAAGGAAGCCGGACCGAGATCAAGTGACTGAAATGCTCAAGGCCACAAAAACAACCACTATTTCAAACTGACAAATTGTTCATTGTTTGAAAATAGGAAACGGGTGCAATCCAAAAGCGACCTTGCAAGAATGAGGTTCAACTCTTCCCCTTTTACTTTATCTAATGGTGTACATTTCTCGTTTTAGGATATTTAAATACTAGTAATGAATTAAAATGTTGGTTCCCATTCATGAAATATTCTATACTGTTAAGTTTTCTCCATACCTTTGATTTAACGTGTGAATTCAAACTTTTGCAGCATTTTTCACCTGGGTTTAGTGTCACTTAATAGTAAACTATTTAAGTAATATTCTAGGCAGAAACTTTGAAAAGAGGGCGTTCAAATTGATCTCGTAAATTTGCCTATGTTTTTCACTGTTTACATACTTTTGTTGAATAATGTGGGTTACAGGAATAAAGAGGCTAATAGCCCGTTTGGCCAAGTTGCAAAAATCAGCTTATTTTGAAAAGTGCTTTTATTCAAAAGTGCTTTTCTCAAAAGTACTTTTGGTGAGAAGCAGTTTGTGTTTGGATAATTAGTTTGAAAAGCACTTCTGAGCAGCAATTAGTATTTGGCCAAGCTTTAAAAAACTGCTTCTAAGTGTATTTTTCTCAAAAGTGCTTCTCAAAAAAGTGCTTTTGGAGAGAAACTATTTTTTTCTGCTTCTCCAAAACTGCTTCTGCTTCTCCTCAAAAGCACTTTTTTTCTTCCAAAAGCTTGGCCAAACACCTCAATTTTTGGCCAAAAGTGCTTTTGGCCAAAACAATGCACTTTTGGTCAAAAAGAAGCTTGGCCAAACAGGCTATAAAGCTCATTAAAATATGGGCGTGAATTATATTTCCTTTTATTTAGTTCACTTTACTTTATTATATTATTCATCGTAACTTGCTATAGGCGCGGTTAATCAATAAATCCTCGTGATTATGGGTACGGTTCCCGTGGCACAGTTGTGATACATAAATCCAAATTCGGGTATGCATTTCATGTGACTCGACCATAACTTCAAACAATAATAATAAATAAACATATTTTAAATCACGGATGCATTTCATGTGGCGCGGATTGTAGTGTGTACCAAAACGATAAGTGTACGATATCGTGACTTGTTCCAGAAATAATTCCATAAATATATAAAAGCGGTTATAAAGTTAAAAATGCACAATAGGTTTAAAACATGTAATAAATCAGATAATGAGACCAATTATTAATAGTTGAGCGACCATGCTAAAACCACGAAACTCGGGAGTGCCTCACACCTTCTCCCGGTTAACAGAATTTCTTACCCGGTCTTCTGTGTTCGCGTACCAAAAATAGAGTCAATTTTCTCGATTTGGGATTTAAAATAAACTGGTGACTTGGGACACTATAAATTATTCCAAGTGGCGACTCTGAAATTAATAAATAATTCCATTTCAATTAATGTTACTTTAATTGGAAAAACTCCCTATCTCATCGAGTAAAAAGAAGGTGTGACAGTCATGTAGCATAGACTTCTAAGTTTCAAAAACTTTGAATTGACTTTTGTTTGGGGACCGGTAGATGTTTCTTAAAATGTCTCATGTTGAGGTATAGGTGTTAAAGGTGCCGGGTTGACCCGGTTCCGGCCCGGCCCATACCGGTTAAACCCGGTACCGGCCCAGACCGATTAAAGGGGGTTGGGCTGGGTAGGAGGGGTAGAGGGGGTTGGTCTGTTTAGAATTTTAAAACGGGTAACCGGACCGGTTGAACCCGGTCCAATGAACAGTTACCATTACCGGGTTAACCGTCCCGGACCGGCCCGGTACAACGACTAGAATTTTTTTTTGTGTTTTTTTTAATTTTTTAAATAGGTGGGCCCCACTGACCGTTGGCAACGGTCAGACCTTGAATTGGTCCGTTGGCCAACGGAAAAATTGCACAAATAGCCTTTTTTTAATTTTTAACCCTTTTTCAATTTACAAAACTAACCTTCTCTAAAACTATAAATAAACCCCCTCTTCTTCATTTCTTCACTCAATATTCATTTCTCAATCTCAATTTCTCTCATTCTCCAATTTGCAAGACTTCAAGTCTTCAATTCATCTTCTAATTTTATTTGACTCTCTTTTCTTGAATTTAATTTATCGTGTTTTATCATTCGGAATTTGAAGTTTGAACAATTGAAGTTCAAAATTGAAATACTTGCTTGACGTTTGTTCGTGGTAACATCGGAATTGCGTAATCAAGTGCTCAATTTATTGTCGAATTCGGTGCACTCCCTCCAACAAGTGTTGTTAAAAATGTAAATCTTTCAATTTGTAAGTTTGAATTATGAAATAAATGTAGCAATTGCAACAAGTGCATTTTTTTCCATCTTCCTTGTATTCTTTATGTTAATACTTTGTACTAATATAACCTACAATAGTTATACAAAATTCCAAAAAAAAATTAAAAATACACTAAACCCGACCCGACCCCCTCAACCCGTAACCCTTACGGTTCAATTTTTACCCGGATGAACCCGAATCTGTTAAACCCGTTAAGAACCAACCTGGAGCCGGCCCAGACCATAGCCCGTATGGGTCCAGAAAATAGCGGCCCGGCCCACCCGTGTTACACCTTTAGTTCAAATGAAGATATTTTCTAGCATAAGTAGTAAATAAAGCATCCGATGAACACATTTCCAGAATGGAGTTTCATCGGTTCTGTTAGCTACACTGGGTGATTTTGGACTTAGGGGCGTGTCCGGATTGCGTTTTGGAGGTCTGTAACTAATTTAGGCATGAAATGGCGAAAGTCGAATTTTTGGAGATTTTGATCGGAAGTGGACTTTTTGATATCAGGGTCGGATTAGATTTCTGGAAGTTGGAGTAGGTTCATGGTGTCATTTATTACATGTGTGCAAAATTTGAGGTCAATCAGACGTGGTTTGATAGGTTTCGGTATTGGTTATAGAAATTTGAGTTTCAAGTTCATTAAGTTTGGATTGGAGGATGATTCGTATTTTTAGGATTGTTTGATGTGATTTAAGGGCTCGATTAAGTTCGCATGATATTTTAGGACTTGTTGGTATGTTTGGTTGAGGTCCCAGGAGCCTCAGGTGTGTTCCGGATGCTTAACAGATTGAAATTTGGACTTATGCAATTGCTGAAGTTTTCTAGTTGCTGGTGTTTTCGCACCTGGGGGAACCGCAGGTGCGGGAGATCAAGCGCAAAAACGGAAAAAGGAGGAGTTGCTAGGGGTCGCAGGTGCGAGAAAAATGTCGCATCTGCAATGCCCGTAAATGCGCTTAAGGACTCGCAAGAGCAGTGAAGGACCGCAGAAGCGGACCAATGTCTGCAGGCGCGCACTCGCAGGTGCGGCCCCTTAAATTGCAAAAGCAGACCCGACTTTTAAGTCATTTCCGCACCTGTGATGGAATTTTCGCAGGTGCGGCATCGCAAGTACGATTTTAGGCCTGCAAATGCGAAACTGCTGGGAAGAAAAAGAGGATTTTCGCCCATTTTCAATTTTTGGACTTTGGGAGCTCGGATTTGGGCGATATTTTGAGAGATTTTCAGAGGAAGCTTTTGGGTAGTGATTCCTAACTCCCTTATGGTTATATTTCACTAATCTATAGTTGCTTTATTCATTAATTAAGGAATTTGGGGGAAAAGGTTAGAAGTTCTTCAACTATATTTTTGAGATTTGATTGGGACTTTGATATCAGATTTGGATAATTTTGGTACGAATGAACTCGTGAGTGAATGAGTGTTTATATTTTGTGACTTTTATCCGATTATGAGACGTGGGCCCAGGGAGGCTGTTTAGGGCGATATTCGAATTTCTTATTAAAGTCTTGATTTCATTAATTAGATTAGTTTCTTATAGTTATATTTATGGTATGTAATTGCTATTGGTTAGATTTGGGCCATTCACAGTCGGATATTCATGAAAAAGGCGTTGTTACCGATTGATTAGCTTGGTTCAAAGTAAGTGGCTTGTCTAACCTTATGTGGGGGAATTTCCCTTAGGATTTGGTACTATTTTGATATGTGAGCGCCGTGTACGTGAAGTGACGAGTGCGTACACGGGCTATTTGTTGTAAAACTCCATTTTTCACTTAGTAATAATATGTTTTGCTTTAATTGAGTTATACTAGCATGTGTAATTATCCTGCTTAGCCTAGAATAACATGTCTACATGTCTTAAATGCTTATCTGAACTCTCTGCAGCATGTTTAGTGGATTTTCTGCTTTTTCCTCGACTTGTACTTAGTCTAAACTATTGGATTTTCTAGCAGTAACTGTTATTTCTATTGTTTGAGCTGTGTATTTATTTTGGGACTACGGATCGGTATTCTGGGAGATACCCCTGCATATTTACTTTGGGACTATGGGACGGTATCCCAGGAGATCCCCTTGTATATTTACTTTGGACTATGGGAGGGTATCCCGGGAGACCCACTACACATTTACTTTTGGGACTACGGGACGGTATCCCGGGAGATCCCCTGCATATTTACTTTTGGGATTGCAAGACGGTATCTCGGGAGATCCCCTGTTGTTATTTATGTACGATGTACTGTTATGTTTTTGTGATTTCCTTCTTGTTAAATTTCAGTCTTTTATTATACTGCGATATTTCATTCTACCTTATATATATATATATATATATACCCCAGTAGGGCCCTGACTTGACCTCGTCACTATTCGACCAATGTTAGGCTTGGCACTTACTGGGTACCATTGTGGTGTACTCATGCTACTCTTCTGCACATGTTTTCGTGTGCAGATCAAGGTACCTCTTACCAACCTCGCTTTTAGTCGCACTACTGTTGTTGCTGTTCCGGAGACTTCAAGGTACATCAGCCGTGTCCGCAGAACTCGGAGTCCCCCTATATCTCTTTTGTGTTGTTCTTCTTACTTCTTCTAGATACTGATGTACAAAACAGTTAGATGAATCTTAGGAGCTTGTGACTTATGGTGTTCCGGGTCTTGGGAGAGCTTTTGTATATATTAAGAGTTTGTCATGGTATATGTCGAGCGACATCTCTATCGTTATTTAAATTATTTGTTGTTGTTAGTTGTTAAGGTTTTTGCTTCATTATTGGTTTTTCTGCAAATGAATAGGCTTACCTAGTCGTAGAGACTAGGTGTCATCATGACAAATCACGGAGGGAGGATTTGGGTTGTGAAAAATTGGTATCAGAGCTCTAGGTTCATAGGTGTCGTGAGTCACAAGTAGGTTTAGTAGAGTCTCGCGGATAGGTGCTAAAACGTCCGTATTTATCTTCGAGAGGATATGGATGTAATACCATATACTTTCATTCTACAATGCATATTAAGTGAATCAATATAAACTGGAGAGCTAAAGGACCTTTACAAAGATAATGATGAGTTAAAACGAATGTTAAGTACGTGAGAGTTAGACGTTAAACGAATCGAAAATGGTATACCCATACTTTTTGGGTAGACTAGGTGTGATTAATATCCTAAGGAGGTCATGTTTTAACTTAATTGAATCATATAATATTTATATGTTTATTTTTTAAGTCAAACAAATAGTAAAACAAAACACGGCAAAAGTTGTCGCAAGTTACATTTATAATTTGACCTAAATTTGGTTCTAATATCACTGATACTTTCTCTAAATATACTTTGAGTTACAGGGAGATACACCGATTAAATTGAATATCTACGTGTATTTTTCAATGCATTAAACCGTTCATCAATACAATATCTCAATAGAGAGATATTCACATTTTTGCGAGACTACGCAAGTAGCTTCCTTGGGACCCACAAAGTCAGTGAAAGCTTACCTTGTTATATAAAGTGATAAATTTCGTCTCTAAATATCATTTTCGACAAAATAAGACCTCCAATAAGCTCTAAATTCTCTCTAAGCATATCCTTAAGATTCCTATACAAATCCAAGGCCAAACCACCTAAGTTCTTCATCAAAAGTGGTGGAGATCACTTATATGATGTTGTTGATGTGTTGTGAGTTATTTAAAGTTTAAGGAGAGTTGTTCTTTGAGTTTTTCTTGCTGTTTAAATGTAATCTCTTCTTCTCCTACATAAGTTTGATCATATCTAAGCCCTAGCTATGTTGTTTAAAGCTATAAGTTATGACTTGACGGTCAAAAGACGTATAGAAGTTGTGATACCATGTTGGACTGTTTTGAGGTGTTTTTATGATGTTGTTGTGGCTGGAATTTTGGGATATATATATATATATATATATATGTGTGTGTGTGTGTGTGTGTGTGTGTGTGTGTGATGTTGTTAATATGTAACTTGATGAAAAGAAGTGTAGATTATTATTTTGTTGCTATTTAAGGACCAAGTTGGTCGCTCGATGTATCATAAGCTAGCTATTCCTAAGCTTAACGTTGGCCTTATTGTTGTTGTTATATTTTATTGTTGAAAAGTTCTCGTATAGCTAAGCTGCTAGATATATGGATTAAGGGTGGCATGTTGTTGTTAATGTTGTGACCTTGAGGGAGGTGAAAGAAACAAGGGAGATGCTGTCCAATTTGCCATAGAACCAGCTTGTCGTATGGTAGCTAGTTGATGTGTTACTATTTTTTATAGTAGTGTTATTTTCGTTGGTGTAGATTATATTGAATAGGAGACTTTCCCATCATTTTTGTGGAAGGATCGACTTAAAGGTATGTAAGGAATTCCCTTTCTTCTTCCAGCATGATTCCTTAACGATGTCACCCTTATAACAGGTTCAAGAGGACGAGTCCTAGCATATGTTCTATGTTGATGGGTGAAGAGCCTCTAATAATTCAAAAGTGAATATAGATAAGAAATGAATTACTCGTAGTTGTAATCCATGGATGATTCCTAGAAATAAGTAGAGACCTTAGAAAACTTATGTTAGGTCTACGTCGGGAAGTATAGCTTTCGTTTAATGGTAAACTATAAAAGGCTCGTGAGTAGAAATCACGTATAGAACCTATGATCTTATGAAATGTCAGAAATAGTTTTCATTAGTTAGTGAAGGTAGCTACGGAAGATCCCAAATGCTAATAAGAGAGATATATAAATTAAGAGATGTGATAAGTTTCTTAACACGAACCTCCCCATAAATTTAAAGGTTGTGAATGAGAAAACTAACGAATGAAGAATAGATCATATGTAGAAGAACGTAAGGTCACATAAATTAAGAAACACATTATACTACCTAACTAGAATAATCGTGCGTAAGAGGAAATAGTAATGATATTCCATACATCAAAGGAAGTAGATATTGAGTTAACGAGTGCGATGAGTCACTTGAAACAATATGAACTATGAGCCTTACGATGTACCAAATGATTTTGTAAAGGTAAGACTATACAAATCTCGAAAGCCTGTTACTAGTATGCCATGATGGATGCGTAAATCTGAGAGTAGTTATAAGTTTCCTTAAAGCTATTGAGTAGGTATTACAAGTTGCCGGATACGAACTGAGAGTTACCGAAAGTAGTAGAAGAAGTTATACATTATAGACACGAGCACCTAGCTTGTAAGATATTGACTGTTGCATGCAGTTGTAATGTTATTTATGCATAGGTATGTTTCCTATGGACGGTCTATGAACACATAGGGAGATAATGAAGGTTAACCTATGGACAGTCTATGAAATGCATAGGTAAAGGTTGACTATAGACGGTCCCATGTGTACGCATAGTCCGACCTGAATATTTTGAGTCGTACGGACGGTCTGCTTTGCTACACATATGTGCCACCAGATAGTATTGGTGTAGTGTTCCTTATGGACGGTCTACCTTGCTACGCATAAGAGACATATTGTATTCTTATAATAAATAACAACGCCAATTCAACAAGAGATCACTGAGCAACAGTTGATAGAAATAGTTTAGAATCTTATGATATGTTGAGTTTTCGATCAGCTTGAAGGACCAAGTGGTCCAAGTGATAGCGATCTAGTAAGTCGATCTACAGTACATGGTAAGATAACTCTTATTCTTATCATTCAATAGACTATTTTTGTATCCATTCCTGCTTTTTAGTTTTCAAAATTTATTTATATGTATTGTTTTTTGCCTTACATACTTGGTACATCTCATTGTACTAATGTCCCATTTTTGGGGAGCTATACTTTATGCTTGCAGGTGAAAGTAATTAGTTTGACGATCCCTCAAAGTAGACAGGATTGATAATTAGCGGGAAATCGGTGAAACTCTATCTCTTCCAGAGTATAGCCGAGTCTATAGGTCATGATATCGAATTTTGTTATAGACTTATGGGTAGGCCGGGGCCCTTTCCAGATGATATTTTGATGTCAGATATTCTTAGAGGCTTTGTAGATACAAGTTCAGTATGTACAGTATGTTAGTGGCCTTGTTGGCCCTCATTTATGTTTTCTTACTGGGTTGTTCGGTATTGATACTCATAGTGGCCTCCTTGGACCGAACATGTATTGATGTTTTAAGTATGATGGCTAGTTGATATGTTGCTTGGATGCCTACGCTATATTACGAGTTGCGGCTATGTTGGCCTATGTATGTTCTGGTTTACGTCCATCATTCAAGAGTCGCAAAGTGGTTCGCTCGGGCCAGTACGGTATCGAGTGCCAACCATGCCTCACCTAGGTTGGGGTATGACAATGGAACTATTAGGAAAATTTCACTTCTTTCGTTTCCTTGTTGTGTGAAATTATTGACTTCAAAATTCTAAACTTCTGTCTTTTATTCTCTCATAGATGGTGAGGATACGTACAACCGGATCATATGGCCAGGCACTCGCGCCCCCTGCTAGAGTCGCGAGAGGCCGAGGCCAAGGTAGAGTTGAAGGATTCCACGTGGTGTAGCCAAAGAACCCGCACGAGCTGCCATAGAGGAGCCCGCAGTAGCTCCAGCTGGAGGACAAACACTTGAGGTACCTATTGCTACACCAGCCCTCCAGGAAACTCTAGCCTAGTTTCTAAGCATGTTTAGTACCTTAGCTCAGGCTGGATTGATTCCACTTTCTCTTGCCTCATCTCAGGCCGGGGGAGGAGCACAAACTCCCGCCACCCGTACCCCATAGAAACGGGTTCGGTCGATCAGGTTCCAAAGATTATACCAATAAAACCAGTAGCCCTAGTCTAGCCTGAAGGTAGGGCAGCAGTTTTTGAGGAGGAGCAGCGTAGGATTGAGAGGTATAAGAAGTACAACCCTCATACTTTCAGTAGTTTGGCAATAGAGTATGCTCGGGGTTTTCTTGAGGAGTGTCATCGTATTCTCCGTACTATGGGCATAGCAAAGTCGAGCAGGGTTTCTTTCACTGCGTTTCAGCTTAAAGGAGTAGCCTATTAGTGGTGGCGTGCTTATGAGTTGGACAATCCAACTGAGGCATTTTCACTTACAGGGACTCAGTTCTCTGATATATTTTTGAGGGAGTATGTTCCCAGAGCCTCAGAGATACATGGTGCACTGAGTTTGAGCAGTTGCGATAGGGTGCTATGACCATGTCAGAGTATGTAGTTCGTTTCAGTTATTTGGATAGACATGCAACCCCCTTGGTTTCTACAGTTCGAGAGAGGGTCTGACGGTTTATTGATGGACTCCATCCCAGCATCAGGACTAGTATGGTCTCGGAGATAGAGATGGATATTTCGTACCAGCAGGTTGTAAATATTACTAGGAGATTCGAGGGCATTCTTGCTCGGTAGAGAAAGGAGAGAGGTCTCGAGAGACTGGTTCTTATTCTGGTGCTCGTACCTCAACTGCAGTTCGACATGTTAGGAGCTATATAAGTGGCCCTGTTCATTCAGCTCTTCCAGCCGCCAGTGGTATTCCGGCTACTCCTAGACCCCATGAGCCTTATTATGCACCTCCAATATCTAGTGTGCCTCATGCACGAGGTACTTTTAGCTGTCAGTCTAGCAGACCTGGCCCGAGCCAGCCACACCCTCCTAGAGCTTGTTCTGAATGTGGAGACACTATGCCCTTTCTACTCGTATAGAGGCAGTTGCTTCTGACTCTTTCATTGTAGGTATTGTTACGATCTTTCATAGAGATGTGTTGGTTCTATTTGATCTAGGATCCACTTATTCCTATGTATCATCTTATTTTGCTCTGTATTTAGGTGTATCTCGTGATTCTATGAGTTCTCCTGTTTATGTGTCCACACCCATAGGAGATTCTATTATTGTTGATCATGTGTATCAGTCGTGTTTGGTTGTTATTAGTGGTTTTGAGAGTAGAGCCGATTTATTATTGCTAAGTATGGTAAATTTTGATATTATCTTGGGCATGAATTGGTTGTTTCCCCATTATGCTATTCTTGATTATCACGCTAAGACCGTGATGTTGGCTATGCTAGGCTTACCATGGTTAGAGTAGAAGGGTACCTTATATAACACTCCCAGTAAAGTTATTTCATTTCTTAAAGCTCAATGAATGGTTGAGAAGGGGTGTGATGTATATCTAGCTTATGTGAGAGATGTCAGTATTGATACCTCTACAGTTGAGTCAGTTCTAGTAGTGAGGGATTTCCCTGATGTATTTCCATCTGATCTTCCGGGCATGCCGCCCGACAGAGATATCGACTTCAACATTGATTTGTTGTCCGGCACTCAGCCCATCTCTATTCCTCCATATCATATGGCTCCCCCTAAGTTGAAGGATTTGAAGGAACAATTACAGGAATTGCTTGATAAGTGCTTCATCCGACCTAGTGTGTCACCTTGGGGCACTCCTGTCTTGTTTGTGAAGAAAAGGGATGGTTCTATTCGTATGTCCATTGATTATCACAAGTTGAAAAAAGTTATAGTGAAGTACATGTATCCTTTGCCTCATATTAATGGCTTATTTGATCAGTTACAGTGTAATAGAGTGTTCTCCAAGATTGACTTACGTTCAGGTTATCATCAGTTGAAGATTTGCGAGCCAGATATCCCGAACACTGCTTTCAGGACTCGGCATGGTCATTACGAGTTCCTTGTGATGTCATTTGGGCTGACCAAAGCCCTAGCAGTATTTATGTATTTGATGCACAGTGTGTTTTTGCCCTATCTTGACTCTTTCGTCATTGTGTTTATTGACGACATTTTACTGTACTCACGGAGTCAGGAGGATCATGAGCATCACCTGAGGACTGTACTTTAGACCTTGAGAGAAAAGAAGTTATATGGAAAATTCTCAGTGTGTGAGTTCTGGTTAGATTCAGTGGCATTTTTAGGTCACATAGTGTCGAGTGAGGGGATCAAGGTGGATCCGAAGAAGGTGGAAGTAGTGTAGAGTTAGCCCAGACCGTCCTTAGCTACAAAGATCTGGAGTTTTCTTAGTTTGGTGGGGTATTACCGTCAATTTTTTAAGGGATTCTCATTTATTGCAGCACCTATGACCAGGCTGACCTAGAAGGGTACTCCGTTCAGGTGGACAGAGGAGTGTGAGGAGAGCTTTCAAAAGCTCAAGACAACTTTGACTACAACCCCAGTATTTGTACTACCTACAGGTTCGTGGTCTTATACTATTTATTGTGATGCACCACGAATTAGTCTTGGCGCGGTGTTGATGCAAGATCGTAGGGTGATTGCTTACGCATCTAGACAACTGAAGGTACACGAGAAGAACTATCCTGTCCACGACCTTGAGTTAGCAGCTATTGTTCATGCCTTAAAGATTTGGAGGCACTATTTGTACGGTGTCCCTTGTGAGATCTACATAGATCACCGGAGTTTGCATCATCTATTCAAGCAGAAGGATCTTAAATTGCATCAATGGAGGTGGTTGGAGCTGCTTAAGAATTATGATATCACTATTCTATACCATCCCGAGAAGGCCAATGTGGTGGCCGATGCCTTGAGTCGCAGGGCGGAGTTTGGAGAGCTTAGCATATTTACCAGCAGCATAGAGGCCAATGGCATTAGATGTTCAGACCTTGGCCAACCAGTTTGTCAGATTGTATATTTCTGAGCTGAGTCGAGTTTTGGCTTGTGCGGTCTCCCAGTCTTCTTTTTATGATCGTATCAAGGAGCGTCAGTATGATCACCCCCATTTTCTTGTCCTTAAGGACACAGTTCAACACGGTGATGCTAAGGAGGTCACTATTGGTAATGATGGTGCATTGAGGATGCAGGGCAGGCTGTGTGCCCAATGTAGATGGATTGTGTGAGTTGATTCTTTAGGAGGCTCACAGCTCGCGATACTCCATTCATTCGGGTGCTATGAAGATGTATCAGGACATGAGGCAGCATTATTGGTGGCATAGAATGAAGAAGGACATAGTGGAATATGTAACCCGGTGTCTAAATTGCCAGCAGGTAAAGTATGAGCATCAACAACCGGGTGGATTACTTCAAAAAATAGAGATTCCAAAGTGGAAATGGGAGCGGATCACTATGGATTTCGTTGTTGGACTCCCACAGACTCAAAGGAAGTTTGATGTAGTTAGGTGATTGTGGAAAGGCTGACAAGGTCAGCTCATTTCATTCCTATTGTGACTATATATTCTTCCGAGCAGCTGGTACGAGTTTATATCCGCGAGATTATCAGACTTTATGGTGTGCTAGTATCTATCATCTCTGACCATGCTACACATTTTACATCACGGTTTTGGAGGGTCGTACAGTATGAGTTAGGTACTTGGGTTGAGTTGAGCACAACATTTTACCCTCAGACAGACGGACAGTCCGAGTGCACCATTCAGATTCTAGAGGATATGCTACATGTTTGTGTGATGGAGTTAGGAGGTTCTTGGGTTCAGTTCTTACCGCTTACGGAGTTTTCCTACAATAACAATTATCAGTCCAGCATTCAGATGGCACCGTATGAGGCTCTGTATGGTAGGCGATGTCGGTCCTCAGTGGGTTGGTTCGAGTCGGGCGCATCTAGGTTATTGGGTACAGACTTGGTCCCAGATGTTTTGGAGAATGTTAAAGTGATTCAGGATCGACTTCGCACAGCCCGGTACAAATAGAAGAGTTATGCAAATCGGAAGGTTCGTGATGTTGCATTCATGGTTGGAGAGAAAGTCTTGCTCCGAGTTTCGCCTATGAAGGGCGTTATGAGGTTCGAAAAGAAGGGCAAGCTGAGCCCAAGGTTCATTGGTCTAGTTGAAGTGTTGTGGCGAGTTGGGGAGGTTGCTTATGAGCTTGTCTTGCCTCCCAGTCTAGCAGGAGTTCATCCGGTATTCCGTGTCTTTATGCTCCAAAAGTATCACGGTGATCCGTCTTATATGTTGGATTTCAATTTAGTCTATTTGGACAAGGATCTATCTTATGTTGAGGAGCCGATGGCTATTTTGGACAGACAGGTTCAAAAGTTAAGGTCAAAGAATATTGCTTCAGTGAAGGTTCTGTGGACGGGTCAGCCGGTCGAGGAGGTGACTTGGGAGACCGAGCATAATATGCGCAGCCGTTATCCTCATCTTTTCATCACTTTAGGTATGTCTCTATGCTTGTTCGAGGACGAACGATTATTTTAATAGGGGGAGGATGTAACGACCCGACTGGTCGTTTTGACAGTAATAGCCTCGATCCCTTATAAACTACTTCCCACGTATCTGTTTCTACTTATGTGACTTGCCGGGAGATTTTGCTTTTGGTTTTGAAGTGTTCTGGGATACTTAATCCCTAAACGGAAGCCTAAACTTTAGGATTTTGACTGTAGTCGGAACTGGGTGAGGACGGCTCAGGAATAGAGTTTCGTCAGTTCCGTTAGCTCCGTTGTTTAATTTTGCACTTAGGGAAGTGTCCGAATTGTGTTTTGGAGGTCTATAGCTGATTTAGGCTTTAACGTTAAAACTAATCCAACCCTAATGGTTGAAAAAGAGTAAGTAAACATCTACTTATATATTAGATGTAGGTTTTATTCTCATTAAGGTCTGGTCGCATTAATAATATCAATCAATTATATTTCAATTCTTAACTAATACCCGTTTTATTCAATTAAATTTATTTTAATTAGGGGTGTACATAGGTCTGGTTCAGATTTTTCAATTATCAAACCAAACTAATGATGTCGAATTTTCAAAATTTATAAACCAAACCAAACCAATAAAGTCGGATTTTTCAATATCATTTTTTCTCGGGTTTTAGGATTGTTTCCCGATAAAGTCTTCATAGCACAAAAATGTAACTTGTGCTCCAAGTCCTAGTAGGATACAACTATATGATGTATTTTTTCAAGAAAATAACACAATAATATGAAATGAGTCATAGCATTGTGCGAAAATATTCAAGAACTAAAATAATAAAATCGCATAAAGAAAATATTATTAATTAATACGCAATGATAAAAATTAATATAATCTAAAAATACTATATAGGTCATGCTAAAATAGATACAACTAATAAGTACTATTAATTATACAACTAAGCACTAAAGAAAAAGATAAATTAGGTTATGCATTTTCATTATAAACCAATGCAAAACTAAAAAAATAGATATTCAACACTATTGTAATTCCTCGTGTTGAAACTTTAGTAGCATTACTATAGATTTGAACTCTATTTGACTTACTACCTTTATGGGTTATAATCTTATTGGACGGCAAAATACCTTAAAACATCCTTAAACTTGGCACGTATTATTGATTACATCCTTAAACTAGTCGTGGTCCTAATTATCCCCTATACTTGGTTATTCGATAGCTGTTACCTCCTTGGATGATCTCATCCTAGGAAAGTGGTATGCACTCGCCTGCTATGGGTGGATTTTCATGTCCATGTGACATTTTTTGAAAAATAAAATATATTTTATATCTTTTTAAGTGTGTTACTTTTTTAGATAGTCTTTTTCTAATAATATTTATAATAAAACTTGGTTAGAACTACATTATTTAGGCTAATTTTTGTTTTTATTTGACTAAAAATAATAGTTTTAGTTATTGTTTTTGAATTTGACCTGAAAACAAATATTTATATAGTTGAATTAAATAGTCAAGGCATCTAAAAAGATATAAAAATACATAATTCAATTTTTGTTTTGAAAATAATTTTTTATATAGCTCTAAATTTTGTAGCTCTAAAGATATTACCGAAAAAAGTAAAATCGAAAAAAGTAAAAATATACAGTTGCATCAAAAGAAGAAATAAAAAAAGTGTAGAATTGCAAGTTCATTATTTTGGCTATACCTTTTTAGTTGGTAAAAAATAATGGAGTTGTAGCCATTTTTTATTGATTTGATTCGAAAATAAAAATACACAATTAAAATAAATAGATATTATATCTAAAGAAAAACAAATAACAGAAAATACACAACTAGTACTCCATTATTTTTGCTAAAAGTTTTCTATTTGGCTAAAATTTTGGAGTTCCAACCAAACTTTTACAAATTGGGCCCAAAAAAAAAAAAGAAGAAATATGCAGTTGGAACAAATAGATATTATATCTTTAGAAGAAATTAAAAAGAATAAAAGTTAGAGTAAAGTCCACATCATATGTGAAGCAAGAAGAAATATATAGTTGTAACAAAGAAATCATTATATATGACTGTATGCAATTAAAAGTTAAAAAATAACCTACCTGTAAGTTTATTTTTTTTTAATTTTTCTTCACTCCCATGCAATTAAAAGAGAGTACACCCAAACTCTTTGCCACATTAGCATCCAGGGAGGTAATGGCTCTCAAAAGGCCAAGTTCAGGAGGTAATTAAGATCATAAATAGTTTAGGAGTGTAACTAATAATCCGTGTCAAGTTTAGGGGATTTGTTTAAGCCTTTATTGGACCATTCAAGAATGTTAAGTCCAAACTTTAAATAATACGCTAAAGATAAAATTGCAAACAATTTTAAGAAATATTTATAAATTATAGAATTACAATTAATATTTATATGTATAAAATATTTTTAAAAATTATATAAACGTAATGTCGGGTTGGTTTTGTGATGACTCAAAAGGTCATCACTTGTTTTAAAACGAAACTTCCATATCCTGAGGCCTTGAAAACCTCATTTAGAGTCACCTCGATTTGCGTTAGCAATCTGGGCGCGTAGCCGGAAAGCTTAAATATGAAATTTTGTGAAAAATAATAAGTTTTAACTGTAAAATGAATAAATTTGACTTCGATCAACATTTTGGGTAAACGGACCCGGATCCACGATTTGACGGCCCCGGAGGGTCCGTAGGAAAATATGGGACTTAGGCGTATGCCCGAAATCAAATTTCAAGGTCCCAAGCCCGAGAATTGAATTTTTTAAAGGAAATTATTTTCTAAATTTTTTTAAGGAAATTTGAAATGAAGTTTGATTAGAAAGAGATGGTATCGGGCCTGTATTTTGGTTTCGGCGCCCGGTACAGGTCTTATATATGGTTTAAGTCATTTCTGTAAAGTTCGGTTGAAAACAGACGTTGTTTGACGTGATTCGGACCTAAATTGCTAAATTTGATACTTGATGAAGTTTGAGAAAACTATTCTTGATTTTGAAGTTTGATTCATTGTTACAGAGGTTATTTTGGCGATTTGATCGCACGGATAAGTGCGTATGATATTATTGAGTTAGTATGTGTGTTTGGTTAGGGGCCCGAGGGCTCGAGTGTGTTTCGGATGTGTTTCGGCAAGTTTTGAACTTAGGAAAAAGTTGCAGATTCAGAGAGGTTGCAGGTCTATGACAGGTTTCGCTGTCCGCGGTGGAAACTTCGCGGCCACGGTGGGGGCTCCGCGACCGCGGTGGGATATGTGCGGTCCGCGGTGAGCAAGGACAAGCATCCACGGCCACACTCGATTTCTTGCGGTCCGCGGTGGAGCTCTGTGGCCACAGTCCTTTTTATGCGGTCCGCGGAGAGGGTCTGAGAGGGGTATAAATAGATGAGATTTCCAGTTATTTTCATTTTTCAAAACCCCAAAAACATAAGAGGAGATTTTTCAAACAACATTTCTTCTCCAAATCAACTGTAAGTCATTTTTGACTAGTTTTCTTCAATTATTAACATCTTTTAACATGATTTCAACTTTAAATCAATTATTTTCATGGGGGAAATTGAGTGTTTTGGACAGGACCTAGGTTTTTCAAAAAACAATGGGGATTTGGACCTTGATTTGGGGTCCGATTTCAAAACAAATTACATATTTGAGCTCATGGGGGAATGGGTAATCGGGTTTAGGTCCGAATTTCGGGTTTGGACCAAGCGGTCCCGAGGTCGATATTTGACATTTTGGGGAAATCTTTATAAAACCTATTTTCATGCATTAGAATTGATTCATTTAGCATTTATTGATGTAATTAAGTAACTTGTGGCTAGATACGAGCGAATTAGCTGTGGAATTAAGGGGTAAAGATTTAATTAAAACTTGAGTTGTGTTCGAGGCATCGAGGTAAGTGTTTGGTATAACCTTAGCTTGAGGGATTAGGAGTTGTGTCCTATTTGCTATTTGCTTCTTGTCGAGTACGACGTATAGGCATGGTGACGAGTATCTATACGTTGGTGTCAAGCATGACCGTGAGTCTTATATTGTGATTTTCATGATTTCGTTGTATTATTCATGCCTTGGTGAAGATTTCTAATTGATGTATAAAGTTTGTGGAAAGAATTATGACCTATGAACATTGAGGAGTGTTGGCTCAAGTTGTATAGCAAAATTGTGAAAGTATAAGTGACAATTGAACTTTTAGAGCATTGGCTCGAGTTGCGTAATGAGTTGTGAAAGTATAAGTGATAATCGAACCTCTAGAGCATTGGCTCGAGTTGTAAAGTGAATTATGAAGTAAAAATTGAGAAAGAGATGAGATCATTATGTTGTCATCCTTGTCGGGTTATTGTTGATTTATTTGTTGTTCCCTTGCCAGGATTTAATTGTTTAATTATTGTTCCCTTGCCGGGATTTAATTGTTTAACTGTTGTTCCCTTGCCGGGATCTCTATTACTATTTTGTTTATTCCCTCGCCCCTTTGCTTGTGATTGTTGTTTGGGTGAGGAATAGTGTTAAAGAACGAAGGGTGATGTCGTGCATTGTTTGTTATTATGAGGGAAGAATATAAAGCACGAAGAGTGATGTCATGCCGCACGACGTACCATTCCGTGCCGAATCTATTGATTATATAGTGAGGAAAGAGAGTAAAAGCATGAAGGGTTATGTCGTGCACATTTTGATTATATGATTGTTTTGGTGAGGACGAGAGTAAAAGCACGAAGGGTGATGTCGTGCACATTTTTATTATATAACTGCCTTGGTGAGGCTGAGAGTAAAAACACGAAGGGTGATGCCGTGCAATTGTTGAATTCTGCTTCCTTGTTGGTATTCTAGTTATGTTGTTTTCTTTCCTTACTTGATGCCTTTCTATTCGAAGCTAATATCTCCCCCACATCATGTTTCCCCTCCCACGTTGACTGGTTATTTCTGTATTTCTTTTCCGCTATATATATAGGGTTTTGCTAACCTACTACATAATTGTAGTAGGTTAGCATTGTATGCATCTTTTGATTCTCTAAATTACCCTTACTATTTCTATCATCTCATTAAATGTAAGGATTTTTTTATCTTTTCACCAAAAATTCTCCCAATTCCCTCTTCTTCTCTACTATTCCCATTTGATACAAACTCTTCAGATCCCTTGCAGCTTCCATTGTCGATGCCGAACAACAAAGATTAGAACTCCACTTTGAAATTTGCTAAACATAAATTTTAAATCCATATATTAATTATTATATTTAAGTGCACATTCTTTCAGTTATTTTCTTATAGTGTTTAGATTCGTTTATTTCCATTTCAAATCTATTTTTTCTTTCTTGGTTTACCTCGTAATTTAAGTGAAAGTTGCAATCCTTAGTGTTTGGGTATTTGTTAGAAATGAAAATAGGGATGGGTTTGGGAAATATGTAGTGGAATGATGAGGATAAACAAAAGCTTTAGATTGCTTAATGTCTGTTTTTGTTTCATAAAGTGTTCTTTAATGGCAATGGAATGAGAGTCTGCAGGTTGAGAGGGACTTTGACTTTTGGAATAGTTATGCATCGAGTGAGAGTTTTAGAATTTTTTTGTGAAAAGACAAAAGAGTCCTTACATTTAATGAGATGATAGAAAATAGTAAAGGTAATTTAGAGAATCAAAAGATGCATACAATGCTAACCTACTACAATTATGTAGTAGGTTAGCAAAACCCATATATATATATATGCTATATATATATATATGAACTGCACAGGTTTATTTGGTAGTTTGGTCCTAGCCTCGTCACTACTTCGCCGAGGTTAGGCTAGACACTTACCAGTACATGGGGTCGGTTGTACTGATACTACACTCTGCACTATATACAGATCTAGGAGCAACTTTCAGACAGCAGTTGGAGGGCTTCCTTCAGTCCACTCGGAGACCCAAGGTGGACCTGCAGGCGTCCGCAGGCCCTGTCATCTCCCTCTATCTCTATTTCCTGTTTCATTTCCTTTTGTTTAGAAATAGTGTATTGTATTTCTTCAGACCTTGTATGTAGTAACTCTTAGACAGTCTGTGACACTGTGACACTAGGTTTTGGGGTATTTGAGGTTTTAAAAGTTGTAATAGACGTATCCTTAAGATATATAATTGTTGACTTCCGCTTATTTATTTAAAATTTTGCTTTTATCATATTATCGACTTGTGTTTGTTAAAAAGAAGCAAAAATGAAAGTGTAGCAGTTAGGTAAGGTTTGGCTTGCCTAGCTCCCATTAGTAGGCGCCATCACGACTCTCGAGGGTGGAAAATCCAGGTCGTGACAAGTTGGTATCAGAGCTCTAGGTTACATAGGTCTCACAGTTCACAGACAAGCTTAGTAGAGTCTGAGGGATTGGTACAGAGACGTCTGTATTTATCTCTCAGAGGATACAAAGTTAGGAAAAACTTCATATTCATTCTTTCCTGTCGTGCGATTTTGTTTCTCAATGCTAATTGAACTTCTACTTTGTTCTTTTGCAGATGGCAAGAACACGCGCTTCCTCATCCTCCGCTCGGTAGCCTGAGCCCCCAGCAGCAGTTCCCACGAGGGGTAGAGGGCGAGGTCGAGGTAGGGGTAGATCTTAGCCCCGAGCAGCAGCCCCAGTGACGGAGCCTCAGGTTGATTTTAATGAGGAGGTTTCGGCTCCCGCGGTTCCGGTGGGCCCAGCTCATGTCCCAGAAGGGATTATTGCTACCCCAGTTCTTTAGGATGCTCTGGTCGATTAGTGGGCCTCATAGAGAGTGTCACCCGAGCAGGCTGGCTTTCTGTAGCACCATCCGTCTCTCAGGCTGGAGGAGGGGCCCAGACTCCTACTACTCGCACTCCAGAGCAGGTAGCTCCTCAAATTCAGACTCTAGTGGTTCAGCCAGTTGGAGCAGTAGAGCCGGGTGTGGTAGCTCAGCCCGGTGATGGAGTAGCTATGTCCGTTGATGCTTTGTGGAGACTGGATAGGTTCACCAAGCTCTTCACTTCTACTTTTAGCTGTGCATCTACTGAGGATCCCTAGGATTATCTAGACAACTGCCACGAGGTTCTCAGGAACATGGGTATTGTTGAGACCAATGGGGTTGATTTTTGCTACATTTCGCTTGTCTGGATCCGCCAAGACTTGGTGGAGGGATTATTGCTTAGCGAGACCAGCCGGATCGCCAGCCTTGACTTGGGAGCAATTTACAGTGTTGTTTCTGGACAAGTTTCTCCCCGTTACTCAAAGAGAGGCCTATCGGAGGCAGTTTGAGCGCCTCTAGTAGAGTTCCATGATTGTTACCCAGTATGAGACCAGGTTCATCGACTTAGCTCGTCATTCTCTCATCATACTCCCCACCGAGAGAGAGGGTAAGGAGGTTTATTAACGGTCTTATTCAGCCGATTCGTCTTCACATGGCTAGAGAGGCTGGGAGTGAGATTACTTTCCAGGAGGCGGCCAATATGGCCCGTAGAGTTGAGATGGTTTTGTCATAGGGAGGCGGTCATGGGTCAGATAAGAGGCCCCGTCATTTAGGCCAATTTAGTGGTACCTCATCCGGAGGTCGAGATTCGTATGGTAGAGGCCATCCCCCTAGGCCCTTTCAGTCAGCGCTCCAGGTTTCTCATGGTACTTTAGGTGGTCGTGGTCCCCAGATGCAGTATTCCAATCAGTAGTCCTACAATGCAACCTGCTCCTATCAGTGCACCACCGCTTCAGAGTTTTTGGGATGGTCATTCAGGTCGTCAGGGCCAGCAGTCTCAGCAGCCGAAGGCTTGTTACATGTGTGGTGATCTGGGTCACATTGCCAAGTTTTGCCCTCGAGCACCGAGTAGCTCTCAGCATCAGGGTTCTCGTGCTATGGTACAGGCACCAAGTGTTCCACAGCCCACCCAGCCAGCTAAAGGTGGGGGTAAAGGTGCTAGAGGTGGAGGTAGAGGTACTAAAGGTGGAGCTCAGGCCGCCAGAAGTGGAGGCCAGCCAGCTGCAGGTCGTCCTAGAGATGTAGTTCAGGGTGGTAGGCCCCAGCCCCGATGTTATGCCTTTCCAGCCAGGCTCGAGGCTGAGGCTTCAGATGTAGTCATTACAATTACTATTCTGGTTTGTGATAGAGATGCTTCAGTGTTATTTGATCCAGGATCTACCTACTCGTATGTGTCATCTTATTTTGCACCGTATTTGGTCATGCCTAGTGATTTATTGAGTATTCTTGTTTATGTGTCTACACCGGTGGGTGATTCTATTATGGTAGATCGAGTCCATTATTCTTGTATTATGGTGATTGGGGGTCTTGAGACTCGTGTGGATTTATTGCTTCTAGACATGGTCATTTTCGATGTTATATTGGGGATGGACTGGTTATCACCTTACCACGCTATCTTAGACTGTCATGCCAAGACGGTGACCTTAGCCTTACCGGATTTGCCCTGTTTAGAGTCGAGAGGCACTCCTGGTTATTCTACCTGCAGTGTTATCTTGTATGTGAAGGCTCGGCGTATGGTCGAGAAGAGGTGTTTGGCCTATTTGGCATATGTTCGTGATTCTAGTGTTGAGGTTCCCTCCATTGATTATGTGCCCGTTGTTCATGAGTTTCCTGAGGTATTCCTTTCAGACTTTCCGGGTATGCCACCCGACAAAGATATTGATTTTTACATTGATTTGGCTCCGGGCACTCAACCCATTTTTATCCCGCAGTATCGTATGGCCCAGCCTGAATTGAAAGAGTTGAATGAGCAGTTGCAAGACTTGGTTGAGAAGGGTTTCATTAGGCCGAGTGTTTCGCATTAGGGTGAGCCAGTGTTTTTTGTTAAGAAGAATGACAGATCAATGAGAATGTGTATTGATTATCGGTAGTTGAACAAGGTTACAACCAAGAATAAATATCCATTGCCGAGGATCGATGATTTGTTTGATCAGCTTCAGGGTGCCATGGTGTTTTCGAAGATTGATTTGAGATCTGGCTACCATCAGTTGAGGATTAGGGCATCCGATGTCCCTAAGACAGCTTTCCGCACTCGGTATGAGAATTATGAGTTCCTGGTCATGTCATTTAGGTTGACCAATGCCCCAACAACTTTTATGGATTTGATGAACCGAATGTTCAGGCCTTATTTGGACTCATTCATGATAGTCTTCATTGATGATATTTTGATATATTCCCGCAGCTAGGAGGTGCACGAGCAGCATCTTAGAGTGGTTCTTCAGACCTTGAGGGATAGTCTGTTATATGCTATATTCTCGAAGTGTGAGTTCTCGTTGAGTTCAGTTGCATTCCTGGGTCATATTGTGTCAGCAGAGGGCATTCAGGTTGATCCGAAGAAGATTGAGGTAGTCAAGAACTGGCCTAGACCAACATCAGCTATAGAGATTCGGAGTTTCTTAGGACTGGCAGGCTACTACCGTCGGTTCGTAGAGGGATTCTCATCTATCGCAGCCTCGATGACCAAGTTGACCTAGAAGGGTGCCCAATTCAGATGGTCAGACGAGTGTGAGGCGAGATTTCAGAAGCACAAGACAGCTCTGACTATAGCACCGGTGTTGGTTTTGCCCACAGGTTTAGGGCCTTATACAGTTTATTGTGGCGCCTCTCGTATTGGGCTTGGTGCAGTGTTGATGCAGGATGGCAAGGTCATTGCCTATGCTTCACGGCAGTTGAAGATTCATGAGAAGAACTATCCAGTTCATGATTTAGAGTTGGCAACCATAGTTCACGCACTGAAGATTTGGAGGCATTATATGTATGGCGTGGCATGTGAGGTGTTCACGGATCACAAGAGTCTTCAGTATTTGTTCAAGCAAAAGGAGCTGAATTTGAGGCAAAGGAGGTGGTTGGAGTTGTTGAAGGATTATGATATCACTATCTTATATCACCCGGGAAAGGCCAATGTGGTGGCCGATGCCTTGAGTAGAAAGTTAGCCAGTATGGGCAGTCTTGCTTATATTCCGGTCGGTGAGAGACCGCTTGCTTTGGACGTTCAGGCTTTGGCCAATCAGTTTGTGAGGTTGGATATTTCTGAGCCTAGTCGTGTATTGGCCTGCACGGTTGCTCATTTTTCCTTTTTGGAGCGTATCTGCGATCGGCAGTATGATGATCCCCATTTGTGTATCCTTAGAGACACGGTGTAGCGCGGAGGTGCCAAGCAGGTTACCTTAGATGACAATGGAGTTTTGAGATTGTAGGGTCGAATTTGTGTGCCTAATGTGGATGGGCTCCGAGAGTTGATTTTTGAGAAGGCCCATAGCTCCCGGTACTCTATTCATCCGGGCGCCGCAAAGATGTATCAGGATTTACGGCAACATTATTGGTAGCGGAGAATGAAGAAGGATATCGTTGCATATGTAGCTCGGTGTTTGAATTGTCAGCAGGTTAAGTACGAGCATCAGAGGCCTGGTTGTTTATTTCAGAGGATTGAGCTTCCCAAGTGGAAGTGGGAGCGGATCACTATGGATTTCGTTGTTGGACTCCCGCAGACTCGGAGGAAGTTCGATGCAGTATGGGTCATTGCTGATAGGCTGACCAAGTCAGCGCATTTCATTCTTGTGGCAGTCTCCTATTCATCCGAGAGGCTAGCTGAAATCTATATCCGTGAGATTGTTCGTCTTCATGGTGTGCCTGTATCTATCATTTCGGACCGAGGTACGCAGTTTACCTCGCGTTTTTGGAGAGCAGTTCAGCGAGAGTTAGGCACCCATGTGGAGTTGAGTATAGCATTTCATCCTCAGACGGACGGGCAGTCCGAGCGGACTATTCAGATTCTTGAGGATATGCTCTGAGCTTGTGTTATTGACTTTGGAGACTCGTGGGATCAATTTTTGCCTTTAGCAGAGTTTGCCTACAACAACAACTACCAGTCGAGTATCCAGATGGCTCCTTATGAGGCTTTATATGGTAGGCGGTGTCGATCTCCGGTTGGATGGTTTGAGTCGGGAGAGGCTTGATTGTTGAGTACGGATCTGGTTCGGGAGGCTTTGGACAAGGTCAGGATTATTCAGGATAGGCTTCGTACAGCTCAGTCCAGACAAAAGAGTTATGCAGACCGCAAGGTTTGAGATGTGGCTTTTATGGTTGGAGAGCGGGTATTACTCCTAGTGTCGCTTATGAAGGGCGTGATGAGATTTGGGAAGAAGCGCAAGCTTAGCCCTAGGTTCATTGGCCCGTTTGAGATTCTTGATCGAGTGAGAGAGGTGGCTTATAGACTTGCATTGCTACAGAGCTTATTAGTCATGCATCCAGTATTTCATGTGTCCATGCTCCGGAAATATCACGGCGATCCATCCCACGTGTTAGATTTCAGCACTGTCCAGTTGGCCAAGGACTTGTCTTATGAGGAGGAGCCGATAGTTATTCTAGACCGGCAGGTTCGTCAGTTGAGGTCAAAGAGTTTTACTTCTGTTCGTGTTCAGTGGAGAGGTCAGCCTCCTGAGGCATCGACCTGGGAGTCCGAGTCCGATATGCGGAGCCGTTATCCCCATCTTTTCCCCGACTTAGGTACTTCCTTCTTCTGTCCGTTCGAGGACGAACGATTATTTTAGAGGTGGAGAATGTGATGACCTTGGGTCATCACTTGTTTCAAAACGAAACTTCCATGTTTTGAGGCCTTGAAAACCTCATTTAGAGTCATATCGATTTGTGTGCGCAGTCCGGGCGCGTAGCCAAAAAGCTTAAATATGAAATTTTGTGAAAAATGATAAGTTTTGACTGTAAAATGAATAAATTTGACTTCGATCAACATTTTGGGTAAACGGACCCGGATCCGCAATTTGACAGTCTCGGAGGGTCCATAGGAAAATATAGAACTTGGGCGTATGCCTGGAATCAAATTTCGAGGTCCCGAGCTCGAGAAATGATTTTTTTAAAGGAAATTATTTTCTGAAAATTCTTAAGGAAATTTGAAATGATGTTTGATTAGAAAGTGATGGTATCGGGCTTGAATTTTGGTTCTGGTGTGCGGTACAGGTCTTATATACGGTTTAAGTCATTTCTGTAAAGTTTGGTTGAAAACGGACGTCGTTTGACGTGATTCAGACCTAAATTGCTAAATTTGATACTTGATGAAGTTTGAGAAAAATATTCTTGATTTTGGGGTTTGATTCATTGTTACTGAGGTTATTTTGGCGATTTAATCGCACAGATAAGTTCGTATGATGTTGTTGAGTTAGTACGTGTGTTTGGTTAGGGGCCCCGAGGGCTCGAGTGTATTTCGGATGTGTTTTGGCAAGTTTTGAACTTAGGAAAAAGTTGCAGATTCAGAGAGGTTGCAGATCTCTGAAGTCAGGTCTCGCGGTCCACGGTGGAAACTTCGCGGCCGCGGTGGGGGCTCCACGACCGCGGTAGGATTTGTGATGTCCACGGTGAGCAAGGCCAAGAATCCGCGGCCGCGCTCGATTCCTTTGTGGTCCGCGGTGGAGCTCCGCGACTGCAATCTTTTTTATGCGGTCCGCGGTGGAGCTCCACGACTGTAGTCCTTTTTATGCGGTCCGCGGAGAGGGTCTGAGAGGGGTATAAATAGACGGGATTTCCAGTTATTTTCATTTTTCAAAACCCCAAAAACATAAGAGGCGATTTTTCAAACAACATTTCTTCTCCAAATCAATTGTAGGTCGTTTTTAACTAGTTTTCTTCAATGATTAACATCTTTTAACATGATTTCAACTTCAAATTAATTATTTTTATGGGGGAAATTGGGTGTTTTGGGTAGGACCTAGGTTTTTCAAAAAAATGGGGATTTGGACCTCGATTTGGGGTCTGATTTCAAAATAAATTACATATTTGAGCTCGTGGGGGAATGTGTAATCGAGTTTAGGTTTGAATTTTGGGTTAGGACCAAGCGGGCCCGGGGTCGATTTTTGACTTTTTGGAAAAATCTTTATAAAACCTATTTTCATGCATTAGAATTGATTCATTTAGCATTTATTGATGTAATTAAGTAACTTGTGGCTAGATACGAGCGAATTGGCGGTGGAATCAAGGGGTAAAGCTATAATTGAAAGTTGAGTTGTGTTCGAGGCATCGAGGTAAGTGTTTGGTCTAACCTTAGCTTGATGGATTAGAAGTTGTGTCCTATTTGCTATTTGCTTCTTGTCGAGTACGACATATAGGCATGGTGACGAGTATCTATACGTTGGTGTCAAGCATGACCGTGAGTCTTATACTGTGATTTTCATGATTTCGCTGTATTATTCATACCTTGGTGAAGATTTCTAATTGTTGTATAAAGTTTGTGGAAAGAATTGTGACCTATGAACATTGAGGAACGTTGGCTCAAGTTGTATAGCGTAATTATGAAAGTATAAGTAACAATTGAACTTTTAGAGCATTGGCTCGAGGTGGTTAATGAGTTGTGAAAGTATAAGTGATAATCGAACCTCTAGAGCATTGGCTCGAGTTGTGAAGTGAATTGTGAAGTAAAAATTGAGAAAGAGATGAGATCATTATGTTGTCATCCTTGCCGGGCTATTGTTGATTTATTTGTTGTTCCCTTGCCGGGATTTAATTGTTTAATTGTTGTTCCTTTGCCGGAATTTAATTGTTTAACTGTTGTTCCCTTGCCGGGATCTCTATTACTATTTTGTTTATTCCCCTCGCCCCTTTGCTTGTGATTGTTGTTTGGGTGAGGAAGAGTGTTAAAGCACGAAGGGTAATGCCGTGCATTGTTTGTTATTGTGAGGGAAGAGTATAAAGCACGAAGGGTGATTTCGTGCCGCACGACGTACCATTCCGTGCCGAATCTATTGATTATATAGTAAGGAAAGAGAGTAAAAGCACGAAGGTTGATGCCGTGCACATTTTAATTATATGATTGTTTTGGTGAGGACGAGAGTAAAAGCACGACGGGTGATGCCATGCAATTGTTGAATTCTGCTTCCTTATTGATATTCTAGTTGTGTTGTTTTCTTTCCTTACTTGATGCCTTTCTATTCGAAGCTAATATCTCCCCCACCGCATGTTTCTCCCTCCCACGTTGACTGGTTATTTCTGTATTTCTTTTTCGTTGTATATATATATATATATATATGAACTGCACAGGTTTATTTGGTAATCTTGTCCTAGCCTCGTCACTACTTCGCCGATGTTAGGCTAGACACTTACCAGCACATGGGGTCGGTTGTGCTGATACTACACTCTACACTGTGTGTAGATCCAGGAGCAGCTTTCAGACAGTAGTTGGAGGGCTTCCTTCAGTCCACTTGGAGACCCAAGGCAGACCTGCAGGCGTCCGCAGGCCCTGGCGTCTCCCTCTATCTCTATTCCTGTTTCATTTCCTTTTGTTCAGAAACAGTGTATTGTATTTCTTCAGACCTTGTATGTAGTAACTCTTAGACAGCCTGTGACACTGTGACACCAGGTTTTGGGGTATTTGAGGTTTTAAATGTTGTAATAGACGTAGCCTTAAGATGTATAATTGTTGACTTCCGCTTATTTATTTAAAATTCCGCTTTTATCATATTATCGACTTGTGTTTGTTAAAAGGAAGCAAAAATGAAAGTGTAGCAGTTAGTTAAGGTTTGGCTTGCCTAGCTCTCATTAGTAGGCGTCATCACGACTCCCGAAGGTGGGAAATCCGGGTCGTGACAGGTTTGGTTTTGGTTTGATTTTTGTTAGTTAAAACCAAACCAAATCAATTATGATCAGTTTTTTTTCAACACTAAACCAAACCACAATCGAGTTTTTTCTCCGGTTTAACTCGGATTATCAGTTAGGTGTGATTTATCGGTTTTCTTTGTACATCCCTAATTTTAACACTTGATAACTTCTTTTTATAATTCGAGTCAACTTACGTGCATCTCAACTAATTCTATAAGATATGTGTTACTCCCACCAACAATAAATCAAAATAACTTCTTTTTTAAAGATAAGTTGCAGGTTCTTTTAACTTACACTTTTCTATAATATACAAGTTTAATAAAAAGGAAGAGACTCCTGTCAAACATTGAACTTAATAAAGGTTATTAGCAACTAGTACTAAGTATTTAGTCCAATTTGTTGAATCAACAATATGGATACCTTCTCTCTCCCTCTCTCAGCGGTGGGGAGTAGAATCCAAAAAGCCATTAAATGGGAGGACCATTTGAAAATGACATAACAATGCAGAGCCTTCAATTTCTGAGAGTGCAAAACATACGCAGTGTATATATGAACATTATACACCATAAAAAAGCAAGGGGAATTAGTGCGCTACAGACTCTGAGTAAAATAGACTCTGTTTCTGCAGAAATGCTAAATGAGATATTTGGAAATATTACAACAGAGTAAAAGAACAATTACAAAAGGAATGGTCAACAGCTGAAGACAATTACCATTTGGAGCTATTTTCATTTTAGGGAATTGTTTATGTTCTTTCGCTTTCTCCCCCTTCTGTAGTTCTGTTCCTTTTTATTTAATGGTCAAACCCTTGTCTACAACTGCATTTAATGCACCTCATTTTGCATCATTTTTGAATTTGTAACATATTTCCATTTCTTATCATAAGGGACCACTGGTTTTTACTCCTTTTTAATTCTTGATTTTCATGCCTACTATTAGTCGGTTTTGCTCTAAGTAAGGTTCAATTCAATTTTAATTGAAAACGAGTATAGATGGGCGTACAATATTAAAGAATATTATTCTTGTCGAATTGTGATCTAACTAGTTCGAGCGAATTAAAGATAAAGTTATTTTAACAAAATTTCAACTGACATCTTGTTTATCAATGCAATGCAGCCAACAACCTATAAAATTAAAGGAAGCAAATCAAATAGTCATGGAATAATTTATGTTCTTTATTTTTATTTATTAGATTATCTACTACTTAATACGATTACTTTATACTATGACTTTTCATTAGGTCGTCCCTTAGCTTAATATCCTTGTCTACAACTCTTTTTTTTAATATAATAGAAATATATAATTTCTTTCTCTTGAATTTTTTTTTTTGGCTTTTAAACTTCTATTCTATTGTTCAAAATTATTGCATTGTCTAAATCTACGAATAGTATTATTGATTCAGCGTAGTCGGTAATAAAATTGAGGTAAGAATATATATATTATAATTAACTATGATTAAACTATAACAATTTACATTAAGACATGTTTTTGTATTGAGTTGGTTTAAGCGACGAATATGAATAAGTTTTTAACAGAGTAAGAGTGTGAGCGAGTAAAAAATTTACTTATATGTATATATATTATATGTTGATTCAGGGGCAGAGTTAGAGTGCGGGAAGCGAGTTCGGCCGAACCCAGTAATTTTGGTTCGAACTCTATATTTATTTTAGAAAGCCTATTGAATATATAAAAATTATTAATTTAGAACCCTGTAGCTTATAACAATTAAAATCCCGAACCCATAAACTTGAAATCTTGGTTTCGCCTCTGTGTTGATTCCTTCTTTTTTTTTTTTGTGTATTTACTCTTTTATATTTTACATCCCGTAATAAATTTTCAGCTTCTCCACCATATGAAATCCTGCCAAATGAAGGGTAAAATCAAATCTGACATTTACTTTGTATATTTACTTTTTTTGTTTTTTTTTTTTGTTTTTATAGTTTTACCCCTTAGTAAAATTTCGGCTCCGCGCCACTGTATGTAACCCTACCAAATGGAGGGTAAAATGAAACCTCACATTGTGACGACCCGGTCAGTCGTCTCATGCGTTACCGCTTTGTTTCCCCCATTTTTGCTTCTTTATGCTTTGTGTATCCGTGTTATGTGGTATCGGGTTGGTCGGATCGAATCCGGAATGATTTTGGTAAGGTTTGAGACACTTAGTCTCTTTTGAGGAAGCTTAAGTTGGAAAAGTCAATCAGATGTTGACTTATGTGTTAGAGGGCTCGCATATGAGTTCCGATGGTCCGGATAGCTTCGGGAGGTGATTTGGGACTTGGGAGCGTGATCGGAATGAGTTTTGAAGGTTCGGAGTAGAATTAGGCTTGAATTGGCGAAGTTGATATTTTGGCGATTTCCGGTTGGTAGGCGAGATTTTGATATAGGGGTCGAAATGAAATTCTGAGAGTTGCAGTAATTCCGTTGTGTCATTTGGGATGTGTGTGCAAAATTTCAGGTCATTCGGACGTGGTTTGGTTGGGTTTTTGATCAAAAGCGTAATTTAGAAGATTTTGGAATTCTTAGGCTTGAATCCGATACGCATTTGGTGTTTCGATGTTGTTTTGAGCGTTCTGAAGGTTGGAACAAGTTTGAATGAGGTTATGGGATATGTTGGCATGTTTGGTTGAGGTCCC
The DNA here is from genome assembly GCF_000393655.2 of Nicotiana sylvestris. Classification (NCBI taxonomy): domain Eukaryota; kingdom Viridiplantae; phylum Streptophyta; class Magnoliopsida; order Solanales; family Solanaceae; genus Nicotiana; species Nicotiana sylvestris. The sequence goes on along the minus strand of NC_091063.1, from coordinate 22,653,566 downwards.
GGGGACCTCGGGTGAGTTTCGGGTGGTCAACCAGACCATTTCATGAAGTTTGGAATTGCAGAAATCTGCTGCTCAGTGTTGCAGACAAATGCCCTTCGCGTTCGCGAGAGGGGAGCCGCGATTGCGAAGGGTTAGCTTGAGAAGGCTGAAACTTTAGCCTTCGCGTTCGCGAGGGAGTCTCCGCGTTCGCAAAGGGATGGGAAGCGATTCATCGCGTTCGCGAGGTAAGCTCCGCGTTCGCATAGAGGAAATTGGTCAGCTAGGTTTTGAGGTCGAGTTGTTCATCGCGTTCGCGAGAGAGGGAGTGCGTTCGCGCAGAGTAAGTCTGAGGAACCATCGCGTTCGCGATGGGCATGTCGCGCTCGTGTAAGAGGAGTTTTGGTCAAAGTCATTTTGTGCTTCGCGAACGCGAGGCTTTGACCGCGTTCACGAAGAAGGATTTCAGGCCTGGACAGAATGTTTAAATACTCGTCTTGTCCGCGACTTTGGGGTTTATTTCCTCCATTGTTGGTCATTTTTGGAGCTTTTTGAAGGGGATTGAAGAGGGATTCAAGGGGAATCACTTGGAGATAAGATTCCTGGATTTAAAACTCGATTCTAATGTGAATTCCACCTAAATAATCATAGAAATTAAGCCAAAAATTGAAGAACTAGAGCTTGGAAATTTAGACCTTTGATTGAGGATTTGAAGGACCATTTGAGGTTAGATCTCAGAACTTTTGATATGTATGAACTCGTGGGGAGACAAGAAATCTATTGATGTAAAAATTATCGAATTTCAAGACGTGGGCCTGGAGGTCGGGTTTTGATAATTTCGGGATTTGTGTCATATTTTGATTATTTTCGCTTGGGTTTCGTTCCCTTAGTATATTTTGACGTCCTCGTTCTGATTTTGGATAGATTCGACATGAGTGGAGGCCGATTCGAGGGGCAAAGGCGTCGCGAGCTAGAGATTTACCGGTTCGAGGTGAGTAATGATTGTAAATGATGTTCTGAGGGTATGAAACCCCAGATGCACATCGTGGTGCTATATTGAGGTGATGCACACGCTAGATGACGAGCGTGGGGTCATGCACTGTTGGGGATTGTGACTTAGTCCGTCCCGAATGACTATTTTACCGCGTATTTGACTGAAATCTATTTGCTATCATCATGATTTGGGCCGAATGCCATATTTGGCTCTTATGCCAACTATTTGAATCTTTCGGGGTTTTTAACTGGTATTTCCTCACTATTTTTACTTTATACTTGAACTCAGTCATGTTATATTTCACTGTTTTTCGTACTCAACCATGTTTACTCTATTTTAACACTTACATGATCTTTTAAATGATATTTTTGGGTTGAGAATCATGTTTTACTATTGCCCGAGTGGCTTGTGAGGATTTTGATTGAGTAAGGCCGATGGCCTATGTTGTGAGAAAACATTTGATACTGATTATGAGGCCAAGGGCCTGAGATATGTATGCCACGAGGTGGCTTGATTGATATGAGGACGAGGGCCTAGTGATGATGCCATGAGGTGGCTTGATATTGCGCTTGGGCCATAAGGGGCCCCTCCAGGAGTCTGTACACCTCTAGTGAGCGCGAGTACCCATTGTGTTCTGAGATTCAGCCCGAGGGGCTGGTACTGTTCTGAGATTTGAGCCCAAGGGGCTGGTATTATTCTGAGATGTTGCCTGAGGGGCGGATGTGTTGACTGTGCCCGAGGGGCGAACCTTTATATGTTTATCTTTTTCTTAATTGCCTGTCAAATTACCTGCTTAATTGTGGAAAAAGGGTTTTCATGAAGCAAATTTTAAGTTAAATAATTTTACCTATCTTTCACCGGTTTACTGTTTTAAATGGTTTTACTGCTTTATTATAGCATGCTTTGTGCCTTACGTGATTTCATGCTTTCAGTCTTTATTTATGATTATTACTCACTGAGTCGGAGTACTCACTTTACTCTCTGCACCCTGTGTGAAGATTCAGGCATATCTGGTCCCTCTTCCGAGTACTGATCATTCCGGCTCAGGCGAATCCGAGGAGTCTCTAGGTAGCTGTTGGCGTTCGCAACCCGGAGCTCTTCCTATCTTAGTCCTTCATGTTTTTAGTTTTCTATATTAAACTCTGTAGTTATACTTGGAGTATTTCGTTTTGCTAGATGCTCATGACTTATGACACCCCGATATCGGGCTGTGTTGGGTTATTTTCCCCGAATTATGCTATTATCTGTTAACTTTGGATTATCTTGTCATGCTTTAGATTTATTTCTTATGGTTTAACTGTTAATAATCGGATATGGTAAGTGTCGGTTGGCCTTGTCTTCACGAAAGGCGCCATCACGATCGTGTCCGAGTTTAGGGTCATGACAAGTTGGTATCAGAGCCTAGGTTACATAGATCTCACGAGTCATGAGCAAGTTTAGTAGAGTCTCATGGATCGGTACAGAGACGTCTATATTTATCCTTGAGAGACTATAGAAACTTTAGGAAAAGTTTTATATTCTTGAAATTCTTGTCGTGCGAATTTGTTGATCTGAGTACTAGACTTCTGTTATTCTATTCTCACACAGATGGTGAGGACACACATTACCGGTCGGGATGGACGACCACCAATACCACCAGCTGTGGTCACCAGAGGTCGAGGACGCGGCTGTGGTCGTGGTAGGGGCAGAGCAGCTAGGGCAGCACCTGCAGATCCACCAGCTGTCCTAGTTCTGGATCAGGTCCCAGTTATAGATGCTCCAGCAGCACTAGCTCAGGCACCAGCTATGCCCATTGTGATTCCGGGTCTTCAGGAGGACTTGACTCAGATCTTATCAGTTTGCACTAACCTAGCTCAGGCGGTTTCAGCCACTACAGCCGCAGTTACTTCTCAGGCCGGGAAAGGCAATCAGACTACCGCCGCTCGCACACTTGAGCAGGTCATGCAGGGACTTCAGACGCCGGGGGCACATCCAGCCCAGCCGGTTGTAGATGTCAGGATTATGTATTTCCTGCTATGCCGGAGGATGAGCAACGTAGGTTGGAGAGTTTGGTAGACTGCAGCCTCCGACCTTCAGTGGTGCAGAGGGTGAGGATGCCCAGGATTTCTTGGATAAGTGTTAGAGGATGCTTTGTACAGCGGGTATTCTAGAGACCAGTGGAGTCTCTTTCACTACTTATCAGTTTTCTGGAGCTGCCTTCACTTGGTGGGAGGCTTTTGAGAGGCGTAAGCCTATTGGTGCAACACCCCTTACCTGGCAGCAGTTCTCCGTTCTCTTTCTGGAGAAGTATGTGTCTTAGTCCCGCAAAGAGGAGCTGCGTAGGGAGTTTGAGTGGTTGCATCAAGGAGAGATGACTCTGACGTAGTGCGAGATGAGGTTCTCTGAGTTAGCTCGTCATGCTATTTGGATGGTTCCGATAGATAGAGAGAGGATTATGAGGTTTGTTGATAGCCTCACTTATCAGCTTCATATTCTCATGACCAAGGAGAGGGTGATTGGTGCTACCTTTGAGGAGGTTGTAGACATTGCTTGGGAGATCGAGTATGTTCGTTGCCAGGAGTGCGAGGGGAGGGAGGCCAAGAGGCCTCGAGGATTTGGTAATTATAGTGGTACTCCTTTGAGAGGCCGGTTTTAGCACGACAGAGGCCGTCCATTCAGGCATGCTCAGCCAGCTTGCCTAGGTTATTGTGGGGCGTCATCGGGTCATGGTTCTCACAGTTCTCATCAGAGCCAGTCATCACTAAGTGCCCTTCCAGCTCAGAGTTCGTCCCGTGCTCCATCTGTTCAGGGCTCTTCTATGTTGATTGCATTTGCTAGTCACTCCGGTGCGAGGGGTTCCCTTCAGTCCCCTTCTCCAGCACCTGGAAGTTATTATGAGTGTGGTGAGATGGGTCATATATGGAGGTAGTGCCCTTGTCGTCTTGCGAGTTCATCTCAGCAGAGGGATCAGTCATTGGCTTCAGCGCTAATTACTTCACCACCACTCGCCCAGCCAGCTAGAGGTGGAGGTCAGTCAGCTAGGGGTCGCCCTAGAGGGGGTGGTCGATCAGGTGGCGGTCAGGCCTATTTCTATGCGCTCCCAGGAAAACATGATGCTATTGCTTTAGATGTTGTTATTACAGGTATTGTTTCAGTCTGCCACAGAGATGCCTCTGTATTATTTGATCCCGGTTCCACCTTTTCTTATATGTCATCATATTTTTCTTGTTATTTGGGTATGCCCCGTGAGTTTCTTGCTTCACCTATTCATGTATCTACCCCGGTGAGCGATACTGTTGTTGTAGACCGTGTGTACCGGTCGTGTGTAGTGACTATTGGGGGTCTAGAGACCTATGTGGATCTTTTATTATTGTGTATGGTGGATTTCGATGCCATTTTGGGAATGGATTGGCTATCTCCGTGTTGTTCTATTCTGGACTGTCATGCTAAGACAGTCATATTGGCTATACCGGGTGTACCACGGATTGAGTGGCGAGGTGTGACTGATTATGTTCCCAGTAGAGTGATCTCATTCTTGAAAGCCCAGCGTATGGTTGGGAAGGGTTGTCTTTCGTATCTAGCCTTTGTGAGGGATGTCGGTGTTGAGACTCCCAGTATTGATTCTGTTCCAGTTGTGAGGAATTTTCCCAATATGTTTCCTGCAGACATGTCGGGCATGCCACCGGATAGGAATATTGATTTTGGTATTGACCTGGTGCCGGGCACTCAGCCCATTTCTATTCTGCCGTATCGTATGGCACCAGCGGAGTTGAAGGAATTAAAGGAGCAGCTTCAGGAACTCCTTGATAAAGGGTTCATTCGGCCTAGTGTGTCACCTTGGGGTGCGCCGGTCCTATTTGTGAAGAAGAATGACGACACTATGAGGATGTGCATTGATTATAGGCAATTGAACAAAGTAACAATTAAGAACAAGTATCATTTGCCTCGCATTGATGATTTATTCGACTAGCTTCAGGGAGCGAGAGTGTTCTCCAAGATTGATCTCCGTTTAGGTTATCACCAGTTAAAGATCAGGGACTCAGATATTCTTAAGACAGCTTTCAGGACCCGATATGGTCATTATGAGTTCTTGGTGATTTGTTTTGGGCTGACCAATGCCCCAGTAGCATTCATGCATTTGAGGAATAGCGTGTTCCAGCCTTATCTCGATTCATTTGCCATAGTCTTCATTGATGATATTCTGGTGTATTCACGTAGTCACGGGGAGCACGCGGGGCATTTGAGAGTTGTGTTGCAGAGATTGAGGGAGGAGAAACTTTATGCAAAATTCTCCAAGTGTGAGTTTTGGCTCGGTTCGGTGGCTTTCTTGGGGCACGTGGTATCCAGCAAGGGTATTCAGGTTGATCCGAAGAAGATAGAGGCAGTTCAGAGTTGGCGCAGACCGTCCTCAGCCACAGAGATTCACAGCTTTCTTGGTTTGGCGGGTTATTATTGCCATTTTGTTCAGGGATTCTCATCTATTGCATCACCCTTGACCAAGTTGACTCAAAAGGGTGCTTCATTTGTATAGTCGGACGAGTGTGAGGAGAGCTTTCAAAAGCTCAAGACAGCTTTGACCACAACTCCAGTGTTAGTTTTACCATCAGCTTCAGGTTCATATACCGTGTATTGTCATGCTTCTAGAGTTGGTATTGGTTGTGTATTGATGCATGAGAGTAGAGTTATTGCTTATGCTTCACATCAGTTGAAGCCCCATGAGAAGAACTACCATATTCATGATTTAGAATTGGCTATCATAGTTCATGCGTTGAAGATTTGGAGGCATTACTTGTATGGTGTGTCTTTTGAGGTATTTACTGATCATCGTAGCCTCCAACACTTGTTCAAACAGAAGGATCTTAATTTGAGGCAGTGGAGATGGTCAGAGTTGCTTAAGGATTATGATATCACAATATTGTACCATCCGGGAAAGGCCAATGTGGTGGTCGATGCCTTGAGTCGAAAGGCGGTGAGTATGGGGAGTTTAGCATATATTCCAATTGGGGAGAGACCTCTTGCAATTGATGTTCAGGCCTTGGCCAATCGGTTCGTGAGATTAGATATTTCGGAGCCCAGTCTGGTATTGGCTTGTATGGTTTCTCAGTCTTCCTTATATGATCGCATCAGAGAGCGGCAGTATGACGATTCGCATTTGCTTGTCCTTAAGGACAGAGTTCAGCACGATGATGCGAGAGATGTGATCATTGGTGATGATGGGGTGTTGAGGATGCATGGCCGGATTTGTGTGTCCAATATGGATGGGCTTCAAGAGTTGATTCTGGAGGAGGCCCATAGTTTGCAGTATTTCATTCATCCCGGTGCCGCGAAGATGCATCAGGATTTAAGGCAGCACTATTGGTGGAGGAAAATGAAAAAAGTTATTATGGGATTTGTGGCTCGGTGTCTCAATTGTCAGCAGGTGAAATATAAGCATCATTGACCGGGCGGCTTGCTTCAGCGGATAGATATTCGAGAGTGGAAGTGGAAGAGGATCACTATGGACTTTGTAGTTGGACTTCCACGGACTTTGAAGAAGTTCAATGCTATTTGGGTGATTGTGGATCGGCTGACCAAGTCCGCGCACTTCATTCCTGTGTGTACTACCTATTCTTCAGAGTGATTGGCAGAGATCTATATCTGGGAGATTGTTCGTTTGCATGGTGTCCCAGATTCTATCATTTCATATAGGGGTACTCAGTTTACTTCGTAGTTTTGGAGGTTTGTGCAGCGAAAGTTGGGTACTCAGGTTGTGTTGAGCAGAGCTTTTCACCCTCAGACGGACGGGCAGTCCGAGCGCCCTATTCAGATATTGAAGGACATGTTGCATGCTTGTGTCATTGATTCGGAGGGTCATGGGATCAATTTCTACCGCTTGTATAGTTTGCTTATAACAACAGCTACCAGTTGAGTATTCAGATGGCTCCATATGTGGCTTTGTATAGGAGGCGGTGTAGATCTCCAGTTGGTTGGTTCGAGCCCGGTGAGGCTAGGCTATTGGGGACAGACTTGGTGCAGGATGCCTTAGAAAAGGTGAAGGTGATTCAGGAGAGGCTTCGTACAGTGTAGTTGAGGCAAACGAGTTATGCTGACAGGAAGGTTCGAGATGTGTCCTACATGGTTGGCGAGAAGGTTCTGTTGAAGGTTTCACCCATGAAGGGTGTTATGAGATTCAGGAAGAAAGGGAAGTTGAGTCCTCGGTTCATTGGGCCTTTTGAGGTGCTTCAGAAGATTGGGGAGATGGCTTATAAGCTCGCTTTGCCACCCAGCTTGTCGAGTGTGCATCCGGTATTTCACGTTTCTATGCTACGGAAGTATATTGGGGATCCGTCTCATGTTTTGGATTTCAGCACGGTTCAGTTGGATGATGATTTGACTTATGATGTGGAGCCAGTAGCTATTTTGGGTCATCAGGTTCGAAAGTTGAGGTCAAAGGATATAGCTTCAGTGAAAGTGTAGTGGAGAGGTTGGCCCATGGAGGAGGCTACCTTGGTGACCAAGCGGGAGATGCCGAGCAGATATTCTCACCTGTTTGAGGCTTCAAGTATGTTTCTTGACTCGTTCGAGGATGAACGTTTGTTTAAGTTGGGGAGGATGTGACGACCCGGCCAGTCATTTCATGAGTTACCGCTCTATTTCCCTAATTTCTACTTCTTTATGCTTTGTGTATCCATGTTATGTGGTATCAGATTGGTTGGATCAAATCCGGAATGATTTTGGTAAGGTTTGAGACACTTAGTCTATTTTGATGAAGCTTAAGTAGGAAAAGTCAACCGGATATTGACTTATGTATTATAGGGCTCGTATGTGAGTTCCGATGGTTCAGATAGCTTCGGAAGGTGATTTGGGACTTAGGAGCATGATCGGAATGAGTTTTGGAGGTTCGGAGTAGATTTAGGCTTGAATTGGCGAAGTTGATATTTTAGCGATTTTCGGTTTGTAGGAAAATTTTTGATATAGGAGTCGGAATGGAATTTCGAGAGTTGCAATAGTTTCGTTTTGTCATTTGGGATGTGTGTGCAAAATTTCAGGTCATTCGGATGTGGTTTGGTTGAGTTTTTTATCAAAAGCATAATTTAGAAGATTTTGAAATTCTTAGGCGTGAATCCGATGCGAATTTGGTGTTTCGATGTTGTTTTGAGCATTACGAAGGTTGGAAAAGTTTTAATGAGGTTATGGGATATGTTGGCATATTTGGTTGAGGTCCCGGGGGCCTAAGGTGAGTTTCCGGTGGTCAACCGGATCATTTCATGAAGTTTGGAATTGCAGAAATCTGCTGCTCAGTGTTGCAGACAAATGCCCTTCGCGTTCGCGAGAGGGGAGTTGCGATCGCGAAGGGTTAGCTGGGGAAGGTTGAAACTTTGGCCTTTGCGTTTGCGAGGGAGTCTCCGCGTTCGCGAAGGGCTGTGAAGCGATTCATCGCATTCACGAGGTAAGCTCCGCATTTGCATAGAGGAAATTGGCCAGCTGAGTTTTGAGGTCGAGTTGTTCATCGCGTTCACGAGAGAGGGAGTGCATTCGCGAAGAGTAAGTCTGAGGAACCATCGCGTTCGCGATGGGCATGTCACGTTCGCGTAAGAGGATTATTGGTCAAAGTTATTTTGTGTTTCGCGAATGCGAGGCTTTGACCGCGTTCGCGAAGAAGGATTTCAGGCCTTGGCAGAATGTTTAAATACTCGTCTTGTCCGCGATTTTGGGGTTTATTTCCTCCATTGTTGGTCGTTTTTGGAGCTTTTTGAAGGGGATTGAAGAGGCATTCAAGGGGAATTACTTGGAGGTAAGATTCTTGGACTTAAAACTCGATTCTAATATGAATTCCACCTAAATAATCATGGAAATTAAGCCAAAAATTGAAGAACTAGGGCTTGGAAATTTAGACCTTTGATTGAGGATTTGAAGGACCATTTGAGGTTGAATTTCAGAACTTTTGATATGTATGAACTTGTGGGGAGATAAGAAATCTATTGATGTAAAAATTATCTCGAATTCCGAGACGTGGGCTCGGGGTCGGGTTTTGATAATTTCGGGATTTGTGTTATATTTTGATTATTTTCGCTTGGGCTTCGTTCCCTTAGCATATTTTGACGTTCTCGTTCTGATTTTGGATAGATTCGACGCTAGTGGAGGCCGATTTGTGGGGCAAAGGCATCGCGAGCTAGAGATTTGACTGGTTCGAGGTGAGTAATGATTGTAAATGATGTTCTGAGGGTATAAAACCCCGGACTTGCACATCGTGGTGCTATATTGAGGTGACGCACATGCTGGATGACGATCGTTAGGTCGTGCACTATTGGGGATTATGACTTAGTCCGTCCCGAATGACTATTTTACCGCGTATTTGACTGAAATTTATTTGCTATCATCATGATTTGGGCTGAATGCCATATTTTGGCCTTGTGCCAACTATTTGAATCCTTCGAGGATTTTTACTGGTATTTCTCACTGTTTTAACTTTATACTTGAACTCAGTCATGTTATATTTTACTGTTTTTCGTACTCAATCATGTTTACTCTGTTTTAACACTTATATGATCTTTTAAATGATATTTTTGGGCTGAGAATCATGTTTTACTATTGCCCGAGTGGCTTGTGAGAATTTTGACTGAGTAAGGCCGAGGGCCTATGTTGTGAGGAAACATTTGATACTAATTATGAGGCCGAGGGCCTGAGATATGTACGCCACGAGGTGGCTTGATTGATATGAGGCCGAGGGCCTAGTGATAATGCCACGAGGTGGCTTGATATTGCACTTGGGCCATAAGGGCCCCTCCAGGAGTCTGTACACCCCCAGTGAGTGCGGTAACCATTGTGTTCTGAGATTGAGCCCGATGGACTAGTACTGTTCTGAGATTTGAGCCCGATGGGCTGTTATTGTTCTGAGATGTTGCCCGAGGGGCGGATTTGTTGATATTGTGCCCGAGAGGCAAACCTTTTTGTGTTTATCTTTTTCTTAATTGCCTGTCAAATTACCTGCTTAATTGTGGAAAAAGGCTTTTCATGAAATAAATTTTTAGTTAAAGGATTTTACCTATCTTTCACTAGTTTACTGTTTTAAATGGTTTTACTACTTCATTATAACATGCTTTGTTCCTTACGTGATTTCCTGCTTTCAGTCATTATTTATGATTATTACTCACTGAGTTGGAGTACTCACTTTACTATCTGCACCTTGTGTGCAGATTCAGGCGTATTTGGTCCCGCTTCCGAGTGATGATCATTCCGACTCAGGCGGATCCGAGGAGTCTCTAGATAGCTGTTGGCGTTCGCAACCCAGAGCTCTTCCCTATCTTAGTCGATCATGTTTTTAGTTTTCTGTATTAAACTCTGTAGTTATACTTTGAGTATATCGTCTTGCTAGATGCTCATGACTAGTGACACCCCGATATCGGGCTGTGTTTGGTTATTTTTCGCGAATTATGCTATTATCTGTTAATTTTGGATTATCTTATCATGCTTTAGATTTATGTCTTATGGTTTAACTGTTAATAATCGGATATGAAAAGTGTCGGCTGACTTTATCTTCACAAGAGGCGCCATCACGACTAGATCCGGGTTTAGGACGGTGACACACATACTTTTTGAGAATTGCCAGGACATGGGACAAAGAGCATGAGTATGATGGTTATGTTTTGATAGAACCAAGAAAACAAACTCTTATTTTCTCCATCTGTCCCTTCTTGCATTGAAAATGACATATCAACTCCTCCTTTAATTGAACGCCTAATTATACCCATTTATCAGCACTTTCTCACGTCTTGTTGTAACCAAAGCTCCTCTTTTTTGTCTATAAATAACCACATACACACTTTCATTTCTCTCATTCTACCTTCCTCTTAGCTTTAGTACACTAGTGAAAGAAAAAATATAGATTTTCCTTCAATTGTTGCAGTACTGTGCTGCATCTCTACTTCTGCCAAAGCCATGGCTGCGCTAGAAAAAGAAGAAGATATGGTGCCTAAACAAGAGTACTTATCTTGAAACATGAAGTGGTGTTATCCCTTCTGAGCTTATTCTTCTTACATGGTCTTCTCGTCTTTTCTAACTTTAGAGGAGCGGTTCGAGCTTTCTTGACCTTGCAAGTCCGAGATCTTCTCATATGGCTCTTAAAGTAACAAAGTTGTTAAAATTCTCGTTTTGTTTCTATCCCTTCTGAGCTTATTCTTTTTTAATACAAACCCTTGCGATAAGATTGGGTAATGTCATTTTATTTCATATTATGATGCAAGTACATGTTGTTGTGCCTTTTCGTGTATGCGAGGATTCCTGGTTGTGTATTGAAAATACTGATGCATTATAAAAATATATAATCCATTTTTGCTCTCCACTCTTTTTCTCCTCGAGTTAGAATACCATTATCTCAAAAAGCAGCTACCGATATTATAAAAACACGCGAAAATAATAAAAGGGAAAATTGTAAAACATAGTAATTTCAGTTGTAGTTTAGACCTTAGCTCCAATAATTACAACGGGACAATTTTTTTGGTCAATTTATTCCAGCATAAAAGAATGAAAATGCCAATCTTTCTTGTTTTTCTTCTTCTTTGGCATATGCCCATTTCCTGTACAGGGGCCCAAAATTGTACTACGCCATGTCTCGGAGCTGGCTTATTTGAATAGCAAATGTAAATCATTGAAAATTTCATTTTTCAAGGAATTAGTTGTTAGCAAACTGTATTTGTAAAATAATTTTTGAGAAGATGAAATCACATATAAACAGAAATGTAAACGAAATAGAATTTAATCCGAGCCCACTGAATTCACAGTGTTTTCTTAAGGAACTTAATCCCCTCCTAATACCCGTGGTTGTGGATTATTTTCTCCCAGGATAGAACGAATTACACACTGGTGTAGCCGTACTTCAAACCCAGTGTTTCAGCAAACACAATGATCGTTAGCAAATCACACTTACTGTTACTTTCTTTGTAGTTAAAATAATGCAGAAGAAACGAGGAGAATTCAGAATTTCGTATGGAAAATCTGAGAGAATGGACTGCTATATATAGCCAACATATTGAATTCAAAAAGAAGAGGTGCAACTCTTCAGAAGTCAGTTACATAAAACGGCTATAACGTAAATGACCATCTACACAAATTAAACGGGCAGAGGAATTTATTTTCCGATACAAAAAACGGACGGGCGGAGGAAATGGATAATTTGGATTTAATATTAATTTTCCGTTACAAAAAATGGATAATATTACGTTAATATTTACTATCAACAAATAAATTTGGTCCAAAAAATTAATCAATCAATCATTTGACCAAATCCGAAGCCGAGCGAGCGACGACGGTGACGGCGCGAGGCTTGCCTTCTTCTTAATTCTTTAAGAGCTAAAAGAAAAGCAATTGTATATATACCCATCAAAATCTTTTCCTCCTCCAATATGGGTCAATGTCCCTTTGTCAAGGAGGGAAGTAAAATATTTCATTTTCCCTGTCTTTCCTATTCATTCACTTTTAAGCTTATTTTAGCTTAAAAAACTCAACATTAGTAGTATGCTTTCGGTTTCATGATATCAAGTAAATCGCCTTTGGGTTTGATTAATCTGGATTCACGCCAGAAAATGTCATTTTAGGGTTTGTGGTGATTGAAAATTGTGAGAAATAATTTGATAATATTGTGGCTGATGTTGTTAAGGTTTTCTATGTGTTAATTAAGTTGATTGAAGAAGAAAACATGAAAAACAAGTAATTAACGACAAAAATTAAGGTGCTAGACGTATGAGGCTGTTTTGGAAGGTATTTTGTGGATGTTTTAAACTAGACATAATATGGTACATATAAATATGATGTTCTGGTGGTTGTAAACTAATTTATGGAATAAGAGTTGGATTCAATTTATATCTTGTTAAGAGTAAAAACGAACTTGCCACTCAATATGATTGTTAAGATATTCGGAGAAACTCATATTGAATTATATCATTGTTGTTGCTATTGTTAGTTATAATTGTTGTTGTTGGGATGTTAATGACCCTTAGTGGTCTTTGGGTTGTATTAAAAATAGGGGAGTTGCTACCCAATTTTTCTTAAGTCATACGACTAGCCAAATACGATGGTATGATATTATATGTTAATGGCAATATCATTTTACTTGTTATAGATGAAAGAAGTCGCGTTGAGCTTGGTTGAGTAATAAGGAAGAGATCATATAGGTATGTTAAGGCAAATCTGTTAGTTTATATGAGTCCACCAAACTATAGAGTACCTGGTCCTCTATGAGTTTCCACTGAGAATACTAATGAAATAGTAAATAAATGAGACACGGGATTTTTACGCGGAAAATTTTCACTCAAGGGGACAAAAACTATGACCTAGACTTGTAGGCTTTCAACTTCACTAACTTGTAAATACTCTATTATAAGTCACTTTGTAATGACTCTATTACAAAGGCTTCAACTCAACTAACTTGTGATACACTTATCACAAGCCACTTTGTCCCTCACTAGTTACAAAGAATTTAACTTATGACTAACTCTAGTCACAACACAAACTCAGAAAGTTTATGGTTTTACAAAGAGGTTCCTAAGCAACGGTTCTAGCTAAGCAATTTAGGAATTACAATAAGAACAATAACAAAGTTACAACTCAACTAAGGATAACAAAATACTAGATTTAGGAACTGGTATGTAGTAGCGTTTAACTTTGTTCTTCAAGCTCTTGAGAATTGAGTTCACTATTTGCAGAAGGCTTGAATGCTTGAAGTGAATTCTCAAGTGTTCAAGTGATGTTTTGTGATAATGCTCTTGTTAATACACCCTTGATGACATCACTTGAATTATGTAAGCACTTGGTAGGTCAAAGGCAAGTGACTGCAAAACTGCTGCACTGTGTGCACTATTTCTGTGGTAGTCACTTTCCAGCTGTGCATAGTTGACTTTTGTACTGCTGTCAGGGAAACACAAGGGATCAAGTCCTTGGCTTGTTTCTCTATTTTCTACACTTGCAGCAGTTCACATTAGCTAGAGTCTAGGCTTGAATCTGTTCATTTGTAATGTGTACCAAGTGAGTCAGGTCCCTATCTGGTTCTTGACAGTAAGTTTGTTAGATCATCAAAACATAAGGCAAACACATTGAAAACCCATCAGTTTTCCATTTTTGATGATGACAAACTTAGATATTGATAATATGTATTTAGAGCAAAGATAACCAGATGAAGTAACAGGAACTTCACAAGCTCCCCCTTGACTTTATGTTTTTCCCTTAATCAGATCCATGTTTCAACTGAATTATACTTCCCTTTTTTGGCATCATTAAAAAGACACAAGCAGGAAAATATCATAAAGAAGTCTAGCCTAGCTAACTCATGCCACATATGTGCACGCAACATGATAGAGAAGAGAAACAGAGAATGCAAGCAATGAAATAATAAAAGAGATAGATTATATATATATATATATATATATATATATATATATAACATATGCCTTTGCTTAAAAAGCAAAGGCAGAATTGGACTATTAAAAACGGGAGCAGTACCGATACATCCCAACCACATCAAAACAAAAGAAACAAAAAAACATTTTCCAAGTCATAAAAACTAAAAAAGACAATCCAGAAACTGTTCACTGAAGGGGGTACTTAGGGGGCACTAGGAGTAGAGGGCTTGGAAGTTGCAGCAATAGTTTGGAGAACTAGGTCTATTCGGGCATTGGCCGACTTTTGCTCATTGAGCAGTTCTACTTTCATGTTCTCCACTTGTGCCCTGAGATCAACATTTTCTTTTGTCAAACGAGCCACTTCCTCATTTGACTCTGGAGCCCCTTGGGCCTGCTGACCTTCCAGGATAGCATTCCTAACCTTCAACCTTTGAATCTCCTTAGTTGCATTATTTTGAGCATTAATGAGCTGTGAGATTATTGATGTACTTCCTAACCCCCCATTCTTCTCGATGCACTCACATTCTTCCAACGTTGTTTGTGAGAAGGTTTGCTTCTTGGTGCCTACCTTGCCTTGCCCCAGTGGCACCTTGAAACACTTAAATACTTGCATAAGCAGAAACCCATATGGAAGACCATGATTACCATCCTTGAAGGTTGCTACTTTTTGCATGTGTTTGATCATGATAGCATGCAGGTTGATAGGGTTAAAGCCATCCAGCTGTTCCATTAGAAACATGTCAGACTTAGAAGTCATGGACCTCCTCTTAGCATGAGGCAACAGAACTTTGTTCACCAACTCGAAAAGCAACTGATAAACAGGGAGTAATGTCTTCTTGTGAATCTGGTCCCCCCTTTTGGTTCGCATTATCCTTTACCACAGCATTCTGGAAATTATACTGACACGCATCTTTCACACTAGACACACCACCCGTAGGGACCTTCAGAATATCCCCAAGCAGACTCACATCAAACACAATGTCCACATCATTCACCAAGGCACAGATTTGGTTAGTATCAACGGGAGAGAGGCTAGCATAAAAGCTATGAACCTCGTCCTCATACACTTTGGGTGCATCCATTTGGAACAGATGACCCCATCGTTGAAACTCAACCATTGCAAGAACTTGACGCATACTAGCCATATCAAAAATTGCTGGGTCAAAATTGCGACCCAGTAGGACCTTTTGGTGCCTTAATCATTTTGAAGAAGAACTGGTTTCACTCTTCATCTTTTTCACAGAACCAGGTTACTTAATAGTTTCAGACTTTCGTTTGCTAGACTTCACACCACTTGATTTTGCTTTTCCCTTAGACTTAACTAACACATCCTAATAAGAAACAGAAAGCTCACTCACAACATTCTTCAACTTTGAACTGAGGGTTGTAACATTCTTTATGGAAGCAGATTCCTTCTTCTTTTGGGACCTTCTCATTAGGGAACTAGGTTCTTCTGTTGTTTCCTCCTTAATATCGACCACAGGAACAACCTTATCACACATTATAACATTGTCTATCACAAATCTCCTCTTTTTCTTCTTACTGCTTTTTATGCTCTTTTGAAGGGCAGAGTCATAGGCTACCTTTTCTTGCAACCTAGTAGTAGGTCGCTTAGTAGAAGACTGAGGAGTGGACACTACCCATAGCTTGACTATGAAAGAATCAAGAGCAATGTTGTCTAGATCCTCCTGATGACTAGACCTCATCTCAGGAACTTGAATGTCCAAGGGCGCAACAGCAAATGCAGGAGCAGAACTGGCCTGGGAGTCAGAACCCAGACCTGTTTCCTCTGGAGAGGGGTCAGGTTCCTCACGAGAGGGCCCAGTAGTTTTTGCTAGTACAAAACCCTTAACAGCCACCATGGCTCCTTCTTCTCCCATACCCTGTATCTCGGTCCTCTGAGGAATTATCTCATGTAAGACGCCATCAACAGATACCAAAAAAATGGTCGCGATATTTTTTCCTCAATAGGCTCCATGGCCACCACAGAATCTGAAGCAATAATGGTAGAAACCTCTGCGACCTCGGGACTTTTACCTTGTTCTCCACTTTTTCCTTGATTAATGGGAAACTCAAAAGATAAAGAAGAAGGATCAACAATTTTAGGGGTTTCTGGGATAGTCAACTTAGAATTGGAGGGAGACGGGGAATCTGGGTTAGGAGTGATTTTAGAGATAAGAACAGGAGTGGTTACAGAAGACTCATTGGGGGCGGAGGACTCCATGGGTTTTTCAGTATTAGAGATGACTGAGGCAGGGATTTCGGAGTTTGTGTGAGCCATTGAAGAGATAGAGAGAAAGTTATTTGGAGAAGTTCTAATGGAGGACTATGGTTTGTGAAGAAAGGAGAAGGGTTTTAATGAGAGTGGATAATTATAAAGAGAGAGAGATAGGAACCGGTTCTGAAACGGTGTTTGTACTTGGAGAAATGCAATGTTTCAGAGGGAGATGGAATGATTTGATGTGAAGGGACGTGACAACAGGGTCTAAAAGGTGGATGACATGGTAGTTGATATTTGCACCTTTTCAAGATGTGTATTAAAGAATGCACAGAACTACTAACCTTTGGTACAACAACCAGGTTCTTGACCTGTTATTGAAAATTTCAATCCTCTTTTATCATCCATGCAATGCATCTACAACTTCTATACTCACCATGTGTGTTTACCTACAGTAGTATTGAAGTGAGTTAGACTTGGCCAGAAAACACTTTAGCTAGTTTTACCTGAAGGTGATTTTCATAGCCAATTAATGAGGAATCAGATTCTCAATTGGGATTCAATAGCCCCAGCTTCACCCTGTTTCTTCCAAAATGTTCCGTACTCAATGCTTTGGTAAATATATCTGCAATTTGGTCTTTTGTGCTGCAGAACTTCATACAGATCAGCCATTTCTATACATTGTCCCTCAGAAAATGATGTCTCACATCAATGTGCTTGGTTCTTTTGTGTTGAACTAGATTTTTAGCCATGTTGAGTGCACTGGTGTTATCACATAGAAGAGGCACACACTTAGTAAATACCCCAAAATCCTCCAGTTGCTTCTTAATCCATAGGAGTTGATCACAGTAAGATGTTGCAGCTACATATTCTGCTTCAGCTGCTGAAAAAGCCACTGAGTTTTGCTTCCTTGTGCCCCAAGAGAAGACGTGACCCTAGAAAGTGAGCCATTCCAGAGTGTTTTTCCTGTCCATAAAATAACATGCATAGTCAGCATCAGCATACCTACTGAGATTAAAACTGTCACCTGAGGGATAATACAGGAACATGTCCTGTGTCCCCTTAAGGTATCTCAAATTTTTTTTGGTAGCCTTCAAATGAGATTCATTAGGATTTGATTGAAACCTTGCGCATAGCCCCACACTGAAGACAATATCGGGTTTGCTGGCAGTGAGATAGAGAAGGGACCCAATAATGCCTCTATACATAGTTTGATTCACATGATATCCAGTTTCATCCATGTCCAGTCGAGTAGCCGTTGCAATGGGAGTGTCTATTACTTTTGATGCTTCCATATCAAACCTCTTCAAGATCTCCTTGATGTATTTCTGCTGACAAATGAATGTACCCTTTGTGGACTACTTCACTTGAAGAACCAAGAAAAAATTTAGCTCCCCCATCATGCTCATTTCAGACCCACTTCTCATGAGCTTTGCAAATTCTTTACACAAAGAATCAGCTGTTGCCCCAAAAATGATATCATCAACATAGACCTGAACAATGAGTAGGTTCATTCTCCATTTCTTTAGGAACAAGGTGTTGTCAATTTTTCCTCTTGTAAAACTATTTTCTAAGAGGAACTTTAACAGCCTTTCATACCAAGCTCGAGGAGCCCGCTTCAACCCATACGATGCTTTGTCCAGTTTAAACACATATTCAGGGTGTTCATGACATTCAAACCCTGGAGGTTGCTTTACATAGACTTTTTCCTTAAGAAATCTATTCACAAATGAATTTTTGACATCCATTTGGAATAAGGTGAATTCCATATGAGATGCAAAAGCGATTAGGATTCTAATAGCTTCTGTGCGAACGACCAGAGCAAACGTTTCACCATAATCAATCCCTTCCTCCTGATTGTAGCTTTGAACCACTATCCTAGCCTTGTTCCTTGTAGTGTTTCCATGTTCATCAAGCTTGTTCCTGAATACCCACCTGGTTCCAATAATGGTTTGATCTAAGGGTCTAGGTACCAGGTGCCAGACATTGTTTCTTTTAAACTGATGCAGCTCATCTTGCAAGGCTGTAAACCAATCTGCATCTTTCAGGGCTTCCTTGATATTTTTGGGTTTTATTTGGGAGAGAAAGGCTGAGAAGGCTAGTGAATTTCTGGCTTTTGACTTGGTTTGTACTCTAAAATCTAGAGGAGTGATTATGTTGTCAAGAGGATGAGAACTTTTGTGTTTCTAGTTAGACATTTGAGGTTCTTTTGTAGAGGAGGTGGGTATATCTAACTGGTTCTTTTGTGTTCTTCTCTCAGGTACTAGTGGAGTACCCTATACTGTATCAACCACTCTTTCTTCAGCTTCAGTGGTTGTAATTGAGGTACCTGGTTCCATTGAAGAAAAGGCAGCATTGTATTTGTCACACCTCCTTTTTGCGCGCCCGCCCCGAGGGGTTAAGATGCGCGGGGGAGTTTTTCCAATTTAAGTGACAATATTCGAAATGGGATTATTTATTTAATTCAGAGTCGCCACTTGGGAAAGGTTTGGCTTTTGGTGTCCCAAGTCACCGGTTTATCTTGAATCCCAAATCGAGGAAATTTTCGACTTTTCCAAATGAAGTCTGCGAACCAGAAATTCTAAGTAAGGAATTCTGTTGACCCGAGGGAAGGTGTTAGGCACCCTCGAATCCCGTGGTTCTAGCACGGTCGCTTAAATTGTTATAATGGCTAAATATCTGATTTAAATACATGTTATGACTTACGTGCCTTTATTAAGTTTAAACCGCTTTTATTATTATCATTTATTTTTATAGAATTGCAACGTCGTGGAAATGCATCTCGAACCACGTCACAATCAATGCACCCGTGGTCGTCGACACATTTTGACTTCGTTGAGATTCGGATTTGGGTCACATCAATGTGCACCCGAATTTAAGAATATGGTTTAATTAAGACGCGCCTACGGAGTCTAACGCGCTATTATTTTGTTAGAAGGCCATGAAATTTATTAAATGGCCTATCCTGAATTCTAAATGATTATCGTTAGTTGTTGATTGAGGGCCCCGCAATTTGCATTTTTATTTGGCGAGGCTCGTCTCATTATTTTAGAAGGGTATCCTAAAGCGACTACATTTCTGTTACGTTTGTCCCTAAAACTAAGAGAAAAGGAATATGCTAATTTAACTATATGCTTTTGCCTAATCCGGATTCTTATCAATTTCTGATTAACTGTTTACAAGGCGGAGGGATGTCATGAATTGTGAAATATACTTCAATCGGGCAAAAGAAATTACGTTTGAGATTGACCCAATGTTATACTTGCGTCCTAACGTTCCTTGAATTGAATTTAACTAGACTTATTGAAGCTGAATTTAAGGGAATTAACCACTATATCTCGTTACTTGCAGAGGTGTGAATGCGCTTCTATATGCTGCCAGGCGAGTTATGATAAGAGAAAAAACTAAAATGAACAAGGGACATTTGTGTAAGGTGGAAATATTTTATTCTATGCATGTCATTCAGTTGACGGGAATCCAGTCAAAAATCTATGCTAATTCTCCATGCCTTCTATGTATTGTATCATTACATTTTGTACTAGCAAACAACTATAAACTAGGATGCAAGAGGCTAAACTTGATTGATTATTATCTAACTAATCTTTCATTACTGAATCACACTAATCAATTTATACAACTGAAGTCAGTATATCACAAGCAATACAAAACAGATATCTAAATCTTCTTCAAGAACTCCTTTCATTTCATGCTTTTGAATTGCTACAGTTAACACCAAAGTTGGATTTGAAATGTGTACCTGGAAAACACTGAAAATGCAAAGGAGAAGAAGAAAAAGATGGGGAAATCAGCAGCAGCAAGAAACAGAACTAGCAGTTAGCAGCAGGGCAGAAATGCAGCAGCAACAGCACAGCACAACAGAAAGGATTCTATTGCGAAGTGGAACTAGAGTTGAAGAAGAGAAAACCAAATGAAACAGCACACAGTGTGATGGCAACAATACTCCAGACAATCCAATTCCGGGATATACCAAATGCAACAAACACTAACAACAATCTCGATTGAAATTTAGAAGAAAGCACTACTGCCTAACGTATTGACAATAGATGAGCTTCAGACAAACAAGACAAGTTTCTGATTTCCTAATCTGTTTTATCTCTTTCTTGCTCTCTTTATATTTCTGTCTACTCTCTCTTTTCCTTTTCTATCCTCACAGTGTATCTATTTTCCTCTTCAGCTCTCTTTCCCCAGAAAATCCTCACTGTGTGTGTTTTTTTTCTTTTACAGCCCTCAAGGTCCAGTCTGTATATCCTCTTTTTCTTCTGTATATCTCCTAATTCTGTCCCTCTCTATATCCCTGTCTCTTTTTTTTGTTCCCCCCTTAGAACTTCTATTCCCCCCTTTTATAAGCCTCAAAACTCAAACCTTTATCAGCCTGTTTGGATTAATCAAATACCCCCTCCCATGTGCTATCCTCTTTTCAGATTCCACTTAGCTATTTAAGTATAAACAAAACCCCCCCATGATATTCCCTGGCAGTCTTACCTTTTCATTTTATTATCTAAAAGCAAGTATGGGCAGTAGAATATATCTGACAGCACATACTGTCAGATTGTTTTAAAACTCAAAAGCTTCTTAATGCAGAAAAACAGGCTGTGCACAAGGCACATGAGGTGCACTAGTGCACATGCTGTGCACGAGTGCCCATGCCTTCCAATTCAGAATTTAAACATAAACAATCCTTTTTACATTGACTGATCCAAATCAACAGCTATAAGTAAACAAAACTGGTTCTGAATTGATTTCAACAAATGTTCAAACAGAAGCAAATCGATTTGCTATGCTCAGACAGTTGAAATTAATTGACGACACATGTCGACTCGACTATATTAGTATTAACATACACAATCGTAGCCAAAAATCAGACATTTAAACAGTATTGATACATGGTTCGTATTATACTGACTAAGCAGGAATACACTCGAGGAGTCAAACTAGTCAGTCCAAACTCGAAAATCAGCTACTTGCACAAACAAATACATAATGCCTTATCAGAATAGGAGGGGGGAATTTAGACAAACAAACAGAGGTTCAGGCGAAGTAGTTGAAGCAC
Organism: Nicotiana sylvestris; assembly: GCF_000393655.2. Taxonomy (NCBI): domain Eukaryota; kingdom Viridiplantae; phylum Streptophyta; class Magnoliopsida; order Solanales; family Solanaceae; genus Nicotiana; species Nicotiana sylvestris. The sequence continues at coordinate 22,631,955 of NC_091063.1, read as the reverse complement.
AGTTGATAGAGGTCAAAGACATAAACAGAAAACGAACAGACCCTTACAACAACCAAACAAACCAAAAACAACTAAGAAAAGAAAGAAGACTCACCTTTAAACCGCAAAAGATCGAAACCTTAACTCGGACTTGGTCAGGCCTTTCTTAAGGCTGAATGGACTTTAAACGAAGTGTTTCTCAGACGAGAAACACTTTGATTAAAGTCCATTAGACCTTAAACTCTTCGGTTGAACCAGTGACGGGGGAACACCAAATTTCCAAAACTCAGATCTGGGATTCATGCCTCCCTGATCAGATTCGGACCAAACCAAGTATGGTTTGGTCACGAGGGGGGTCTGGGGAGTGTCTGGTATGAAACTGGGTTTAAACTGAGTAGATCGAGTTTTGACTCGAATCTTCAAATGAAGATTCGAGGACCTGGGGGTGATTCGAACTAAACGGTTAACAGGTCTATGTTCAGGGTGGTGAGGGGGTTCTATGGTGTTCATGGCGAGGTCATCGGCGTTCATGCCGCCGGGATTAATGGCGAGGGATAAGGGGGCGGCTAGGGTTTTGTGGGGAAGGAGGTGAAGACGGAAGCTGGGGTATTGGATAGGGGGGCAGGGTGCGGTATGAGGCTTATATATGGAATGGGGGATTGATTACAACCGTCGGATGCGACGAGATGGACGGCTTGGATCTGAAGGCTTAAACGAAACGTCGTCGTTTGGCTCGGTAGGGGTCAGAATTGGTTCGGGTAACGGGTCGGGTAGTGGAATTACGGGTGAAAGATCTGGACCGTTGGATCGGCTTGATTTAAACGGTTGTGATGGGTTGGCATCGAAACGACGTAGCTTTGGTGTTAAACTACGTCGTTTCATGGCCTGGGGGTGGGCTGTTTGGACTGGTGGCTTGGGCTGTCCGTTTGGGCTGAGTTCGTTGGGCCAATTTTAACAAATTGGCCCAAGTCCGGAAGGGGTCTTTCCTTTCCCTTTTTTTCTTTATTTTTATTTTTTATTTCTTTTTCTTATTTATTTTAAAACAAAACTAAGCCAAAAATCAAATTAAAATTAAATACACACTCAAATACAATTATTTGCACACATACTAAAATATTTCAAAACAGGTAAGGTCAAACCAAATAAAATCACGGACGAAAATGCCTAATCACGATTTTCTATTTAACGACCGGAATACGGTTTGAATTATGCAGGACACATATTTTTTGAATTTTATTTTAATAAAGTAAATAAATAAAAATGGGCCAAAGTCATAAATAAATCAAAGGTGCCGCACAGAAATCCGAAATTGTACAGCGGGGCCAATTATATATTTTTTATTTCTTTTTGGAGCGATTGTCGTGTGAAGCAAAAATCACGTGCTCACAGCTGCCCCTCTTTGTTCGGAAACACGAAGGGTTTTCGTGCAAAGATCAAGTGAGCGTGTATGAGCGATTTTTGCCTATAGACCACTCCGTATGAAGCATTTTTTGAAAGATCTGACCGAATCTTGCTTCAAAGATTTCCTACATATCCTGGGCTAAACAGGAATCAGGTCAATGTAGTTCGAGAAGTTTTGGTAGCTGGGGCTACCATGGGACTGCAAGGCTTGCCGTTACTGCTGCTGCTGTTGTCACTGCTATGTCACTGACCGCCTTATTACAACCAAGCGAAAATTGGAAACTGAACTAACTACTTTTATGTATGTCAACTGCTAGTTACAAGATTCCTATCTATGATTCTTTTACGACTTGATCTTGGGTCTTAGCTGATTCTGCTTGTAGACTCTGATCTGAATCTTGATGCTTGCGAGTTGCGGCGACTTGTTTTTTAATCCCCAGGATACCGAATAAAATGTGACCGGCAGAGGTCAGGACCTTAGTCAAATGTTGGAGTCGATCTGCTTTCCCTTTACTCTGATATCTCGGGATATCTCTTTTTGTCTTTTTCTTCTTTGATTCCGAACTGGGATTTATCTCGTGGGTCATTTCGATCCATGTGGCTCGAGGTCAGACCTGCGGGAGAAAAGAAACAAACAAACGAAATTTTCTGCCCCAGTTTCACTAGGAAAATTTCGTTACTTATTCACCAGGAAGTTCATAAAATTGATGAAAGAGGATATGCGTGCTCAGTTCAGGGTTGGAGCCCTAATATCGACTAGCTGGGGAAAGGTTCAGTTTAAGGTTTAAAACCCTTACGCCAAACAAAGGAAGAATTCAGTTTAGGGTTTAAAACCCTAATGCTGCCTAAAAGGAAAAAAGTTCAGTTTAGGGTTTAAAACCCTGATGCTGACTAAAAGAGAATTCAGTTTAGGGTTTAAAACCCTAATGCTGATTGCATGGAAAAGCTCAGTTTAGAGTTTAAAACTCTAATGCTGGCTAAAAGGAAAAAGTTCAGTTTAGGGTTTAAAACCCTAATGCTGACTAAAGGAAAATTCAGTTTAGGGTTTAAAACCCTAATGCTGATTGCATGGAAAAAGCTCAGTTTAGAGTTTAAAACTCTAATGCTGGCTAAAAGGAAAAAGTTCAGTTTAGGGTTTAAAACCCTAATGCTGACTAAAAGGAAAATTCAGTTTAGGGTTTAAAACCCTAATGCTGATTGCATTGGAAAAGCTCAGTTTAGAGTTTAAAACTCTAATGCTGGCTAAAAGGAAAAAGTTCAGTTTAGGGTTTAAAACCCTAATGCTGACTAAAAGGAAAATTCAGTTTAGGGTTTAAAACCCTAATGCTGATTGCATTGGAAAAAGCTCAGTTTAGAGTTTAAAACTCTAATGCTGGCTAAAAGGAAAAAGTTCAGTTTAGGGTTTAAAACCCTAATGCTGACTAAAGAAAAATTCAGTTTAGGGTTTAAAACCCTAATGCTGATTGCATGGAAAAGCTCAGTTTAGAGTTTAAAACTCTAATGCTGGCTGAAAGGAAAAAGTTCAGTTTAGGGTTTAAAACCCTAATGCTGACTAAAAGGAAAATTCAGTTTAGGGTTTAAAACCCTAATGCTGATTGCATGGAAAAGCTCAGTTTAGAGTTTAAAACTCTAATGCTGGCTAAAAGGAAAAAGTTCAGTTTAGGGTTTAAAACCCTAATGCTGATTAAAGGAAAATTCAGTTTAGGGTTTAAAACCCTAATGCTGACTAAAGGAAAATTCAGTTTAGGGTTTAAAACCCTAATGCTGATTGCATGGAAAAGCTCAGTTTAGAGTTTAAAACTCTAATGCTGGCTAAAAGGAAAAAGTTCAGTTTAGGGTTTAAAACCCTAATGCTGACTAAAAGGAAAATTCAGTTTAGGGTTTAAAACCCTAATGCTGATTGCATGGAAAAGCTCAGTTTAGAGTTTAAAACTCTAATGCTGGCTAAAAGGAAAAAGTTCAGTTTAGGGTTTAAAACCCTAATGCTGATTAAAGGAAAATTCAGTTTAGGGTTTAAAACCCTAATGCTGACTAAAGGAAAATTCAGTTTAGGGTTTAAAACCCTAATGCTGACTGCATGGAAAAGCTCAGTTTAGAGTTTAAAACTCTAATGCTGGCTAAAAGGAAAAAGTTCAGTTTAGGGTTTAAAACCCTAATGCTGATTAAAGGAAAATTCAGTTTAGGGTTTAAAACCCTAATGCTGACTAAAGGAAAATTCAGTTTAGGGTTTAAAACCCTAATGCTGATTGCATGGAAAAGCTCAGTTTAGAGTTTAAAACTCTAATGCTGGCTAAAAGGAAAAAGTTCAGTTTAGGGTTTAAAACCCTAATGCTGACTAAAGGAAAATTCAGTTTAGGGTTTAAAACCCTAATGCTGATTGCATGGAAAAGCTCAGTTTAGAGTTTAAAACTCTAATGCTGGCTAAAAGGAAAAAGTTCAGTTTAGGGTTTAAAACCCTAATGCTGACTAAAGGAAAATTCAGTTTAGGGTTTAAAACCCTAATGCTGACTGCATGGAAAAGCTCAGTTTAGAGTTTAAAACTCTAATGCTGGCTAAAAGGAAAAAGTTCAGTTTAGGGTTTAAAACCCTAATGCTGACTAAAGGAAAATTCAGTTTAGGGTTTAAAACCCTAATGCTGATTGCATGGAAAAGCTCAGTTTAGAGTTTAAAACTCTAATGCTGGCTAAAAAGGAAAAAGTTCGAGAATACTACATGATCTATTTTTGAGTTTTCTTGTTTTAATAGAAGATAAAAGGGAGTTTTGGCGGGAACTTACCTTTTGAGTGAATTCTTTTTTGCCAAAAATGTTTCTTGTTCCCGTGTACCTTCTTCTTTGGGAGACACCTGCTTCTTGCACGGTTGTCTTGGATTAATACCTGTTTCGACTTAAAGAACAATTGTTAGTTCGAAAATGACGGTCGGTTCGGTGACCTTGATCGTTCCCGGTTGCTTTGTTGCGTCTTCATTTCTGTTGTGAAGTCCCGCCATTGATTTGATTCATATGCCGAAACCTTTTAGACCGCTCAGGCTTGTGTTTCCAGATTTTGTGATGATTTGTCTCGTAAGGCTCTTTTTCTTTTCTCTTTTTTGTGTCCCGTTTTGCTTGGAGGTTCTCAACGGGGATTTTATTGGAGGTATTTTGTGGGGATTTGTACAAAAGGGAAGCTCTGTGGGGAATATTTACAAAGTGGATTCTTTGTGTGGATTTTGTACAATGGGCATGCTGGGGATTTATTTCAAAGTGGGATTTCTAGGATTTGTTGGGGTAAGCTTGTTGGGGAATATTTACAAAAGGACTTGCTGGGATGTGCTGAGGAGATTCCATTTTTTTTTTTTTTTTTTTTTTTTTTGGGAGACTCTGTGGGGATTTGTCCGAAGGTGGACTTGCTGGGGAGGATTTCAAGATTTCTCTCTTTTTCCTTTACTCCGGAACACCATCAAACGTCATGATTCATCATGCTTGGGTAATCATATCAACAAGATGAGGTGCTTTCCTCCATGAGACGGGATTCCGCGCAAACAAACCTGCCACCTGCCCTTTCCGGTGCGTCCTGAACTCCGGGTTAAAATGCAAAAAGGGATTCGAAAAGAAACAAAGCAGGGGAAAACAAATCAGAAAAGGAATACCCTTTTCGGGACGAGAAAGACTTATCTGAGGAAGATAACGCTGGCTTTAAATGACATGACATGCCTTTTGGACTGGACGTCTGACCTTCTAAGAGCTTGCGTTTTCCTGAACCAGAACGGACCTGTGATTCCAAACTGGTGGCACTCTGCCGAGACTTTCTTGGGGTGGCGTCATTCTTTTCGGCCAACAGCGCCCTTTGCGGGTTTTCGCTGGCTGACCTCTCTCATTTCTCTTCCTGTCGTCGCTTGATAGCACTCTTTGCGAGTTTTTACTAAACAAGCTCTCTCATTTTGGTTTCTCTTCTCCCGTCGCCTCGTGGTGCCCGAAGGTTTTCACCGCCGAGACTCTCTCATTTTATTTCTCTCAACTCAGGGTGTGCTGGTTTCCTTTTGTGATGCTTATTGGTTTCCCACCATCTTTGGTAATTGATTTGAAGGCTTGTACCTGGTGAAGAGAGGTAGCTGATACTAAACTTCTCAAGTGTCTGACATGCCCCGGTTTTCAATTTCAGGGTGAATGGGATTTTGTTGTTGGTGTGACTGAACCTCAGGGAGAGGCTGCCTACGTATCCTTTCGGAATCAAGTCAAACGTAGTTCAGGCCTCAATCAACGTTTTGTTTTGTTTTTTTTTTTTTTTTTTTTTTTTTTTTGAGAGGATTGGGTAGTGTTTAGGGAGTAGTGGGGAATAAAACCTTTGCCATTTTCAAATGTGTCAGGACCACCGGAGTATGATTTAGACGTAGTACCTCTTGACTGCATCTGCATTTACTGCTGTGTCGGGGTCATTTCCTTCGATATCACCTAAATACAATGCTCCTCGCGGCAGTATCTTCCTTACAATGTATGGGCCTTTCCAATTTGGGGCAAACTTTCCTTTTGCTTCTTCATGATGCGGCAGAATACGCCTCAGTACCAATTGTCCTACTTCGAAATTCCGAGGTCGGACTTTCTTGTTGTAAGCACGGGCCATCCTTCGTTGGTATAACTGTCCGTGACAAACTGCAGCCATCCGCTTTTCATCAATCAACGTCAATTGCTCCAGTCGAGTCTTAACCCACTCGCTGTCCTCGATTTCTGCTTCGACAATGATTCGAAGTGAAGGAATCTCTACCTCTGCCGGTATTACGGCCTCGGTTCCATAAACCAAAAGATAAGGAGTCGCTCCCACCGATGTGCGCACCGTAGTGCGATACCCCAATAACGCAAAAGGTAACTGCTCATGCCACTGTCGGGAACTTTGTATTGTTTTCCTCAAAATCTTCTTGATATTTTTATTTGCAGCTTCTACAGCACCATTGGCTTTTGGCCGATAAGGAGTGGAATTCCTGTGTGTTATCTTGAATTGCTCGCACACATCTCCCATCAAGTGACTGTTCAAGTTTGCTGCATTATCTGTAATGATAGTCGCAGGAATACCGAAGCGACAGATAAGATTTGAGTGTACAAAATCCACTACAGCTTTCTTGGTGACCGACTTGAGAGTGACAGCCTCTACCCACTTTGTGAAGTAATCGATGGCAACCAGTATAAACCTATGTCCATTCGAAGCCTTTGGTTCAATTGGTCCAATGACGTCCATACCCCAAGCGACAAATGGCCAAGGTGCGGACATGGGATGCAGTTCCGTGGGAGGTGCATGAATTAAATTACCGTGCACTTGACACTGATGACACTTCCGGACAAAGCTAAAGCAATCCTTTTCCATGGTCATCCAGTAATAACCTGCTCTAAGGATCTTCTTCGCTAAGACATACCCGTTCATGTGAGGTCCACACACACCTGCGTGTACTTCGTGCATGATCTTTCTCGCTTCCTCGATATCGACACATCTTAAGAGATTGAGGTCCGGAGTCCTCTTATACAACAATTCACTGCTCAAAAAGAAACCGCTTGCATGTCGCCTAATGGTCCTCTTTTGATCTCCAGTTGCATGCTCGGGGTATTCTTGTGTCTTCAAGAATTTCTTGATGTCATGGTACCAAGGCTGCGTATTTGATCCCGCCTCGATTACACTGCAGTAACCGTGTCTTTCCTTGATTTGGATTTCCAAAGGATCGACGTGGGCGTCGCCCGGGTAGGGTAGCATAGAAGCTAAAGTAGCAAGTGCATCTGCCAGTTCATTGTGACACCTCGGGATATACCTGAATTCTATTGAGGTAAAGCGCTTGCTGAGGTCCTCCACATGTTGTCGGTATGGGATAAGTTTGACATCCCGAGTTTCCCATTCGCCTTGAACTTGCCGGATGATCAGGTCAGAATCTCCCATAATCAGTAAGTCTTTGACATCCTGATCGATTGCCATATGTATGCCCATAATGCAGGCTTCATATTCAGCTGTATTATTTGTGCAGAAGAAACGAAGTCTAGCTGTGGCGGGATAATGCTGACCGGCAGGTGAGATCAAAATTGCCCCAATCCCTATACCCTTGGCATTCACGGCTCCGTCAAAGAACATCTTCCAAACATGAGCTTCCTCTGAGATCACTTCTACGGTGTTTACCTCTTCGTCTGGAAAGTAGGTATCCAATGGCTGGTATTCCTCATCGACCGGGTTTTCGGCCAAATGATCTGCTAACGCCTGGGCTTTCATTGCCGTGCGAGTGACATAAACTATGTCGAATTCCGTAAGCAAGATTTGCCATTTAGCCAGTCTCCCAGTAGGCATTGGTTTCTGAAATATATATTTCAAGGGATCCAACCTGCTTATGAGGAATGTAGTGTGGGCTTGGAGATAATGCCTCAGCTTTTGAGCAACCCATGTGAGAGCGCAGCATGTCTTCTCCAACAGAGTGTATTTGGCCTCGTAGCTGGTGAATTTCTTGCTCAGGTAGTAGATCGCCTGTTCCCTTTTCCCGGTCACGTCGTGTTGCCCCAGGACGCAGCCAAAGGAGTTCTCCAAGACTGTCAGATACAAGAAAAGTGGCCTCCCTGGTTCGGGAGGGACCAAGACTGGGGGATTCGAAAGGTACTCTTTGATTTTGTCAAAGGCTTCTTGACACTCCGTTGTCCATTTAATCGCCGCATCTTTTCTTAACAACTTGAATATGGGTTCACACGTGCTCGTCAGCTGGGCAATAAACCGACTGATGTAGTTCAGCCTGCCCAAAAGACTCATCACGTCTTTCTTCGTTCTTGGGGGAGGTAGATCTTTGATAGATTTTATCTTAGTCGGATCTAGCTCGATACCTCTCCTGCTTACGATGAAACCCAAAAGTTTACCTGACGGAACTCCGAAAGCGCATTTTGCTGGATTTAGCTTCAAGTCATACTTCCTTAGTCTCTCGAAGAATTTCCTCAAGTCTTGGATGTGATTATCCTGTGTCCTGGACTTGACTATTACATCGTCCACGTACACCTCTATTTCCTGATGCATCATGTCATGGAAAATGGCGGTCATGGCCCTCATGTAAGTAGCCCCAGCATTCTTTAAACCAAACGGCATGACCCGATAACAGTAGGTGCCCCAAGGCGTGGTGAAGGCAGTTTTCTCGGCATCCTCTTCATCCATCAATACCTGATGATACCCAGCGTAACAATCTACGAAAGACTGTATCTCGTGCTTGGCGCAATTGTCAACGAGGATGTGGATGTTGGGCAGCGGGAAATTATCTTTAGGACTTGCTCTGTTCAGATCTCGGTAATCTACACATACTCGAGTTTTCCCGTCCTTTTTCGGTACTGGAACCACATTCGCCAACCATGTTGTATATTGGACTACCCGGATCACTCCTGTTTTCAGTTGCTTGGTGATCTCCTCTTTAATTTTGTCACTGACCTCGGTTTTGAACTTTCGTTGCTTTTGTTGAACCGGAGGACAATCAGGATGAATCGGCAATTTGTGAACCACTAGATCGACACCTAGTCCCGGCATGTCATCATATGACCAAGCAAACACGTCTTTAAATTCAAGAAGAAGTTGAATTATCGCCTCTCGCGTTTTCTTGTCCGTGTGAATGCTTATCTTGGTCTCCCGGATTTCTTCCGGGGTTCCTAAATTTACCGGTTCAGTGTCATTCAGATTCGGCTTAGGTTTATTCTCGAAATATTCCAACTCTCGGTTTATCTCCCTAAAAGCCTCTTCCGCATCATATTCTGGTTCTGGATTCATTAATTCGCAGTTAAATAGCTCATTGTGATCCGGGCGTGAAGTCCGCAAGCATGTCATATTTAAAGCCGCATTATTAGGACTGAAAAGGAAGATAAGAGGAAAAGTAATAAAATCAGAACGAAAGAAAGAATAGGAAAACGATGATGATTTTTTTTTATTATTTTCTTTTGAAAATTGGAAGACAACAACGTTTACAACTAGGAATTCGGAATAACAAATGAAAAGAAGAAAACGTTCAAGTTATGTCCCGGAGATAACTTGTGATACAGGAAAGGTGGCAGGACAGGTCTACCCGGACTTCCGTCTAGTTGGGAATGGCGTGATCTCCCAGTTTTGGAGCTTGGCGTTTGGCCCCATGTATATTAACTCAGCAGTGCTCGCGCCTTCGCCTGGTTGAACCATGTGGACCTCGTAGAGCATTTCCCTCATTGCCCCACATATTTCCTCGATTTCCTCAACTGTGAAGACCTCATCTTCTTCTTCTTCAGTGTACCCTGGCCTGACAAAAGTCGCATGTAAATCCGGCAGTGGTTGAGGCAACTTCCAGCCCTCATTTCTCCTTTTCTTTGCCCATTTTTCGTCTGCTGGAGTAGGTTTGAAACCTAGTCCAAAAGGTTTCTTGATGACTGGTAAAGTAATGGGTTCCGTCGTTCCCTGAAGATTTCGTCCAAGCCCCTTCCCCGGCCTAAATCCGTGTCGGATCATCTCTTTGGCCACCATAACCGAAGCGTTAGACAAGAAAGGCTGGGGGCAAGGTACTCCCTCTTCGTGCTGCTCTGCCAATACCACCTCGAAAGCTTGATAGACCGTATGCTCAGTCCCTTCTCTTGGTTCAAGATACGGGATAGATGGGTCCCGATAAATGGCATGTTCATCTTCTCCATGGACCACGATCTCTTGGTCTTCATACTCGAACTTCACCATCTGGTGAAGAGTAGAAGGCACGGCTCCTGCCGCATGGATCCAAGGCCTGCCAAGGAGGAAATTGTAAGATGTGTCCATGTCGATCACTTGGAAAGTGACTCGAGATTCGACTGGTCCTATGACCAGCAACAGGTCTATTTCTCCCATGGTGTCTCTCTTGATACCATCGAAAGCTCTCACGCAGACGTTGTTGGGTCGGATTCTTCCGGTCTCAATTTCCATTCTTTGCAGCGTGGAGAGCGGGCAGATGTCAACACCTGATCCCCCATCCAGCATCACCCGCTTGACATAGTAGTCCTCACATTTGACTGTTAAATGCAATGCCTTGTTGTGTGCTGCTCCTTCCGGGGGTAGATCGTTCTTGCTGAAGGAGATTTGGTTGACGGCGAAGAATCTTTCTGTCATCCGCTCCAGTTGTTCTACCGAGGTTTCGACCGGTACGTATGCTTCATTCAGGGTTTTCAACAGGATCTTTTGATGCTCGGTTGATCTCATTAATAGTGACAGCATGGACACTTGCTCAGGGTGCTTGCGCAGCTGGTCTATCACTTCGTAGTCCGGCATCTTCATCTGCTTGAAGAACACTTCCGCTTCTTCAACACTCACAGGCTCCTTTGGAGGGAAGCGCCTTTGTGTGGCGTTGTTCAGTTCTTGGGTATTTGAGTACCCTCCAACGAAAGTATTTTCTGGAAGTTCTTCCCTGACCTCCTTACCTTTATACGTTACCAAAGTCTTTTGATAATTCCACGGCACTGTGGACGGGTTGGTCATTGGCTTTTGTGGCACGCGTCCGATAACCACTGGCTCATTCAGCCGAGGTGGTTGAATCGTCCCCCGGACCACATAGGCCCCTTTTGGCACATACATAGGTTTTGTCTTTTTGATCCCGAAGTTCTGCGTCTTCTTGGCTTGACCTCGTGGTATGTAAAGAACTCCACCCTTTGCTGGTACTACTTTCTTCTCCACCTTCTTTTCGGGTTTGCTTTCTGCAGCCTTGGCCTCCTCCCCCCTTTCTGATTTCTGGTCTGTTTCAGGCCTCCTCGCTGTGTCGACAATGGCAATTATGGCTTTCAAGGCAGGGTCGAACTCTTTGTCTTCACAAATCATGCCGATCAGCGGCCCATTATTGTGAGCGGGCAATGGATTGTTAGTTACATTTGGGATCTCTTCGTCCCTTAGCACTATCTTCCCCTGCTCTATCAAATTTTCGACCACTCTTTTCAATGACCAGCAGTCGTTTGTATCATGTCCTTCGGCCCCTGAATGATAGGCGCATCTGACTCCGGCTTTGTAAGAAGGAGATGTCGGGTTTTGCCTCGTTTGGGGAATTGGTTGCAAGAAACCCAACTGGACTAGCTTAGGGAACAATGTGGAGTATTGTTCACCGATGGGCGTAAAAGTCCGCCGTCGAGGTGGCTCCTGGGGGCGGTAGTTATTCTGCGGGGGTTGTGGGTTATAGTGGTTGCGGTAAGGAAGCTGATTTCTGGGAGGTGGAACTGGGCCTCGGTTGGCTTGTTGTGGTGAATGGTTATAAGGCTGGGCATTCATGACCATATAAGGTTGATGAGCATATGCCACATTTGAGTGGGGGTAGTAGTGTTGTGGGGCCCTTTCCGAAAAATGGGGCCTGGGATGACGATACTCCCTTGCTTCAGAGGCTGCCATAGCCGTTTCTTCCTTCTTCTTCCCCCTTGTCGTCCCTCCAGACCCGCTTTGGACGGCCTGGGAGGTTGCCCTTATGGCTGCTTGACTCAATATCCGACCCGTTTTCAGCCCATTCTCTACCATCTCTCCTATCTTGATTGCTTCCGCGAATGGCTTACCCATGGCTGACATCATGTTTTGGAAATAGTCAGACTCTTGAGCCTGGAGAAAGGTAGTGACCATTTCCACTTCATCCATGGGAGGCTTCACTCTCGACGCCTGTTCACGCCACTTAATAGCATACTCTCTAAAGCTTTCCGAAGGCTTCTTCTTCAGATTCGACAGAGAGTTTCGGTCTGGCGCAATGTCGATGTTATACTGGAATTGCTTTACAAAATCTCTGGCGAGATCATCCCATATATGCCATCGGGACATTTCCTGATCCATATACCATTCCGAAGCTATCCCTACTAAGCTTTCCCCAAAATACGCCATTAGCAGTTCTTCCTTTCCGCCGGCTCCCCGCAATTGGTTGCAGTATTTCTTAAGATGTGCAATGGGGTCACCGTGCCCATCGTATTTCTCGAACTTGGGGGTCTTGAAACCCGTCGGCAGGTGCACGTGAGGGAACATGCACAGGTCGGTGTAAGAGACGCTCTTTTGCCCGCTCAAACCTTGCATATTCTTCAAACTTTGTTCAAGGCTTCTCATTCTCTTAGCAATCTCATTTTGTTCTGCAATCCTGGGGTTCTGATCCTGTCCCGGTGCGAGTTCGCACTGAGGCGGTAGAGGATTATTGTTGGTAGCGAACCTGGTTGGTTCCATTGAGAACGATGGTGCTTGGAATGTAAAAGAGGATGAGTCAAAGCTTGGCTTGTATGTGGCAGGCTGTGCCGTAGCTGGGCAAGGCGATGCAGTAAAGATATTCATGCTTGCATCGGTGGCCGACATTCGGGGATGAGGCTCAGAAGGTGATCCGGCGGAGAAAACGGAGTTGGCTGGGTACCCGAATGGGGTAGCAGGGTAATTTATGGGGACATTAGAAGTCCCACCTGACCTGGAGAATAATTCAGGGAATCCGGGGACGACACTTGGCGGCTCTTTCCCATTGTTCCAATCATCCAGCATTTCCAACATGCGGAGCCGTAGGATTCTATTTTCTTCTGCAGTTGCGGATTCAGGCGTGAGGACGGCTGAGATTGAGCTCTCCTCAGAGACGGGGACTGTTTGCAATGGAATTTCCGAAGACATTTCCACACTTCCTTTTGACCTGGTGAAGTAGGTGTGAGTACTGTTTCTGGTCCTAACAATAGGTAGTTGAACACCTCTCCTTGACCTCGTGAAGTATGAGTGCGAGGCCAGACTTTCACCAAACCAACCGTCTTTTCAAAAACCCTGGAAACATGCTCAATGACAAGCGCACGGTTAATTTGCAGCAAATAACAGATAGTTAATCTCACGTTGGGCATGATGCACCTATACAGTTAAGTGGATTACTATATGTCTGCTACGAGAGCATGCGTCATTCCGGTATTTTCCTCTTATTTCCCCCTTTTTTTTTTATTTTTTTTTATTTTATTTATTTTTCTTTTATATTTTTTTTGTAGCAAAATAAAATGCGATCGGATCCGATGAGGATTGCCTACGTATCACGATACTCACGTGAATCAGATCATTACGTAGTTCGAAAACACGAATGAGCGTGAAAGAAGCAAACTCTTTATTATTGAAGCAGTCTATTACAAACTACATTTTGCAAAAGAAAAAGCAAACTTTGGAAATAAACCTAGACTCAAAAATAGACTAAAAATCACCCTGATGAAAAAAAACAGGCAGAAGATGCTAAGATACAGATTTGACCTATGAATGCATTATGGTTTTAAAAATTGGTTTCCGCGGGGCGTCGTTCGGCCTCGCCGCGGTCCTAGGCGTGAGATCCCTCTCAAGTTGCTCTAGCTCGTGCATAGTCTGCTTGACATAACCCATTACTGCCGAGAGGACGGTAGCGCTGGACATGTTCTCACATTGTAGGCATCGTCTGGTGATGGCATGGGCAATGGCCTTGATCCTATCTCTGGTTTGCTTCTTCTCTACGAGCAGGCGTTTTGTCTGATCGCTGCATATCTTGAAAACTTGAGCATCTTGTACATGCTGATGCTTCAGTCGTCGTACTTCCAACTTCATCTGGGCTATTGAGTCATACCAGTATCTGCTCTCAATTTGGAAATCCTTGGCCTGATTAGCTGCCTTGATCTCAAGTGCAGCCATCTCTCTCTTTATTTTAACAACAGTCTTCTCATGGTCGCTTTCCAATCGATTCAGGTACCTGCGATGCTTGTCCGTTCTTGTATCCCACTGTGCCTTGAGCTCTGCTATGATGTTTTCAGATTTCTCCAAACCATCTCGCCATTCCCTGATTTCACCTTTTAGCCCTTTTATCAGCTGCTCGTCCGATCGACGCCTTGGTTGTCTATCTGCATCCAACCTTATCTGTTTGATCTGGGCTCTGAGCATTTCATTTTCTTGAATCAACCTGTTCCGCTCTCCCAGATCGGTAGCAACTTGCACGTTGTGTTCATATTTCAATTTTTCCACTTGTTGCTTTAACCTGCTGATTTCGGTGCAATAGCCTCTTTCTTTTGCTAACCAATCCCACTGCTTTTGTGATGATTCGGTAAAATTCCGGATGTGGGGTCTCTTAGCTGGCCTTTCATGCTCGAGTTCCCTTCTGTACCATGCAAGGTAACCTGGCGCCGTTTCTCCTTTGGCTTGATCCCGCACGCAAGTATCTGATTTCAAATATTGACCCTCATTCCAGATTTGGCGAATCTTTGCTTCTGGGAACTGTCCGTTAGGACTTATCTCAATTGCTTGAGTGCTTAGATCTTCCTCATGAGGTACTGTCTGGCATTTTCCGAATTGTCTTAAAACTCGGCCGGGTGCGTAAGGTTGAATGCTCTTAAGCCCCATCAGCAAGAAATGAGTTTTAGCCGCTGACATATATAAGACCTCATCAACGGGCAACCATCCCAACTTCCATTGTATTTGGCTGGCAGTAAGAGCTTGAAAGAACGAGGTCCAAGCCAGGACTCCTTCGGGCAAACTAATCTCTTTGGCTCTCGCGTAAGATTCTTCTATGCGGGTCTTTTCCGGGGAACCATGGCTCAAAATCTCGGAATGATGGCAAAGGTGCTCGGTCATCCATATCTGCAGGAGCAAGTTACAACCTTCGAAGAAATTTCCCCCAGCTTTACAAGCTGTGAGAGCTCGAAAGATGTCGGACACCACCATAGGCGCGAGAGTACTGTCACTTTGCGTGAGTAAAGTGCTGACGACCCCCGATATCTTCAAATCAATGTTTCCATCTTTCCTGGGAAATACCAGAAGACCCAGAAACGTTATCATGAACGCCACCCGTCTGTGCTCGTCCCACTTCTGACGAACTCCTTTGCTGCACAGTTTGTTGATTGGATTATTGAATCCCCCCTCGTGACCGTATCTATCATATATGAAGCATGGAGTACAGAATCCGGCTGCTAGATCCGGGTTGTGGACTGTTCTAGGTATTTTCAATGAATCCAGGAACCGATGTACCGTGACGACTCTTGGGGCGACCAAGTATTTTTCCTTCAACGGAAGTTCAGTATTCCCGATGTACCCGGCCATTTCTTCCAAAGTTGGGGTGAGCTCGAAATCAGAGAAATGGAAAACATTGTGCGCCGGGTCCCAATAGGTAACCAAAGCTCTTATGATATCTCCCCGAGGCTGGATTTCCAACAGACCCACAAGACCTTTCAGATTTTTCTTAACCTCATTTTGCCCTTCAACACCTAGATCATTCCACCATAGCCGTAACTTGATAGGGATTTTGGTCATTATTGAAAAATGTTCATTTTGCATCGTGCTCATCCTGCACATTTATTAAGGTGATTTTAACAAAAATGACTGACTCAAAATATTTTACAGAGGGGACCAAGCTTTGAACACGGCCTTTAAGCACTTCGGGGACGAAGATTTTAAGGCTGTGTGGGTCTAAAAATGCTAAGCAAAACCCAAAAGTGGCTATTTATGCAAAGTCAGCCTTCCGGCGTCCCTTTCGGGAACATTCGGCTATTCATGTCAAAACAGCATCACCTGACTTATTTATGACTCTTTAAAAATTTGAAACATATTTTTTGATTTTGGCTATTTTAGCAAAATGGGGGTTGAACCCGACGAGGGTTGCCTACGTATCTCACATCCGGTGAGAATCAAACCGGCGTAGTTCGGGGTATCGTAACATAGGAAAAGAAAATCGAATAAACCTAGAAATCAGGAATGCGTATTTTTTTTTACATTTTTTTTGAAAAGAGATAAAGATTAAAGAAACTATATATATATTTTTTTTATATATATTATTATTATTTTTTTTAAGAAAAATTTGGACTATTAGTCTGAACTCATAAAAGGGGTAATACGAAAGAAACAACTAAATTTTTTTTTTGAATTATGGATTTTCGATTTTTTTTTTTACTCTTAAAATAAATACCCTTTTTTTTTTATCTTTGAAAGTGATAAAAGAAAAATTTTTGTATATTTTTTTTAACAACTCGCAATAAACAAAACAGTTTTTTTTTAGAAAAATTCCGGCGAGGTTTTGACACTACTTGGACATTGGTTCTATTTTCCAAAAATAAGTAATTATCTCCCCTGCGCTGCTATTTTCCCCTTTTTTTTTAAGAACCGGTCGACATGCGGAACCGAAGCAGATAAATGCATAACAAAGATAGGAATGCAGCATGATGGTCTTTCCATTTCAGGTTGCCTGTCCTAGACGGACCCAACCCCTGTGTTGAGTCCCCTAAGTCAAATGCCATATGATGCAAATAAGCGTTCCTACTAGGGATCCGGCATGAAGTTTCGTTATACTAGGTTTAAACCTTGGTATTTGCCCTAGACTGTGTACCCGAGCGGACAACTCGAGTCGAGGAGGGGGCTACGTACCGGGGACCCGCGAGATCGTCCGGCTTTGTAACTTGTCCGACCTCTTTCTTATTTCAAGTATTGACACTAACAGAATAGGGAGTCTCGACCAGCGAGCTTCTCCCCGGAGGTAAGAAAAGAAGGGTTTCGGCACAGTTTATATACAGCTCAGATAATATCAAAAGCGGTAAAAGACAACATTTAGCACTTTTATGCAAAACATGTAATAAAGATCAGATAATAAACCAAACATAACAATTATTCTAAGCTCGAATTCTTGAACCCTGAACCAGTGGTTCTGGGTTTAATCCCCAGCGGAGTCGCCAGAGCTGTCACACCTCCTTTTTGCGCGCCCGCCCCGAGGGGTTAAGATGCGCGGGGGAGTTTTTCCAATTTAAGTGACAATATTCGAAATGGGATTATTTATTTAATTCAGAGTCGCCACTTGGGAAAGGTTTGGCTTTTGGTGTCCCAAGTCACCGGTTTATCTTGAATCCCAAATCGAGGAAATTTTCGACTTTTCCAAATGAAGTCTGCGAACCAGAAATTCTAAGTAAGGAATTCTGTTGACCCGAGGGAAGGTGTTAGGCACCCTCGAATCCCGTGGTTCTAGCACGGTCGCTTAAATTGTTATAATGGCTAAATATCTGATTTAAATACATGTTATGACTTACGTGCCTTTATTAAGTTTAAACCGCTTTTATTATTATCATTTATTTTTATAGAATTGCAACGTCGTGGAAATGCATCTCGAACCACGTCACAATCAATGCACCCGTGGTCGTCGACACATTTTGACTTCGTTGAGATTCGGATTTGGGTCACATCAATGTGCACCCGAATTTAAGAATATGGTTTAATTAAGACGCGCCTACGGAGTCTAACGCGCTATTATTTTGTTAGAAGGCCATGAAATTTATTAAATGGCCTATCCTGAATTCTAAATGATTATCGTTAGTTGTTGATTGAGGGCCCCGCAATTTGCATTTTTATTTGGCGAGGCTCGTCTCATTATTTTAGAAGGGTATCCTAAAGCGACTACATTTCTGTTACGTTTGTCCCTAAAACTAAGAGAAAAGGAATATGCTAATTTAACTATATGCTTTTGCCTAATCCGGATTCTTATCAATTTCTGATTAACTGTTTACAAGGCGGAGGGATGTCATGAATTGTGAAATATACTTCAATCGGGCAAAAGAAATTACGTTTGAGATTGACCCAATGTTATACTTGCGTCCTAACGTTCCTTGAATTGAATTTAACTAGACTTATTGAAGCTGAATTTAAGGGAATTAACCACTATATCTCGTTACTTGCAGAGGTGTGAATGCGCTTCTATATGCTGCCAGGCGAGTTATGATAAGAGAAAAAACTAAAATGAACAAGGGACATTTGTGTAAGGTGGAAATATTTTATTCTATGCATGTCATTCAGTTGACGGGAATCCAGTCAAAAATCTATGCTAATTCTCCATGCCTTCTATGTATTGTATCATTACATTTTGTACTAGCAAACAACTATAAACTAGGATGCAAGAGGCTAAACTTGATTGATTATTATCTAACTAATCTTTCATTACTGAATCACACTAATCAATTTATACAACTGAAGTCAGTATATCACAAGCAATACAAAACAGATATCTAAATCTTCTTCAAGAACTCCTTTCATTTCATGCTTTTGAATTGCTACAGTTAACACCAAAGTTGGATTTGAAATGTGTACCTGGAAAACACTGAAAATGCAAAGGAGAAGAAGAAAAAGATGGGGAAATCAGCAGCAGCAAGAAACAGAACTAGCAGTTAGCAGCAGGGCAGAAATGCAGCAGCAACAGCACAGCACAACAGAAAGGATTCTATTGCGAAGTGGAACTAGAGTTGAAGAAGAGAAAACCAAATGAAACAGCACACAGTGTGATGGCAACAATACTCCAGACAATCCAATTCCGGGATATACCAAATGCAACAAACACTAACAACAATCTCGATTGAAATTTAGAAGAAAGCACTACTGCCTAACGTATTGACAATAGATGAGCTTCAGACAAACAAGACAAGTTTCTGATTTCCTAATCTGTTTTATCTCTTTCTTGCTCTCTTTATATTTCTGTCTACTCTCTCTTTTCCTTTTCTATCCTCACAGTGTATCTATTTTCCTCTTCAGCTCTCTTTCCCCAGAAAATCCTCACTGTGTGTGTTTTTTTTCTTTTACAGCCCTCAAGGTCCAGTCTGTATATCCTCTTTTTCTTCTGTATATCTCCTAATTCTGTCCCTCTCTATATCCCTGTCTCTTTTTTTTGTTCCCCCCTTAGAACTTCTATTCCCCCCCTTTTATAAGCCTCAAAACTCAAACCTTTATCAGCCTGTTTGGATTAATCAAATACCCCCTCCCATGTGCTATCCTCTTTTCAGATTCCACTTAGCTATTTAAGTATAAACAAAACCCCCCCATGATATTCCCTGGCAGTCTTACCTTTTCATTTTATTATCTAAAAGCAAGTATGGGCAGTAGAATATATCTGACAGCACATACTGTCAGATTGTTTTAAAACTCAAAAGCTTCTTAATGCAGAAAAACAGGCTGTGCACAAGGCACATGAGGTGCACTAGTGCACATGCTGTGCACGAGTGCCCATGCCTTCCAATTCAGAATTTAAACATAAACAATCCTTTTTACATTGACTGATCCAAATCAACAGCTATAAGTAAACAAAACTGGTTCTGAATTGATTTCAACAAATGTTCAAACAGAAGCAAATCGATTTGCTATGCTCAGACAGTTGAAATTAATTGACGACACATGTCGACTCGACTATATTAGTATTAACATACACAATCGTAGCCAAAAATCAGACATTTAAACAGTATTGATACATGGTTCGTATTATACTGACTAAGCAGGAATACACTCGAGGAGTCAAACTAGTCAGTCCAAACTCGAAAATCAGCTACTTGCACAAACAAATACATAATGCCTTATCAGAATAGGAGGGGGGAATTTAGACAAACAAACAGAGGTTCAGGCGAAGTAGTTGAAGCACAGTTGATAGAGGTCAAAGACATAAACAGAAAACGAACAGACCCTTACAACAACCAAACAAACCAAAAACAACTAAGAAAAGAAAGAAGACTCACCTTTAAACCGCAAAAGATCGAAACCTTAACTCGGACTTGGTCAGGCCTTTCTTAAGGCTGAATGGACTTTAAACGAAGTGTTTCTCAGACGAGAAACACTTTGATTAAAGTCCATTAGACCTTAAACTCTTCGGTTGAACCAGTGACGGGGGAACACCAAATTTCCAAAACTCAGATCTGGGATTCATGCCTCCCTGATCAGATTCGGACCAAACCAAGTATGGTTTGGTCACGAGGGGGTCTGGGGAGTGTCTGGTATGAAACTGGGTTTAAACTGAGTAGATCGAGTTTTGACTCGAATCTTCAAATGAAGATTCGAGGACCTGGGGGTGATTCGAACTAAACGGTTAACAGGTCTATGTTCAGGGTGGTGAGGGGGTTCTATGGTGTTCATGGCGAGGTCATCGGCGTTCATGCCGCCGGGATTAATGGCGAGGGATAAGGGGGCGGCTAGGGTTTTGTGGGGAAGGAGGTGAAGACGGAAGCTGGGGTATTGGATAGGGGGGCAGGGTGCGGTATGAGGCTTATATATGGAATGGGGGATTGATTACAACCGTCGGATGCGACGAGATGGACGGCTTGGATCTGAAGGCTTAAACGAAACGTCGCCGTTTGGCTCGGTAGGGGTCAGAATTGGTTCGGGTAACGGGTCGGGTAGTGGAATTACGGGTGAAAGATCTGGACCGTTGGATCGGCTTGATTTAAACGGTTGTGATGGGTTGGCATCGAAACGACGTAGCTTTGGTGTTAAACTACGTCGTTTCATGGCCTGGGGGTGGGCTGTTTGGACTGGTGGCTTGGGCTGTCCGTTTGGGCTGAGTTCGTTGGGCCAATTTTAACAAATTGGCCCAAGTCCGGAAGGGGTCTTTCCTTTCCCTTTTTTTCTTTATTTTTATTTTTTATTTCTTTTTCTTATTTATTTTAAAACAAAACTAAGCCAAAAATCAAATTAAAATTAAATACACACTCAAATACAATTATTTGCACACATACTAAAATATTTCAAAACAGGTAAGGTCAAACCAAATAAAATCACGGACGAAAATGCCTAATCACGATTTTCTATTTAACGACCGGAATACGGTTTGAATTATGCAGGACACATATTTTTTGAATTTTATTTTAATAAAGTAAATAAATAAAAATGGGCCAAAGTCATAAATAAATCAAAGGTGCCGCACAGAAATCCGAAATTGTACAGCGGGGCCAATTATATATTTTTTATTTCTTTTTGGAGCGATTGTCGTGTGAAGCAAAAATCACGTGCTCACAGTATTCACTCGGCTCTTTCACTTGGCTCATCATATCTGCCTTTCTATTTGTCATGTCAATGACTTCACCAGGAACCAGTAAGGGTTCTCCATCTTGATCATCTTTAGCACTTTTCTCACAAGAAGGATATGACTCGTCAAAGATAACATGAACACTTTCCTCAACATATTGAGTCCGCTTGTTGTATATCTTGTAAGCTTTGCTTTGAGAAGAATACCCCAGAAATATTCCTTCATCACTCTTGGCATCAAATTTACCAAGCTGATCCTTTCCATTGTTGAGAACATAACATTTGCACCCAAATGTTCTTAGGTGAGTCAGCTTGGGTTTTCTTCAATTCAGTAACTCATAGGGGGTTTTGTTCAGGAGAGTTAATTGTTTTGTTCCATACCCCTCTTTTGGAATCAGAAGTAGAGTTAGGAACTAGAAAAGAAAAAGAAAAAAAAGGAAGAAAAAGAAAAAAAAAGAGAAAAAGAAGAAAAAAAAGAAAAAGAAAGAAAAGGAAAAGAAAAAAAACAAACTTTGTGCTTGTCACACCTCCTTTTTCCGCACCCGAGAGGGCGCAAGGGAGTTTTTTCCAATTAAAGGACAATCGAAATGGGATTGGTTTATTTATTTCAGAGTCGCCACTTGGGAGATTTAAGGTGTCCCAAGTCACCAATTTTAATCCCGAATCGAGGAAAAGAATGACTCCATATTACAGTCTGCGTACCAGAAATCCGGATAAGGAATTTTGTTAACCCGGGAGAAGGTGTTAGGCATTCCCGAGTTCCGTGGTTCTAGCACGGTCACTCAACTGTTATATTCGGCTTGATTATCTGATTTTATACAAATATGAACTTATGTGCAAATTTTAACTTTTACCGCTTTCATAATTATTATTATTATTATTATTTCTTACAGGGAATTGCAACGTCGCGAAAACATATCTCGAACCACGTTACATCAATGCACCCGTGGTTGTTTGACATATCTCGACTCGGTTGAGATTTAGATTTAGGTCACATAAATGTGCACCCGAGTTAAGGAAAATAAATTATTAAAGGCGTGCCTAACGCAACTAACGTATTGTTATTTTGGGGAAGGCCGTAAAATTCGCTAAACGGCATGTCCCGAATTCTAAGTGTTTTAATATATACATATTTAGAGGGCCCCACAAGTTGTGCATTTTTTGTTTGTCGAGGCTCGTCTCATTCATTATTAAAAGGATTTACAACGTCATGGAAATGCATCTCAGACCACGTCACAATCAATGTACCCGTGATTAGAGACACATTTCGATTTCATTGAGACTTGGATTTGGGTCACATAAATGTGCACCCGAGCTTAAGAAAACTAAATTATTAAAGGCGCGCCTAAAGCGACTAGCGTATTATTATTTTTAGGTAAGGCCGTGGAATTTTGCTAAACGGCTTGTCCCGAATTCTAAGTATTTTAATAAGGCTCCTATTAATCCCAACTTTGCTAACGTATTGTTATTGTTATTAAATCCGACTTCTATTACTAAAGATTGAGGAATAAGGCTTAAACGCTAGTAGTCATGATTTTTCATTCGGGTGTTCACATACCTATTACAATGAGAGTACATAATATACGCGAGTACATATGTTCGCAACAATTCACAGGATGTCAAATTGTTCCCTTAATAAACACAAGTATATGCATGGAAGTAGACATTCTCGTAAAAAACTTAAGCTCACGATATGTTCTCACATTTACTTTAAACACATGCAGTAACTAACCATAAGATAAACATTTTTTTTAATAAAACGACAAAAAATTGCATTGTTGACATTCACCTTGAACCATAATATGCGAAACGAACGGAATGAAACAAAGGACGAAGAACACTAACCTTCGAACCTCGACAAACCTAGAACGACCAACAGCGCCCCGACGGAACTCGAACCTGACCTCACTAAACGAGGAACAATGACGAAACCTCGGACAAACACCTCGACGTACCGGACCTCGACGAACCAAAGACGACCTCGATGGAAAATGGAAAGCTCGGACCCAAAAACTGTCAACGACCAGAGATTGTTGGGTTGCTGTTGTATTTTCCGACGCGGCAACTGGTACGTGAAGCTGCAGCAGAAGGGGTCGTTTGGATGTGAGGAAAGGATCAGATATGGAAGGAGCTGGTGGCGCGATGCAGCAGCGCAGTCACAGCTACTGCTCGATGGCGAAGCCGCTGGTTTTCCGGTGGTGTTCGCTGGTCGTTTAGTTGTCGACTGGAAAGTGACGACGAGGGGGTGGAGCTGGTGGTTATGGCGTTTTGGGACGTGAGGGAGTAGGGGGCAGTGGCGACGGGATAGTGACGACGATGAGGGAACTGGTGGTTTTGGGTTATGGTCGCTAGGGTTTTTCCTAGGTTTTCTTCAGGAAGAGGAGGAAGACGATGAACAGCGGATGCCGGGTTTAATGGAGGATCGCCGGACTGGTTTGACGGAGCTAAGAGGAGGATGAATGGTCGTGTTTTCCGGCGTTCGTTTGGACAGTGGTCGACGGGCCTGTTTGGTTGTTGACGGAGGTGGCGAGACGGAGAGGGGTCAGCTGGACGGGACGTAAGGAATGGTGGTTTTGGGTGGTCTGCTAGGGTCGTTAAGTTCTTCTTCCTTTCAAGAAGAAGATCAACAGTGCATAAGTTCTTAAAAAATTTCAAAGTCCTCCTCCAAATGTGTTTTGCCCGTGTATTTGATAACCTTCTGCCAAGAAAAATGAGCCCCACGCGTGGTGGGGTTCGAGACTTGTGTCCCCCATGCGTGGTGGGTTCCCCGTGTACGGTGTTCCGTCCGTGTTCCCCACGCGTGTCCCCTCATGTGTGGTGGACTCGAATTATTATGGGCTAGGTCCGAAATTAGGCCTAAAACCGGGTAGTTTGAACCCGAATATTATTCTTTTGCCCGGACCTGAGAAATAGGAACACGACGTTGCTCAACTGATTATGTAAGCAAAATAACTACAAAAATAAGATTGATAATTAACACAAAACTAGATCTTTTTAAATATTTTTTCAAGATTAAAATAACTTCAAAATACTAATAAAACTATTTTTTTGTAATTTTCGTTTTTAATATAAAGATAAAATATAAAGTAACATTTTTGTATTTTTCAAAATTAAAATGACTATAAAACATTAATAGAACTATATTTTTGGTAATTTTCGTTTTTAATATAAAGATAAAATATAAAGTAACATTTTTGTATTTTTCAAAATTAAAATGACTATAAAACATTAATAGAACTATATTTTTGGTAATTTTCGAAATTATATAAAGTACAAAAATAAAGTACAATTTTTTGTATTTTTTCAAGTTTATGAGAAATACATAAACTAAAATTTATATATATATATTTTTGTAATTTTCCTCTTTTGCGACGAAATAAAGCAAAAATAGTCAAAATAGCTATATTAGGCCTAAATTACATATTTATGCTAAAAATGTGAAAATTCTCGGGGAGGGTCAAAAATCAGGTGTCTACAGCTGCCCCTCTTTGACTGGAAACACGAAGAGTTTTCCGACAAAGAACGACTAGACATGTTTTTGACCCGACCATTACTTGGAGGGACTACACTACGGAAAGGAAGGGGATGTGACCGAGCCCTGGTATCTGAGCTGCCTACATATCCTTGGTTATACAGGAATCAGGCCACGTGCAGTTCGGAAATGAGAGAGATGGTTAAGTGTACCGAGGTGTAGAGCCGATCGAGGTGTCGTTCCGTTGAGGTTCCGGTCCGTGGTCCTGTCATTACATCAAAAATGAAAACTGAAAAAGACTAACTAAGCCTATTAGCTACTAGTTACAAGGATTCCTATCTTTAAGTCTTCTGAAACTTGATCTTGAGTCTTGAATGGTGCTTCACACAGACTTTGGATTTGAACCTTGCTACTTGCTAGTTGTAGGTGCTAGTTCTTGAGCAGACCATATTTGTTTTGCCTAGATATCCTTGAGCAGACCTTGATACCCTTTTTGTGTCCAGCTTTTGTTGACCATCTCAGACTGTTGACTCACATTCTTGAGGCGAGCTTCTGCTATTTATGACTTGGTTGAATGCTGGGGATTTTAGCCGTAGCCTTCTGATTCCCGGTGCTGGGGATTTTTATTGTTTCCTGCAGGGGATTCCTGTTGTATTCCTCTGCTTTATTGATTCTAAATGTGCTCCTTTCTCATATGAGCGGGCTTTTGGCTTCAATACTTCAATTGTATTCCCTTATTCTCCAGGTGGGTGCCTGATTTCTATTTCTTTTCTTTATCCTTGTTCTCCAGGTGGACGCCTGATTTCTTCCTTCCTTTGTCCTTGTTCTCCAGGTGGACGCCTGATTTCTTCTTTTCTTTGTCCTTGTTCTCCAGGTGGATGCCTGATTTCTTTTTCTTTGTCCTTGTTCTCCAGGTGGACGCCTGATTACTTCCTTTCTTTGTCCTTGTTCTCCAGGTGGACGCCTGATTTCTTCTTTGTCGGCTTGCGTTTTCCTCCGATGCTTTTATTTTGTGAACTTGAGGGATGGTACGGGCCTTTTGCTCCTCTGAGTACCAGTTTTCATTTTGCTTGATCCGCTGGGGACATGGCCTTCTTCATCAAGCCTTTCAATGGTTCCTTCGGCGGTATGGCTCTCTTCATCAGATTTGCCACGCTGGGCATGACTCAATGTTCACAAGCTGCTTCTTTCAAAATGCGTCCTTACGCGTCCTTTTGACTCGTGTGCCTGAGTTTGCCGCCTTCTGCTTCCCGGTACAGGGGATTTTTATTGTTCCCTGCTGGATATTCCTGTTGTAACCTTCTACCTTCTGGTGGGGTTACTGCTCTCAAAACCTGAAATATTTAAACTAAAACATAAAAATATTCCTCTCGTTATACAGGTGGGCGCCTATTTAAACTAAGACATGAAATTTATTCCTCTCGTTATACAGGTGGGCGCCTATGTAAACTAAGACTGAAAATTATTCCTCTCGTTATACAGGTGGGCGCCTATTTAAACTAAGACACGAAATTTATTCCTCTCGTTATACAGGTGGGCGCCTATTTAAACTAAGACATGAAAATTATTCCTCTCGTTATACAGGTGGACGCCTATTTAAACTAAGACTGAAAATTATTCCTCTCGTTATACAGGTGGGCGCCTATTTAAACTAAGACATGAAAATTATTCCTCTCGTTATACAGGTGGACGCCTATTTAAACTAAGACATGAAAATTATTCCTCTCGTTATACAGGTGGGCGCCTATTTAAACTAAGACATGAAAATATTCCTCTCGTTATACAGGTGGGCGCCTATTTAAACTAAGACATGAAAATATTCCTCTCGTTATACAGGTGGGCGCCTATTTAAACTAAGACATGAAATTTATTCCTCTCGTTATACAGGTGGGCGCCTATTTAAACTAAGACTGAAAATTATTCCTCTCGTTATACAGGTGGGCGCCTATTTAAACTAAGACTGAAAATTATTCCTCTCGTTATACAGGTGGGCGCCTATTTAAACTAAGACATGAAATTTATTCCTCTCGTTATACAGGTGGGCGCCTATTTAAACTAAGACATGAAATTTATTCCTCTCGTTATACAGGTGGGCGCCTATGTAAACTAAGACTGAAAATTATTCCTCTCGTTATACAGATGGGCGCCTATTTAAACTAAGACACGAAATTTATTCCTCTCGTTATACAGGTGGGCGCCTATTTAAACTAAGACATGAAAATTATTCCTCTCGTTATACAGGTGGGTGCCTATTTAAACTAAGACATGAAAATTATTCCTCTCGTTATACAGGTGGGGCGCCTATTTAAACTAAGACTGAAAATTATTCCTCTCGTTATACAGGTGGGTGCCTATTTAAACTAAGACTGAAAATTATTCCTCTCGTTATACAGGTGGGCGCCTATTTAAACTAAGACATGAAAATTATTCCTCTCGTTATACAGGTGGGCGCCTATTTAAACTAAGACATGAAATTTATTCCTCTCATTATACAGGTGGGCGCCTATTTAAACTAAGACTGAAAATTATTCCTCTCGTTATACAGGTGGACGCCTATTTAAACTAAGACTGAAAATTATTCCTCTCGTTATACAGGTGGGCGCCTATTTAAACTAAAACATAAAAATATTCCTCTCGTTATACAGGTGGGCGCCTATTTAAACTAAGACATGAAATTTATTCCTCTCGTTATACAGGTGGGCGCCTATTTAAACTAAGACATGAAATTTATTCCTCTCGTTATACAGGTGGGCGCCTATTTAAACTAAGACTGAAAATTATTCCTCTCGTTATACAGGTGGGCGCCTATTTAAACTAAGACATGAAAATTATTCATCTCGTTATACAGGTGGGCGCCTATTTAAACTAAGACTGAAAATTATTCCTCTCGTTATACAGGTGGGCGCCTATTTAAACTAAGACATGAAAATTATTCCTCTCGTTATATAGGTGGACGCCTATTTAAACTAAGACATGAAATTTATTCCTCTCGTTATACAGGTGGGCGCCTATTTAAACTAAGACACGAAATTTATTCCTCTCGTTATACAGGTGGGCGCCTATTTAAACTAAGACATGAAAATTATTCCTCTCGTTATACAGTTGGGCGCCTATTTAAACTAAGACATGAAAATTATTCCTCTCGTTATACAGGTGGGCGCCTATTTAAACTAAGACTGAAAATTATTCCTCTCGTTATACAGGTGGGCGCCTATTTAAACTAAGACTGAAAATTATTCCTCTCGTTATACAGGTGGGCGCCTATTTAAACTAAGACTGAAAATTATTCCTCTCGTTATACAGGTGGGCGCCTATTTAAACTAAGACATGAAATTTATTCCTCTCGTTATACAGGTGGGCGCCTATTTAAACTAAGACTGAAAATTATTCCTCTCGTTATACAGGTGGGCGCCTATTTAAACTAAGACATGAAAATTATTCCTCTCGTTATACAGGTGGGCGCCTATTTAAACTAAGACTGAAAATTATTCCTCTCGTTATACAGGTGGGCGCCTATTTAAACTAAGACATGAAAATTATTCCTCTCGTTATACAGGTGGGCGCCTATTTAAACTAAGACTGAAAATTATTCCTCTCGTTATACAGGTGGGCGCCTATTTAAACTAAGACATGAAAATTATTCCTCTCGTTATACAGGTGAGCGCCTATTTAAACTAAGACATGAAAATTATTCCTCTCGTTATACAGGTGGGCGCCTATTTAAACTAAGACTGAAAATTATTCCTCTCGTTATACAGGTGGGCGCCTATTTAAACTAAGACTGAAAATTATTCCTCTCGTTATACAGGTGGACGCCTATTTAAACTAAGACATGAAAATTATTCCTCTCGTTATACAGGTGGGCGCCTATTTAAACTAAGACATGAAATTTATTCCTCTCGTTATACAGGTGGGCGCCTATTTAAACTAAGACATGAAAATTATTACTCTCGTTATACAGGTGGGCGCCTATTTAAACTAAGACATGAAAATTATTCCTCTCGTTATACAGGTGGGCGCCTATTTAAACTAAGACATGAAATTTATTCCTCTCATTATACAGGTGGGCGCCTATTTAAACTAAGACTGAAAATTATTCCTCTCGTTATACAGGTGGACGCCTATTTAAACTAAGACTGAAAATTATTCCTCTCGTTATACAGGTGGGCGCCTATTTAAACTAAAACATAAAAATATTCCTCTCGTTATACAGGTGGGCGCCTATTTAAACTAAGACATGAAATTTATTCCTCTCGTTATACAGGTGGGCGCCTATTTAAACTAAGACATGAAATTTATTCCTCTCGTTATACAGGTGGGCGCCTATTTAAACTAAGACTGAAAATTATTCCTCTCGTTATACAGGTGGGCGCCTATTTAAACTAAGACATGAAAATTATTCATCTCGTTATACAGGTGGGCGCCTATTTAAACTAAGACTGAAAATTATTCCTCTCGTTATACAGGGGGCGCCTATTTAAACTAAGACTGAAAATTATTCCTCTCGTTATACAGGTGGGCGCCTATTTAAACTAAGACATGAAATTTATTCCTCTCGTTATACAGGTGGGCGCCTATTTAAACTAAGACTGAAAATTATTCCTCTCGTTATACAGGTGGGCGCCTATTTAAACTAAGACTGAAAATTATTCCTCTCGTTATACAGGTGGACGCCTATTTAAACTAAGACATGAAAATTATTCCTCTCGTTATACAGGTGGGCGCCTATTTAAACTAAGACATGAAAATTATTCCTCTCGTTATACAGGTGGGTGCCTATTTAAACTAAGACTGAAAATTATTCCTCTCGTTATACAGGTGGGCGCCTATTTAAACTAAGACATGAAAATTATTCCTCTCGTTATACAGGTGGGCGCCTATTTAAACTAAGACATGAAATTTATTCCTCTCATTATACAGGTGGGCGCCTATTTAAACTAAGACTGAAAATTATTCCTCTCGTTATACAGGTGGACGCCTATTTAAACTAAGACTGAAAATTATTCCTCTCGTTATACAGGTGGGCGCCTATTTAAACTAAAACATAAAAATATTCCTCTCGTTATACAGGTGGGCGCCTATTTAAACTAAGACATGAAATTTATTCCTCTCGTTATACAGGTGGGCGCCTATTTAAACTAAGACATGAAATTTATTCCTCTCGTTATACAGGTGGGCGCCTATTTAAACTAAGACTGAAAATTATTCCTCTCGTTATACAGGTGGGCGCCTATTTAAACTAAGACATGAAAATTATTCCTCTCGTTATACAGGTGGGCGCCTATTTAAACTAAGACTGAAAATTATTCCTCTCGTTATACAGGTGGGCGCCTATTTAAACTAAGACATGAAAATTATTCCTCTCGTTATACAGGTGGGCGCCTATTTAAACTAAGACTGAAAATTATTCCTCTCGTTATACAGGTGGGCGCCTATTTAAACTAAGACACGAAATTTATTCCTCTCGTTATACAGGTGGGCGCCTATTTAAACTAAGACATGAAAATTATTCCTCTCGTTATACAGTTGGGCGCCTATTTAAACTAAGACATGAAAATTATTCCTCTCGTTATACAGGTGGGCGCCTATTTAAACTAAGACTGAAAATTATTCCTCTCGTTATACAGGTGGGCGCCTATTTAAACTAAGACTGAAAATTATTCCTCTCGTTATACAGGTGGGCGCCTATTTAAACTAAGACTGAAAATTATTCCTCTCGTTATACAGGTGGGCGCCTATTTAAACTAAGACATGAAATTTATTCCTCTCGTTATACAGGTGGGCGCCTATTTAAACTAAGACTGAAAATTATTCCTCTCGTTATACAGGTGGGCGCCTATTTAAACTAAGACATGAAAATTATTCCTCTCGTTATACAGGTGGGCGCCTATTTAAACTAAGACTGAAAATTATTCCTCTCGTTATACAGGTGGGCGCCTATTTAAACTAAGACATGAAAATTATTCCTCTCGTTATACAGGTGGGCGCCTATTTAAACTAAGACTGAAAATTATTCCTCTCGTTATACAGGTGGGCGCCTATTTAAACTAAGACATGAAAATTATTCCTCTCGTTATACAGGTGAGCGCCTATTTAAACTAAGACATGAAAATTATTCCTCTCGTTATACAGGTGGGCGCCTATTTAAACTAAGACTGAAAATTATTCCTCTCGTTATACAGGTGGGCGCCTATTTAAACTAAGACTGAAAATTATTCCTCTCGTTATACAGGTGGACGCCTATTTAAACTAAGACATGAAAATTATTCCTCTCGTTATACAGGTGGGCGCCTATTTAAACTAAGACATGAAATTTATTCCTCTCGTTATACAGGTGGGCGCCTATTTAAACTAAGACATGAAAATTATTACTCTCGTTATACAGGTGGGCGCCTATTTAAACTAAGACTGAAAATTATTCCTCTCGTTATACAGGTGGGCGCCTATTTAAACTAAGACATGAAAATTATTCCTCTCGTTATACAGGTGGGCGCCTATTTAAACTAAGACTGAAAATTATTCCTCTCGTTATACAGGTGGGCGCCTATTTAAACTAAGACATGAAAATTATTCCTCTCGTTATACAGGTGGGCGCCTATTTAAACTAAGACTGAAAATTATTCCTCTCGTTATACAGGTGGGCGCCTATTTAAACTAAGACATGAAAATTATTCCTCTCGTTATACAGGTGGGCGCCTATTTAAACTAAGACATGAAAATTATTCCTCTCGTTATACAGGTGGGCGCCTATTTAAACTAAGACATGAAAATTATTCCTCTCGTTATACAGGTGGGCGCCTATTTAAACTAAGACTGAAAATTATTCCTCTCGTTATACATGTGGGCGCCTATTTAAACTAAGACTGAAAATTATTCCTCTCGTTATACAGGTGGGCGCCTATTTAAACTAAGACATGAAAATTATTCCTCTCGTTATACAGGTGGGCGCCTATTTAAACTAAGACATGAAATTTATTCCTCTCGTTATACAGGTGGGCGCCTATTTAAACTAAGACTGAAAATTATTCCTCTCGTTATACAGGTGGGCGCCTATTTAAACTAAGACATGAAAATTATTCCTCTCGTTATACAGGTGGGCGCCTATTTAAACTAAGACTGAAAATTATTCCTCTCGTTATACAGGTGGGCGCCTATTTAAACTAAGACATGAAATTTATTCCTCTCGTTATACAGGTGGGCGCCTATTTAAACTAAGACATGAAAATTATTCCTCTCGTTATACAGGTGGGCGCCTATTTAAACTAAGACATGAAAATTATTCCTCTCGTTATACAGGTGGACGCCTATTTAAACTAAGACTGAAAATTATTCCTCTCGTTATACAGGTGGGCGCCTATTTAAACTAAGACTGAAAATTATTCCTCTCGTTATACAGGTGGGCGCCTATTTAAACTAAGACATGAAAATTATTCCTCTCGTTATACAGGTGGGCGCCTATTTAAACTAAGACTGAAAATTATTCCTCTCGTTATACAGGTGGGCGCCTATTTAAACTAAGACATGAAAATTATTCCTCTCGTTATACAGGTGGGCGCCTATTTAAACTAAGACATGAAAATTATTCCTCTCATTATACAGGTGGGCGCCTATTTAAACTAAGAAATGAAATTTATTCCTCTCGTTATACAGGTGGGCCCCTATTTAAACTAAGACTGAAAATTATTCCTCTCGTTATACAGGTGGGCGCCTATTTAAACTAAGACTGAAAATTATTCCTCTCGTTATACAGGTGGGCGCCTATTTAAACTAAGACATGAAAATTATTCCTCTCGTTATACAGGTGGGCGCCTATTTAAACTAAGACATGAAAATTATTCCTCTCGTTATACAGGTGGGCGCCTATTTAAACTAAGACTGAAAATTATTCCTCTCGTTATACAGGTGGGCGCCTATTTAAACTAAGACTGAAAATTATTCCTCTCGTTATACAGGTGGGCGCCTATTTAAACTAAGACATGAAAATTATTCCTCTCGTTATACAGGTGGGCGCCTATTTAAACTAAGACTGAAAATTATTCCTCTCGTTATACAGGTGGGCGCCTATTTAAACTAAGACATGAAATTTATTCCTCTCGTTATACAGGTGGGCGCCTATTTAAACTAAGACTGAAAATTATTCCTCTCGTTATACAGGTGGGCGCCTATTTAAACTAAGACATGAAAATTATTCCTCTCGTTATACAGGTGGGCGCCTATTTAAACTAAGACATGAAAATTATTCCTCTCGTTATACAGGTGGGCGCCTATTTAAACTAAGACATGAAAATTATTCCTCTCGTTATACAGGTGGGCGCCTATTTAAACTAAGACATGAAAATTATTCCTCTCGTTATACAGGTGGGCGCCTATTTAAACTAAGACTGAAAATTATTCCTCTCGTTATACAGGTGGGCGCCTATTTAAACTAAGACTGAAAATTATTCCTCTCGTTATACAGGTGGGCGCCTATTTAAACTAAGACATGAAAATTATTCCTCTCGTTATACAGGTGGGCGCCTATTTAAACTAAGACTGAAAATTATTCCTCTCGTTATACAGGTGGGCGCCTATTTAAACTAAGACATGAAATTTATTCCTCTCGTTATACAGGTGGGCGCCTATTTAAACTAAGACATGAAAATTATTCCTCTCGTTATACAGGTGGGCGCCTATTTAAACTAAGACTGAAAATTATTCCTCTCGTTATACAGGTGGGCGCCTATTTAAACTAAGACTGAAAATTATTCCTCTCGTTATACAGGTGGGCGCCTATTTAAACTAAGACATGAAAATTATTCCTCTCGTTATACAGGTGGGCGCCTATTTAAACTAAGACTGAAAATTATTCCTCTCGTTATACAGGTGGGCGCCTATTTAAACTAAGACATGAAATTTATTCCTCTCGTTATACAGGTGGGCGCCTATTTAAACTAAGACATGAAAATTATTCCTCTCGTTATACAGGTGGGCGCCTATTTAAACTAAGACTGAAAATTATTCCTCTCGTTATACAGGTGGGCGCCTATTTAAACTAAGACTGAAAATTATTCCTCTCGTTATACAGGTGGGCGCCTATTTAAACTAAGACATGAAAATATTCCTCTCGTTAT
The DNA here is from genome assembly GCF_000393655.2 of Nicotiana sylvestris. Taxonomy (NCBI): domain Eukaryota; kingdom Viridiplantae; phylum Streptophyta; class Magnoliopsida; order Solanales; family Solanaceae; genus Nicotiana; species Nicotiana sylvestris. Next base: position 22,598,311 of record NC_091063.1, on the reverse strand, counting down.
ACAGGTGGGCGCCTATTTAAACTAAGACATGAAAATTATTTCTCTCGTTATACAGGTGGACGCCTATTTAAACTAAGACATGAAACTTATTCCTCTCGTTATACAGGTGGGCGCCTATTTAAACTAAGACAGATTTGATTTTGTTTTCCCGTTCCTCCGAGAAAATTTTTGACAATGGCAGAAAATTTTCTGCCCCTGTTTTGGTGACCTTTCTGCTATAGCGTTCCTCTGCCTTCATCGACCTTTATTTTCCTGCAGCAGACAGAAAGACTTAATTAGTTTTAATCATGGTGGGGCAACGGTGATCTTTCCGTTGGGGGATGATTTCTCCCTTTTCTTTTCCTTGCTCTGTGCACCAATAACTGGTTGGTGGACGACGTCGATTGCTGGGGTGGTTTTTCCATTTAACCCCCTTTCTGTTTCTCTTTTTAGGACATGCCGTGGGAGTCTGCTTTTAATCCCGAAATTACCCCCTTCAGGAGTTCACTTCCCCCGGAATTGTGAGGCATAGAATTGCATTTCCTGGGGATATCTTGCACTGGATTGATTTCCCTTTCTTGTGGCGTCTGACCACTTTGGACTGGTAGTAAACTTTGAAAAATCTCTTTCAACACGAATTCTTAGAAAAAAAACGAAAGAAATAGAAAAAAGAATAAAATCTTTCTGAACCACTACTTGGTGGAAAAAGGAAAAGAGAAAAACTTATCTGGACAACAGGACTGGTCCTTGTGATCATGACGTGCACCATAGATTCCTGATCCAGTCTATTTGTATCAATCAACTTGCCAGATGACCTTACTTACTGGGGATAAATGGGCGTCCATTTCTCTGTGAACGCGGATCCCTTTTGTTGATCTGTCTCGTCGCCTCATAGTGCCCTTCGAGGGGTTTTCACTAATGAGACTCTCTCTTTTCTCTCAGCTCCTGGCGCCTTATGGTGCCTGTGAAGGTTTTCACCAATAAGACTCTCTCGTTTTATATCCCTCATCTTTCGTCGCCTTGTGGTGCCTGCGAAGGTTTTCACCGCCAAGACTCTCTCATTTTATTATATATTTTCAACGGAGGATGGGAGTGTTGTCGATGTGACCCTCTCTTCTGGAGATCAATCCATTTCCCGTTTTATGCTCCTCTTCTTTGCCGGGGATCAGTGTATTACTCTCGGCTTTATTTGCCTGACTTGGCGCCTCTTGGATATTGATCGGGAGGTCTTTTGGACGTCGATGTTGGTTTCGGTGTGGGCTAAAAGAAAGGCTATCAAAATAAAATAACTTGATGGGTGATACGCTACAACTTTTGGAATCAAAACTTTGTTGGAACCGTAAAACATAACCTCTGCCCCAGTTTTTCTTGCTTGGGGGATTTTATTTTTACTCTATGTTGAATTATGTGCGTTCGCACACTGTGCCTATCATGCGTACTTGTGTATACTATGCACACTATGTACTCTATGATGCACACTATGACCGAGCCGTGAGGCGCCTACGTATCCTTTTTGAGGAATCAGGTCAAACGTAGTTCCCACTGTTTTGTGGTTCTTATCTTCTTCTTTTTCTTTTTCTTCTTCTCTTTTTTTTCTTCTCTTTTTTTTTCTCCCTTCTTTTCATTTTCTCTTAAAATTTTCTCTTCTTCTTCTTTCTCTTTTCATACCTTTTCCGTTAGTGATTCCAAAAGAGGGGTATGAAAGAATAACTTAAAGCTCAAAAGGGGAAAACAAGGGTAAAAGTGTTTGGATAGAAGAAAGAATTGCCTCCGTCATTTCATTATCCAATAAGTACCAAGTACAAACAAACGAACCAATAACTGCCATAATCAAAAGAAATTACGCATAATATCTCTTGACTGCATCCGAATTGATAGTCATGTCAACACATCTTCCCTTGATATCCGTTAAACACAAAGCTCCATTGGACAATACTCTGGTCACGATATAAGGCCCTTGCCAATTTGGGGCGAACTTGCCTTTTGCCTCGACCTGGTGTGGGAGGATCTACTTTAATACCTGCTACCCTACTTCAAACTTCCTGGGGCGTACCTTCTTATTATATGTTCTCGCCAGTCTCTTCTGATACAGCTGACCATGGCACACCGCTGCCAATCTTTTCTCGTCTATCAAGCTCAACTGTTCCAATCGATCTTTGACCCATTCGTCATCATCGATCTCGGCTTCAATGACAATCCGGAGGGACGGAATTTCGACCTCCACCGGTATTACGGCCTCAGTTCCGTACACCAACAAATAAGGAGTTGTACCTATGGAAGTCCGGACTGTAGTGCGGTAACCCAACAAAGCAAAGGGTAATCTCTCGTGCCATTGTCTGGACCCTTCCACCATCTTTCGCAGTATTTTCTTGATGTTCTTATTGGCTGCTTCGACCGCTCCATTCGCCTTGGGACGATATGGGGTGGAATTGCGGTGTGTAATCTTGAATTGTTGGCATACCTCTCTCATCAGGCTGTTGTTAAGATTCGCACCGTTATCCGTAATGATTACTTTTGGGATCCCAAATCTGCAGATGATATAGGAGTGCACAAAATCCACCACTGCCTTTTTAGTTACCGACTTGAAGGTTTTAGCCTCAACCCATTTGGTGAAGTAATCAATGGTTACTAGAATGAACCTATGACCGTTAGATGATGCTGGCTCGATAGGTCCAATGACATCCATGCCCCATGCCACAAACGGCCAGGGTGCTGACATCGTATGTAACTCTGTTGGCGGAGAATGAATTTGATCTCCATGTATCTGACACTGATGGCATTTCCTCACGAAAGTGATACAGTCATGTTCCATGGTGAGCCAATAAAACCCAGCCCGAAAGATCTTCCTTGCCAATACATATCCGCTCATATGTGGCCCGCAAACTCCAGCATGTACCTCTGCCATAACCGTCGTGGCTTGACCGGCATCTATACATCTCAACAATCCCAAATCTGGGGTCCTTTTGTATAGCACTCCTGCGTTGAGGAAGAAACCATTTGACAAACGCCGAAGGGCTCTTTTTTGGTCTCCGGTGGCCTGTTCCGGATATATCCCCATTCTGAGGTATTCTTTGATATCATGAAACCAGGGCTCGCCATCTGCTTCCTCTTCTACGGCGTTGCAATAAGCGTGCTGATCACGGACCTGGATGTGCAGAGGATCAACATACATTTTGTCAGGGTGGTGCAACATTGATGCTAAGGTGGCCAATGCATCCGCAACCTCGTTATGAACTCTCGGGATATGTTTGAATTTTACCGATCGAAATTGCTTGCTCAGATCGTGCAAGCATTGTCGATAAGGTATGAGTTTCAAGTCCCGTGTTTCCCATTCACCCTGAATCTGATGTACCAAGAGGTCCGAGTCTCCCAAGACCAAGACGTCTTGGACATCCATGTCCGCAGCCAATCGTAGACCCAAAATGCAAGCTTCATACTCGGCCATATTATTGGTGCAATAGAAGCGTAGTTGAGCCGTAACAGGATAATGGCATCCCGTTTCAGAAATGAGTACTGCTCCTATTCCAACCCCTTTCGCGTTTGCAGCTCCATCAAAGAAAAGCTTCCAACCCGGTTCCTCGGGTAACTCCAGCTCATTTGTATGCATTACCTCTTCGTCGGGGAAATACGTTCTTAAAGGCTCATATTTTTCATCAACAGGATTCTCTGCCAAATGATCGGCCAGCGCCTGGGCTTTCATGGCTGTCCTCGTCACATAGATGATATCGAACTCTGTGAGCAGAATTTGCCATTTTGCCAACCTCCCTGTGGGCATAGGTTTCTAAAAGATATACTTCAATGGGTCCAAACGAGATATTAGATAAGTAGTGTACGAGGACAGGTAGTGTTTCAACTTCTGAGCTACCCAAGTTAGGGCGCAACATGTTTTCTCGAGTTGAGTGTACTTGACTTCATATACTGTGAATTTCTTGCTAAGATAGTAGATGGCCTTGCTCCTTCCTTCCTGTGTCATCATGTTGCCCCAGTACACAACCAAAAGAATTTTCCAGGACCGTCAGATAAAGAATTAAAGGCTTCCCTGGCTGAGGCGGGACCAATACGGGTGGATTAGACAGATACCCTTTGATTTGGTCGAAAGCCCCTTGACACTCTGCCGTCCAACTTACCGCAGCATCTTTTCTCAGGAACCGAAATATGGGCTCACAAGTTGCCGTGAGTTGAGCGATGAACCTGCTGATGTAATTGAGTCTACCCAGGAAACTCATTACCTCTGTTTTGTTCTTTGGCGGTGGCAGATCTCGGATGGATTCGATTTTGGATGGGTCTAACTCAATCCCCCGTCGACTGACGATGAATCCTAACAACTTTCCTGATGGAACCCCGAATGCGCATTTGGCCGGGTTAAGCTTGATATCATACCTTCGGAGTCTTTGGAAGAATCTCCTTAGGTCTGCTACATGGTCTTCCTGACGCCAAAACTTTATGATCACATCATTGACGTACACCTCAATTTCTTTGTGTATCATGTTGTGAAACACAGCAGTCATTGCTCGCATGTACGTTGCCCCAGCATTCTTTAGTCCGAACGGCATTACCCGATAGCAGTAAGTTCCCCATGGCGTGATAAATGTTGTCTTTTCCGCATCTCCTTCGTCCATTAGGATCTGATGATAACCCGCATAGCAATCCACAAATGATCCGATCTCGCGCCCAGCGCAATTATCGATCAAGATATAGATGTTGGGTAATGGAAAGTTGTCCTTGGGACTGGCTTTGTTGAGGTTGCGGTAGTCGACGCACACCCTGATTTTCCCGTCCTTCTTTGGAACTGGCACCACATTGGCCAACCACTCGGGATATCGAGTGACCCGAATGACCTTCGCTTGCAACTACTTAATCACCTCTTCTTTGATCTTTACACTCATTTCTGTTTTAAATTTCCTTAACTTTTGCTTGACCGGAGGGTATGCCGGGTTAGTGGGCAATTTGTGAACCACTAAATTGGTGCTTAATCCTGGCATATCATCATATGACCATGCAAAAACATCTTTGAATTCCATGAGGGTTTTGATCAATTCTTCCCTGACATTCGGCTCAATATGGATGCTGATTTTGGTTTCTCGGACATTATCAGCGTCCCCTAGATTCACAGCCTCAGGTGTCATTTAGGTTAGGTTTGGGTTTTTCTTCAAATTGGCGCAGTTCTCGGTTTATCTCTTCGAAGGCTTTATCTTCGTCATATTCAGATTCATCGTCGCAAACGACCTCTTGTGTCATTAAGTCGGATTCAGATTGATTTATTAGACTAGGTCGACGATCCGTTGTGCATGCCATGTCATTAGAACCAGTAAAAAGAGAACTGTTCAGAAAGAAAAAGAACAAAACAAAATTAAAATGGGCAAAAGAAGAGAACTTTATTAAACTTGCGGGATAAAAGGGTTCACACTTTTACAAAACAAAAGTAAAATTTGGATTACACCCTGGAATAATCCGAACAAAACAAAACAAACAAAACATAAATCAAAGCCTACTACCAAGACTCCCCTCGGACAGGAAGAGGAGTAACTGTCCAGTTGTTGGTTTTGGCCTTAGGCCCCACCAACTGTATCTCTGCTCTGCTGGAACCTTCTCCAGCTTCTACCATACTGATATCAGCGAATAGCCTCTCGAAACTCTGATTCAGGTCCCCATCCATACCAATCAATGGTCCTAGGATCTTCGGGACTGGCGACCCCTTGGCACTGGCTCTAACAAAGGACCTTGAGAGACGTGGCACCGGTTTGGGCAGAAACCAGACCCTCTTCTTCATTTTTCGATCTTGCTTCCTATCTGCTGCGGTTGGTTTGAACCCCAATCCGAAAGTTTCCAGATTTTTAGGCAAGGTGACAGGTTGGACAATCCCCTGAAGCTCGACTCCCAGGCCTCTTCCCGGCACAAATCCATTACCCAGCATTTCCGAGACCATCATGACTGTCGTGGCAGCTACCCTAGGGTGCGGGATGATTTCTCCTTCAGAAATTTTGTTTGCCGACACTGTATCGAAAATCTGGTAGACCCAAGGACCTTTGTCATCATCGGTCTCTATGAAAGGTACAATGGCGCCACCCATGGTGCACGCCGTGTCCTCGCCGTGTAGCACGACCTCTTGTCTTTCCCACTCGAACTTCACCATCTGATGTAGGGTGGAGGGCACTGCTTTGGCTGCATGAATCCATGGTCGTCCTAACAGAAGGTTATAAGATACTGTGGCATCTAGCACCTGGAATTCCATGGTGAACAGGACTGGACCGATGGTCAATTCAAGTACAACATCCCCTACCGTGGCTGTTCCATTTCCGTCGAATCCTCAGACGCAGATGTTATTCTTGCGAATTCTTCCATGATCGACCTTTAACTGGTTCAGAGTGGATAATGGGCAGATATTGGCACTCGAACCATTATCCACCAATGCCCGAGTAACTACCAAGTTTTCACATTTGACAGTTAGGTAAAGAGCTTTATTATGCTCTGTACCTTCCATCGGCAGGTCATCATCTGAGAATGTTACCCTGTTCACCTCGAAAATCTTGTTGGCAATGGTTTCCAGGTGGTTTACAGAAATCTCGTTGGGCACATGAGCTTCGTTCAATATCTTCATCAGGGCCCGACGATGCTCCTCAGAATGGATCAGTAATGACAGCAGCGAGATCTGGGCCGGTGTCTTCCTCAGCTGTTCGACCACGGAGTAGTCCTGTACCTTCATCTTTCTCAGGAACTCCTCAGCCTCTTCTTCAGATACAGGTTTCTTGGTTGCAGCCGGGTTGGTTCTTCTCAGCTCCGCCGGAGCAAAACACCGACCTGATCGAGTCAGCCCCTGTGCTTCACAACTAACTTCCTCCACCTGTTTTCCTTTGTACATCACTACTGCCTTCTCGTATTTCCAAGGCACAGCCTTGCTATCAATCATTGGCAGCTGGACTACAGGCTTTATAGTGACCAATTCTCTGTATACCCCCTTCAACGCAACCGTAGGTGTGGGCGGAGTCCCTAATATTACCAACTTGTTTGGCTCGGGTTTGCTTGTTATGGCGGACGGGCTCTTCCCCAATATCACTACTGGCTTGATGCCTTCCCTCTGCGACTGTACCCTCGTTCCCCCACTGGTTGATTCTTCTTTCGGGGCGGCTTGAATCATCATCACTGTCTGTGAGGGTTTTCTCAACTCTCCTCCCTCATACACCAACTCAATCATGTGAGTCTCGTGGTGTGCTGGCAGTGGGTTCTGGTTGATGTTGGGAACCTCCGGTGTCTGGACCTCAATTTTGTTAGTATCAATGAGGTCTTGTATCGCCTGCTTCAATCTCCAACATTTTTCAGTTTCATGTCCCAGCATCCCTGAGCAATATTCACAGCTTATCGTCCTGTTCATATTTTGAGGCGGGGGGTTTTGCTCTCTGGGTTCGACAGGACTTACCAAACCCAATCGTTTTAACTTGTGGAATACGGCGGTATAGGACTCTCCCAGCTCAGTAAAGGCTCTATGTTTCTGTAGCCTATCCATTTTAGCCGCTTGACTCCCTCGAAAACTTGTCCCTGGAGGGTTCCTGTGTGCTCTGGGTGGAGGGTAAGTATTTTGTGGTGGTGGGTAGGTATTATGTGGTGCTGGGTATGTAGTGTGGGGAGCCGGCGCATGCCATTGTGGGTGAATCGGAGGTTGGGTGTATGTTTGGGCTTGATGGACGGTGAAATGCGGTTCTTGGGGGGGATAGTAGTGATGTGGTGGGTTGTATGGGTAGTTTGTCCTGTGAGGTCTGGGTTGGTTGTAGTGTGGCCTGCCAGATACGGACCAACTGCCTGCCTCGATCGAGGCAACTTCTTCTTTCTTTCTTCTCAGCGCACCTCCCATGCCATTTTGGATAGCCTGGGTCGTTGCCTTGAGTGCCGAGTAGTTCAGGATTTTGTCAGACCTCAGACCCTCTTCTATCATGACCCCTATCTTGACCACCTCGTTGAAGGATTTTCCAACCGTTGTCACCAAGTGACCAAAGTAGGTTGGATCCAATGTTTGTAAGAAATAGTCCACCAGCTCTCCCTCTCTCATGGGAGGATCGACTCTGGCCGCTTGCTCTCTCTAGCGGAAACCGAACTCGCGAAAACTTTCCCCGGGTTTCTTCCCAGTCCTCAACAATGTGAGACGGTCAGGGACTATCTCGAGATTGTACTGGAAATGACCTGTGAAAGCCTGCGCCAGATCATCCCAAGTGTACCACCTACTGGAATACTGCCTGGTATACCATTCTAGTGCAGATCCGCTCAGACTTTGGCCGAAATAAGCTATCAGCAGCTCATCTTTGCCGCCTGCCCCTCTCATTTTGCTACAGAATCCCCACAAATGTGCCATGGGATCACCGTGCCCTTTATATAAATCAAACTTAGGCATCTTGAACCCCGCCGGGAGTTGGACGTCCGGGAAAGGGCATAGATCTTTGTAAGCTACGCTGACTTGGTTGCCCAAACCGTGCAGGTTCCTGAAGGACTGCTCCAGGCTTTTGAACTTTCTCAATACCTCATCCTGTTCAGGGGCTTTAACCGGCTTTTCAATCTCTGCCGGTACCTCCAAGTGCGGATTGTAGGCCTGGGGCTCGGGGGCATGGAATGTAGGCTCAGGGGGGTAGTACTGCGTATCGTGGGCCTGAAACAATGGCTCACTGGTCGTTCTTTGCAAGGTGGCTGATGGGGGTCCCACAAAAGTGGGAATATTTGGTGTTGGGAGAGGTTGATGGGGTGGTGGAGCTTGGGAATCATGAGGGCTTCTTTCTTGATGATAACGGGGATTCGGGAGGCTTGTGGAAGGGCCGGAATGAGGGTATTCCGGCATGCGCCCCAATGGCTCAGGACTCTTTTGTGCTTTGGCTAAAGCTAGCTGCATTGCATTCATCTCTAGTCCCATCCTTTCAATCTTTTCCATCGCTTCTTTTAACAACTGGCTCATCGGCCTTTCTTCCTCGTTACTATTCTCTGAAGTAGTCATGCTTATTGCTACCGGTCCTTTGGATCTGGTTTGGTAAGGGTGTGTTGCCAGAATTCTTTAACAACTAACTGTCTTGATCAGACAACAACAAACTTCGTTAGCGTTAGAGTTTAACGGATTTAATCTCAACACATAGAGGATGCAATGCTCCTAGGCAGTTAACCGTTTCTACATGCTTTGCTTTAAACAACATGCGTCATCCCGGTTTGCTCATTTATCCCCTTTTCTGTTTTTTTTTATTTTTTTATTTTTTTTATTTTATTTTTGTATTTTCTTTTCTTTCTTTATTAAAAGCGGTCGAATCTTATGGGGATTGCCTATGTATCACGTCCCCGCGCGAATCAGACCAAGCGTAGTTCTGCCTTAAAGTAAAGAAACACAAAATTCTTGTGAAATCATTAAATTCATTCTCAAAATTTTGCTATTACAAATTACTTCAAACAAGGAATAGCAATAGTACAGACTCCACAGTTCTTAACCCGTTTTGACTAAAAGAAAAGAAAACAACATATGGAAAAGCAACAAAGCCAAATAAACAAGACTCAACCAAAGATTAATTTTCCAACTTAGGGGCCCGCGAGGCATCATTCGGCCTTTCCGCGGCCCTTGGTGTGAGGTCCCTCTGCAGGCTTTTCAACTCATTCATGATTCGGTGGACGCAACCCATGATGGAAGCAAGGAGGGTCTTCCGAGGCATTTGCTCGCATGCCAGGCATCTCATGTAGATGTAATGCCCAATCTCGTCGATCCTTCCTCGAATGTTGTCCCTTTCTGTGAACAACTGCCTTATCTGTCGGTTCTTCAATCCTAGTGTTTGCGCATTGTTGGCAAGTTGATCCTGGAACATCTCCATTTGTCTTTCCATTCTGGTCATTGCATCGTAACATCGCCTTCTGTCGGCTTGGGCATCTCGTGTTTGCTTGAAGATCCGCTCTTGAAGAGTGGAATTCGTTTCCCTTAATGTCCCGATGCTCAGTTCATAATCCCTTATGACTTGTTGCAGGCGCTGCCTCCGGGCCATTGTACCCTTTGCCCACTTGGTCCGCAATCTTGCTGTGCTAGCCTTGGCTCTTTCCAAATCTTCCTGGCATTCCGCAACCTGATCCTTTAACCCCGCTATCAATCTTTTATCCGCCCGGCTTCTCAGCTGGTTATCAGCCTCCTTTTTCATCCTCCGGATCTGAGCTTTGAGGATCTCGCCTTCTCTGATTAATCTGTTCTTTTCTCCCTTGTGGGCAGCAGACTGTAATTGGCATTCAAACCTCATATCCTGAACTTGTTGCTTCAGTTTGCCTGTTTCGGCAAGATATTCCCGCTCTTTGGCCAACCAGCCCCACTGCTCTTGTGAAGATTTGGCAAATTCTTGCAGGTGAGGTCTTTTGGTCGGCCTTCCAGATGATGTCTCCCCTTTGTACCAGGCCTGATACCCGGGCGAAACTTCCCCTTTTGCCCGATTCATTACACAAGTATTTGCTTCTAAGTATTGACATTGGCTCCAAATTTGGCGAACCCTTGCTTCAGGAAACTGGCCGTCGGGACTGATCTCAATCACCTGGGTGCTTAGATCCTCGTCTTTCGGCACTATCTGACACCTCCCAAGTTGCCTTAAAACCCGATGCGGCGCGTATGGTTGAATGCTCTTAAGTCCCATTAAGAGAAAATGGGGCCTGGCGGCTGGCATGTATATGACTTCGTCGATCGGTAACCATCCTAGCGCCCACTGTATTTGACTGGCGTCGAGGGTATGGAAATATGAGGTCCATGCTGTGACTCCTTCCGGTAGGTAGGTCTCATTAACTCTGGTATAGAACTCCTCTATGCAGGTCTTTTCAGCGGATCCATGGCTCAGAAACTGGGCTCGGTGACATAGGTGTTCGGTCATCCACATTTGCAACAACAAATTGCAACCCTCGAAAAAGCTTCCTCCGGCTTTGCAAGACGTGAGAGCCCGGAACATATCAGATACTATCATGGGCGCCAACGTACTATCTCTCTGTGTGAGCAACGTACTGACGACCCCTGCTATCTTTATGTCAATATTCCCGTCTTTTCTTGGGAATACTAAGAGTCCTAAGAAAGTTATCATGAAAGCAATCCGTCTATGTTCTTCCCACTTTTGACGATTACTTTTGCTGCACAACTGGTTTTCTGGCTTGTCGAATCCTCCTATGTGACCATATCTTTGATATATGAAACTCATGCTGCAAAAACCTTTCGCCAAGTCAGGGTTATGAATTGTTCTGACTATCTTTAAGGAGTCCAGAAACCGGTGTATTGCTACAGCTCTTGGAGCAATCAGATATTTGTGCCTCAAAGGAGTCTCAGCGCTGCCGATATACCCTGCTATTTCTTCTAAAGTTGGGGTAAGTTCAAAGTCCGAGAAATGGAAGACATTGTGCGCAGGATCCCAGTGGGGGACTAGTGCCCTTATGATATCTCCTCGTGGCCTGATATCCAACAAACTCGTGAGGCCTTTCAGATACTTCTTGATTTCGTCATGCCCTTCTTTGCCTAAATCATTCCACCAGAGCCGCAATTGGAGGGGGATTTTATTCATGATTGAAAAGGGTTCATTTGGAGTCGTGCTCATTCTGCACATTTATTAATAAGATTTTAACAAACGAAACTTATTCTGATAAAAACAAAAATATGTGATTTTTCTCAAAAGGATTTCTGAACACGACCTCTCAGCACTTCATGAACGAAGATTTTTAAGGTTGTGTGAGAAAAAAACGAGGTGGCCGTCTGCACCAAGGCAGCCTTCCGGAGTTCCTTTCGGGAACATTTGGCTATTTTTGACATAAGCGGCATCACCCGGACTTGTTTATGACTCTTTTATCATTTTTCAAAAATAGAAAATTCAACATTGCAAACACGGCCTTTCAATGCCTCGGGGACGAAGATTTTTAAGGCTATGTGGGTCGACTGGACCAAGTCTTAAAAATGACCCAAAGGTGGCTGTTTATGCAAAGTCAGCCTTCCGGCGTCCCTTTCGGGAACATTCGGCTATGTCTTGATAAAACAGCGGCACCCGACTTCTTTATGACAATTAAAATTTGACATATTTGTTTTTGCTATTTTTTTTGTAAAAGGGGGAAGTTACATCGCTAGACTTATTTACGACAAAATTAAAAATCTTTGACATGTTTTTTTTTGTTTTTTCTTTTTTTATATTTGTTTTTGGCTTTTTAGCAAAAGGTGGGGTTGGACCCGATGAGGGTTGCCTACGTATCTCACATCCGGTGAGAATCAAACCCGCGTAGTTCGGGTAATCAAGAATAAGTAGATGAACTAACTTTTTTTTTCTGAATTTGTGAAAGAACTACTTTAAAAGAAGAAAGGAAGTATATTTTTTGATTTTTGATTGATTTTCTTTTTAAAAGAAACACTTCTAAGATATATTTTTTGAATTTTCATTTGCATTATTTTTTATTCTAAAGAAAAGAAGAATATATTTTTTGGAATTTTCCCTTTAATAAAACAAATGCTTCTAAAATGTTTTTTTTTTTTGAATTTTGCATTTTCTTTTCAATTTTGAAAGAAGAATCAAAATATTTTCGGATTTTTTCTTCTTATTATACATTTTTTAAAAAAAAAATAATTAAAAGACTTTCTAAAGAAGTTAATAATGAAAAATATTTTTGGATTTTTTTTGTTTTTGAAAATTGGGAGTATAAAAACTTTTCTAAACTTTTTGGCAAGACAAATATTTTTGCAACAAATAAAGACATATATATATTTTTTGGAAATAAAATTTTTTGGATATATATATATATATATACATGTATATATTTGTGACAAATAATGAAAGACTCTTTTTTATTATTATTATTTTTTGAATTTTCATAAAAAAACCATTTTAAAATAAGACTTTTTTTTTAATTTTTATTTTTATAACAAGACAAACTATATATTTCTATATTTTTCTGAAAAACAAAACAGAACAACGATTTTTCTATTTTTCCTTTGCTTTTAATAAAACAAACTAATAAGACGTTTTTTTTTCATTTTCTCAAAATTTCGGCAGAGTTTTGACAGTATTTGGGTATTGGTTTTTTTCAAAAATAAACAATCAATTCCTTAACCGTTATTTCCCTTTTTTTCAATTTCACAAAATTCATAATATTCAAACACCGGACAGCATGCGGGTACGAGACAAATAAATGCACGAAAAACAAATAGGATGCATCAGGATGGCCTTTTCATATCAGGTCGCTACTCCTAGACAGACCCAACCCCTGTGTTGAGTCCCCTGAGTCAAATGCAACGTGATGCAAATAAGCGTTCCTACTAGGGATCCGGCATGAAGTCACGTTATTCTATGTTCAAAAACCTGGGTCGGTGTTCTAGACAGTGTACCCGAGCGGACAACTCGAGCTGAGGAAGGAGCTCCTTTCCGGGAACCAAAAGGCCAGCCGGCTTAGAAACTTTCCGAGCCTCTTTTATTCAGGGTATGACACTAACAGAATAGGGAGTCTCAACCAGTAAGCACATCCCCGGAGGTAAGAAGAGAAAGGTTTCGGCACAATTTATATACAGTTCAAATAATATCAAAGCGGTAAAAGCAGCATTTAGCACATTAGGCTCAAACATGCTCTTTTGAAGGGCAGAGTCATAGGCTACCTTTGCTTGCAACCTAGTAGTAGGTCGCTTAGTAGAAGACTGAGGAGTGGACACTACCCATAGCTTGACTATGAAAGAATCAAGAGCAATGTTGTCTAGATCCTCCTGATGACTAGACCTCATCTCAGGAACTTGAATGTCTAAGGGCGCAACAGCAAATGCAGGAGCAGAAGTGGCCTGGGAGTCAGAACCCAGACCTGTTTCCTCTGGAGAGGGGTCAGGTTCCTCACGAGAGGGCCCAGTAGTTTTTGCTAGTACAAAACCCTTAACAGCCACCATGGCTCCTTCTTCTCCCATACCCTGTATCTCGGTCCTCTGAGGAATTATCTCATGTAAGACGCCATCAACAGATACCAAAAAAATGGTCGCGATATTTTTTCCTCAATAGGCTCCATGGCCACCACAGAATCTGAAGCAATAATGGCAGAAACCTCTGCGACCTCGGGACTTTTACCTTGTTCTCCACTTTTTCCTTGATTAATGGGAAACTCAAAAGATAAAGAAGAAGGATCAACAATTTTAGGGGTTTCTGGGATAGTCAACTTAGAATTGGAGGGAGACGGGGAATCTGGGTTAGGAATGATTTTAGAGATAAGAACAGGAGTGGTTACAGAAGACTCATTGGGGGCGGAGGACTCCATGGGTTTTTCAGTATTAGAGATGACTGAGGCAGGGATTTCGGAGTTTGTGTGAGCCATTGAAGAGATAGAGAGAAAGTTATTTGGAGAAGTTCTAATGGAGGACTATGGTTTGTGAAGAAAGGAGAAGGGTTTTAATGAGAGTGGATAATTATAAAGAGAGAGAGATAGGAACCGGTTCTGAAACGGTGTTTGTACTTGGAGAAATGCAATGTTTCAGAGGGAGATGGAATGATTTGATGTGAAGGGACATGACAACAGGGTCTAAAAGATGGATGACATGGTAGTTGATATTTGCACCTTTTCAATATGTGTATTAAAGAATGCACAGAACAACTAACCTTTGGTACAACAACCAGGTTCTTGACCTGTTATTGAAAATTTCAATCCTCTTTTATCATCCATGCAATGCATCTACAACTTCTATACTCACCATGTGTGTTTACCTACAGTAGTATTGAAGTGAGTTAGACTTGGCCAGAAAACACTTTAGCTAGTTTTACCTGAAGGTGATTTTCATAGCCAATTAATGAGGAATCAGATTCTCAATTGGGATTCAATAGCCCCAGCTTCACCCTGTTTCTTCCAAAATGTTCCGTACTCAATGCTTTGGTAAATATATCTGCAATTTGGTCTTTTGTGCTGCAGAACTTCATACAGATCAGCTATTTCTATACATTGTCCCTCAGAAAATGATGTCTCACATCAATGTGCTTGGTTCTTTTGTGTTGAACTAGATTTTTAGCCATGTTGAGTGCACTGGTGTTATCACATAGAAGAGGCACACACTTAGTAAATACCCCAAAATCCTCCAGTTGCTGCTTAATCCATAGGAGTTGATCATAGTAAGATGTTGCAGCTACATATTCTGCTTCAGCTGCTGAAAAAGCCACTGAGTTTTGCTTCCTTGTGCCCCAAGAGAAGACGTGACCCTAGAAAGTGAGCCATTCCAGAAGTGTTTTTCCTGTCCATAAAATAACATGCATAGTAAGCATCAGCATACCTACTGAGATTAAAACTGTCACCTGAGGGATAATACAGGAACATGTCCTGTGTCCCCTTAAGGTATCTCAAATTTTTTTTGGTAGCCTTCAAATGAGATTCATTAGGATTTGATTGAAACCTTGCGCATAGCCCCACACTGAAGACAATATCGGGTTTGCTGGCAGTAAGATAGAGAAGGGACCCAATAATGCCTCTATACATAGTTTGATTCACATGATATCCAGTTTCATCCATGTCCAGTCGAGTAGCCGTTGCAATGGGAGTGTCTATTACTTTTGATGCTTCCATATCAAACCTCTTCAAGATCTCCTTGATGTATTTCTGCTGACAAATGAATGTACCCTTTGTGGACTACTTCACTTGATGAACCAAGAAGAAATTTAGCTCCCCCATCATGCTCATTTCAGACCCACTTCTCATGAGCTTTACAAATTCTTTACACAAAGAATCAGCTGTTGCCCCAAAAATGATATCATCAACATAGACCTGAACAATGAGTAGGTTCATTCTCCATTTCTTTAGGAACAAGGTGTTGTCAATTTTTCCTCTTGTAAAACTATTTTCTAAGAGGAACTTTAACAGCCTTTCATACCAAGCTCGAGGAGCCCGCTTCAACCCATACGATGCTTTGTCCAGTTTAAACACATATTCAGGGTGTTCATGACATTCAAACCCTGGAGGTTGCTTTACATAGACTTTTTCCTTAAGAAATCTATTCACAAATGAATTTTTGACATCCATTTGGAATAATGTGAATTCCATATGAGATGCAAAAGCGATTAGGATTCTAATAGCTTCTGTGCGAGCGACCAGAGCAAACGTTTCACCATAATCAATCCCTTCCTCCTGATTGTAGTTTTGAACCACTATCCTAGCCTTGTTCCTTGTAGTGTTTCCATGTTCATCAAGCTTGTTCCTGAAT
This sequence comes from Nicotiana sylvestris, assembly GCF_000393655.2. Lineage (NCBI taxonomy): Eukaryota > Viridiplantae > Streptophyta > Magnoliopsida > Solanales > Solanaceae > Nicotiana > Nicotiana sylvestris. The sequence continues at coordinate 22,582,173 of NC_091063.1, read as the reverse complement.
ACCCACCTGGTTCCAATAATGGTTTGATCTAAGGGTCTAGGTACCAGGTGCCAGACATTGTTTCTTTTAAACTGATGCAGCTCATCTTGCAAGGCTGTAAACCAATCTGCATCTTTCAGGGCTTCCTTGATATTTTTGGGTTTTATTTGGGAGAGAAAGGCTGAGAAGGCTAGTGAATTTCTAGCTTTTGACTTGGTTTGTACTCTAAAATCTAGAGGAGTGATTATGTTGTCAAGAGGATGAGAAATTTTGTGTTTCTAGTTAGACATTTGAGGTTCTTTTGTAGAGGAGGTGGGTATATCTAACTGGTTCTTTTGTGTTCTTCTCTCAGGTACTAGTGGAGTACCCTATACTGCATCAACCACTCTTTCTTCAGCTTCAGTGGTTGTAATTGAGGTACCTGGTTCCATTGAAGAAAAGGCAGCATTGTATTCACTCGGCTCTTTCACGTGGCTCATCATATCTGCCTTTCTATTTGTCATGTCAATGACTTCACCAGGAACCAGTAAGGGTTCTCCATCTTGATCATCTTTAGCACTTTTCTCACAAGAAGGATATGACTCATCAAAGATAACATGAACACTTTCCTCAACATATTGAGTCCGCTTGTTGTATATCTTGTAAGCTTTGCTTTGAGAAGAATACCCCAGAAATATTCCTTCATCACTCTTGGCATCAAATTTACCAAGCTGATCCTTTCCATTGTTGAGAACATAACATTTGCACCCAAATGTTCTTAGGTGAGTCAGCTTGGGTTTTCTTCAATTCAGTAACTCATAGGGGGTTTTGTTCAGGAGAGTTAATTGTTTTGTTCCATACCCCTCTTTTGGAATCAGAAGTAGAGTTAGGAACTAGAAAAGAAAAAGAAAAAAAAAGGAAGAAAAAGAAAAAAAAAGAGAAAAAGAAGAAAAAAAAAGAAAAAGAAAGAAAAGGAAAAGAAAAAAAAACAAACTTTGTGCTTGTCACACCTCCTTTTTCCGCACCCGAGAGGGCGCAAGAGAGTTTTTTCCAATTAAAGGACAATCGAAACGGGATTGGTTTATTTATTTCAGAGTCGCCGCTTGGGAGATTTAAGGTGTCCCAAGTCACCAATTTTAATCCCGAATCGAGGAAAAGAATGACTCCATATTACAGTCTGCGTACCAGAAATCCGGATAAAGAATTCTGTTAACCCGGGAGAAGGTGTTAGGCATTCCCGAGTTCCGTGGTTCTAGCACGGTCACTCAACTGTTATATTCGGCTTGATTATCTGATTTTATACAAATATGAACTTATGTGCAAATTTTAACTTTTACCGCTTTCATAATTATTATTATTATTATTTCTTACAGGGAATTGCAACGTCGCGAAAACATATCTCGAACCACGTTACATCAATGCACCCGTGGTTGTTTGACATATCTCGACTCGGTTGAGATTTAGATTTAGGTCACATAAATGTGCACCCGAGTTAAGGAAAATAAATTATTAAAGGCGTGCCTAACGCAACTAACGTATTGTTATTTTGGGGAAGGCCGTAAAATTCGCTAAACGGCATGTCCCGAATTCTAAGTGTTTTAATATATACACATTTAGAGGGCCCCGCAAGTTGTGCATTTTTTGTTTGTCGAGGCTCGTCTCATTCATTATTAAAAGGATTTACAACGTCATGGAAATGCATCTCAGACCACGTCACAATCAATGTACCCGTGATTAGAGACACATTTCGATTTCATTGAGACTTGGATTTGGGTCACATAAATGTGCACCCGAGCTTAAGAAAATTAAATTATTAAAGGCGCGCCTAAAGCGACTAGCGTATTATTATTTTTAGGTAAGGCCGTGGAATTTCGCTAAACGGCTTGTCCCGAATTCTAAGTATTTTAATAAGGCTCCTATTAATCCCAACTTTGCTAACGTATTGTTATTGTTATTAAATCCGACTTCTATTACTAAAGATCGAGGAATAAGGCTTAAACGCTAGTAGTCATGATTTTTCATTCGGGTGTTCACATACCTATTACAATGAGAGTACATAATATACGCGAGTACATATGTTCGCAACAATTCACAGGATGTCAAATTGTTCCCTTAATAAACACAAGTATATGCATGGAAGTAGACATTCTCGTAAAAAACTTAAGCTCACGATATGTTCTCACATTTACTTTAAACACATGCAGTAACTAACCATAAGATAAACATTTTTTTAATAAAACGACAAAAAATTGCATTGTTGACATTCACCTTGAACCATAATATGCGAAACGAACGGAATGAAACAAAGGACGAAGAACACTAACCTTCGAACCTCGACAAACCTAGAACGACCAAAAGCGCCCCGACGGAACTCGAACCTGACCTCACTAAATGAGGAACAATGACAAAACCTCGGACAAACACCTCGACGTACCGGACCTCGACGAACCAAAGACGACCTCGATGGAAAATGGAAAGCTCGGACCCAAAACTGTCAACGACCAGAGATTGTTGGGTTGCTGTTGTATTTTCCGACGCGGCAACTGGTACGTGAAGCTGCAGCAGAAGGGGTCGTTTGGATGTGAGGAAAGGATCAGATAAGGAAGGAGCTGGTGGCGCGATGCAGCAGCGCAGTCACAGCTACTGCTCGATGGCGAAGCCGCTGGTTTTCTGGTGGTGTTCGCTGGTCGTTTAGTTGTCGACTGGAAAGTGACGACGAGGGGGTGGAGCTGGTGGTTATGGCGTTTTGGGACGTGAGGGAGTAGGGGGCAGTGGCGACGGGATAGTGACGACGATGAGGGAGCTGGTGGTTTTGGGTTATGGTCGCTAGGGTTTTTCCTAGGTTTTCTTCAGGAAGAGGAGGAAGACGATGAACAGCGGATGCCGGGTTTAATGGAGGATCGCCGGACTGGTTTGACGGAGCTAGGAGGAGGATGAATGGTCGTGTTTTCCGGCGTTCGTTTGGACAGTGGTCGACGGGCCTGTTTGGTTGTTGACGGAGGTGGCGAGACGGAGAGGGGTTAGCTGGACGGGACGTAAGGAATGGTGGTTTTGGGTGGTCTACTAGGGTCGTTTGGTTCTTCTTCCTTTCAAGAAAAAGATCAACAGTGCATAAGTTCTTAAAAAATTTCAAAGTCCTCCTCCAAATGTGTTTTGCCCGTGTATTTGATAACCTTCTGCCAAGGAAAATGAGCCCCACGTGTGGTGGGGTTCGAGACTTGTGTCCCCCACGCGTGGTGGGTTCCCCGTGTACGGTGTTCCGTCCGTGTTCCCCACGCGTGTCCCCTCACGTGTGGTGGACTCGAATTATTATGGGCTAGGTCCGAAATTAGGCCTAAAACCGGGTAGTTTGAACCCGAATATTATTCTTTTGCCCGGACCCGAGAAATAGGAACACGACGTTGCTCAACTGATTATGTAAGCAAAATAACTACAAAAATAAGACTGATAATTAACACAAAACTAGATCTTTTTTAATATTTTTTCAAGATTAAAATAACTACAAAATACTAATAAAACTATTTTTTTGTAATTTTCGTTTTTAATATAAAGATAAAATATAAAGTAACATTTTTGTATTTTTCAAAATTAAAATGACTATAAAACATTAATAGAACTATATTTTTGGTAATTTTCGTTTTTAATATAAAGATAAAATATAAAGTAACATTTTTGTATTTTTCAAAATTAAAATGACTATAAAACATTAATAGAACTATATTTTTGGTAATTTTCGAAATTATATAAAGTACAAAAATAAAGTACAATTTTTTGTATTTTTTCAAGTTTATGAGAAATACATAAACTAAAATTTATATATATATTTTTGTAATTTTCCTCTTTTGCGACGAAATAAAGCAAAAATAGTCAAAATAGCTATATTAGGCCTAAATTACATATTTATGCTAAAAATGTGAAAATTCTCGGGGAGGGTCAAAAATCAGGTGTCTACAGCTGCCCCTCTTTGACTGGAAACACGAAGAGTTTTCCGACAAAGAACGACTAGACATGTTTTTGACCCGACCATTACTTGGAGGGACTACACTACGGAAAGGAAGGGGATGTGACCGAGCCCTGGTATCTGAGCTGCCTACATATCCTTGGTTATACAGGAATCAGGCCACGTGCAGTTCGGAAATGAGAGAGATGGTTAAGTGTACCGAGGTGTAGAGCCGATCGAGGTGCCGTTCCGTTGAGGTTCCGGTCCGTGGTCCTGTCATTACATCAAAAATGAAAACTGAAAAAGGCTAACTAAGCCTATCAGCTACTAGTTACAAGGATTCCTATCTTTAAGTCTTCTGAAACTTGATCTTGAGTCTTGAATGGTGCTTCACACAGACTTTGGATTTGAACCTTGCTACTTGCTAGTTGTAGGTGCTAGTTCTTGAGCAGACCATATTTGTTTTGCCTAGATATCCTTGAGCAGACCTTAATACCCTTTTTGTGTCCAGCTTTTGTTGAGCATCTCAGACTGTTGACTCGCATTCTTGAGGCGAGCTTCTGCTATTTATGACTTGGTTGAATGCTGGGGATTTTAGTCGTAGCCTTCTGATTCCCGGTGCTGGGGATTTTTATTGTTTCCTGCAGGGGATTCCTGTTGTATTCCTCTGCTTTATTGATTCTAAATGTGCTCCTTTCTCATATGAGCGGGCTTTTGGCTTCAATACTTCAATTGTATTCCCTTATTCTCCAGGTGGGTGCCTGATTTCTATTTCTTTTCTTTATCCTTATTCTCCAGGTGGACGCCTGATTTCTTCCTTCCTTTGTCCTTGTTCTCCAGGTGGACGCCTGATTTCTTCTTTTCTTTGTCCTTGTTCTCCAGGTGGATGCCTGATTTCTTTTTCTTTGTCCTTGTTCTCCAGGTGGACGCTTGATTACTTCCTTTCTTTGTCCTTGTTCTCCAGGTGGACGCCTGATTTCTTCTTCGTCAGCTTGCGTTTCCTCCGATGCTTTTATTTTGTGAACTTGAGGGATGGTACGGGCCTTTTGCTCCTCTGAGTACCAGTTTTCATTTTGCTTGATCTGCTGGGGACATGGCCTTCTTCATCAAGCCTTTAAATGGTTCCTTCGGCGGTATGGCTCTCTTCATCAGATTTGCCATGCTGGGCATGACTCAATGTTCACACGCTGCTTCTTTCAAAATGCGTCCTTACGCGTCCTTTTGACTCGTGTGCCTGAGTTTGCCGCCTTCTGCTTCCCGGTACTGGGTATTTTTATTGTTCCCTGCTGGATATTCTTGTTGTAACCTTCTACCTTCCGGTGGGGTTACTGCTCTCAAAACCTGAAATATTTAAACTAAAACATAAAAATATTCTTCTCGTTATACAGGTGGGCGCCTATTTAAACTAAGACATGAAAATTATTCCTCTCGTTATACAGGTGGGCGCCTATTTAAACTAAGACATGAAATTTATTCCTCTCGTTATACAGGTGGGCGCCTATTTAAACTAAGACATGAAAATATTCCTCTCGTTATACAGGTGGGCGCCTATTTAAACTAAGACATGAAATTTATTCCTCTCGTTATACAGGTGGGCGCCTATTTAAACTAAGACTGAAAATTATTCCTCTCGTTATACAGGTGGGCGCCTATTTAAACTAAGACTGAAAATTATTCCTCTCGTTATACAGGTGGGCGCCTATTTAAACTAAGACATGAAATTTATTCCTCTCGTTATACAGGTGGGCGCCTATTTAAACTAAGACATGAAATTTATTCCTCTCATTATACAGGTGGGCGCCTAATTTAAACTAAGACTGAAAATTATTCCTCTCGTTATACAGGTGGGCGCCTATTTAAACTAAGACACGAAATTTATTCCTCTCGTTATACAGGTGGGCGCCTATTTAAACTAAGACATGAAAATTATTCCTCTCGTTATACAGGTGGGCGCCTATTTAAACTAAGACATGAAAATTATTCCTCTCGTTATACAGGTGGGTGCCTATTTAAACTAAGACTGAAAATTATTCCTCTCGTTATACAGGTGGGCACCTATTTAAACTAAGACTGAAAATTATTCCTCTCGTTATACAGGTGGGCGCCTATTTAAACTAAGACATGAAAATTATTCCTCTCGTTATACAGGTGGGCGCCTATTTAAACTAAGACATGAAATTTATTCCTCTCGTTATACAGGTGGGCGCCTATTTAAACTAAGACTGAAAATTATTCCTCTCGTTATACAGGTGGGCGCCTATTTAAACTAAGACATGAAAATTATTCCTCTCGTTATACAGGTGGGCGCCTATTTAAACTAAGACATGAATATTATTCCTCTCGTTATACAGGTGGGCGCCTATTTAAACTAAGACTGAAAATTATTCCTCTCGTTATACAGGTGGGCGCCTATTTAAACTAAGACTGAAAATTATTCCTCTCGTTATACAGGTGGGCGCCTATTTAAACTAAGACATGAAATTTATTCCTCTCGTTATACAGGTGGGCGCCTATTTAAACTAAGACATGAAATTTATTCCTCTCGTTATACAGGTGGGCGCCTATTTAAACTAAGACTGAAAATTATTCCTCTCGTTATACAGGTGGGCGCCTATTTAAACTAAGACATGAAAATTATTCCTCTCGTTATACAGGTGGGCGCCTATTTAAACTAAGACTGAAAATTATTCCTCTCGTTATACAGGTGGGCGCCTATTTAAACTAAGACATGAAAATTATTCCTCTCGTTATACAGGTGGGCGCCTATTTAAACTAAGACTGAAAATTATTCCTCTCGTTATACAGGTGGGCGCCTATTTAAACTAAGACATGAAAATTATTCCTCTCGTTATACAGGTGGGCGCCTATTTAAACTAAGACATGAAATTTATTCCTCTCGTTATACAGGTGGGCGCCTATTTAAACTAAGACATGAAAATTATTCCTCTCGTTATACAGGTGGGCGCCTATTTAAACTAAGACTGAAAATTATTCCTCTCGTTATACAGGTGGGCGCCTATTTAAACTAAGACATGAAAATTATTCCTCTCGTTATACAGGTGGGCGCCTATTTAAACTAAGACATGAAAATTATTCCTCTCGTTATACAGGTGGGCGCCTATTTAAACTAAGACTGAAAATTATTTCTCTCGTTATACAGGTGGGCGCCTAATTAAACTAAGACATGAAAATTATTCCTCTCGTTATACAGGTGGGCGCCTATTTAAACTAAGACTGAAAATTATTCCTCTCGTTATACAGGTGGGCGCCTATTTAAACTAAGACACGAAATTTATTCCTCTCGTTATACAGGTGGGCGCCTATTTAAACTAAGACATGAAAATTATTCCTCTCGTTATACAGGTGGGCGCCTATTTAAACTAAGACTGAAAATTATTCCTCTCGTTATACAGGTGGGCGCCTATTTAAACTAAGACTGAAAATTATTCCTCTCGTTATACAGGTGGGCGCCTATTTAAACTAAGACATGAAAATTATTCCTCTCGTTATACAGGTGGGCGCCTATTTAAACTAAGACATGAAAATTATTCCTCTCGTTATACAAATGGGCGCCTATTTAAACTAAGACATGAAAATTATTCCTCTCGTTATACAGGTGGGCGCCTATTTAAACTAAGACATGAAAATTATTCCTCTCGTTATACAGGTGGGCGCCTATTTAAACTAAGACTGAAAATTATTCCTCTCGTTATACAGGTGGGCGCCTATTTAAACTAAGACATGAAAATTATTCCTCTCGTTATACAGGTGGGCGCCTATTTAAACTAAGACTGAAAATTATTCCTCTCGTTATACAGGTGGGCGCCTATTTAAACTAAGACATGAAAATTATTCCTCTCGTTATACAGGTGGGTGCCTATTTAAACTAAGACTGAAAATTATTCCTCTCGTTATACAGGTGGGCACCTATTTAAACTAAGACTGAAAATTATTCCTCTCGTTATACAGGTGGGCGCCTATTTAAACTAAGACATGAAAATTATTCCTCTCGTTATACAGGTGGGCGCCTATTTAAACTAAGACATGAAATTTATTCCTCTCGTTATACAGGTGGGCGCCTATTTAAACTAAGACTGAAAATTATTCCTCTCGTTATACAGGTGGGCGCCTATTTAAACTAAGACATGAAAATTATTCCTCTCGTTATACAGGTGGGCGCCTAGTTAAACTAAGACATGAATATTATTCCTCTCGTAATACAGGTGGGCGCCTATTTAAACTAAGACTGAAAATTATTCCTCTCGTTATACAGGTGGGCGCCTATTTAAACTAAGACTGAAAATTATTCCTCTCGTTATACAGGTGGGCGCCTATTTAAACTAAGACATGAAATTTATTCCTCTCGTTATACAGGTGGGCGCCTATTTAAACTAAGACATGAAATTTATTCCTCTCGTTATACAGGTGGGCGCCTATTTAAACTAAGACTGAAAATTATTCCTCTCGTTATACAGGTGGGCGCCTATTTAAACTAAGACATGAAAATTATTCCTCTCGTTATACAGGTGGGCGCCTATTTAAACTAAGACTGAAAATTATTCCTCTCGTTATACAGGTGGGCGCCTATTTAAACTAAGACATGAAAATTATTCCTCTCGTTATACAGGTGGGCGCCTATTTAAACTAAGACTGAAAATTATTCCTCTCGTTATACAGGTGGGCGCCTATTTAAACTAAGACATGAAAATTATTCCTCTCGTTATACAGGTGGGCGCCTATTTAAACTAAGACATGAAATTTATTCCTCTCGTTATACAGGTGGGCGCCTATTTAAACTAAGACATGAAAATTATTCCTCTCGTTATACAGGTGGGCGCCTATTTAAACTAAGACTGAAAATTATTCCTCTCGTTATACAGGTGGGCGCCTATTTAAACTAAGACATGAAAATTATTCCTCTCGTTATACAGGTGGGCGCCTATTTAAACTAAGACATGAAAATTATTCCTCTCGTTATACAGGTGGGTGCCTATTTAAACTAAGACTGAAAATTATTTCTCTCGTTATACAGGTGGGCGCCTAATTAAACTAAGACATGAAAATTATTCCTCTCGTTATACAGGTGGGCGCCTATTTAAACTAAGACTGAAAATTATTCCTCTCGTTATACAGGTGGGCGCCTATTTAAACTAAGACACGAAATTTATTCCTCTCGTTATACAGGTGGGCGCCTATTTAAACTAAGACATGAAAATTATTCCTCTTGTTATACAGGTGGGCGCCTATTTAAACTAAGACATGAAAATTATTCCTCTCGTTATACAGGTGGGCGCCTATTTAAACTAAGACTGAAAATTATTCCTCTCGTTATACAGGTGGGCGCCTATTTAAACTAAGACTGAAAATTATTCCTCTCGTTATACAGGTGGGCGCCTATTTAAACTAAGACATGAAAATTATTCCTCTCGTTATACAGGTGGGCGCCTATTTAAACTAAGACATGAAAATTATTCCTCTCGTTATACAAATGGGCGCCTATTTAAACTAAGACATGAAAATTATTCCTCTCGTTATACAGGTGGGCGCCTATTTAAACTAAGACATGAAAATTATTCCTCTCGTTATACAGGTGGGCGCCTATTTAAACTAAGACTGAAAATTATTCCTCTCGTTATACAGGTGGGCGCCTATTTAAACTAAGACTGAAAATTATTCCTCTCGTTATACAGGTGGGCGCCTATTTAAACTAAGATCTTCTTCTCCAAGACTCAAAATGGGCAGACCCTCTTAAATCCCGTCCTCCTCCTCGCAGTGGCTCGCTAGCCCTTTCCGCCATGAGCTCGCCGGAATCAATGGCATCCTAAACAAAGAGATAATCAGCCGCCACCCAACCTCTCTCACACACAAGCCATCAGCGACAACTCCACCCTTAACACCAACAGCCGCCACCCCAACTCCTTCCTCTCAAATCCACCGCACCCCAGCCCTTTTCCACTGAAATTCACTGGAAAATATGCATACACGCATAGAGTGACTGAACAGTGAGAGAATAGAGAGAAAAACAGAGTGCGAAGGGACAAAGTTGACGATCCCATTTTCTGACAATTTTCGGATGTAGGGAACAAATTCCCTTCGCCCCTTTTGAAAATCGGTCACCCTCACTCATCTCACCAACCTCTCCAAAATAAGGTGGACTCGGATTCGTTGTCGTTCACTAGTTGCCATCGAGATCCAGAGGCGTTGTTTTCATTCGTGCCAAGCAAATTCAGTCTAGTTTATGTTTGAATTCTAGTTGCCGTTTTTTTTTATTTTTGTTGCTGCTGCTACTGCTTCATTTCTTTTGGGTCATTTTGATTTTTTTCATTTCAAAATTACGGGGTTCGATTGAGGTTGAGCTGAGTTCGAGTTCGTCGGCGAGATTCGAGTTCCTCTGGCGAAGTTTGGTCAGTCTGTTGCCTGCCGAGTTTTCGTTTGTGATCCTATTGCTTGTGAGCTTCAAAACAGCCCAAGCTTTTGAATTTCAAATTCTATTTAAGGTCCGCTCATATCTCCTTAACTTGAAGTCTCTTATTTGCTTTATTTGGTATTAAAATTGATTCACGAAACTTCTATTTACTTGTCTTGATTTGGATATTAATTGATGCTTTGGCTTCTTTGCTTAATCTATTTGATGGCAAATTGATCTCATCATTGAGCAATTAAAATGGATGAGCAGTTAATGAGTTAAGTGGTCGTGGGGTTTGGGGTATTGCAAATTGAAAAGAAGGATTGGAGCATGTGGTTTGCTGGGGATTAAAATTAATGGCATCAATTAATAGGGCTTCAGATGATTCCAATTGTTATTATTTTACTCTATTGAGTCGACAGTAGTATGCTTAGGTCCGCTAACATTTGGATAGGCAAGCCTTAGAATTTTTGTTAGTTTTGAGGCGAGAGGTCGTTCCCTTAGTTAAATTTATCCAGGGAATGCCCCGAAGGATTTATATATATTTTATTCCGGGGAATGCCCCGTAATATCAAGTATTTAGAGGTCGTGATGAATTTCATGGAAGAAATATAGAATATATTAGTATTTAGGACTTTACTTTAATTTTCTTTTCTATTTTCTTTAATTAGGTGGGGACGACCTCAAGCCTCTTCAGTACTTATTTTTGTTTTTTTGTGTGTTTCGACCTCAATTAGAATATTTTAAAAAGCCAACTAGATCAAGTATGCAATCGTACTAGTTACGGGACTGGGGGAATGCCTAATACTTTCTCCCCAAGTCAAATGAATCCCCTTACCCAAATCTCTGGTGCGGACTTAGTTTTGGAGTCCAAAGTGTTTTAAAAGGAAAAATCATTTTTAAGAACGGTGACCTGGCACACCGAAACCTATGTCAGGTGGCGACTCTGAAAAAATCCTTTGAAACACAATGTTTTTGTCACTTTTTAATTAAAAACCCTTTTTGAGCTTAAATTTTTTTTTATTTATTTTAAGAGGCTTAGTAAGGTAAAACAAAAGGGGTGTGACACCAAGTAGCCTCCTCCACGGGCCGACCTCTCCGTTGCACCTTCACTGAGGCTATATTCTTTGATCTCAACTTTCGGACCTACCACTCCTAAATAGAAACTGGCTCCACATCATAAGTCAAATCATCATCAAACTAAACCGTGCTGAAATTCAAAACATGAGACGGATCGCCGACATACTTCCGGAACATAGAAACATGAAATACCGGATGCACACACAACAAGCTAGGTGGAAAAGCAAGCTCATAAGCCACCTTGCCAATCCTCCGAAGCACCTCAAAAGGCCCAATGAACCGAGGGCTCAACTTGATCTTCTTCCCAAATCTCATAACACCCTTCATATGTGATACCTTCAGTAGAACCTTCTCCCCAACCATATAAGACACATCACAAATCTTTCTGTCAGCATAACTCTTTTGTCTGGACTGAGCTATATGAAGCCGCTCTTGAATCAATTCCACCTTGTCCAAAGCATCCTGTACCAAGTATGTACCCAAAATCCTAGCCTCATCCGACTCAAACCAATCTACCGGAGATCTACATCGTCTCATACATAAAGCCTCATACGGAGTTATCTGAATACTCGACAGATAACTATTGTTATAAGCAAACTACGTGAGCTGTAGAAACTGGTCCCATGAACCCCAAAAAATCAATAACACAAGCGCGTTACATATCCTCCAATATCTGAATAGTGCGCTCGGACTGTCCGTCTGTTTGAGGGTGAAAAGTTGTGCTCAACTCAACCTGAGTATCCAACTCTCGCTGCACGACCTTCCAAAATGTCATGTAAACTGAGTACTGTAGACATGTGATTTGACTCTCCCCAAGATTTTTCATATTTTAGCGTAAAATATTTAATTTAGGCATAATATAGATATTTTAAATAATTTTGACTCTTTTACTTTATCTTATTACAAGAAATCAAAAATTACAAAAATAGGTTCATTAATGTTTTGTAGTCATTTTTAATCTTAAAAAAAATATACAAACAATAGTATCGTATTTTTATTTTAATATGATATTTGAAAATACCAAAAATAGATTTGTTTTAATGGTTAGTTTTATTTTAATAATTATTTGAATAGCAGGAATAATTAATAAATGGGCCCGTATTTTTAATCTCGATCGCAGCGAAAGAATAGAACTTGGGCTCAAGCAACCCATCTTTAGGCCTAATTTTGGACCTAACCCACAATTGCCAAGCCCATAATTCCTAGGTCCATACCCCTTAACCTAAAAAAACCTACAATCTACAATATAAAAAAGATGAGACCAAAAAATCTAAGGGGGATGGAGAACAAAAAAAGGGATTAGGCGGAACGAAAAGAAAAAAAGCTGAAAACAAAAGCAGCTGAAAAGCTGCGCAGCAAAATGAACCCACTCACCCACCCCGACTCCATCGTCTCCGACGACCCCTGCGCACAAACGGACCCCCCAACCGGATCTAGTTCTTCTTCATGAGGACACAAAAATAACCCTAAAGATCTGGAGACCAAGGAATCAGTGGCAGAACACCAAGCGAGACTCCCTCGTTCATCTCCTTCAGCCAGCGTTTATCCACTAGAGAGACAGCCCCATATTGTCTTCTCTATGAAGCCCAAATGAACGACCCCCTTCTACTTAACACCTAAGAGAAGTAGCAGCTGAACAATAACGACCCCAATCCGCCGGTCTTCTTCTTCGTCCTCGCGTCCACCATGCGACCACTCTCACGCTACCTGAACCAAACAGCCATCTCCACCTTTCTCCTTCAACCATAACACACCCAAAACTTAGAAGAAGCTTCAGCCGCTTGGGCCCCTTTGCCTCCAACAGAAAACAGATCTTAATACATCAAGAGCTAGAGCCGTTTGGCTTCAATCTTTTGGACACACTAGAGCAGCCCTTCTTCCTCTATCAAAGGGTAGGTCGAGCAACAGAAAAACCGAGTAGGGAACAGAAACTGAGGTTCGAGGTTCAGGTCAGTCGTCGGTTTGAGTTCGGGTCCGACGAGATCGTCCGTTCGTTAATTCCATTCACGGTTCGAATATCTGTTTGTTGATCTTTGGTTATGCTTATCCTACTTATGAGTGCTTTAAAATGTGGAAATGAATACACCTAATATTTAGGAACTTCGTTTTTGTTGATGCTAGTATTGGATCCTAGTTGTGTATTGATAGTTTGTGATTTGTGATGCTTTTGTTTCGTGGGTTTCAATGTACAGCTAAGCTAAGTTGACATTTTTCATACACTTGTGGTGCCCCGAAACTAAGGGCAAATTTTGATTAAAATGTGGGTTTGAATCCGTGCTTGGTTTAGTTTCCGGTGACGATTCGAGATTCCGTCCGTTTTTCAGCTTTCTGGTGTTAATTCAAGTCTCGTCTGTGGTTCGTTACATCTCGAGTTCAAAGTAGTGAAATAATCAATTGTCCTGCTCTATTGAGGTTCAACTCTCTCATCCTCTATTCGTTTTATGCAAGCTTAATACTAATTATTTGTTTGGTGATATGATCCCGTTGATTCTGTAACTATTCTCCGTGGTTTTGAATTTGTTCGCTCGATTATTTGCTCGTGTTTACTCGAATTGGTTATAGATGAACATGATTTTGTTCCAGTATAGAAATTGGGTTGCTATTCATCAACCGAACTACATCAAATTAGATAAAAGGGCTCGGGTGCGCATTTATGTGACCCGAATGCAAATCTCAACAACGTTAGATAAAATGCATTGCGGGCTGCGGGTGCATTTATGTGACGCGGTTCGAAACATGTTTTATGTGACGTTGAATTTTTCTTAAAATTAATTAAAGGCGGCTAAAAAGTTAAAATGCACATAGGTTTAAAAGTGTTCTAAAATCAGATAATTTAGCTAAATATAACAGTTGAGCGACCGTGCTAGAACCACAGAACTCGGGAGTGCCTAACACCTTCTCCCGGGTTAACAGAATTCCTTACCCGGATTTCTAGTTCGCGGACTGTTAAACAGAGTAAATATTTTCCTCGATTCGGGATTGGAACCGATGACTTGGGACACCATAAATCTCCCAAGTGGCGACTCTGAATCTTTAAATGAAATAAATCCCATTTTGATTGACTCAGAATTCGAATTATCTGCTGGGGACTAAGAACCCAGAACTTTTGGTTTAGGGTTCAGAATTCGAGCTTATAATAATTGTTATATCTGGCTTTGTTTATTATCTGATTTTATGACATGTTTGGGCCTAATGTGCTAAATGTTGCTTTTACCGCTTTGATATTATCTGAACTGTATATAAACTACTACGAAACCCTTCTCTTCTCATCTTCGGGGATGTGCTCACTGGTCGAAACTCCCTATTCTGTTAGTGTCATACCTTGATATAAGAAAGAGGCTCGGACAAGTTACTAAGTTGGATGGCCTTTTGGTTCCCGGTACGTAGCCCCCTCCTCGGCTCGAGCTATTCGCTCGGGTACACAGTCTAGAACATATACCCAAGTTTTGAACCTAGAATAACTCAGCATCATGCCAGATCCCTAGTAGGAACGTTTGTTTGCATCATGTGCATTTTGACTTTGGGGACTCAACACAGGGGTTGGGTCTGTCTAGGACAGGTGTACCCAAAATAACAGACCATCTTGATGCATCCTATGTGCTACATGTTGCATTTATTCAAGGGTAAAAGGGTCATTTGGCGGACCAATGATAGTTAAGGGCAAATAAAAAATGAAAAAAGAAAAAAGAAAAAAAAAGAGTAAAGTGTAGAGATAAAGCGAGTTGGCCCAATTTTGTTGTTAAAAAAAGAGCTTGAAATTTCAAAAGAAATTGCACTTTTTCATCATTTTACGAAAATCAAAAAAATCGAAAAAACAGAAAAGAAAATCCAAAAAGATTTTATATGTTTCATCATTTTTCAAAAAAAATGTGTTTTCTATATGTCAGTTGTTTTATTATTCTCGCCTGTATTCAATCTGCCCGAACTACGCAAAGATCTGATTCATGCAGCGTCATGATACGTAGGCAACCTACATAGGGTTCGATCGGATCATTTTTTATCATTTTATTAAAAAAAGAGAAAAAAGGAAACGAAAAAAAGAGGTGAAATTGTGGGATGTGAGATATGAGAGAAAGAAAGAGTGATGAAAAGAAAGAGAAAAAGAAATGAAGGAAAATGGGCAAGCTAGCAAGTACCAGAAAAACAAAGAAAAGAGAGGTTGAAATGAACAAATTGGGATGATGCCAACTGACCTTTGTACCCTCGAAGTCATTTTAGAACCGATAACTGTGGCTAGGTGCATTGCACATAAAGTGAGATTATCTTATGTTAAATGCCCTAACGCTAACGTGATGGCTTCATTTTTTTTATATTCATAGCAGAAGGGTGGTTGGTTTGTGGTTCTTAAGATAACTCATCCAT
Organism: Nicotiana sylvestris; assembly: GCF_000393655.2. Classification (NCBI taxonomy): domain Eukaryota; kingdom Viridiplantae; phylum Streptophyta; class Magnoliopsida; order Solanales; family Solanaceae; genus Nicotiana; species Nicotiana sylvestris. The sequence continues at coordinate 22,566,427 of NC_091063.1, read as the reverse complement.
TCAACACCAGGCCAAAGGGCAAAGTAGCCATGACTAGCAAAAACTTGGGCACAAGAGTTGTTGACCCATCAAGGGAGTTTGGAGTCGGATTCTGAATTGAAAGAGGAATTCCAAAGGGTGAAACAACAGATGGCAGAAATGTATCAGTCTTGGATCAGGGGGCATCCTCCGCATTCATTCCCCACTAACTACACCGAAAACCTTGCAACTATCCCACCACTATCCCAAATCCAGATTCTCACTGCTGCTGATATCACCCCACAACCTTTTCACACTTACCCACTAAAACCACCTCGTATCCTGCTCCTCTAGCCACTCATGCTCTTGTAGCTCCTCCCCCAGCTACTTTTCCTCGATCCTCTAACGAGGTTATGTTCAAAGTCCCTGATTCCCAACACTATGCTCCAGAACCAACTTTCAAAGTCTCAAATTCATACTCTCCCGCTCCTCATTTTGAGGCTCCTGGTGAAACTGAAAAGCCTGGTAACACAATGGAGCAAGATGAGATATCCAGGAAGGTGAAAATCTTAGAGCAGTCTTTAAGAAACATGCAAGGGATAGAGAGCCAGATGAGCGTGTCTTACAAAGACTTGTGTTTGTTTCCTGACGTCCAACTGCTTGCTGGGTTTAAGATGGGAAAGTTTGATTTGTATGACGGGCACAGAGATCCCGTGGTCCACTTGAGAGGTTACTGCAGTAAGATGAGAGGCGCCAGTGGGAAAGACAAATTATTGATGGCATATTTTAGTCAGAGTCTGAGTGGGGCAGCTCTGGAGTGGTACACCTGCCAAGATGCTAGCAGGTGGTACACGTGGGATGATATGGCTCAGGCCTTTGCTAGGCACTTTCAGTACAATATAGAAATTGTCCTAGATCGCATGTCCCTCGCCAAAATAGAAAAGAGGCCTAATGAAAGCTTTAGGGAATACGGGCTCAGATGGAGAGAGCAAGCTGCCAGAGTCCATCCTCCCATGGAAGAAAAAGAGATGGTCGAGTACTTTCTTCAAGCTCAAGAACCAACTTACTTTGGGCATTTGATCACGGCTGTGGGTCAGTCTTTTAATGATGTGGTAAAAATGGGAGAAATGGTAGAAGATGGGTTGAAGTCTAGCAAGATCATGAGTTATTCTGCTTTAAAAGCCCCAACACAAGCAATTCAGAACGACACAGGAAGCTTGCTGGGTCAGAAGGAACATGATGAGTTTGCCATGGTTGTTTGAGAGTCACAACATGGACCAAAGGGTCCACCTCACCAATATACCTAGCCTCAACTCCAACCCCAAACCTGTCCCCGAGCTCCACATAATCCACCTCAGTATTATCCTCTGAAGAATGTCCGGTCATATGTCCAACCATCAGGTCACTCCCTATGGCGAGCGCCAGCACCACATAATGCATTGTTGCCTTCACAACGTTTTCGAACACCCAACAACCCTAGAAAACAGGGGCAGGGAAGGGAACAAAGGCAAAGAAATAGTTTCACGCTAATTGGGGAGTCCTACACAAGCTTGTTTGAAAAGTTAAAGCATTCTGGCCTGATTGAGCCGCTCCTCGGCTATGCTCCAGACCCATATGCAAAAGGCTTTGATCCTACTGTATGATGCATGTACCACTCTAATGTCCAAGGGCATAGCATTGAAGATTGTCGTTCTTTGAAAAGGGAAATAGAAAGAATGATTCAAGAAGGGGTAATTGTGATCAATGACAGTGATAGGGAGCATGTGAATCCTCTTGGGAACTTGCGTATTGAAGTTAATGATATTGAAGTTGTTAATGGTTTTGGCAATATTGATGGGGAACCCAGTGGATAAGATGTCGTGCTTGGTAATTGGAAAGACGCTTCATCTCTTGGCCAGCTGGAGAGGAGTCTTGGTGGTTTATTTTGTTGTCATTTCTGTTGTCTGGGTTATTTTCAGGGTTGTAATTCGGACATTGTCTTGTGATTCAAACCTTTCTATCCTTTTATTTTGCCTAGTTTATTTTTCGTAGTAACTCGTTTAGTGTTGTCTAGGTTTGTTCCAGGGTTGTAACTCAGTTTAGTTTGCTTGTTTTGTTGTTCAAACCCTTTCACTATCCGTCTAATGCAATTTTCTGTTATTTTTAGTCATTTTGTTTAGTTCTCTTTTCCTTTTATAGTATTTTTCATGTTGACTCTAGTGACATGACATGCACTCGTAATTCTCGGCTTGGTTTTAAAAGTCAGTTTAGTCACGAAGCAATGAAACAACGTTGAAAATGTAGGGACATTGGAGGGAAATAAGTGAAGGCATTTTGAGATCACTTCAAGCCCGAATTGTGTGAAACTGGGACAGGTGGAACATAAAAATACATTATTGAAATGCATCATGCTGCATCGGGTGAAGATAATGGCAAGTTTGCCCCAAATTTATAGGGGGTCGTTCGTGGTAATGAGAGTGAGGGTGTTGTCCAATGGGGCTTGGTAATTAACAGATGTAAAAGGCGAATGTGTGGATATGGTTGTGAAGTCTAGTACAATCAAAAGATGTTACAAATGTTTTCCTTGGTCTGTTTAATTGTGTAGTTTGCACTTGGCATGTTTTGGAAATTGGAATCACGAAGGCATTTTATTCTGCTATCTAAACACTTTATCCTTCGTTACCCCTTTTGAGCCTTATTTATTTTCTTTCATACCCTTTTTCGGAATCAGTAGCAAAGATCAGAAACGCAAGCACGAAAGATGAGTAAAGGAAAAAGAGAAAAGAAAAAGAATGAAAAGAGAGAGAAGAAAAAGAATGAAAAGAGAGAGAAGAAAAAGAAGAAGAAAGAGAAAAGGAAAAAAAAAAAGAAAAAAACAACAAGAAAAGAGAAAAAGAAAAAAAAAGAAGAAAAACAACAACAAAAAGAAAAGGAAGGAAAGAAGAGAAAAGAAAAATCACAACAAACAAGGTAATTCCTATCACATGAACTACGTTCGACCTGATTCCTTTTAAGGATACGTAGGCAGCCTCACAGTTCGGTCCCATCAAAAAAAAAATCCAAAAGTCCCCAAGCAAGAAACTGGGGTAGAAGCTATGTTTGTTGCAAGAAATCTGATTCCGAAAGTTGTAATTTTGAACCCATGAGAATTGGTTTGAGCCTTTGATACCCTTTCTTTCTAACCCTATCCAAAAAGCCCACATTACGGTCCAAAGAAAGACCTTCCGATCAGTCTTCGAGAGATGCCAAGTCAAGCAAGGAGAGGTAATTTATATTAGGGGCAACACTCTGGTCCAAGTAGAAAAATAATAAAAATAAGGGAGTCTTATTAGTGAAAACCCTCACGGGCACCGTAAGGCGACGGGAGCTGAGAGAAGTCAAAAATGAGAGAGTCTTATTGGTGAAAACCCTCATGGGCACCGTAAGGCGACGGGAGCTGAGAGAAGTCAAAAATGAGAGAGTCTTATTGGTGAAAACCCTCGCAGGCATCGTAAGGCGATGGTAAGTTGAGAGAAAGAACAAATGAGAGAGGCTTGATGGTGAAAACTCTCCGGGCACTACAAGCCGAATAAGGATTGTGAGTCAGATTGGATAATTGGAGCATTGAAGCCCAGTTTCACGGTTTAGAGGTATAACAGGAGTTGGGCATCAGACTTGCTCAACAGAATAGTCCACAGGTGCATGTCATGGTCATTATAGTTGGTATCCACATCTGATAGGTTTCTACTTTGTAGTTTTCTTGTTAGGAATCACTTTTTTCCTTTGTCCTTTACTCTATTCCTTTTGTCTTGTTTATTTTCTCTTCCTGAGTCTTTGGTCAAAATAAGTGAGAAATGGCTTCAAAATTTGCCACCAACTTTCCAATCGCACAAAACGAGATCTGGCTAGCATGTCATAGTGTCATAAGTCAGGAAAGAACAACAAGCGCACTGAGTTGGTAACGATCAACATGCTTTGGGGTCCATGAGAAATACAAAGGTTTGGTATATTTCAATTCATGAACAATGCAACAGATAGAGGATGTTGTGTGAAGGGGTCAAAGGTATTCTCTGTGATGAGATCAACAAAGAAAGTGGTTAACCAGTAATAAGCGAGGTCTTCCAAGCAGAAATCAAAGTTATCATGACAAGTGAGGGAACAATAGACTTCAAGGCCAAGGCCAGTGATTTAAGTCAGGAAAAAAATAGCATGTGCAATAAGTGGATGGCAATTAACGTGGTTTGGGATTCATGTGAAACACAAAGGTTTGGTAGACGTCAGTTCATGAGCAATGCAATAGATAGAGGGTATTGGGTCTGAACGGAGAAGAGGTATTTTCTGTGATAAGGGTGACAGAGAAATTGGTTAGTCGATAAGCGAGCAATGTCTTTCAAGGTGAAATCAAAGTTATCATGGCAAGTGAAGGAGCAGTCGCCGCAAAATCAAGGCTACAAACCAACCACCATGTTTAAACTCACAAGTTTTCTTTGTCTAAAACATGGACGGAAGCTATGTTCATATCAAAGCTTGGAAGGTTGAAATTTTCAGGTGTAATGCCCCAATTCTGCTTACGCAAAGGCTATTGAGAATATCATACATCACCATTAGGAAGAGCATTTCCTAGTCTGGGTTTTCAAGTTATGCTTTGCTTTAGTAGACGCACTTCCTAAATTGAGAATTTACCACTAGGAGACGCACTTCCTATTTGGTTCATTTAAGTTCATTCCTAGGAGATGCACATCCTAGTTTGAGTAATTGAGATTTCACCCCTAGGAGACGCACTTCCTAGTCTGGGTAGTTTAGGTTATATTTTTGTTTTAGGAGACGCACTTCCTAAATTGAGATTTCACCCCTAGGAGACGCACTTCCTAGTCTGGGTAGTTCAGGTTATATTTTTGTTTTAGGAGACGCACTTCCCAAATTGAGATTTCACCCCTAGGAGACGCACTTCCTAGTCTGGGTAGTTCAGGTTATATTTTTGTTTAGGAGACGCACTTCCTAAATTGAGATTTCACCCCCTATGAGACACACTTCCTAGTCTGGGTAGTTTAGGTTGTATTGTTTTTGTAGGAGACACACTTCCTAAATTGAGATTTTCTCCTAGGAGACGCACTTCCTAGTCTGGTTCATTTAAGTTCATTCGTGGGAGACACACTTCCTAGTTTGAGTCATTGAAGTTTCACCCCTAGGAGACGCACTTCCTAGTCTGGGTTTTTCAGGTTATATTTTTGTTTTAGGAGACGCACTTCCAACATTGAGCTTTCCCCTAGGAGACGCAATTCCTGGTTCCACACACTAAAGTTATACCCTTAAGAGACGCACTTCCTAGTCTGGGTTTTTTAGGATACACTTTCAGGAGATGCACTTCCTAGTTTGGATCGTATGAGTTTTAGTCACTGAAGTTCTCACCCCTAGGAGACGCACTTCCTAGTCTCGGTCATTTAAATTCATTCCTAGGAGACACACTTCCTTGTTTAAGTCATTAATGTTCCACCCCTAGGAGACGCACTTCCTAGTCTTGGTATTTCAAGTTATATTTTGGTTTACAATATTGCTAACAACTCACAAATCTTCCTAGTGCAAACTGGGGCAGAAAATTTTCTTTGTTTTGTCTATTTTGTTGAAATTAGGAGCCCGCTTGGAGAGAATGGAATACATTTCAAGTCAGTAATCAGGAGCCCGCCTGGAGAGCAGTGAATACTGTCAAGCGCAACAGTCAGGAGCCCGCGTGGAGAACAAGGGAGTACAATTCAAGTTTTAGCTTTCAAGTTCTTATTGATATTTGGTAATGTGATCCATTTTACACTTACATCTGTGCCCAGCCCCCAAATTGGGGCAGAAAATTTTCTTTGTTTTGTATATTTTGTTGAAGTCAGGAGCCCGCCTGGAGAGCAGGGAATACATTCAAGTTTAGCAGTCAGGAGCCCGCCTGTAGAGCAGGGAATACATTTCAAGTTAGCAGTCAGGGGCCCTGCCTGGAGAATAGGGACAGTTTTTACTTTAGTCAAGCTTAGTTTATAGTTTTCCTAGTCTATTCTTTAGTTTAATTTCATCATTGCAACAATAGTACAAGTAGTTTATAATTTTGCTAACAACTCACAAATCTTCCTAGTGTAAACTGGGGCAGAAAAATTTCTTTGTTTTGTCTATTTTGTTGTAATCAGGCACCCACCTGGAAAACAAGGGGAGACAACTCAAGTTTCTAGGGAAAGCAGTTTTGAAGGAAGATAGTTCAAGTTTCAGGGAAAATAGTTCAAGGTGTAAGGGAAAACAATGTCAAGTAACAAGAGAAGACGGTTCGAGTTCAACAGTCAGGCGTCCACATGAAGAAAAGGAAAAGCATCTCAAATTGCAATTCAAGTCAGCAACCAAAGAATCTCGCGGCAAGAATGCGAGTCAACAGTTTGAGGTGATCACCAGAAGTTAGTCACAATAAAAAAAAAAGGCAAGAAGTGAATCCAAATGCAGAAGTTGATGGAAGACGTGAACTACTTAAGACATGACAGAGGTCACAAGCACTACATGTCCGGTTTGGTCCAAAAAGCTGAGGAAGAATGAATTAGCACCTGCAACTAGCAAGCGTCAGGTTCAAATCCAGAGTTTGCATGAAGAACCATTCAAGACTCAAGATCAAGCTTCAGAAGACTTATAGATAGGAATCTTGTAACTCGTAGTTGACAGGTTTAGTTAGTCTTTTTCATTTGATTTTTGATGTAATAACAGGGACCGCAGACCGGAACCTCAGCGGAATGGCACCTCGACCGGATCTCCACCTCGACATACTCCGTCATCTCACTCATTTCTGAACTACACGTGGCATGATTCCTTTATAGCCAAGGATATGTAGGCAGCCCAGATACCAGGGCTCGGTCACATTCCCCTTTTCTCTTAGTTTTAGTCTCTCCAAATAAGGGTCGGGTCAAAAAACCTATCTAGTCATTCTTTGTCTGAAAATACTACGTCTTTCCAGTCAAAGAGGGGCAGCTGTAGACATGTGATTTTTGACCCTCCCCAAGATTTTTCATATTTTAGCAAAAAAAACATTTAATTTAGGCATAATATAGATATTTTAAGTAATTTTGACTCTTTTACTTTATATTACTACAAGAAATCAAAAATTACAAAAATAGGTTTATTAATGTTTTGTAGTCATTTTTAATCTTAAAAAAAATATACAAACAATAGTATTGTATTTTTATTTTAATATGATATTTGAAAATACCAAAAATAGATTTGTTTTAATGGTTAGTTTTATTTTAATAATTATTTGAATAGTAGGAATAATTAATAAATGGGCCCGTATTTTTAATCTCATTCGCAACGAAAGAATAGAACTTGGGCTCGAGCAACCCATCTTTAGGCCTAATTTTGGACCTAGCCCGTAATTGCCAAGCCCATAATTCCTAGGCCCATACCCCTTAACCTAAAAAACCCTACAATCTACAATATAAAAAAGAGGAGACCAAAAAATCTAAGGGGGATGGAGAACAAAAGAAGGGATTAGGCGGAACGAAAAGAAAAAAAGCTGAAAACAAAAGCAGCTGAAAAGCTGCGCAGCAAAATGAACCCACTCACCCACCCCGACTCCATCGTCTCCGATGACCCCTGTGCACAAACGGACCCCCCAACCGGATCTAGTTCTTCTTCATGAGGACACAAAAATAACCCTAAAGATCTGGAGACCAAGGAATCAGTGGCAGAACACCAAGCGAGACTCCCTCGTTCATCTCCTTCAGCCAGCGTTTATCCACTAGAGAGACAGCCCCATATTGTCTTCTCTATGAAGCCCAAATGAACGACCCCCTTCTACTTAACACCTAAGAGAAGTAGCAGCTGAACAATAACGACCCCAATCCGCCGGTCTTCTTCTTCGTCCTCGCGTCCACCATGCGACCACTCTCACGCTACCTGAACCAAACAGCCATCTCCACCTTTCTCCTTCAACCATAACACACCCAAAACTTAGAAGAAGCTTCAGCCGCTTGGGCCCCTTTGCCTCCAACAGAAAACAGATCCTGACATCAAGAGCTAGAGTCATTTGGCTTCAATCTTTTGGACACCCTAGAGCAGCCCTTCTTCCTGTCTCAAAGGGCAGGTCGAGCAACAGAAAAACCGAGTAGGGAACGGAAACTGAGGTTCGAGGTTCAAGTCAGTCATCGGTTCGAGTTCGGGTCCGATGAGATCGTCCGTTCGTTAATTCCGTTCGCGGTTCGAATATCTGTTTGTTGATCTTTGATTATGCTTATCCTGCTTATGAGTGCTTTAAAATGTGGAAATGAATACACATAATATTCAGGAACTTCGTTTTTGTTGATGCTAGTATTGGATCTTAGTTGTGTATTGATAGTTTGTGATTGGTGATGCTTTTGTTTCATGGGTTTCAATGTACAGCTAAGCTAAGTTGACATTTTTCATATACTTGTGGTGCCCCGAAACTATGGGCGAATTTTGATTAAAATGTGGGTTTGAATCCGTGCTTGGTTGAGTTTCCGATGACGATTCGAGATTCCGTCTATTTTTCAGCTTTCTGGTGTTAATTCGAGTCTCGTCTGTGGTTCGTTACATCTCGAGTTCAAAGTAGTGAAATAATCAATTGTCCGGCTCTATTGAGGTTCAACTCTCTCATCCTCTATTCGTTTTATGCAAGCTTAATACTAATTATTTGTTTGGTGATATGATCCCGTTGATTCTGTAACTGTTCTCCGTGGTTTTGAATTTGTTCGCTTGATTATCTGCTCGTGTTTACTCGAATTGGTTATAGCTGAACATGATTTTGTTCCAGTATAGAAATTGGGTTGCTATTCATCAACCGAACTACATCAAATTAGATAAAAGGGCTCGGGTGTGCATTTATGTGACCCGAATCCAAATCTCAATAACGTTAGATAAAATGCATTGCGGGCTGCGGGTGCATTTATGTGACGCGGTTCGAAACATGTTTTATGTGACGTTGAATTTTTGTTAAAATTAATTAAAGGCGGCTAAAAAGTTAAAATGCACATAGGTTTAAAAGTATTCAAAAATCAGATAATTTAGCTAAATATAACAATTGAGCGACCGTGCTAGAACCACGGAACTCGGGAGTGCCTAACACCTTCTCCCGGGTTAACAGAATTCCTTACCCGGATTTCTGATTCGCGGACTGTTAAATAGAGTCAATATTTTCCTCGATTTGGGATTGGAACCGGTGACTTGGGACACCATAAATCTCCCAAGTGGCGACTCTGAATCTTTAAATGAAATAAATCCCGTTTTGATTGTCACTTTAATTTGGAAAAAAACTCCTTTATACACCCCCTTACGGGGTATAGATGAAAAAAGGAGGTGTGACAAGTACCTCTATCTGATATGATGGAAATTGGGACACTATGTTACTCCCCGCAATATTATGATGATGTTACGCCTTGCAGTATTACATTATGATGATGTTATGCTTCACAGTATTAAATTACGACGATGTTTTACCCTGTAGTATTGTACGTTGAATTTGTTGTAAGGTAATTGACATCAGTTCAAGGAAAAGATTATTTGGATCTTATAAGTATTATGCTATTTTAAACAAGTGATGAGTTAGTTCGTGAAGGTGAGAGGGGAAGCAAGTCAAAAAAAATGAATTTTTGTCGATGTTTGGCAATTTGGGATAAAATACAGTCCAAGCTATAATACCCCGATATTTATGGACTAGTATCATACAAGGTACCATATGACCATGATAGTATGACGTATAAGGTATATTAAAAACGAGTAGTATTTTAAGTAATTTGAGATAATTCTTAATTAGTGGGTAATTAGGTAATGAGAGATTAAAAATTGATTAAGATAATTGGTGGCTAATTATTGGACAAAATCCATAATGTGGCAGCAAACCCATCTAAGGATTGTGACTCATAAGTCACTATGATTATGTTTAAAGTCTTAAAGAGCATGAGTCATCCTCATTAAATAAATCAGAGACACATTTCATTAGCAATTTTTATAAGTTGTGATTAGATCAGAATGTTAGCCATTTTGTCAATTTCTACAAATTTTCAAATTCTCATTTTCACAGTATATCCACCTGTAGAGGCTTGTAGACATATCATGTTAGTTAGTACAATATATTGGGCTTGTAGGCCTTCTATATGTATTTGGTTGGTTTGTCAGCTGTAGGAATTATGACGGCCTTGTCGGCCCAGCTTTATATTAATATATAGTCAGTATTCGCAACTGTCTTGCAATGTGGCCCATGGCCAAAGAATAATATCATATGTTCAGAGCCCCTTAGTCGTCTGTTGGTACGCAAGGATAGGTGAGGCATCGGGTTTCGGTCTCCCCCCCCCTAAGTTTGAGGCGTGATAGAAGTGGTATCAGAGCAATTCTACCCTAGGGAATCTACAAGTCGTGTCTAGTAGAGTCTTGTTTATGGGTGTGTTGTGCACCACACTTATAAGCAGCAGGCTACAGGGCATCTAGGACTGTCACTCTTTATTCTTACTCTAGATCGTGTGGTAAAGCTCACTTATAAGAATTAAAATTCTGAACTTTTATTTTATTCATAATAAGATGATGCCTACATTCAGAAAGACGATCGATAAGAGATATAGCTATGGAAGTGTTGAGTTAGAGGAACTCGATTTTGCATTTTGCTTATGATGAGTAAATATGAGGTCTTCGGCAGATCATGTGTGTACTAAAGGGTGTACGGTTCTTGATAAGGAGCTTTTAGGAAAGAATACTTATTCACTCTTATGATAAAAAGGAATAACAGAATTGGAAGTTAGATACGAGTGGCAGCAAGTAAAAGAAGCAAGGTGAAGAAGTGTATGAGGTACCCAGTTAATAAAGATTATCATTATTTACTATTCAGGATGGGAGATATAAGCATTTTGAATTACCTTCAACAGTAATAGATGTATATACAATCGGCCACACCTATCTCAGTCATGCCCTATGGGAGCTAACAGATATGGTTTAAGAGAAGGACAAGATAGCAGAATCCGGGTGGGGTTAGAGTAACCCAAAATGATGAATGGATGGTTTGCGTTAGTTGACATTTCCGAAGGATATTACAAAGGTGCTAATGGACCTCTTTCTGAGATACCTAGATGGTACACTCTAAAATAGTACAGCTAGATATGAGTACTACAAAGACGTGCACTAGAATCCCCTAAGGGATAAATATTACCTTAGTGTGGCTCCCGTCCCTAGTAGAGAAAGAATGTTTGGAATTCGAAGAGCCAATGGATGGAGAAAGGGGATCTAAAAGCAAAAAAATGTTTTGTTCGAATTTTTAGAGTAAAGTAATAGATAGAAATATTAGCAGAAAAGTACGAAGAGGGATAATGAAGCATTATGAGTGAGATGCGATACATGAATGACAACGGTAGAATGTTACATAATCTATAGTCAAATGAAGAAAGAAACGAGAGGTGATGGACCTTAAGACAACCAAAAAGTGTAGGCCATACAGTCACATCCTCATTTTGAGAAATAAGTTCGCGACTCTAACATGATTAATAGAAGGAAAAGTTAGACCCTAGAGTAATAGAAAATCAGTATGGGCTGGTGAACAAGATAAACTAAACATGAACTAGGAACTGAGTAATTTGATAATAGTCAGCATCATGAGAATTTCAGATTCCATTCCAGCAATAATAGAATGGACAACAGAAGAAGGTCCATGATGAATCCAGAGAACGGTCATTCCGGGTGTTGATACCCAATTTTTCCCTGTATATTTTTATATGCAAAATACTTTCAAAATAGCAGGTATATGCATATATAAGTATATCCCAAGCTTTTACTATTTTTTATCTTAATTTTTATAGATTTTTAAATCTATTTATTGCCCTATTTTATCAAGAAAAATCCAATAATTATCCCCAAAATTATCATTTTGGGTGATTCACTTATTGGATTCTCATATATATATTAAGTATAGCCGGCATAATTTTTTGCATATTTTTACAAATTTGTTTAGTATTTTTAAAGCTAAATTGCGTATAATTGCGATATTAGCCTATTTTAAGATTTAATTGTTTTCGTAATTATAAATTTAACTCCAGTATTTTTAATCTGATAATTACATATTATAATCATATTAGTACCTTTAATTTATTTCCAGAAATTATTTTACTAATTTTATAAAATAAATAAGGGAAAATGGCTATTTAAATATTAGCCCCATTCATTTCAATTTTAGCCTTATTTGAAATTCAATTGAACCAAATTTTAAACCCAATTACCCTGACCCAATCCCTATTTGAATCGACCCAAACCAAACCCTGTTAAACCGCTCCACCTACTCAATTAATCCAGGCCGTTGATAAAAATGATCAACGGCCACCAAATACCCTTTCCTTTTTAATCCCGACCTACCCCCTAACCCTAACCATTTCACAACCCCAGCCGCCTCTGAAACCCTGCACTCTCTCAAACTCTCTTGAGTCTTCTCAGATTCCTAGCCGCCTCTTACTGCTTCCACCCTGAAAGCCACCGGAATCCATGGCTTCCAGGGCTATGAGAGTCTTATACCTACCTCCTGGTACTCTTACACACCTGATCTCTGAAGATTCAGGGCCTGGCCTTGAAGGTTTGCACCCAGACCTCTGTCTATTCAAGGTTCCAGAGTCATCGCCGGCCTTGCTCCGGCGTACCATGGTGTTTTGAGCCTAGTTCTGACCTCTTCGATTCAGATCGATGACCTTTTCAAAGCCTTTCTCATTTCTAGGGTTCTTCTGAAACTCTAACCCTTCGAGGTTTTCTCTGATCTCTTTAGATCCATTGTGTATTTGTGCTCTCTTTGAGTTTTCAAACGATCTCCCTAACTTTTCTTTCGAAAATTACTTTTCAAAGTCTTTCTTTTACGATTTAGGGTTTCTGAAAATGCTTAAGTGTTTCTCTGACTTTCTTTTCCTTTTCTTTTGTGTATATTTGCCTCTACTGTGTTCTATGTTTTTCTTCTACTATGTATATGTTTCTACTGTGCTTCTATGTTCCGTTCTTGTATGATCTTCTACTGTGCTTTCTACTATGCTCTTGTATGCTTTTCTATTATGTCCTGCTATTTCCTTCTACTATGTTCTGGTATGTTTCGCCTACTGTATTCTTCTATCATGTTCTTAAGTGTTCTTACTATTTTTCTTCTATTGAACTTTGTTTAAGTTTCTTTTAAAAGGATCTTCTTAAGCATGCTTTCTTCTACTGTTCTTATAAGTCTTTTCTCATCATGTTTCGAATTAGTTTCTTTACTTTGTTTGCCTTGAACCCCTCTACTGTATTTACATGTTATTCATGAGTTCTGTTGCTGGAAGAAGCATGTTAGAAGTTTCAGTTATTTTCTGAAACCTCTAAACATGTTTCGGTTCAACTACTTGCCTCCTCATCTCTGTACTTGATTCAAGGTAGAAACCCTAGAATTTGGGGGTTCTGCCGAGGTTTGATTGAACTAGGGTTTTAATTTAGAACCCTTAACTCTTTCAGACTGACTTTGAGTCTCTGAATTGAGTTTGGACATCTTTATTTTCATATAATGCTGAACTTTTTGCTAAATTCTTCTACACTGGATTTTTTCTACTGATTTACACGACAGTCTTCTTTCATGCTCACATGCTCCTTATATATGATGAATTTTCCTCTAAATGGTTTTCAAATTTGCAATTAGTGCAAACTTCCTTCTGAATATGGCTTGATTGATTTCTTTCCATTGTTTGTTGATTCTCCCTGTTACTCGGCCTAAATTAAAACCCTTCTTCATCTTTTCTGACTCGGTTCATTCATGCAAAATCTCAGACTCTTTTGATTTACTGTTTGTTAATTGATTTTCTTAACTTATTTGCACAAATCGTGTATTTCAAAACCTTGTCCTTAAATAACTTTTTATGTATTTGCCCTGATTGCATGTTGTGCACAAAGTGCTTACTCAATTTCTTTCCTTAAATGGTTTTCACCCGTTTGAATTTGAATCCTTTAATTAAGGGAAGCCTTATGTAATTGATTAACAATCAGTTCCTTAACTGTTTTTCTTGACTTATTTCTGCCTGTTTTTACACTATAAAAGGCACGACCCTCTTCACACACTACAACATCAGAATCCTTCTGAACTCACACTCTCTCATAATAATATTCTCTTCTTGACTGCATTGTGGCCGGTTTTACAAGACTAACTGCTTTACATTACTTGTTTCCCTGAAAATTGGTATGTCCTGATTTAATTCTTAGCACCACAACAATGTGTAATTACTGCTTTTGTATCTGCTATTTCTGTATATCTCAGCACTTAAATTAGCATGTTGATTTCCTTATGTGTGTTATGTTATGAACCCCCATTCCCCTATCACCCCTATGTGTTTTGAGTGGTGACTTAAGGCATGGCAATGTAAGTTGTTGTTCATGAATTAAGTTTGAACCACTGGGGTCTTGACCTCTAAGCAAACAGGCCAGAGGGTGTGCCAGCATCTCTCATTGCTGGGTATGCCCTTCAGCCCGCTTTTCTGTTGCCTCTTGCAACTTCCCATTCCCCTATACCCTTATGTGTAATGATGTGAGTTGCTTCCCTTTTCCCTTTTCCCCTTTCAGAATCCTACTTCTGCACTTGCACTCTCTCTTAGTCCCTAAGTTCTGCCCCCTCTTGAGAACCTTGCCTTGGGACCTCGACCTCCCTCTGAACTTGGACACCTGAGGGCTGGCCCTTCCACACTGCACTATGGCTTAATCCGCGATACATTTGGGTGTAAGCACTGCCCGGAGTTCATATGAGACTCTTAGGGATCTCTGACACACCCCAAATAGGAGAAAGGCTTTGAAATATGACCTCTTGGAGTTGATTTACTTCATACTTCAGACAGGAAGTCTGAATCAGGCTCTCCTTGGTTGTACTTTTTAATTTCTGATGTATTTTTCCTTTACTTTACTTTTTCTGGGTTGTAATAAAACTCTCGGGGATGGTAAGTGAAGAGGGAGGGTAGCTATGTATGCAAAAGAGGTAGATAACCTGCCTATAGGAGTTTATGAATTTCTGCATTCTCATATAGATATCATGTCTATAGAAATCTTGCATTCGCGTCTATATACCATGTCTATAAGAATTTCTGCATAGATACCATATTTATAGGAATCTTGCATTCTCATTTAGGTACCATGTCTATAAGAATTTATGCATTCTCATATAGATACCATATCTATAAGAATCTTGCATTCTCGTGTAGGTACCATGCCTATAGTTTATTTCTGAACTTCTGCTTAGCGTATAGATATCCTGCCTATAGGAATTTTTGAATTTCTGCACATCATGTAGATATCCTGCCTATAGGTTCTTTCTGAATCTTGCATATGCATTCCTCATTAGGCAAACATGTTCTAGGTCTTAAATAATCAACTACAATTAGATATCATGTTCACAGGCTTTAAACGAAATTCAGCATCTAGATGTCATGCCTATAAGGTTTCTGCATTTTTTACTACGTTTATAAGAGTGTCCAAAATCGACAACACATAGAAAGCATGCCTATAGGAGCCTTAATCGAATCTAAATCGTTTCACTCGCTTATAGGTCTAAAACCAATAACAATGACGCATGCTCTTTTGTTAAAACTTGCCTTTCTTTAATAATAGACGATTTTCTCAAATCAGTATGTATTCATGTTTGTTTCATTAATCAGTAGATATCATGCCTATAAGGGTCTTCGTCTAACACTTAGGCAAGCCATAGGGTGAATATTTATAAACTGAATCAGACTTTTATCAGCTACAACCAGCAGGCAGGCCTGATTTGGGCTTCTTATCTGAACTATGTAATAAATCAATCTACCTCCACCGTTTAAGTTTTAATCAAACCCTAAATAGTACATGCAAGTCATGCTACATTATGTGCTTTCTTTGGTTTAAAGGAGGTCTGTTTGAGCCCTTTTATTTGTTTATATGCTTCCCCAAACTTGTTATATGTGTTTTGTTTGCCGCCTTAGTATTTTACCTTTTGAAACCACAAATAACCCCAATACCTCATCCCTCTAGGATTACTAGTCCCAAGTGCCTTTGGGGCTGATAGGATTGGGGCAGGTAATAGCATGCAATAAGTAAACGAGACCATTCCGCGCTTTAATACCTTAACGGGGTGGGAAAGGGTAGACATGGATATGATGACCGCGTGATAACATCACGTGTATCCCCTCACTGAGGAGTGATTACCGGATGTTGTGTGGGGTGATCCATATTATTAATAAACCTAGGACCCCTCTTCCCTTTGTTTTCTTTGTTTCTTTTATATCTTTTTTAAACCATTTCTTTTAAGAAAATCAACTCTTTTAGTTTATTTTTCTTACTTTTGTTTTTTTGTAACCATTAAGTGAAAATCCCCACTTCTTTGAAGCCTTTATTTGCCTATGTGTTATTTGCACTTAAGTCATAATAATAGTTTGGCCGGGAACCACACTAGTAGATCCTGAGGGGTGCCTAACACCTTCCCATTGGGATAATTTCAAGCCCTTACCCAATATCTAGTTACTCAAAACAAACCCCTCCTAGTGTCCTAATGCACTTTAATCATTAGGTGGCGACTCTTCAATTCAAAACCCAATTCCCGAACAGGAACGAGTTGTCTCCCAAATGTCATAAACCCGATTTCGTGAGAAAAGGGGGAGAGACATAGGGAGATGCTTCACTAAAGGAAGCAATATGAGCAAAGTTAAGCTTAAGGGATTGTATGTGTCAGTTATACTAAGTGTCACCATCGCGAGTGAGGAATTTCGTTATCCTTGGTACAGAAGAATTACCGCAAGGTGAGTAAGGGTCATTGATAATGTGAAAGGACGCCAAATATGAAGATGAAAAACATCTATAGGTAGGTCGTCATAGCTCCAAGTCTTAGTAATCCCCAAAAGGATGGAATATAGAATGATAAAGGAAGAATGAGATAAAAATGAGAAAAGGATGAGATTGCACTTATCCAAATATTATAGATATACTATGATTCCAGAACGTTATATAAGCACGACGTCAAAAAAAGGAAGTAAGGGTTCCTTCCCGGGATATTATTGATAGATAAGGCGCTAGTACGTAAGGTAAGTTAAGACAAGGAAATAACCCAAGAAAGATTACGCGAAATATCAATATGAGAATGGGACGACGAGTAGTTAGTAGTTGATTTAGGAAGAGCCTAGTCATGACTAGACAAGAGGTTACAGATAAATCAGCAAATCATGCAAGATAAATATAGTAAACCCCAACATGGAAGATTCAACCTCGCAGTAATGTCATTATAATACTTGAGATATATTCAAATAAGGCTCGGGGCAGTTCAAGGTACCGTATGAGTGTTACGGAAATAAAAGAGAGTGCCACTAGGAAGACAGTCAAAATATCAATTCAGAAGCAACCCTACAAGCACAAGGGCATGGATGTTAGGCAAGGAAGGACATCAGAAGGTCCGTCGAGTATACAATGTAATAGGCTCACTGCTTTACAAGAGTCAGAGGGTCTTCCCTAAGTACTATGATGAAAGACTAGCTGAGGAAATAAGGAAGAATGTTTCAACCTAAGCACAACGACCTAAAGAGGAAATGGTCATGTGACAACAGTCTCAAAACAACATTGTATGAACTCCCTAAGAAAGTGGCACCTACCGTGGCTAATGAATAGGGAGTAAAATCAGAAGTGATATTCAAGATCATATGAGTTGTATGGAATATCAATATGAGTGGGCACTAAGATAAGCTAAGTATGGACGCAACAAGGGGGCAGAAAGACCAGGAAAAGTAATAGCTTACACTTAACGAAAGCTAAGATGGAAAGAAAGGAATTATTCGATCAATGATCCAGAGTTTGATACGTTATGAACGCACAAGGGTTCGGAGTTTTATACATACAACATATACAGCCATATAAGATTCTGGTATACGTTAAAAGAAATAATTGAGCCCAGGTCATAGACAAAGGATTAAATTGTTAAAGGATTGTATCATGCATATCCCATAGCGCCATGAAAGGCTAAAAGTAATGACAAACACCATGAGCCGCATATCGGAATATAGCTTAAGCCTATATAAAGATTGATCAGAGGAAAGGGGAAACTAAAGAGTTACATCAACTAAGTTAATCAGGAGTTTGATTACTGAACATAGAAAATTATGGACATAGTGATTAAGAACATTGCAGAGTCACTCTTAATATCACAGGTCCAGTTAGAAGAATACCAGCCTCATAAGAAGTCAGTATAAAGCTCTCAACGAATCATGTAAAAAGGTGCAAGCATTATAATAGAAGTTCAAGTTGTGGATGTGAATTCTACCTATATAGAAGGAAGGTCATGAAGGAGATAGAAGATGTGATGCGAGACTTTAAAGTAAGTAAGGTAAAGGTGAATAACGTATGAGATACTCAAATGCAAAAGGTTATGAATAGTCCATACTTCGGATAGAAGGCTAGAAGCATGGGGATTCACTATCCAAGAATGATAGCGGCATCGTCAATGGCATATATTATAACCTATGGTTTCTAGGTACCAAGAGGTCTATTTAAGAGAATAAAGAATGTTCCAAATAACATAAGGAAATATATGGTGCAAGGAAGTTGAAGGAAGGCTGCGAGTAGTATAAATGGATATGTATTGGTCACAAGCTAAAGTATGGTAGAGCGACAAGGTTGTAGGAAGACAAGAGTAAGGATAAGAAAGGGCGAGTAGGAAGGTGACAAGAATGGATAAGCCATCGGGATTAAGCCCATGAAAATGAGAGAGAGTTGATGGGTTCTATAATTTATATAAAGCTCAGTATAGCTTGAATAAGCTCAAAGAAGTCTAAGACTAGTAGCATTTAAAAGAAATGGAACGCTGCCTGGTAATAAAATGAGGGTATAATTGTGATAGATAAAGGATAATGCTTGGGCCTTCGTTTGAATAATGATTTGAAGAAGAAAAAAAGGAGAAAGAGAAAAGATTTCGCAGACGGCATGAGATTAGGATACCTTCCATAGTGAATCACATTGAGATACTATGAAATATGATTATGGAAATCACTTCAAATATTCCTCAATGCAACGTAAACCCTAGCGGCAATGTATTACGTAAGAAGTTTCAAGTCATCAAGTGGTGGATTGTAGATCAAGGAGGTGAATCAACAATGGACAGATACAAGTTACAAAGTATGACATGAGATTAGGCCATCATTCTTAAGACGAACGGTTATGAAGGAGCATTAAAGGATTGAGATTTATACCTAAAAGATAAGCAACAAAAGTAACCGGGAGTTTGGTATCATACCTCAGCAACGATAAATTGAAGTAATAATATGGTATAGTATGACCTATGTAGATGCAGTAAAGTCATATGAATAGATAACCAGGTCTATGAAATAAGGTATAGCCATATTCGCAAGTTCTACAAAGTACCGAGCGAAGAACTTCAGTACACCTATAGATGCCCAGAGAGGCATCCTATTAAGCCTTGTATATGTTTACAAAGCAAGGCCTAGAAATTGGATAAAAGCTAGAGGAAAAAGGAGAGAAAAGCTGCATAGACACAAGGTCAGTATCGTAGAGACTGCATGATAGAAGGTAGTAACAGTTACGAGATTGGAAGGAATTCGATCACAAGTTATGGCATGGGAAAGAGGCCTAAATGGCAAGGAGAGTATTAGGGTATTCACAAGAGCTATAAGTTATGAAAATGATAAAAGCATCAATCAACTTCGAGGACGAATGTTCCAAAGAGGAATGATAATACGCCCTGCAAGATTACGATGATGTTAAGCCTTGCAGTATTACATTACGATGATGTTATGCTTTGCAGTATTAAATTACGACGATGTTGCACCCCATAGTATTGTACGTTGAATTTGTCGTAAGGTAATTGACATCAGTCCAAGGAAAAGATTATTTGGAGATTATAAAGATTATGCTATTTTAAACAAGTGATGAGTAAGTTCGTGAAGGTGAGAGGGGAAGCAAGTCAAAGAAAATGAATTTTCGTCGAAGTTTGGCAATTTAGGATAAAATACGGTCCAAGCTATAATACCTCCGATATTTATGGACTAGTACCATACAGAGTACCATATGACCACGATAGTATGATGTATAAGGTGTATTAAAAATTAGTATTATTTTAAGTAATTTGAGATAATTCTTAACTATATGGGTAATTGGTTAATGGGAGATTAATAAGTTGATTAAGATAATTGGTGGTTAATTATTGGAAAAAATCCATAACGTGGCAGCAAACCCATCTAAGGATTGTGACTCATCAGTCACTATGATTATGTGTAAAGTGTTAAAGAGCAGGAGTCATACTCATTAAATAAAGAAGAGACACATTTCATTAGCAATATAAGTTGTGATTAGATCAAAACATTAGTCATTTTGTCAATTCCCACAAATCTTCAAATTCTCATTTTCGAACACTCCAAATCAGATTCTAACCCTTACATTAAGCAACGTGAATTCTTGCAACCAAAAGGAATCCAACGAGAATTATTAAAATCATAGTAACGTCAAAATTTTGTGGTTCTAAAGGAGTACGGTGCAACCTTTTCTAAGAACAACATATGTATTTTTATTCCTACTCCAGGTATGTTAAGGCTAAGCCCTTCCTTCATTTTGCATGATCTCGTAATTACATGAGTTTGATAACGAAGCATAAAGAAAAATTCATATCCTTGAATTTACGTATATTTTTCTAGTCATGTAAGTTACAATATTCAATTGAGTATTTCCTCCTTCCAGTCAAGAGAGCAGAGAGTCTATATATACAATATTGCAGTATTTTCATTACCATCGAGCTATAATCGATGTGCAGGCCCCTATTGGGCAACCTCTAATCAAATGGTAAGTTATATACCAAGCCTATTGTGGTTGAGCGCCTATGAGCGAGCCTAATTGGTCGAGATACAGAGCCTAGTACGGCCGAGCGCCTATGAGCGAGCCTATTACAGCACAGTAGCTATATATATAGGCCCGAACAGCTATTTTACTTACTATATTGAGAGAGAGTTGAGTCAGTATCAGCAGGTAAACATATCTTCAGATTATCTTTGACTTCTAGCTGCTTTCACTTATTATATTATCAGTTCAATTTTAGCTTTTAATATATTGCCTTACATACTTGGTACATAATTTCGTACTGACGTCCCTTTTCTAGGGGCGCTGCATTTCATGCATGCAGGTTCAGATAGACGGACTGGTAGACCTCTTCATTAAGTGTTGCCCGAGTTCAGCTTGATCGGTAAGCTCTATACCTTTCGGAGTTCCCGAGTCTAGAGCTTTATGATCATCTTGTGTATATATGTATATAGGTTATGAGTAGGTCGGGGAGCTATTCCGATCATAGTATATCCACCAGTAGAGGCTTGTAGACATATCCTGTTTGTTAGTGCAGCATGTTGGGCTTGTATGCCTTGTATGTATATTTGATTGGTTTGTCAGCTGTAGGAATTATGACGGCCTTGTCGACCCAGCTTTATATTGATATTTAGTCAGTATTCGCAGTTGCCTTGCAATGTGGCCCATGGCCAAAGAATGACATCATATGTTCAGAGCCCCTTAGTCGCAAGTTGGTATGCAAGGATAGGTGAGGCACCGGGTGTCGGTCTCGCCCCCCCTCCCCATGTTCGGGGTGTGACACACCATGCAGGCGAACAATCTCTTGGATATAAATCTCAGCTAACCACTCTGAAGATTAGATAGTACACACATGAATGAAGTGCGCGGACTTGGTCAGCCGATCCATAATCACCCAAATAGCATCGACTTCCTCAAAGTCCGTGGGAGTCCAACTACAAAATCCATGGTGATCCGCTCCCACTTCCACTCTGGAATATCCATCTACTGAAGCAAGCCACCTGATCTCTGATGCTCATATTTCACCTGCTGACAATTAAGACACCGATCTACACACCACACTATATCTTTCTTCATTCTCCTCCACCAGTAGTGCTGTCTCAAATCCCGGTACATCTTCGCGGCACCCAGATGGATGGAATACCGCGAGCTATGGGCCTCCTCTAGAATCAACTCCTGAAGCCCATCTACATTGGGCATGCATATCCTGCCCTGCATCCTCAATTTCCCATCATCACCAATAGTCACATCTCTAGCATCGTTGTGCCGAACACTATCCTTGAGGACAAGCAAATGAGGATCATCATACTGGAGCTCTCTGATACGATCAAACAAGGAAGACAGAGAAACCACACAAGCTAAGATCCGACTGGGCTCCAAAATATCCAACCTCACAAACCGATTGTCCAAGTCCTGAACATCAAGTGAAAGAGGTCTCTTCCCAACAGGAATAAATGCAAGACTGCCCATACTCATTGCCTTCCTACTTAAGGCATCGGCCACCACATTGGCCTTTCCCGGATGCTACAAGATAGTAATATTATAGTCCTTTAGCAGCTCCAACCATCTCAGCTACCTCAAATTGAGATCCTTCTACTTGAACAAGTGATGGAGGCTACGATGATCAGTAAACACCTCACAAGACACACCATAGAGATAATGCCTCCAAATCTTTGACGTATGAATAGTGGCAGCCAACTCCAAATCGTGAACATGGTAGTTCTTCTCATGGAACTTCAACTAGAGAGAAGCATAAGCAATCACTCTACTCTCCTACATCAACACACACCCGATGTCGACCCGCGAAGCATCACAATACATCGTATAATAACCTAAAGCTGATGGCAAGACTAACATTGGAGATGTGGTCAAGGCAGTCTTGAGCTTCTGAAAGCTCGCCTCACACTCATCCGACCACCTAAAAGAAGCACCCTTTTGAGTCAATTTGGTCAAGGGTAATGCAATAGATGAAAATCTTTGAACAAACTGACGGTAGTAACCCCCCAAACTAAGAAAGTTATGAATCTCTATGGTTGAGGATGGTCTGGGCCAACTCTGAACCGCCTCTATCTTCTTCGGATCAACTTGAATACCCTCATTAGACACCACGTGCCCCAAGAACGCCACTGAACTGAGCCAAATATGACGACACATATGAAAATGTGGAACCAGGATCAAATAATACAGAGGCATCCCTATGGCAAACTGAGACAATACTTGTGATTACAACATTTAAAACAATAGCATCTGTTATGGCTGGGAGTGCATAGAAACAGGCATGACCACCACCTGATCGACCTCCCCCTCTGGGGCAACCCCTAGCTAAATGTCCTCCACCCCTAGCTGACTGGGTGGGTTGTGAAGCAACTGGTGCTGAAGTCGATGGCTGACTCCTCTGTTAAGGCGGACCCCCATGATGACGAGGACACTGCCTCCATATATGCCCCAACTTTCCACACTCATAATAACCCCTTGGTGCTAGTGACGGGGACTAAAGGGAACCCCTAGCACCAAGATGACTGGTAGAAGAACCTGGCATGGAGGAGCCCTGAACTGATGGAGCACGGGATGAACTTTGGGTTGGGAGGGCATTAAGTGATGAATGGACCTGATGAGAACTGTGAGAACCATGGCCCGATGATGCCCCACAGTGAACTGGGCGAGCTGACTGAGCATGTTTGAATGGACGACCTCTATCATGCTGAAATTGACCCCCATGAGGAACACCTCAAAACTACCAGATCCACGAGGCCTCTTGACCTCCCTCTTCACTCACTCCTAATGGCGAATTGACTCTATGTCCCGAGCAATGTCAACAACCTCCTCAAAAGAAGCACCAGATACCCTATCTCTGTTCATAAGAATCCGTAACTGATAGGAGAGGCCATCAACGAACCTCTTTATCCTCTCCCTGTCTGTGGGAACCAACCAGATAGCATGACGGTCTAACTCATAGAACCTTATCTTGTACTGCATCACAGTCATATCATCATAACGCAACTACTCGAACTGTCTGTACAGCTCCTCTATGCGAGACTATGACACATACTTCTCCAAAAGAGAACTGAGAACTACTTTCAGGTAAGGAGCGCTGCACCAACAGGCCTATGCCTCTCATAAGCCTCCCACCAAGTAAAGGCAGCTCAAGAGAATTGAAAGGTAGTAAATAAGAGCCCACAAGTCTCCAGAATACCCGATGTATGTAGAATCCTCTAACACTTGTCCAAGAAACCCTAGGCATCCTCGCCCTCTGTACCACTGAAAGTCGGAGGGTGAAGCCTACCAAACCTCTCTAATCTATGTTTCTCGTCATCAGGCATGACTGGTACTACATAATTCTGAGCATGTGCAACCAGCTAGACTGGTGGTGCCTTCGGTGTCTGTAATCCCTGAACAACCTACTCAGGTTTACGGGTAGCAGGAGTTCGAGCTCCCCCGGCCTGGAAAGTAGCTTCTGTAGTAGAAATAGCGACCGCCTGAGCAAGATTGGTGCACACGGTCAAGATTTGAGTTAAGGTCTCCTAAAGACTTAGGATAACAATAGGCACAACCGGTGCCTGAGATGGACCTGCTGGAGCGTCCACAATCGGGATCTGATCTTGTACTGTGGTGGCTAGTGGATCTGTAGGTACTGCTCTAGCTGTTGTGCAGGCTACACCCCTGCCCCTACCTTGGCCTCCACTGCGGCCTCGGCCTCTCACGGCCCCAATTGGTGGTACTGGTGGTCGTCCGTCCTAACTGGTAGCACATGTCCTCACCATCTATAAAAGAATAGAAAAACAGAAGTTTAGTCACCAGAATCAACAGATTCGCATGACAAGAATTCAAGAATATGAAGTTTTTCCAAAAGGTTCAACAACCTCTCGAAGATAAGTACAGACGTCTTCGTACCGATCCGTAAGACTCTACTAAACCCGCTCATGCCCAGTGAGACCTATGTAACCTAGGATCTAATATCAATTTGTCACGATCCAAATCTACCATGTCGTGATGGCGTCTAACGTGGAAAGAGGCAAGCCGACTCTTTTACCAAAACAACTCGATAATCCAAAATGAAGATGTCATTAAGCTATTAATTAATAAAACTTCATAATATAAGTATGAATAACAAAGTACGGAAAGAAAAGCCTGACATCGGGGCATCACAAGTTATGAGCATCTACTAAAAAAACTATCTGAAATACTAAGACCAATACAGTCTGGAAATCAACTAATAAAATCTATAGGAAGATAGGTGGGAGAAGATCAAGGCTGCAATCGCCATGCAACTACCTTGCCAACTCCAAAATATCCGCGACGGATGAAATCAACGCTTGCTAGCACGTCCAGCAACCCATGGATCTGCAAATAAGATATAGGGAGTAATGTGAGTATACCAACTCAGTAAGTAATAAAGGTAAATAAATAATGAGCAGTAGGAAACACATAAAGACCACATCATGAAATTTTAGTAAGTACAACATGATTTCAAATCAGTATGTGAGTCAAATCATCTCGTTTAAAAATCTAGTTTCAATAAAAACCGTTTAAAATATCTTTCAATAGTTTTCAATTCCAAGTGCTGAAATAGTGAGTAAAAATGATGAAAACATAAATAGCCCCTCGGGCAAAACATCACTCATGAACAGCCCCTCGGGCGAACAAGAATCATAAACAGCCCATCGGGCAAACCTCACAGTCACTCATATACAACCCCTAAGGCATACCTCTCAATCACCTGTAAAACAGCCCCTCGGGCACAATATAAATCAAGAACAGCCCCTTGGGCATAACATCATATCACTCACTCAAGGTATCCACGCTCACTAGGGTGTGCAGACTCCGAAGGGGCTACTACAGCTCAAGTGCTATAATAAGCCACCTCGTGGCATAAATCAATCAGGTCCTCGGCCTCACATAATCATGAATTAGTACAACATGCTGCGACGCGCAACCCGATCCCATAATATCCTCACAAAAAATAGGCCCTCGGCCTCACTCAGTCATAAACCTCTCAAGCCAGTGGGGCTATCAGTAAAAACAGGGTGCTCAGCCCAAAATAACATCTTATATGCATCAAAACGGGGTAATAAAGATTGAGTTATGAAATTAGTTAAACATAGCATGACTGAGTATAGGTTTTCAATCAAAACAGTGAGAGGATAATCAGAAAAGGCCCCTAAGGGTCCAAACAGCTCTGGCACAAGGCCCAAATATGACATGCAACCCCAATTTATAGAAATTATTTCTAAACCACATAAGTATCATATAAATTCAGTCAAATATGCAACTTTATATTTGCTACAGGACGGACCAAGTCATAATCCCCAATGGTGCATGCCCACACGCTCGCCACCTAGCATGTGCATCACCTCAAAATAGTGAAATGATGTAAAATTCGGGGGTTCATACCCTCAGGAATAGATTTACAATCATTACCTACCTCGAACCGGTCAAATCCCTACTCCGCAATGCCCTTTCCGCCAGAATCGACCTCCAAATGTCCTGAATCTAACCAAAAGCAATACAGTGCAATCAATATAGGCCAAGGAACCAGTTCCTTACGGAAAACTATCAATTTATACCCAAATCCCAAAATTCACACAAACTCAACCCTCGGTCCACGTCTCGGAATCTGACAAAAATTACAAAACTGGAAACTCCTTTCACTCACGAGTCAATAAATACCAAATTCATCAAAATACGATATCAAATGGTCCCTCAAATCCTCAAATCAAACTCTCCAATTTCCAAGCCCTAACCCCTCAATTTCATCCCTAATTTCTACTAATTTCATGCTTAAACAACTAAAAATTACCATAATTACAAGTATTAAGCTCAAGTAACTTACCTCAATGTAAACCCCCTTGATTCTCTCTTTAAAACCCTCAAAAAAGCTCCAAGTCCGAATAAAAATGGTGGAAATAACTCAAATTTCGCGAAGGGTCCAATTTATATCTTCTGCCCAGGCATTTCCGCACCTGTGACCCTTTTCTCGCACCTGCACAACCGCTTATGCGGTCCAAAAAACTGCACCTGCAGAAATCACTTAAAATTCCAAGGCAACCATCTGCGCCCCAAGCACCGCACCTACGGGCCCGCAGATGCGTCAAACTCACCGCATCTGCGGTTCTTCTCTTGGCTCTCAACTTCTGTATCTGCGGCTTCCCCACCGCATTTGCGACCTCACACTTAGGGTCCCCAATCCGCAGGTGCGGAAACATCAGAAGCAGGAGCTTCAGCTGTACAATCCCACTTCCAAATCATCCGTTAACTATCTGAATTCATCCCGAGGCCCTCGGACCTCAACTAAAAAATACCAATAAGTCACATTTCAAAATTCAAACTCAGTTGAACCTTCTGAACACTCAAAATAATATCAAAACACCGAATTACCCTCGAATTCAAGCCTAAGAACTTCTAAACTTCTGAATTACACAAACGATGTCGAAACCCACCAAACCTCGTCTGAATGACCTAAAATTTTGCACACACATCACAAATGACACTATAAACCTACTCCAACTTCTGGAATTCCATTCCGAACCCGATATCAAAATTTCCACTGCAGACCGAAGAACATCAAATTTTCAATTTCGCCAATTCAACCCTAAATCTACCACGGACCTCCAAATCACATTCCGGATGCGCTCCCAAACCCAAAATCATCTAACAGAGCTAATCAAACCATTATAAATCACATCCGAGACCGTTTACACATAAGTCAACATCCAGTTGACTTTTCCAACTTAAACTTCTAAATAGGAGACTAAGTGTCTCATTCCGCACCGAAACCACTCCAGACCCGAACCAACCAACACAATATGATGAAATACAACTGAGGAACACATAAAAAAGCAGAAATGGGGGAAATGGGGCTATAATTCACGAAACAACCGGTCGAGTTATTATAGTGGCTTTCTACTCCAACTATTTACTTTAACGTATATTCTGTTTTGGTTTACTATCCGTTATTTGGAGATTAAAATCCTAGAGATTTTCTACTCCATTGGAGATTAAAATCTATGTGATTTTATACTCTATTGGAGTTTAAAATCTATAGGATTTTCTACTCCAGTTTTATTCGGTTTACAACAACAACAATAGCAAACCCAGTTTGATACCAACACGTGGGGTCTGGGGAGGTAGTCTATACGCAGACCTTACCCCTACCTAATGCATGTAGAGAGAATGTTTCCAATAGACCCACGGCTCAGGAAGGGCAAGAAGAAGAAGAGGTAAGCAGGGAATGAAGAAAGATGGAAGAGAAAAAAGGGAGAGATAAAAGATAAGTAGTATCAAATAATAGCAACAGGGAATATAATACCTGAGGCGAACAAAATCACATATCGTAATAAAAATCTAAGAATATGAAGGGACATGCACGCTACTAAGCCTATCGATGAACACTATAAACTACCTACTAATATTCTACCTTAATCCTCGACCTCCACACCCTCCTATCAAGGGTCATGTCCTCAGTAAGATGAAACACTGCCATGTCCTGCCTAATCACTTCTCCCCAGTACTTCTTAAGCCTACCTAGACCCCTTATCAAACTCTTCATGGCCAGCCTCTCACACCTCCTGACAAGGGCATCAATGCTTTTTCTCCTAACATGTCCAAACCATCTCAGCCGCAACTCCCTCATCTTGTTCTCCACGGAGGCTACTCCCACTCTGTCCCGAATAGCTTCATTCTTAATCCTATCTAGCATGGTACACCCACACATCAATCTCAACATCATCATCTCTGCTAATCTTATCTTCTGCATGCAGGAGTTCTTGACTGGCCAACACTTAGCCCCATACAGCATAGCAGGTCGAACCACCACTCGATAAAACTTACCCTTAAGTCTTAACGGCACATTCCTATCACATAGAACACCGGAAGTGAGCCTCCACTTCATCCATCCCGCTCCGATGCGATGTGTGACATCTTCTTCAATCTCCCCGTTACGCTGGATAATAGACCATAGATACTTAAAACTCGCTCTCTTAGGGATAACTTGACAATCAAGCTTAACCTCTATGTATGCATCATGGGTCTCACTGAATTTGCACTCTAAGTATTCTGTCTTGGTTCTACTTAGTTTGAAACCATTAGAACTCCAAGGTCTGTCTCCAAACCTCCAACCTCACATTAACTTTGCTACGCGTATCGTCAATCAACACTATATTATCGGCAAATAGCATGCATCAAGGCACCTTCCCTTGGATCTGACGCGACAGTACATCCATCGCCAAGGCAAACAAAAATGGGCTAAGAGCTGATCCCTGGTGCAACCCCATCACCACAGGAAAATGCTCTGAGTCACCACCCATAGTACTCACCCGAGACTTAACATCATCGTACATATCCTTAATCACCCTAATGTACGCTACCGGGATGCCGCTAACCTCCAAACACCTCCATAGGACCTCCCTCAAAACTTTATTGTATGCCTTCTCAAGGTCAATAAACACCATATGCAAATCCTTGTTCCTCTCCCTGTACTGTTCCGCTAATCTCCTTAATAGATGAATCGCTTTCGTAGTTGAACGCCCCGGCATGAATCCAAACTGATTCTCAGAAATAGACATGCACCTCCTCACCCTGGCCTCTACCACCCTCTCCCAAACCTTCATAGTGTGACTCAATAACTTGATACCTCTATAATTATTGCAATTTTGGATATCACCCTTATTATTGTAAAGCAGAACCATCGTACTCTACATTCATTCTTCGGGCATCTTCTTTGTCTTAATAACAACATTAAACAACCCAGTGAGCCAGTCCAAACCTGCCCACCCCGTGCTATTCCAGAATTCCACCGGGATTTTGTCTGGCCCTATTGCTCTGCCCCTGTACATCTTACGTATCGCCACCTCCACCTCCTCTACTGTAATCCGCCTACAGTACCCAAAATCCCTCCACTCCTGGAGTGCTCCAACTCACCCAGCACAATGTGTCTATCCCCTCCTCATTCAACGGTTTATGGAAGTATGTCTGCCACATTCTCCTAATGAGTGCCTCGTCCATCAACACTTTGCCATCCTTGTCCTTGATGCACTTGACTTGGTCTAAGTCACGGGAATTCCTCTCCCTCACCTTGGCCAACCGGTACAACCTCTTATCCCCGCCTTTGCCCTCGAGCTCCTCGTACAAACCAGCAAATGTTGCGTTCTTAGTTGTCGTAACTGCTAACTTTGCCTCTTTCTTCGCCTTTATGTAACACTCCCGATAAGTCCTTTTTTCATCCTCGTTTGTACTCTCTACTAGCTTCAAATAAGCAGCTTTCTTAGCTTCCATGTTACCTTGAACCTCTCCATTCCACCACCACTCCCCTTTATGACCCTCAGGAGAACCCTTCGTTACCCCTAAGACCTCTCCAGCAGCTACCCTAATACAATCCGCAGTCATGGACCACATACTAGACGCATCCTACGCAACAACTTCTCCGCTAACTCTTGAGCTTTGTCCTTGGTATATATTGGTTTGAAGATATAAAAACTTCGCTGTATATTAAACATTATTTGTGTCATTCTTTTACAAAAATGACGACTGAAAACAAAAATTAGCCTGTTCCCATGGTGATTGTCAATGTATCAACAAGCTAAACAACACTGGCACCGGCAGAAAAGCCCGAAAAAAATTTCGGAATTGATTTCAAGCGGTGGAAGCAGAAGAGGTTCTTCTACTTGACGACTTTAAGTCTACAGAAGTTCATTAAAGAAGATGTTTTTGTTCTACCTGACGAAACTCCAGACAATGAATACTTTCTCGTGACTGAGCGTGGAAGCATTCTGATTTTTTGTGCAAGAATTATATTCTTAGGGGATTGGAGGATGATCTGTATAACGTCTATAGTAATGTGGTGACGTCAAAAGAATTGTGCGCTTGAAAAGATATACAAAACTGAGGATGCCGGGTTGAAGAATTTTGGACTACAAAATGGTAGATAGCAAGTCTGTTATTACCCAAGTCCAGGAATTGCAAGTGATTATTCACGATCTCCTTGCTAAAGGTATAAGTCGAATTAATACTTATGTTGAAAGTATTAATTATATTATTATTACTAATAGAATTTTCATTGAAGGTCTTGTAATCAATGAAGCATTTCAAGTTGCAATAATGATTGAGAAGTTGTCTCTTTTGTGGAAGGAGTTCAAAAATTACTTGAAACACAATGCAATGAGATGTGGCTCGAAGATCTTGTTGTTCGGTTGAGGATCGAAGAGGACAATAAAGTTGTTGAAAAGAAAGGTCCTGAAAACTCAACAATAATGGAAGCAAACATTGTTGAGGATGCTCCACAAAATAATAAAAAGAGGAAGAAGCCTTCAAAAAATAACCCAAGCAAGAAGCGGTTCAAAAGAAATTGCTACAACTGTGGGAAAGCTGGACACAAATCTGTAGATTGTCGTGCTCCAAGGAAAGACAAGAAGACGGGTCAAGCAAACATGGTTGAAAAGCATGAAGATTTTGATGACTTGTGTGTTATGCTTTATGAATGTAACATGGTGGGAAATTCTAGAGAATGGTGGAATGATTCTGGAGACACTCACCATATTTGTGTTGTTGGAGAAGAGTTTGCTACATATGCTCTCGTTGGACCCGAAGAGATGCTTTCTTGGGAAATTCTGCAACGGCCAAGATTGAAAGATGTGGCAAGATATTTCTGAAAATGACTTCTAGCAAGGTGATGACTCTGAATAACATCCTTTATGTTCCTAAAATTAGGAAGAACTTAGTCTCTACTGCACTTCTCGTCAAGAATAGGTTTAAATGCTTTTTTGTACTTGATAAGGTTGTAATAAGTAAGAACAAGATGTTTGTAGGAAAAGGTTACCTCACTGAGGGACTTTTCAAACTGAATGTAATTGTTGTTGAGAATAATAAAATTTC
Source organism: Nicotiana sylvestris (assembly GCF_000393655.2). Lineage (NCBI taxonomy): Eukaryota > Viridiplantae > Streptophyta > Magnoliopsida > Solanales > Solanaceae > Nicotiana > Nicotiana sylvestris. The sequence goes on along the minus strand of NC_091063.1, from coordinate 22,534,843 downwards.
AGTTTCTTCTTACTTACTTGAGTCAAATGATTTATGGCATATACGTTTGGGACATGTCAATTATAAAACCTTGCGAAAAAATAATTAATTTAGAAGTATTGCCTAAGTTTGAATGGGACAAATCAAAATATTAAATATGTGTGGAATCTAAGTATGTTAAACATCCTTATAAGTTAATTGAAAGGAATTCAAATTCACATAGATAAAGTCAATACCATCTCGCGGTGGAAAGAAGAATTTCATAACTTTTATTGGCGATAGTACTCGATATTGTTGTATTTACTTACTTAATAGTAAAGATAAATCAATAGATTCATTCAAGCTATACAAAAATGAAGTTAAAAATGCAACTTAACAAGAAAATCAAAATGATAAGAAGTGATAGGGTGTGAATACGAATCTCCTTTTGAAGAAATATGTTTAGAATATGGAATTATTGATCAAACAATGGCCCCTTACATGCCCCAATCCAATAGAATTGCGAAAAGAAAGAATCGTTCGTCAAAGGAGATGATGAAAGCCTTGTTGATAAGTTTCAGTTTGCCACAGAACTTGCGGGGAGAATCCATTCTTACGGCTAACTAGATACTAAATCGAGTACCCCTCAGCAAAGCTCAATCCATTCCAATATGAAAAATGGAAAGGAAGGAAGCCCAACTTGAATTATTTTAAAGTGTGGGGGTGTTTCGCAAAGACTACAAGTTCCTAAATCCAAAAGGGTAAACCATTATTTGTGTTTTCATATGATATGCGACCAATAGTAAAGTATATCGACTTCTGGTTCATAAATCAGAAAATCTCGACATTCATAATCATAGGGTTATAAAATCAGATAATCTTGAGTTCTTCGAAAAATATATATATATCAGTATATAAAGGAATGTGAGTCGATTGGTGAAAGATCTAATCGACCTCGGGAAGAAACAAAAGAAAGTACGTCTAATCATGAGGATCCAAGACGTAGTAAATGTCAAAGAACGTCTACTTTATTTGGACCAGATTTTGTGACTTTCTTATTGGAAAATGAGTCTCGAACATTTAAAGAAGCTATGTCTTCTTCGGAATTATTATTTTGGAGGCGGTCTATAGTTAAATAGAATCCATATTGAACAACCATACATGGGAATTGGTTGATCTTTCTCCTAGAAATAAACCGTTAGGTTCTAAATAGATTTTTAAGAGGAAAATGAAAGATGATGGAATTATTGATAAATATAAGGCAAGAGTTGTGGTCAAAGAGTATAAACAACGAGAAAGTCTTGACAATTTTGATACATACTCTCCAGTTACAAGAATTACGTCCATAGAAATATTAGTAGCATTAGCTGCGGTTTATGCTCTTAAAATTCATCAAATGGACGTTAAGACGACCTTCTTAAATGGAGATTTGAAGGAAGAAATCAACATGGAACAACCGAAGGGTTTGTGGTTCCAGGTAAAGAAAAGAAGGTGTGTAGACTTGTTAAGTTCCTTTATGGACTAAAACAAACAGCCAAATAATGGCATGCGAAATTTGACCAAACAATGTTGTCAAATGATTTTAAGATAAATAAATGTGATAAATGTGTGTACATTAAAAATGTTCTGAATCATATAGTCATTGTTTGCTTATATGTGGATGATATGTTGATAATGAGTAATGACATTGCCAACATAAATGCGGCTAAGCGTATGCTAACTAGCACATTTGATATGAAAGACTTGGGAGTTGCCGATTTAATTCTGGGTATTAAGATCCATAAGACTCCTCAAGGTCTGGTATTGTCACAATCTCATTACATTAAAACAGTATTTGAAAAATTCAAGCACTTAGATTTTAAAGTTGCAAAGACTCCAATTGACATGAATCTTGCACTAGCAAAGAACAAAGGCCAAAGCATATCACAATTGGATTATGCTAGTGTGTTGGGATGTTTAATGTATATCATGGATTGTACACGACCAGATATAGCTTGTGCTATAAGTAAATTAAGTCGATACACGAGTATCCAGGCTAATCTCATTGGATGTCAATGAAACGAATTTTAGGATATTTAGAACATACCAGGACTTTGCTTTGCACTATAGTAAAAAATAATTCAATAACTTTAGGCAAGTTAAGTACTAACATTTAAGGTACAAAATATCATTTAGTAACTTTTGTGATACCTAGACAAAGTTTAATAACCTTTTTATTATAGAAAATAATTTAATAAAATTAAATAAAAATTGAGTTACCATCCAAAAATTACATCTACTAAGAGTCATAGGAAACTTCAAATCTTCTGAAAACTGGACGGCTGTGATCGCAAATAAGCGTTTAGTAGTAGTAAGCAGAAAGAAACAAAGAAAAAGAAGGAAATTCGCGTTAAGCAAAGCAATTGGTCAAGTCCTTTTTTCTTTTTGGTCTTTCCCTCCACTGTTTTGTCTCGCCACTTTCTCACTGGTGACTTGGTACTGAGTGATAGCAGTGGAGAAGCAAAAATTTCCAGAAATTTCCAAAAAGCATATGCTGAATCGGAAACCCTAACAGAGAAAAGCCATTCCGGTTTCATTCACCTAAGGTGAAATTTATCTAACTTTCTGTTCTCCGTTTTCATTTACTTCTTCTACATTCTCGAGTTTTCTAATTATAATTTTTTTTTTCATAATGTGCATCGTGTATTAATTTTGTTTTAATGAATATTTTGATAACTAGTAGTTTTTGTATTAATTGCTCAATTTTGCCTATTTTAGTCTGCATGCAATTAAGTTTTTTGATTTTCAGTTTCAGAAAAGATTCACTCTGATACAGTGTTAAATGCATATTTACTCGTCCACTTCTTTTTGGGCATTTTTCTTAGTGATTTATTCTTTCAATGTTCAAAGTTTCTAATATATGAATTTAAAAAATTAAATACTTTTTTTGCGTGTAATTTGATGTTTCTACTTATTGTCTTCATCACGTTTGAACTATTTGACCATAAATTACTTTGCATACAGTGTACTGCTTTTCATGAAGATTAAATATTAACTTGATTTGAGTAGAGTGGATGAGATACATGGTTTCATATGCAGAGTTGGGGCTAGGATTTGAAGTTTAAGGGTTAGGGATTCTAGTCTTTTAAGTTATCGGGTTCTAAATTAATAATTTATACATATGAATTTATTAAGACAATTACAGAGTTTCGACTAAAGCTTCTGGGTTCGGCCGAACCCGTAAGCTATAGTCTAGCTCCACCCATGTTCTTATGATAGCCTACCACAAGAAGTTTGGAATTGAGGTGTAGTTGGTTGATTGATATATATTCTAACTACATTATCCTTGTCAGACAAGAAACTATAACAAGCTTAAACTTTGTAGTTGTGCGCATATGATGTATCCATAGAGGGGTATAAATTGAGGAGACGGTTTAGAAAGAACTCTGATTTCAGTAGCCTTCTTCTTTTGGCGTTTATCCAGCTAATAAAAATTTCTCCTAGGTGACTGTTCCACTTGAAATATGGAAGGAAGTGAGGGAAGAGAGAGTTTTTGCCCACCTGTGGCAGTAGCACCACCAGTTATAGCGTTGGACGCGGAGCCAGAGAGAGTTGATCAGCCCAAGCGTACTGTAATGTCGAGGCCTGGGAATGGAACATCTGGACGAGGGATTACTTTGCTCGCAAACCACTTAAAAGTTTCTGTCAAATGTCCTGATGAAATATTTTACCAATACAGTGTATGATTGCTAATTATTGAGTCCTTCTTCAGTCATTTTGAAGCTCCCCGTGCACTTAACCAAATTTCTGTGTTGCACTATTACAGGTCTCTATAACTTGTGATGAAAAGAGGGATGTTAACATCAAGCGGATTGGAAGAAAAATCATAGATAAAATTCATGAAACATACTCATCTGAATTTGCGGGAAAGAAATTTGTTTACGATGGAGAGAAGAGTTTGTACACAGTGGGACCTCTGCCACGCAACAAAGTGGAATTCACGGTGGTTGTTGAAGAGTCTAGTGCAAAGCAGTAATATCCTTGAAAAAATCTTTGACTCTATAGTCGCAGTTACTTTAAGGCTTCTATAATGTACCTTAAGCTTATGTTATACTTTGTTTGTAGTGCTAGTGAGAGCCCCTCAGATAATGGAAGCAACAATCACTCTAGTAAAAGATCTAAGCGTTCTCTTCATTCAAAAGCTTTCCGGGTGGAGATCAACTTTGCAGCTAAAATACCATTAAAGTCCATTTCTCTTGCCCTTCAAGGAGCTGATGCGGAAAATGTTCAAGATGCATTGAGGGTTCTGGACATTATATTGCGACAACAAGCTGCTAATAGGTAATTCCCTGTTATTCTAATGACCGTCAATCTTTTCCCGAGCCAAAACTTATCCAGATATTCATGTTGGTCACAGAGGATGCCTCTTGGTTAGACAGTCATTTTTTCATGACGACTCAAGGAACTTCACAGATGTTGGAGGGGGTGTAATGGGTTGTAAGGGGCTCCATTCCAGCTTTCGTCCAACCCTTGATGGATTGACCTTGAACATGGGTAGTACTTAGAAACTCTCCAGTCTAGCTGTCTTCTATAATTTTTATAAATCTTAATTCTGCTTACTTCCTGGTTGTAGATGTGTCTACAACTATGATCCTATCACCTGGACCTGTAATCGACTTTTTACTCGCTAACCAGAATGTAAAGGAGCCTCGTTATATTGATTGGGCAAGAGTGAGTAATATCTAACTACACGCTAAAACTCTTCTTTCTTTCAGCTCTCCACGCTTCGCTAACTTCCAGTTTTATACAGGCAAAAAGAATGTTGAAGAATCTGAGAGTTAAAGCTAAGCACAGCAACAAGGAATTCAAAATCATCGGTCTGAGTGAGAGACCTTGCAATCAACAGTTGTGAGTGTCTATTTGTCTTGTGCATATTTATTACTAACTACTCAGAGATATGTAACATCTACTTTTGTTGCCTTTTTAATAGATTTTCTATGAAAGTAAAAAATGGTGATGGCCTAGATAATGGAGGAGAGACCATAGAGATAACTGTTTATGAGTACTTCACTAAACACCGTAACATAGAACTTTCAAACTCTGCTTATATGCCATGCCTGGATGTCGGAAAACCGAAACGACCAAACTATCTGCCACTGGAGGTGTGCAGAGTTATTATTCTTTCTTTTTACATTACTGGACCCTAATTAACTAAACCAGCTTCTAAAAGCCAAATTTTTTTCTTTCCTTAATATTCAGCTGTGTTATTTGGTCTCCCTTCAAAGATACACAAAAGTGTTATCATCAGTGCAGCGGGCATCTTTAGTTGAAAAATCAAGGCAGAAGCCTCGAGAACGAATTAAAGTTATAACAGATGTAAGTTGGTGCAGGTTTGATTGTCCTGGTACTTTTAATTTTTGCTTCTGTACCTTACTGGAAATTTGGCAGGCTGTCAGGGACTACAGCTATGATGATGATCCCCTTCTTGCCACTTGTGGAGTCTCGATAGAAAAGCAGCTCATTCAAATTAACGGCAGGGTCCTTGAGGCTCCAAAGGTAGTATCTATACATCTTGAACGGTGTTCATTAAAATTTAATTATTTTTTTCTGACTTTACTTATATTATCTTACAATCTCTAGTTGAAGGCTGGTAATGGCGAAGAGGTCGTTCCCCGCAACGGCCGATGGAATTTTAATAACAAGGTACAATTTAACCGCATAATATCACCTTGCAGTCTGGCGCGATAAACAGCAAATATAAGGAGAGGTGGAAATAATCATCTGTGGTTGTCCTCTATTATTTTGTTACTACATGGGGATCAACCTTTTGAGAACTTGACTATGAAGGAGAGGAGGGATGGCGGATATGAATTTATCCTCATTATTCTCGATATCTGAGGATAATCTTTGTGAAAATGAAAAAAAGTTTCTATTGTTAGACTTAACCAACTGTAGTGAAAATGTTATAAAAGTTTTCTGCAGTTTTTCGTTTGAACCATACCTTCCATCTCTCTCTACCTTTTTTTTTTCCTTTCTCGTAGCATCTTTTGACCCCTGCACGAATTGAACGCTGGGCAGTGGTCAACTTCTCTGCCCGTTGTGATACAAGTCACCTTTCGAGGGAGCTTATTAGTTGTGGAAGGACCAAAGGCATTGTATGTAGCGCTACATCTACATCTTTCATTGTTTAATTTTGTTGCGATGAATTCTGAGTTCAAATTCTTCTTTATCAGCATTTTGAACGCCCACATACACTCATTGAGGAAGATCCCCAGAATAGGCGAGCTGGGCCTGTAATTCGAGTAGAAAAGATGTTCGAAGAGATAATAGCTAGACTTCCTGGCCCTCCTGACTTTCTTCTCTGTGTCTTGCCAGAGCGAAAAAACTCAGAGATATATGGTAATATACTAATTACAATGTTAGACCCGCTCGCTTTGGTTTCAATATCCTATACTAACTTATACATTTCATAATGTCAAGGACCTTGGAAGAAAAAAAGCTTGACTGACTTGGGAATTGTTACTCAATGTATCTCTCCGTTAAAGATCAATGATCAATATCTAACGAATGTGCTTCTCAAAATTAATGCAAAGGTAGTCTTTTGAATTTGTGATCAACAGTTTGGATTTTTTTCTATTTTCAGTTTTTCTGAACTAGGATAGTCTTTTTTGCTTGTGTTTAATAGCTTGGAGGGACCAATTCATTGTTGGCTATGGAACATGCATCTCATCTGCCGCATATTCAGGAAACTCCAACAATGATTCTGGGCATGGATGTCTCTCATGGATCTCCTGGTCAATCAGATATTCCATCAATTGCTGCGGTTGATCTTCTTCCCAAAATATTTTCTCCTTTCTTTTGTCAATAGCGTTGCAACTGATTTGTTCTGCCTTATTATCACTGTTCTTCCAGGTTGTGGGATCCTTATATTGGCCATTAATATCCAAGTACAGGGCAGTTGTCCGTAGTCAATCTCCAAAGTTAGAAATTATAGAATCCTTATACAAGCCTTTACCAAATGGAGACGATGAAGGAATCATGGGGTGCATCTTTATTGCCTATAATATGTCAAGTTTCTATGACAACCTATGTATAGAAGCATTTAAATTATACAAATTTACTTGTGCTGCAGAGAACTTCTTCTGGACTTCTATAGGACATGTAACGGCCATAAACCAGCTCAAATTATTGTCTTCAGGTATTCCAATATTTATGTCTGAAGTCTGCTGCAGATGCTGTCCCACATATGAGCAATGACAGCTGCTAAAGTTAAATAAAAATTTGTTGGTTCAGCCTCACATTTAGCTTTATACTAGTAAATTTGCATGAATATATTTATATTGAAATTAGTAAGTTAGTAAGCTAATAATGAAATTAGATGCCATCCCTCAAAAAGCTTATAAAGTACTTTTTTCGTCTATGTGCAACTAAAGAAACACATAAGTCACTTGTTAAATTGTTTCATTACACCTTCCTCTCTTCTTCTTTTATCTCCCGCCACTTTCAAAATTTCTTAGCCTGTTAAGGATTAGCTTTTGTTATATACTTATACTTCCTAATACTTGAGTATTGAAATTTGTGAGATATATAACATTTGAAATTAAAAGAAGTTAAAGATAGACTTAAATAAGCAAAGGAATCAAAACTAATTGATTTTCTATAAATCCTAAAAGTTTCAAAAATGGAATATTGTCAAACAATTGATGATGAACTTCACCAATTCTTAAAAAAAAAAATTTAAAAATTAAAGATATCAATTAATAAAATAAACTTTGAAGAAAAGAAGCAACCAAAACTGTTATTATATGATTTTGTAACTATATGCGGTTGACATTTGTGGATCTTGCTAGCCCCAACTTCTGTGAACCTCCACCTTTGTTCCCATCTCAAGGGTAACACAATGCGCCAGTAAGCATATATCTACTACTCTGCATTTCTTGATGAGATGGGCTGAAGTCTGTTGCTAACAAATATTTTCCAAGACTTGAGGAAACAGAAAGAATACTATATTACTAAACAACGCAACATAATTAACATTGTCAATTTACAAATTGTTAGTTTTTATCTCAGCCATTAAGAAAATAGTGAATGTAAACTAAAGTGGATCCTCACTTAGCAAATGTTGATCTATACCTATTCTTGAACTAAGCTGCATACTTTAAAAACACCATTAGACTAAGCAAAGGGCTTCCTGATGGTTGCTGCCAACTTAATTTGTATTCATATTAAACAATGGTTAATGAAAGTGGTGAAAGCTTCTATTTGTTGAAGAAACGGTGAAGTTGGAGCAACAACATAGATCCGATTGTTTACATCTCTTTACCGCAACGCAACACTGATTCAACAAACCTCCGTGGACCGAAGATATAAAACAAACAAACAGTGACTTGAAAGTTGATATTCCGCCTCATTCTCTGAATAGGGTTACTAAAATAGATGCAGAGGTGATAATTGGCGAAGAGGAGAGAACCGGATTTGTATGTAAACAATAGGAGAAGCAATGTCTACAAAGAAAAACGACAAAAACTATTAAAGATAAGTTTTTATTGTTAACTCATTCATTCCCAAGTTAATAAACCATAACTACTATGCAACTTTAAATTTATTTTTGTTTATCAATTTCTCGTTAAGGAATGTTCTTTCAATCAAGTCTAAGCTCCATATCACTATACTATAATCAACTTTTATAGATAGTGTTGTCAAACATTGTTACCATTTTAAATATCAGTAAAACAACATTCTTGTACTTCATAATGAAACTAAAAAGTAACAGGAAGTTGAAGCACTATCCAATACCAATATCTAACACGGCATAGAAAATCTTATATAGCCTAAACTCCACATCACTATATTATGATCAACTTCTGTGGATATTGTTGTCGAACTTTGTCACAATTAATTAAAAATATCAGCAAAACAACGCTCTTTGCTGATATCAGCAAAAGTTAATGGTCCGAAGTGAAAGTGAAACTGTAAATGTAAATTGCAGAAGTGAACGATCACAACATATTAGTTTCCATTATTTCCTGTTTAATAGTGTTAAGTTGAAAGAGTCTAAAATTTAACATTACAAATATATTCAAGAAGGCATAGTTGGTAAATATGTATTTCAAAAGGATTTCAAACCGGCATTTGTTGAGTAAATAGCAGCATTTCATAATTCTATGGGGAAGGTCAACCTATAGGGTCTTTTTTCGAACACTTCATGGGCGTCAAAATAAGCATGTGTTTGCTCTGTTGTATTTCATCCCTTTACGTTTGTATGGTTGTGAAGATTTCGTGAGAGGATTTTTGGTTTCAAAAATTCTTCTGTATAAGTCAATGACATATTAACCAATAATAAGACAATGTTAGTCTGCACATCAAGATTACAAATCACAATAACTTTCACAAAATTAGTATATTCAATCTTCATTGTTTTGATATGTATGGTCATTCAATCTTCGTTAACAAATTGAAAAAACCGAAAAAATGAATGAACTTTGAGACTCACAGCCAAAGCGGCAAACTAAAGAGAAAAGAAAAAGAAATAGGAAAATAGAAGAAGATACCTGACAGTAGGTCTGAATACGAACGGTGGCAGCAAGCCGGAGAATGTAATAGAGAAAGAGAGAGGAAAGACAAAAGTTAGAAGAGTAAAGAATCGGTGTAGAAAGAAACAGTATTGTTTTTGAAGCAGCGTTTTTGTTTTGCGTGCTTTTTTGGTCTTTGATAGTGAAAAATCAGAGGAAACCCCTAAAATTCCTAGAAAAAAATAAATGCAATTGCTGCTTAAAGAGAAGTGCCACGTATCCGTGTGTATGGCCCTCAATTATATATATATATATATATATATAGATAGATAGATAGATTTGGAAAGGAATTAGATATAAGCCTTGGTCAAAAAAATAGATCTTACTGTTTCAAATTCACATAACAAATAATAAAAAGAAAAGAAGCTGAATCCACATATATGTAGTTTTTCTGGAAAGCTGTTTCCGTTGGCCAAAAGAGAAGTGGGATATAAACATTGGTGGATTAGTCAAGGTGCGGGCAAGCTGGCATGGGTACACCATATTTAAAACACAAAGTTAATAGGAATGAGTATCATAAAGCACACTATACAATGTTAAAGTTGGAGCCTATCTTTCTGAGACAAACAAATCCAAAATCTTACAGTTTCTCCAATGAGAAGATGCGAGTTGCAGATCTGTGTTCTTAGATGTCATCTTCATATCCTATCAATCTTGAGAACCTTTTGATAGAACAAAATATCTTTACCTGGATAGATTGAAATGGTACATTATGTCCTTATGATATGCAATTTATTTTTGGCGAAATGGGGAACTTCACAACTATATAAGGGTATCAGGCGAGAAGGTGAATTTTAACCATTGTACTCTGTACTTCTGGCAGAGTATTGCAATATATGTGGCTGTGACTTTTATAGCAGTCCTATAATTTTGAAATGGTATAGCAGTCCTATTTCAAGTTTTTGTTTGCAATCACATGATGATTGTTCATTAATATTATATTGCTAGCCATTTGCGATCAACTTAAAATTTCCTTTGTTAGGGATGGCGTCAGTGAATCACAGTTCAGTCAAGTTCTGAACCTTGAGCTAGATCAAATGATCAAGGTAATGTCCATCTATCTGAAAAATGTCTTTTGCCATTCCAATGCACTCACTTAACACTGCATCATAAAATAGTTTTTTTTGTTTTGCTTGTGGAGATGTTTAATTTCTTACTTTAATTTTTTCATGACAAAAACATTTAAAGGAATGGAATATCCACAGGTTACGCACTGAACTTTTGCAGCTAATGCTCTGGAATAGAGTAATAATACTTTAAATTTAGGCATCTCTTAGGATCTGAGTTCTATATGCTGTCCATCAGTTATTAGTTCCTGGTATGTTTAATACGTCTGGCATTTTCCAAAAGCAGGCATACAAGCATCTTGGTGAGGGAGACATCCCCAAGTTCACCTTGATTGTGGCACAAAAAAATCACCATACGAAACTGTTTCAAGCTAGTGCACCTGAAAATGTTCCACCAGGTCTTTAACTTTCCAGCAATTCGTTTGTTCTGCTTCAAGTGATCTGTTCTAAAGTAGTCTCTAAGACACACCGTCTCTCTCCCTCAGGTACTGTTGTAGACACAAACATTGTGCATCCAAGAAATAATGACTTTTTCATGTGTGCACATGCGGGAATGATAGTAAGTTACTCAGATCCTTTTACCCGTTGGGGTTTTCCTAGATGTTGTCCTATTTATCATGGCATATAGGACCTGTTCCAGCAGTTTCTTAGCTATTTCTTGTGTCATTATGTATAACCTGCGCTTTTGAATTTCTTCCTTCATCTCCTTCAGCGCTTCAACAATATGAAAACAAATTGAACTGAGCTAGTCTGTCTATGAATTTTACAACAGGGAACAACTAGACCTGCACATTATCATGTATTGCTCGATGAGATTGGTTTCTCACCTGATGTCCTGCAAAATCTCATACATTCACTATCATATGTGTAAGCTATCTGATATGCAATCTATAAGTTATGAATGAATTTGCAAGTTCAATGTGATAGTGCTTTGCTGTCTTTCAGGTATCAAAGGAGCACGACTGCGACCTCTATTGGTAATTCTGTTTATCCTTGCATTACTTTCTTTTTTGTTCCTAGGGAGAGATTGAAATGTTAAGAGACATAGATAGGCATGTGATAGTGAAACTGTTATCAGTCATCTTAAATTACAGAATTAGCAAAAGTTAGCATATTATCTAATTTCATTGTTGCTGCAGTGGCTCCTGTCCGTTATGCACATCTAGCAGCACAACAATTTGCACAGTTTGTGAAGTTCGAAGATCTCTCCGAAACTTCTTCAGGACACGGCAGCGTCAAATCAATTGGGAGCACCTCGGTTACTGAACTGCCCAGGTTGCACATGAATGTCAGTGACTCAATGTTTTTCTGTTGAAGTTGAAGTTTTCAACTGCACATGCTGTAAATTCTTGGGTAGTATAATACTCTATACTCTATGGCTCCAAGTTTTGTGGAGGCTTTAGTCAAGCACTTTTAGGTCGTCTAACAAGGGGCAAAACATCTTATTTCTGACAGTTTTCTGGAAGTAACTAGGCTAAAAATATCACTGTTTAAAGGGCATAGAATTTTGGTACAGCTACTTGTAGCTATTTAGAATTTAGGACTGACTTTTGTATAGTCAATTTTTGGCCTAAATTTGGTGCGCCTGATTTGTTAAACACCAGGAAGCTTTGGTCTATATAGTATTGAAATGAAATTCGTCCGTCATGCAATTGCCTTCATGAATATTCACAAATTTAAAGTTATTTTTATTTGCTAATAAGATTGCCGACTTGGAGAATGAGTCAGAAAGTGTTAACTTTGATCATGTCTAACCCAAATTTCTCAAAAGGAAAAGGTCCAAATTTGTATCTGAATCGAAATTAAATTTTCTCACCGTTAAACCTTTGGTTCATTCATATCTTTGCATTCGCAATGTATCAAAATTCCCCGAGGAAAAAAAATATATTAATTCTTCAACTTTTGAATTAGGTATAATTTGATTATTGATAAATTCTTGCGGCCATCATTTATGTCAAGTAGTATACACGCATATTTTCATCCGGCGTAACATACCCTTTTAAAAGCCCGGTGCATCATGCATCCTATGTTTACGCTAGGTCCAAAGAAGGGCCACACCTCAAGGATAGGGGTGATGTAGGTAACCTACCATGATGCAAGCATTAGTGGTTGATTCCACGACTCGAATCCGTGACCTATACGTTAAACAGAAACAACTTTACCGTTGCTCTCTTAGAAAAACACTCTTACCGAATCCTAACACTGTTGGGAATCAAATTTGCTCAGTTCTCAAAACTTGCATGAAATGACAGAAATTCAGAATGCCCAACAAAACGTGCCCGTGCTCAATCGCACTAATAATGCTATGATTAACAAAGTCAGTATGGGGCTCTAGTGTGTAAAATTTCTGATATTCAGACATCAATATGCTCCCATCAATACACCATCAAGACTTCACATATACTTTTATCGATACAACAATTGTTTGGAGAGCTAGTGATGAGACCGCGCATATTGCAGCTGCTCCAAGTCCTTACAGAAACTCCTTCACTTGCAATCAGTTCAAACTTAACACAACCATGATTATCTGATTTCCAAAGAGTTGCTCGAATAAAACATGTAGAGCCAGTTTAGGCAAAACAACAATATACTAAATTTGAAAAATTCATCTGTACAAAAGCTATCCCATAGAACCTCGGATGGCATTATACCCAAGTAGAGAATTTGACCATTCAATGTGCACGAACTATTGAAGGTTTACTGTAGTGGGGGCATGAATTGATGCCAAAACAAAGCCAACCCAGTATTCCAGAAAATGAATAGTTATTACGAATCAAAGGCAGTACATACGACTTTACACAGCATGTGTTCTGGTCACCAGGGGGCATTTCTCCAGATAGTAACTTGAAAGACTTAGTTGTGTATATACATGGGTCGGGAGTGACAAGGAATACAAACCGACTTAACTCTCAGCCTTTTCTACCACTGTTAAGTATTCTATGCAGATGGAAACCTTCACCTTGATCCCCATTCAAAGACCTCTTCTCCAAGAAGCAAGCATTTAGCTGCCTGAGTAGCCTCTCAAGACATGAATGTAAGCAATCTTTTGAATCTTTCACGCTTGGGTTCGTTGATAAAATCATTGCATTGACAGCATCAGCCACAACTTCTCGCTGTGAATCTCCTAGAAGATACCCAACAGAGGATTTTTGTGGTTGTTCATATGCAAGCAGAGCAGCACAATCCTATAATGGATAGGGAAAGAGAAACAGTATTAATAAATATATTTGTTGAGGATAAGATTATAGATGCTAAAACACATAATAAGGATTGCTTAAACATTCTCTGCATTGTAAAATTAACGTATCTTATGGTAAGAGTAACTATTGAGTTCTCTAATCCAGATAAGTAGACGGTGCTGGCCAGCACAAAGCAAGGAGAAAACCCAAAGATGCTATGACAGAAATGTCACTGCTGTACATGTTTTGAAATTTAGATGTGTAAATGTGTCATCTCCTGGTGTTATATACAAATTATATGGGAGGAGAAAATAGTAGAATTCATTAGCTCAGTACTGTAATGACCTGTTTTATTGTAAATAGGAAAAACTGTATAAGGACTTTTTTTGCAATGTCCAACACTATGTTAGTGATAGGCTGCTCATACTAGTACGATGCTAATCAGTAAACACAGCCACAAAAGGGTTAATAGAATTTCCTTCAGTACCTTGACCAAGTCATCATAGTCTCCCAACTTGTAGAATTTTTCAAATTCAGTCCTTCCATATAACACAGCTTCTTCAAGCTTTCCAGCCTACAGATAGAACATAGCACTTCAAATTGTTTGCTAATTTATATGACTACACGGCACCATAAAACACTAATGAAATACATATTCTGAAGACAAGCATATATGTATCTCCAAAGAAATGAATATTTTGGCGCTTCCGTTGACATTGGTTAGATGCATCCTTGAATTATCGTATTCCTACACTCATTCTGGTATTGTATAAGAATGTAATTTGTTGGCTTGCCTTCAGAAGAGACGCACTACTCCGGTAGGCCTTACCAATTAGATCACTAACAGAACATCTAATTCTCCTTCAACACAAATAGGGTTTAAATCGGACGGCCCAAACTGTATTATCTAGATATTATCCATTTGCCAAATAACCAGTCAAAATAATACATTCTGATAAGGTAAAGCACCAGATAGGAAGCAAACTAGCTATATCACATGAACTGCTTACAAATTGCATAGCACGTCTACCTTTTTCTTTGGATTGTTCATAATGAGTTCTTACTTGCATATAGAAATTTTCTTTTGTTGGCCCGTTGACCCCCCTTTTGCCACATACCTGAGTTTTCTTCTTTTGCATGCACCACTATTTCTACGTCTACTTAAAGCTTTTGTGACCTGCCTAGTCATTAGCATGAGCCTAAGTTCTTCTCAATGTCATTTTAAACCAATTTTTTCACCACCAAGTTGAAAAAATTAAACCATTTGCTATGGGATAATGCAATTTTTTGTCCTGCAGCATCATCTCTTCATATCATTGAATCATTTTTTACAAGTTTTATACATAGAAAGAAACATGAAGCAGCAGAAGCATGTGTACAAACAACTTACCCGTACTAGCTCAATAAAATTTTGACAGTGAAGCAAAAAGCATATAGCTGATGTGCCATCCTAAAGAGCATAGAACAGCTTATCAGGAAAGGAAAGGTGAGTAAAAAAGAAACAAATTCTTTTGTCTGTAATAAAAAAGAAACAAATTCTTTCCACATTGTCGACAAAAGAATGGCATTCGAGTTCATCAAAACTCAAGGTAAATAGCAAGCAAATTTCAACTTATTGAAAAGTAGTGTAGTTCAAAGGTGAAGTTCAAGAAATAATATGGAGATATAAACAAAAAAATGTCATCCTCCATATGTACATCTTAAATATATTCACAATGTTAGAAAAGAATAGGTTATCGTCAAGCATATATATCTATTAAACTAATGTCAAGAAATGAAAAACCTAAGTCCTAAGGTAAAAAAACAAAAAACAAAGTTAAGAGTAGAAAATAAAAGTAGAGTGTTGATAATTAAAACTGCAAAGTTTTACATGAATTGACATCAAGTAAGGAAGTTCCACAGCATCTTTGTGCAAAAAGGTAAAGGGAGGTGAATGAAGTTACAATCATATGATGTTCCACAATATCGACTAACAGAAAAATTACCTGAACTATCTGAGGATACCACTCTCTAAGTTTCGTAAAGGCATCACCAATTTCACCACTTCGAATTAGCTGTTTAAACAAAAAATACATTCCTGTAAGTATCATTTCTATGTCAGCAAAATGACAACAACGTAGACCAAGGTAGGAGGGTTAAAAGGACGTCAGAAAGCACCACATTATTTTTTTCCTTTGGACTGTGCGTGGGGAGGAGAGTTAATTACATTGTTTTGTGCAGATCTGAAAATAATTGAACCAAAAGTCCAAAACTAGTATTTAGCAAGACGAGAACAGCATTGGATGGTAGAAAGTAACTGGCTGTTCATCAACTAACCCGTCCGGCAAAACGGAAGTTTTGGATACTAGATCTGGCCAGAGACTATATTCATGTGTTAACTTTGCGTTGTCAAAGAGAAAACACTCCAACATGAGAAGAATAACCAAAAGGTAACAGTCTTAGGAACCTTCTTTTTATCTGGTAACCCCCACCCCCCACCCCCCAAACCCAAGGAATCCAACAGTGTCCTTTCCCGCTATACTCCCTAGGTAATTCAAACAGCCAACTTATGGTCTGAAGTGTAGGGTTTTCGCCACTAATCTATTCCTTCACTTGTAAATAGCCATAAAAATCTAGCGTACCAAAGCTGCCATTTACTGATAAGCTTGCATCTTTTTTTCTTTTCCTATTTTCTTCCACCTTATAAATTTTTTTTCTTACGAGGAAGCAGTTGAAAGAAGAGACCATCTAGAATATCATCCAAAAATTAAAGTAATGTTCCGTCAAGACATGAAGATTAAAGGATCTTAATACGAATCTTAAAGAGAGAAAGGAAGCTGCTTGTGCGAAGGGAATTATCCTTAATAATACCACTAAGAGACAAGTAACATGAAATTCCTTGAACAGTATCACACAAAGACAACCTTTAATAGAATTCCAAACTGAGAATTCACAACTGAAAAAACTAGCCACTGATATCACCTAATAAGATTATCTTCATCTTTCCTAATTCATTAGTTTACCACAGTACCGAAAGCTTATATAATACTTCTCTTATTCACTTCCTTCCAGACCCAGTAACTGTATTTCACCAGATGACTTTCTTCATCTTAACAAACTGTTCAGTTAGTTATTTCCATTTTCCATTTCCATCAAACATTGAAACTAGTTAAACACAACATAAGCAACAAGAAAAGGCAAATTTTGCATCCTTTTGAAGAATGCCCTTTTAAATCTTTCTTGGGACCAATGTAACAAAGGGAAAACGAGAGAAGAGTTAAACAATATCCAGCCCTTTGTGTTTGGTATGCATAACATAAAGGAGAAGATAATATACAACATAAAACGTCTTTCCAGCAGCCAACAGATCTTCTCTCACTCTCTCCAAACAAAGAGCAACTCTTACCTGTTTCGTTTTCTACCCATCCCAAATAGTAACTAATCCTACCCAATTTTTCTTTATTCTCTCTCTTTTCATTATCTCTTCCGTGGTTTTCTTTTACAAGGGTAAGGATCAGTAAAAGTGGAAATAAAAGAAGTAAAAGATGATCAATCAGCTAGTCTCAATCCAGTCACCGAAAAAAGGGAAAAGAAAGTGGTCCTGCAGGCACCGACAGCAATAAAAATCAAGTGACTACTGTCTCATGTGTATCTTTGCATCATACATTAACATCATCATGAAGGAAAAATAATGCTTCCACATTTCATACCTGACGAAGAACCTTTCTTTGATTTAATGAATACATATTCATGTCCTCTGTAAAGCCATTTTCTTGAATAAAGGAGATGGGTGGAAGAGTACTTTTACTTTCAATGTCAAACATTCTCAGCGTATCTTCATATCCATAATGTTGTAAATACGAGCGAACAATTCTGGAAGTTGAAAACCCGTCAAAAAGAAAAGAAGAAATGCATTTCTAACAGTAATGATTTGCAATGTGCACAAAGAGATTTACACTTGTAACCAAAGTGCTTTAATTACTCCTTTAATTCAACAGTCTAAAAACCTCCGCCGCTCCTTTTCTTCATGCTCGGAATTAAGATTCAGCAGAATATGGGGTGAAAATCACTCAAATCTAATTGATGAATAGCTGCACACTCCTGGGAATCCAAATCTCGAATATCTAAACTGCAAACCCATCCTGATATCTAGAAGATTCTCTCACGTAGCTCACGAAAGATATACTACTAGTCTACCACTATTTCTTTCATTATCTTTGATTTCGACTATCATGATAAAATATGATTTTGGTCTTTCATTTATCGAAGAATTCCACGTGCTGCCTGACTAAGCACAATTAAATCTTTAGTTCTATCATTTAAAATTTCCACAAATCTTTAGTTAAACCACGTGACTAGTCAAAAAGATCTCTTAAACCACGAATGTTTAACTTCTCTCTCTCAAAAATGCCAACCCTGCCCTAATACAATTTTGAATCTGAACTGATACATTGGTTTCTCTAAATCTTTACAAAGTGTATGAGATAATTAATTGCCTCACCACGCAACAAACAGCTGTTCCAGATAGATGCTCTAACAATAATGAACAGTGTCTTTTGAACATTTTTCTTGTCTTTTTTTGCTTTTTTTTTTGAAAAGGTAAGCAGTAACAGTTTCTTTTGAGCATTAACCTTTTATATAGTTTAGAGAAAATTACAAAATATTTATAGAAAAAAAAAATGGAACCTGCTATGAATGTTTGGGTATTTTAGTTGATGATGGAACCTACACGTCGCCATGTCTGAAACTCATTCAACCCCATATTCCTACCAAAACCTTATGGGAACCATCATTGGATATGTGACAGGGTAAAGATACAGTTGCCAAATACAGATGTTCCATTATAGATTCAATATGCATATATATACTCAGAAAAATATGTTTGTAGAGCAAATGAATCAACATTCTCCTTGTTCTTCCGTGTGTTTAAACCTCATTTTTCTACCAACCACTTCAGTTCTAAATTGAGACTATAAAAAAGATGCACTCCTTTATCTGGAAGAAAATAGATATAATAACTTCAATGTGCTTCATCACCGTCCTACTTCGTTACTCCATTCTAAAATGCCTTCCACTTTCTTAGATCAAAACTTCTTTCTCTTCACTGTTTATTACTTCCTGAATATTATACTAGGAAAAGAAAATGTAGGACTAGCTTTTTTCTTTTTAAGTTCTAAAATTAAGCCAAATATTAACTTTACTAATAGGACCACTTCTCTCTATTTAAAAACTATAATTTTAACTCCCAACCAAACAAAGGTGATAACAATAGAACAATGGGGGTACTTACCCATAACTGGCATTCTGAGGTATAGACAATTTTTCAATAGTTGAATGCTGCTTTGTCCTTTCCTGCGCTTCATATGCCTAACCAAAGAAGGCAAAAACCACAAGGGATTAATACTAATGTATGCTATCATGCTTTTTATCCACTTATTTTTCTATCAGATTGTCCATTTTTTAATTTCTTTTTGGTGTAAAATGGCATGGGTAAATGATGTTGAACCCCTGCAACAGATGATAAAAACTTTTGTATAGCAAGGATTTTTTTTTTTTTGGGGGGGGGGGGGTCTTCTTTTCTCTTATATTTCTCTTTCCTTTTCTTCTTTTTTGGATGCAATCTCAGCACTTTCTTAGTGCTGTTTGTTTTGTGACATCAATAGTACTTATCATTAAAAAACAAAAGTTGCTGCAGACCATAATTTACCCCAAGGCAGAAAGATGAGTGTACAAACATGCACTCGTCTTATCTAAGGCTGATAAAATAGTGGTAAAATCAGCATCTACTGTCTGTTTGAGATTATCTTGAAAACGGAAGCACATAGCATTACATGCATAATTAATAGGAGAGAAGACCAACCATAGCCCAACCAGGGAAGGTAAAACACACAGTTACATCTATTTTCTCCAGCTCATGGCACATGGTAAAGCAAAAGGAGAACTATTTAACTTAATAAACAAGAAGAACCTTTACCTTAATATCAAAAACAAATGGATCCTTCCCGAAGTTGATGGTAACCCTGTGATAGTAAAATTTACAAAGAACTGCAAGAAATCAGAAATGCTAAATTTGATGATGCATACTACTAAGTCAGAGTTTGGACAAACTAACCAAGGATCAATAAAGCTATTGCTGAGAGAATCAACTAGAACTAACTATAGAACTACAGATCTTTTTTTCTTTTTGACTAATCATATTTCATTATTACATGTATATCAAATGTAGTTTGGTAAAAGTATGCACTAAGAAACAATATCTACGACATGAATTTCCTATTTACAGCCACACACAAGAATAGCGAGATTTTCTTTTTGATAAGGTACAAAATAGCAAGAATTTTCATGCCTAGCAGAGTTCAAATAGCAAGATATAGCTCCAACACCTCAAGAACTTAGGGACACCCTTTCTTGAT
This sequence comes from Nicotiana sylvestris, assembly GCF_000393655.2. Classification (NCBI taxonomy): domain Eukaryota; kingdom Viridiplantae; phylum Streptophyta; class Magnoliopsida; order Solanales; family Solanaceae; genus Nicotiana; species Nicotiana sylvestris. Next base: position 22,514,696 of record NC_091063.1, on the reverse strand, counting down.
GATTTATGTCAAACATGATTTGGTTGTTTTGAGAATTTGATGATGTGAATTTGTGGATAGTGGGGGATGAAGGAATAAGAGATTGTTCCATCACAATGAAAAAGATATAAATAACTTGAAAGATACTTCTTATTTATTTATTTTTCCCACATCGAGAGCATGATATTTGCCACGACCCAAGCCTATGGAACATATTGTCCGCTTTGGGCCTAGGCCCGCACAGATTTGTCTTTCGGGCTATGCTACATCGAGCCCCAAAAGCGACATACCATGTGAGCTTGTGTCATGCCTTATAAAACTTTTCACTTCCTCTCTCATTCCAATATGGGATTCGCCTAAGGTGACATGTGTACCCCTTTTTCAGAAGCTTGTCATCCTAGAAGCCTGCCAGTCCTACCTACTTGACCGCTCTCATCAGCCCGCCCTCCGTCATGGACATCACATTCACCCCCCTTGGGACTCAACGTCCTCACTGAGGTTTGCCCCGTTATCTTCTCAAAGATGTGGGATTCGCCTAAACTCAGTTGGCCGCTGAGGTTTGCCCCACCCCGTACTGAGGGAGACTTAGCTCTAATGCCATATTTGTCACGACCCAAGCCCATGGCATGTATTGTCTGCTTTGGTAGCATGCTCAATAATGCTATATACTCAAGACTCTACATATTATTGAACAAGCAACACTCTTTGAAGTGTAGCAAGTTCATTAAACTCCAATTTTAATAATCAAAGGTAGCATCAAAGAAATGAAACTTAACGATATATTCACGACCTTGTTATATTTAAGAAGGAAAATAGAGAGGATAGGAATGGGGTTAAAGGACTACACTAAAAGCAACATAATTAGAGGACATGGAGAACAAATTGCATCGCGAGTCGGCACAATTTTAATAAAGAACTATTTTCATACATAAAGTGAATAGGGTTCCAGGTCATCTTATCAATAATTCAGATGACAGCAAACCAGATGCATAGCCCCAAACCAAAAATGAAAAAAAAAAAAAAAAACCAATCCGGAAGCACGACATTTGTAAAGATGAATTTGTAATCTATATGAGATAACAACAACAACAACAATAAACCCAGTTTGATCCCATAAATGGGGTCTGGGGAGGGTAGTGTGTACGCAGACCTTACCCCTACCTCATAGAGAGTAATCTTTATGAGATAAATAATAAATTAAAAACAAATACAAGGTACAGATAATAAGGCTATATCTACATACTCTTCATTTTGGCTGTGCACCGCAACTGTAGGAAATAGTGGCCCCTTTACATCCTTGAAAACTGTTCCTACAATAGTTCCATTTTTCCTGGCATTAAAAATATAAAGCACAACTTCCTGAGAATTTCGTATAGGAAAATATTTGAGTCAAAGCAGATATGCATTTGCTTTTGGAATAAAAGCGATAAGACCGCACTCATCCAGAAATTATAATGTAAACAGCAAGACTATTTCTATAGACTCAACAAAAATCATCCAGAAATCTAACATGAACATCTTTGTAGAAGAGGTAAAAAACAGATAAATTCTTACGTGAAAAATAGTTCTTGAGAAGCATAATTGATTCCACCGCCAACAGTATCACCTGTTGAGTAAGTCGGGCCAAATGCCTCTCCCTTTCCTTGTCCATGGTAAAGCAGTCCATCATCACCATGATATCCGTAACTGTTTGGATCCCAGCTGACAAACATAGAAAGATAAAAAATAGAGTGAGAATGAAAGACAATGATCGAACAACAAAATGCCACTCCTATGCAATTCTTCTCAGTCTATGTTACATAGACAAATAACCAAGGAGCCACAGATAAGACCAATAATGCTGTGTTAGGCTCCATTAGAATGTGTATAGATTCATTATACATGTCTAGTTAACTGAGTGAAAATAGTTCTAATCTTTACCACTCCATTTAATTTGGCAAAGAATTCACATAATAATGTGGAACATTCTTAATTTTTGTACAATAACTAAGAAACTTACCTTATTTCGTATGAGTCCTCTAGAAGTCTAGGTACTTTATCATCAATGTACTAAGACTGTTATCGCTTCTTTCTCGCAACTCATATGGTGTGAAAGCGAAAGAGTTAAAAGCTTGGCTATCTCACTCTTGTCAACTCTTCAACAGTAATTCTCATATCATAGCAATTCATTAAAACTCAATAATTGATCAGAATATTAGAATTATCAGCAAAGAACCAGGATTTTCTCCGACTTTATTAAAGGTAGCAAGAGTCAAAAGAAGCTGAAGTTTGGTCTATGTTCACTAGCAGTACAGTGCTTGCCTAGAGACGGAGCTGGATTTTGTGTTTAAGGGTTCTAGATTATAGAAAAGGCAGATTACTGATTTATGGATAAATTATTTACACGTATTAAGTGGATTTACTGCGTAGTAAGCACCACTGTAGCTCTGCCCCCGCTGCCTTCACTGGCATTAACCTTTCTTGGTAGCCTTTATTATGAAGCTAATTAGCCGTTGATGTACACTAATATATTTATGATCATAAAAATTCTTTTTAACTTTGGTTAAACATAAAGAGATTGCCACTAGATTGATCCTATATATTTTCAGGACAAGATTCAAGCTTTCACATTATAATTGAAATTGAAAATGAAATGTAAGAAACACCATGCAAGTAAAAAATAAAAAGATTTTATTAAAAAGTTTCCATTTCATAAAAGAGCAATTCAATACAAGAACAAGAAAATACCCAGGTTGGCGACGCAATTTAAAGCCAGGGGAAGTGAAACCAATGGAAATTTGGCCCTTAGCACCAGCATTCTTCACAGAAATCTCAAAGTAATAAACGAGGCGTTTACAAGGAGCGGGCCGATTAGCTTGAACAACTCCAACATCATGTCCATGAAGATTCACATTAGGGTAATGGACTGAAAGTTTATCAGGTCCAACAATCGAAAACCCACCGGAACTACTCAAAGTATCCAGCTCAGTAGGTAACTCTTCTTTTTCATCTTCTGATTCTTCTACTTCCATTAACTGAGTTTTTTCCGGTTCAGCGACTGATTCGGATTTAGCGGCGGCGGATTTGGATTTAAGTCGCCATTGATCCAAGAAGTAGGAACCGATTAGGTCTTGAGTTTCGGAATTGGTGTGAGAAAGAGACAGAGTTAAAGATGCATCCATGAATTTTCTGGGAAAATTCGAGAGAAAAGTGAAACCCTGAAAATGAATTAAATTGGAGAAGAAAGAAGAATTCGAGTAAACAGCAATTGGGATCGAACAAAAGGTTTTTCTTGAATTAAGAGGAAAGAGGAAAAAAGAAAGAGATTTTTATCTTTCACCGCTGCAGAACTGACAAGTGAAAATTGATGGTTCGAATGAAACTGAATCAAATCGATAATTAATACTACTGTATAATCTAAACATTTTTTTTATATACATAATTTATTTACTTTTCACTTCCTCCTTGCGCATTGTATGATGTACTATTGATTACTATACCTAGCATCGGATCCTATCATGCTATGGGTAATGATGCTCTCTTTCTTATCTAGTTCTCTATTATTATTATTATTATTATTATTATTATTATTTACCTCCCATGGTTGGATATTTATATTAGGGCCCGACCAAATTTGAATTCGCGCCGAAAAATTTTACATTGGGATAAAACGCTCTTTAACAAAGGCAATTTCATACTCAAACTCGAATTCAAGAAGCGTGATTAAGGATGAAGGAATACTTACCAATTATCACTCAACCACAACCCTGTTGGTTCTAGTTTTCTATTTTATAGTGCAAGTCTCTCACATAAGAAAGTTCTCGATAGTCAAAGGTCCGTTCATTTGGTTAATTCTCACCAAACATATATGACATGTTAGCTCTAGTGAATTAAATGTATACTTTATTTGTAAACTAATTCTGGAAAAAAACAGAATAACAAATAAACAGAAAATGTAAAAATAAAAGTTAATCCGAGCCCACTGAATTCGCAGTATTTTCTTAAGGAATTTAATCCCCTCCTAGTATCCAAGGTCATGGATTATTTCCTCCTATGATAGAACAAATAACACACTGGTGTAGCGGTACTTCAAACACCAGTGTTTCAGCGAACACAAAGTTCGGTAGCAAATTACATTTACTGTTGCTTTCTTTGAAGTTAAAACAATGCAAAAAAAGAAGGAGAAACTCAGAAATTCGTATAGAAAATCTGAGAGAATGAACTTGTATTTATAGCCAATGTTGGGCTGAAATTTGAAGAGGTGCAACTCTTCAGAATGACTGTTTATGCAAAACGGCCACAACATAAATGTCATAACATAAATGGCTATTTACTCAACAATAAAGAGGAAAAATTAAAGAGGATAGTTAATTTTCTGTTACCAAAACAGAAAACGGAAAAATGGAAGCGGTTGGATTTTAATATTAATATTCTTAGATTTAATATTAATATTTTTTTATTAAAATGGATATTTAATAATATTTCTATTAATACTTACTATTAACAATCAAATTTGGTCCAAAAAATTAATCAATCATTCATTTGACCAAATCCGAAGCCGAAGCCGAAGCCGAGCCGAGCGAGCGAGCAATGATGACGGCGCAAGGCTTGCCTTCTTCTCGACTCTTTAAGAGCTAGAAGAAGAGCAATTGCTTATATACCCATTAAAAACCTCTTCCTCTTCCAATATGGGACAATGTTCCTTCGTCAAGGAGGGAATCTCAAATGAAACTCAAATATTTCATTTTCCATCCATTTCTCATTCACCCTCTTTTAAGCATTATTAATGCTTAAAACCCAACAATCCCCCATATGAATGGGGAATGACTATATCACGGAAATATGCATGAAAAACTGTGTGATTCGCAAGCAAGGATTAATTGAATCTGGATAAGTAGGTTTCCTTTTGAACTTTCCATAGTGAACTTATGTCGGATATACTCGGTCAATCGAGATTTGACATCTTTGAACTGTCGAACTTTGGTGTATACCTAGACAACCATAAGTCACACAACCAACCCTTAACCGTCTTTGGTTCTCATTGTTGTGTTCGTTTCAGCCATGAATACCGTCTGGTTTCATAAGCGCATAGAGAACTGGCCTTGCAAAATTCTCCTTGAAGCGGCTAACACTTCACACTTACATAGGTGATTCCTAAACGTGTCATCTCGTAGATACCCTATTTAATATACCCCGTATCAAATTTAGAAATCATTAAAAAGCCTTAATATTTTATCTTTGGTACCGAACATTGTCTCATCACGAGAATGGACCAAAAGTTTAGTTAACAATGTTGGACCCTCATTAATGACTTTGTTTGATCTCCTTGAATCTAGATCTTGGGATTTCAAGTCTTCTAGGTAGAGTTACCGCCACTATGACTTGTTCTCGGCCACAGTCTCATTCCCCTTGATGATTTCTCAACTACCTCTCTAGTTAGGCATTTTGTAAGTGGATCCGACGTATTATCACTTGACTTTACATAGTCAATCACAATAATTCCTCCAGAGAGTAATTGTCTAAGGGTTTTATGTTTTCGTCGTATATAACGAGATTTACCGCTATACATAACCCTCCCAACCTTCCAATCGCCATTTGACTATCGCAATGTATGCATATTGGTGCTAACGGTTTGGGCCAAATGGAATGTCTTCCAAGAAATTTCGGATCCATTTATCTTCTTCACCGACTTTATCTAAGGCTATGAACTCATCCTCCATTGTAGAGCGGGCAATACAAGTTTGTTTGGACAACTTCCAAGATACCGCTCCTCCACCAATAGTGAATACATATTCACTTGTGGACTTGGAATCAGTTGATCCGGTGATCCAATTTGCATCACAGTATCCCTCAATGACCGCAGGATATTTACTGTAGTGCAAAGTAAAGTCCTGGGTATGTTCTAAATATCCCAAAACTCGTTTCATTGCCATCCAATGAGATTGACCTGGATTGTTCGTGTATCGACTCAATTTACTTATAGCACAAGCTATATCTGGTCGTGTACAATTCATGATATACATTAAGCATCCCAACACACGAGCATAATCCAACTGTGATATGCTTTGGTCTTTGTTCTTTGCTAACACAAGATTCATGTCAATTGGAGTCTTTGCAACTTTAAAGCCAGCTGCTTGAATTTTTCAAGTACTGTCTTAATATAATGAGATTGTGACAATACCAGACCTTGAGAAGTTTTATGGATCTTAATTCCTAGAATTAAATCAGCAACTCCCAAGTTTTTCATATCAAACTTGCCAGTTAGCATACGTTTAGTCAAATTTATGTTGGCAATGTCATTACTCATTATCAGCATATCATCCACATATAATCAAACAATGACTATGCGATTTGGAACATTTTTAATATATACACATTTATCACATTCATTTATCTTAAAACCATTTGACAATATTGTTTGGTTAAATTTCGCATGCCATTGTTTGGGTGTTTGTTTTAGTCCGTAAAGGGACTTAACAAGTCTGCAGACTTTCTTTTCTTTACCTGGAACCACAAACCCTTCAGGTTGTTCCATGTAAATTTCTTCCTTCAAATCTCCAGTCAAGAAGGTCGTCTTAACGTCTATTTGATGGATTTCAAGACCATACACCGCAGCTAATGCTACTAACATCCGTATGGACGTAATTCTTGTAACTGGAAAGTATGTACCAAAGTAGTCAAGACCTTCTCGTTGTCTATACCCTTTGACTACCAGTCTTGCCTTAAATTCAATAGTGTCATTATCTTTCATTTTTCTCTTAAAAATCCATTTAGAACTCAAAGGTTTATTTCCAGGAGGAAGATCAACCAATTCACATGTATGGTTGTTCAATATGGATTCTATTTCACTATTGACTGCCTCTTTCCAAAATAATGATTCCGAAGAAGACATAACTTCTTTAAATGTTCGAGGCTCATTTTCCAACAAGAAATTCATAAAATATGGTCCAAATGAAGTAAACATTCTTTGACGTTGACTACGTCTTGGATCCTCCTGATTAAATGTACTTTCTTTTGTTTATTCCCGAAGTCGTTAGATCCTTCATCAATCGACTCACATTCCTTTTTATATGGATATATATTTTTAAGAACTCTGCATTATCTGATTCTATAACCGTATTATTATGAATGTCGGAATTTTCTGAGTTATGAACCAGAAATCGATATTCTTTACTATTGGTCGCATATCCTATGAAAACACAATCAACGATTTTCGGTCCTATTTTTACCCTTTAGGGTTTAGGAACTTGCACTTTTGCCAAACACCCCCACACTTTAAAATCATTCAAGTTGGGCTTCCTTCCTTTCCATTTTTCATATATAATGGATTGTGTTTTGCTATGGGGTACTCGAATTAGTATTCGGTTAGCCATAAGAATGGCTTTCCTCTACAAGTTCTGTGACAAACCAGAACTTATCAATAATGAGTTCATCATCTCCTTTAATGAATGATTCTTTCTTTCTGCAATCACATTGGATTAGGGCGTGTAAGGGGCCGTTGTTTGATAAATAATTCTATATTCTAAACATATTTGTTCAAAAGGAGATTCATATTCACCACCTCTATCACTTCTTATCATTTTGATTTTCTTGTTAAGTTGCATTTCAACTTCATTTTTGTATTGCTTGAATGCGTCTATTGCTTCATCTTTACTATTAAATAAGTAAACATAGAAATATCGAGTACCGTCGTCAATAAAAGTTATAAAATACTTCTTTCCACGGCGAGATGGTATTGACTTAATGTCGCAAATATTTGTGTGAATTAAGTCTAAAGGATTTGAATTCCTTTAAACTGACTTATAAGGATGTTTAACATACTTAGATTCTACACATATTTGACATTTTGATTTGTCGCATTCAAATTTAGGCAATACTTCCAAGTTAATCATTTTTCGCAAGGTTTTATAATTGACATGACCCAAACGTATATGCCATAATTCGTTTGACTCAAGTAAGTAAGATGAAGCTGAAATTTTATTATTATTCTCAACAACCATTACATTCAGCTTAAAAAGGCCCTCAATGAGGTAACCTTTTCCTACAAACATTTCGTTTTTACTTATTATAACCTTATCGGATACAAAAACACATTTAAAACCATTTTTAACAAGTAGTACAGCAGAGACTAAATTCTTCCTAATCTCGGAAACATGAAGGATGTTGTTCAAAGTCACCACCTTGCCAGAAGTCATCTTCAGAAAGATCTTCCCACATCTTTCAATCTTGGCGGTTGCAGAATTTTCCATAGAAAGAGTCTCTTCGGGTCCAACAGGAGCATATGTTGCAAAGGCGTCCCTAACAGCACAAACATGGTGAATGGCTCCAAAATCAATCCATCACTCCTTAGGATTTCCCACCAAGTTGCATTCAGAAAGCATAACACACAAGTCATCAACATCTTCATGCTTTTCAACCATGTTTGCTTGACCATTCTTCTTGTCTTTCTTCGGAGCACAGCACTCCGTAGATTTGTGCCCAGCTTTCCTACAGTTGTAATAATTTCCGTTGAACCGCTTCTTGCTTGGGTTGCTTTTCGGTGCAGAAGCCTACTTCCTCTTTCTTTTATTTTGAGAAGTATCCTCAATAATATTTGCTCCTATTAATGTTGAGTTTCCACGGCATTTCTTTTCAGCAGCTTTGTTGTCCTCTTCGATTCTCAACCGAACAATGAGATCTTCAAGGAACATCTCCTAGTGTTTGTGTTTCAAGTAGTTTTTGAAGTCCTTCCACAAAGGAGGCAACTTCTCAATCATCGCTGTTGTGAGCACGTGATTTTTGCCCTATGAAAATTACTCCCAGACATTCAAAATAAAATAATTTTCCTTTGTGTGCAATTTTGAGAATTTTCGTGGCATTTTTGGTTAATTATTTGTATTTGTCTATGCGTGTTTATTTTGTTTTAATTAATGAAAAATACAAAATTACACGTTTCATGTGAATTTAGGATCTAATTTTTACAGATAGGATTAATTAAGTAACTCGTTTTACGAAAATGAAAAAATCACAAAAAAATAATGTACTTTGCATTTTTTAGCATTTGATGTCGAATTGTGTGATTTTATTGTTAACTGGTATTTAATTATATATGATAAATGTTATTAGAAGATAATTAGTATTTTTAATTTGGGTTTGTAATTTAATCTAAAATTTTAGTTAGGAAATAAGAAAAAAAAACAAATAAGAAATTCGGACCAGGCCCATGCCAAAATGACCAAACCCAGCCCAAAACAACTCCATACCTGGCCCAAGTCGTCCAAATCTCACAGACATGCAAAACGACGTAGTATGATGATGGAACTACGTCGTTTCAACGTCAATCAATCCCAGTCGTCCATCTAGCCCTCATCCAACGGACACAACTCATTACCCATATCCAAAAGCCAAACCCGACCCGTTTACCAGTGATTGATCCGGTCTCAAAAGTGTCTAAACGACACCGTTTCGTTAAGTGAGTTGATCCGAGCCGTTGATCTTAATTGATCCAACGGCTAGGATTCAACCTTTTGCCCAGTATATAAATGATCCAAACGAACCCCACCCCCCTTAGAGCCCCCACTCCACTCTCGTCTCTAGCAACTCAGAGACAGCCTTGTCTCTCACCACCTTGCACCGCCGCCCTCCGCCCACCGGAAATCGCCTCATGGCGGTTCCGGTGGCCCAAATCGTCTCGAAGTTACACCCTAGCCTCCCTTACACCTCCTCATTCCAATTCCACACTCCATTAACCTCGAATCATCCTATAACCTCTCGAATCTTCGATCGAAGATCCCCTTCCCAAACTCTAGCATGTCCGCTTAACCCCAAAATCACACCCAATAATCCCCTTGACCTCCTCGTCGCTAATCCCTAACCAAATTGGCTCGAATCCGAGTAAAACTCGTCGAATGGCGGATCTAGGGTTCAACGGTTCGAGACTGTTTCAAAGCTGTCAGGGTTGAATGGGTTCTAGTTAGTATTATAAGCCTATTTCTGACGAAATAGACGTATAATGCTAAATGGGACTCAAGTTCAAAAGGGCATATTGGTGGGATCCGAGAAAAGAACAGTAAGTTCTTCTTAGCTTCTTCTTTTCCTTTTTCTATATGTTTATTTGTCTATGTTAAGTTGTAATTAGTCGCTTCCTTAGGTTTTCAGTTTAAGTTAATTCTTAATCTAGTAAATATTCCGCCTCTTTTTCTGATTCTGGTCAGATTAAATACTCCAATGTTCGCTTGAGTAATTCAATCGATTATTCGTTTGCCTAATTAGGTTCGTTGTAATTCGTCTTTGTCCGTTATTTTCTCCCTTCTCCATCAGACCATTTACTTAGTCCAGTTTTCTTCTGTCAATTAATAACATATGTTATAAATAGTTTCGTCGATTAATTCATTCTTGTTTGTAGACCAGTAGTCTTCGTCAAATGGTTTGATGTTGAGTGTTGTATGTACTGATCCTTAGACACTTAGCTTCAGGGCTCATCGTTAGTATGCTTTCTGCTCCTACATCTTTGTTTTAATGCTATTCATTTAATTTGAGTTTCGAGCTTAAACTGTGGTCTGAGTTGAATGAATTGAATCCTAAGGTTGTCATGTTCAGGGTCTGATGTGAACCTATCATTGGTTTAAATTCAGTTTTGGTGTGATAGTGTTGATTAGGAGTTAGTTTCATGTGGTTAATTAGTTAATTGTTAGGTGGATTGGTTATAGACGATGGGTAGTAATCACAGGGGTTTCAGGGGATAATTTGGGACTTAAAAGTTTAAAAATGGTTAGTTTAAGTGTTCTGTCCAGTAAGTACTAATGTAACATTAAACTAATGCATTTGTTTAGTAGTAGTGGGGAAAAAAACATAATAGCATGGGGAGGCCTAATGGGAATGTAATTAAAGTATGTACTACCCATAATCATTGAATTAAATAAAGAAAAGATAAGAGTTAGTGGGGAACAAATGAATCAAAAATAGAGCAAAACATATAGGGGTGGGGTTCTAGAGAATATCATGGGCAAAATATGCTTAATTAATGGGTCGGAGTGCTCCTAAGAGCTGTAAAAGGGGCTGTAGTTTGCATATAAATAGGGAGATTTTTGGACAGAGTTAGGGGTCTTTTTTTCGAGAATCTTTGAGAGAGTCTTCCTTTTTGAATCAGTTTTAGAGAGATATAGAGCTTTTAAGGCATTCAATTTTGGAGAGTATTGTAAGAGCATTGTTAATTGAATCTTTGAGGCTGAAAACAGGCTGAGAATATAGGCATACACACTTGGGTTCTACTGTTCCATTCAGGCCAGGTCTTAGATAATATTCATAAAAGTTATAGCATTCAACCCTGAAAAGAGCTACTGTTCCATAAAAAAAAAAGAAAAAAAAATGTTGTTACATTGGTTTAGAGTTTCATGCTGGGTAATTTTGGTCAAAGTTGAGTAGATTTTCGATTGAGTTTTGTTGTTGTCGAGATTTCAGAGGTTTCGAGACAGCTTGAGATGAGTTTGGGTGTAGTGTTGCAGTAGTGTGTTTTTCTGATTTCATTTCTGAGGTCGTTTGAGCTGTTTAAGTTTGAGTGTCCCAGTTTTGACTGGTTTCAAATTCACCTGGGTTTGCTGCATATGTTACTGGGCTGTTTGCGGATTGCTGTTTGTTGTTGCTGTGTTATCTGCTGCTGCTGACTATTCCTTCTCCTCTTCTTGTATTGCCATTTCCAGGTACACAGCTTGATCCTGGTTAATTGTGAACTGAAATGTGAAGAATGGCATAGAAACTGAAGCATGAGATTATGTGATTTAGTCATTTGATTTATGTATCAGAATGTTTGATTTCTTAATGTATTAAGACCTTTGCTTGAAGTTGTACTAGTAGGACTGAAATTAGTTATGTAACAATAAACTGAAAAACTGTTGGTATTAGCATGGACTGTTAATTGTTTTGCCCCGAAATGTATGTAAGTTTTCTGCTTAGTCTGAGTGTTAGTTGTAATTAGGTTCAATATAAGTTGGTATAATAAGTTAGGTTAGCTTCAGCCAGTTTCCTATCATGTGCTTCCTTCGTAAATATGTTTGAAAAGCCAAACCAACAATAAGATAAACTTTCAGTAGTTATCTTTCCTTTCATTTGTAATTAAAAGGAATTTGGGGTATCTCATTTCACATCTGCTCTAATAATTGGAAGCTGAAAAAAAGCATAACTTACAAAGCAAAATGAGTCCATTGCTTAATTATGTCTGATTAAATGACGAACACATTGGTGAGCCATTTCGTGGCTTGCCCGACTACAAGGGTTCGACTCCTTAACCTCGCTTGGGCGGTTCCGCCCCATCCAACTTGGGTCCCGTTTCAGGCCCAATACCATGCCCATTAATGTGACTAAGTTCAGACATCTTCTTAAACTGGACCTTAAGCTTTTGAGCACTTTAATTAATTTTTTTTTAGAGACAAAAAAATAGAAAATCATAGTCACTTTAGGATCGACCTTTGAATAAAAATGAGACGAGCATCGCCAAATAAAAATGCAACTCTGTGGGGCCCTCAATAAATGGTTATAATAAAACATTTAGAATTCGGGACGGGCCGTTTAGTGAATTTTACAGCCTTCCCCAAAATAATAATGCGTTAGTCTCTTTAGGCGCGTATTTTAATAACATTACCTCCCTAAACTCGGGTGCACATTTATGTGACCCAAATCCAAATCTCAACGGAGTCGAGATGTGTCAACAACTACAGTACATTGATGTGACGTGGTTCGAGACGCGTTTTTACGACGTTGCAATTCTCTTTTAAAATAATAATAATAAAGCGGTAAAAAGTTAGAATTTGCACATACGCTCAACATGTATTAAAATCAGATAAATAAGCCGAATATGATAGTTGAGCGACCGTGCTAGAACCACGGAACTCGGGAATGCCTAACACCTTCTCCCGGGTTAACATAATTCCTTACTCGGAATTCTGGTTCGCGGACTGTAATACAAAGTCAATCTTTTCCTCGATTCGGGGTTCAACCGGTGACTTGGGACACCATAAATCTCCCAAGTGGCGACTCTGATCTTAAAATAAACAAATCCCGTTTCGATTGTCCTTTAATTGGAAAAACTCCCTTATATTTATACCCTTTACGGGGTGTAGGTAAAAAGAAGGTGTGACAGCTGCTATTTGGAATGTTTCATTGATGACAAGATCTTTAATGAAAATTCTGTTAGTAAAAATACTAAGATTACTACTTTCAACATCAGTATTAATTTGATTTATACTTTTAGCAAGGAGATCATGAATAATCACTTGCAATTCCTGGACTTGGGTAATAACGGACTTGCTATCTACCATTTTGTAGTCCAAAAACTTGGCAGCAACGAATTTCTCAACCCGACATCTTCAGTTTTGTATTTCTTTTCAAGCGCTGTACATAATTCTTTTGACGTCTCCACGACACTGTAGCCATTATACAAATCGTCCTCTAGTCCGCTAAGAAAATAATTCTTGCATAGAAAATCAGAATGCCTCCACGCCTCAATCACGAGAAAGTGTTCATACTCTGGAGTTTCATCGGGCAGAACAGGAACATCTTCCTTGATGAACTTCTGCAGACTTAAAATAGTCAAGTAGAAGAACATCTTTTGCTGCTACCGCTTGAAATCTAACTCAAAAAAATTTTCGGGTTTCTCCGCCGGTGCCAACATCGGTGTTAGGCTTGTTGACGCATTGGCAGTCACCAGTGAAACATCTTTGTTCCCGTTATCATTAGTCATTTCTGTAAAAGAATGACACAAAGAAACGTTAAAATCACATAGATTTTAATCTCTAACGGAGTAAAAAAACCACAAAGGTTTTAAACTCCAAAACAGTGAATATAACACAAATATAGAATACAAATTAAATTCCTTAAGCTTGTTAGTAAATGTATTTGTAAACTAATTCTGAAAAGAAAATAGAACAACATATGAACAGAAAATGTAAAGAAACAAAAGTTAATCTGAGCCCACTGAATTCACAATGTTTCCTTAAGGAATTTAATCCACTCCTAGTACCCAAGGTTATGGATTATTTCCTCCTAAGATAGAACGAATTACATACTGGCGTAGTGGTACTTCAAACCCCAGTGTTTCAACGAACACAAAGTTCGGTAGCAAATCACACTTACTGTTGCTTTCTTTGAAGTTAAAACAATGCAGAAGAAGGAGGAGAAACTCAGAAATTCGTATAGAAAATCTGAGAGAATGGACTTGTAATTATAGCCAATGTTGGGCTGAAATCTGAAGAGGTGCAACTCTTCAGAATGACTGTTTATGCAAAACGGCCACAACATAAATGTCATAACATAAATGGCTATTTACTCAACAATAAAGAGGGAAAATAAAGAGGAAAAATTGAAGAGGGTAGTTAATTTCTGTTACCAAAATCGAAAACGGAAAAATGGAAATAGTTGGATTTTAATATTAATATTCTTGGATTTGATATTAATATTTTGTTATTAAAATGGATATTTAATAACATTTCTGTTAATATTTACTATTAACAAATAAATTTGCTCCAAAAAAGTAATCAACCAATCGATCATTTGACCTAATCCAAATTCGAATCTATTAAAAGGGATATTTAATATTTACTATTAACAAACAAATTCGGTCCAAAAAATTAATCAATCAATCGATCATTTGACCAAATCCAAATCCGAATTCGAATTAGAATCCGAAGTCGAAGTCGAAGTCGAAGCCGAAGCCGAGCCGAGCGGCGACGATGACGTGAGGCTTGCCTTCTTCTCGACTTTTTAAGAGCTAGAAGAATAACAATTGCTTATATACCCATTAAAACCTCTTTCTCTTCCAATATGAGACAATATTCCTTCATCAGTGAGGGAATCTCAAATGAAACTCAAATATTTCACTTTCCCTCTATTTCTCATTCACACTCTTTTAAGCATTATTAATGCTTAAAACCCAACATACTCTATATGATCGGAGAAATAAATAGAAACCAATCTATTTATCTATACTATATTAAAAGCACGAAGGCTCTTAATGAAATATCGTTCACCTTTTATACCCCTTTAAAAATAGAGTCTAGTGCGGATCTATGTATAAGGGACAGGGTGGTACGCCACCCGCAAGCTTTAGCCGAGACTATGCAATAGTATATATACATGTATGTGTATATAGAAGGAATGTATACAAATATTTTAAGTGGCACCCTCCATAATAAAAAGCTCAAGGTACCACTAGCCAGCACTACCATTTTCACCCAAATGGTGGGGGTTCGAACTTGGCCTCATTCTTTTAAAAGCTTTTGTTTGGTGCATTTAAGACAATTACAGGAGGATCATTTGTTTCTTCTTCTCTTTATTTAATTGCTCTTTTTTGTTTACTAATAGGTCCTATTGACTTTTTCTTTGATCTTATTAGTTAATTTTGAAATTTCTTTTCTCCTTTATTTTTCTTTAAACATTTAACAAACATAAATATAAAAAAAACTTTCACAAATTTATTCAAAGAAATCCCTATTGTTGCATTTTCCTAACTCTTGCGTGATTTATCAATAAATAAAGAAAAATTAATTGTTTTCTCCGAGACCACAATTTTGGAAATCTATTTGCAGAAGCCATAAAAAAACTTGAATAAGTTATTGTTTTAATCAATGATAAAAAATTATTTTGTTTTCAGATTGCTCTAAAGTATGGCAATTGTATATAATATCGAATGAGTTAATTTTCATAAAAAATATAAATTAAAAAATATCCATAACCTTACTTAATATTTAGAGTACTTATTAGTATAAGTTTTTTCCTTAAGTATCTAAATATAAATGATACGAGTCTTTTTTCTGGTACAAAATGCATAATCCATTTGAATTTTTATGCTTTTTTTCCAAGTTGTCATATTTCTTACGTAATCATTTTTCTCGATCGATTTGTTTATATTAACTCCAAAGACGAATAACCCGAACCGAAACCCAAATAGACCAAACCGATTAAATTTATAACCTATTTAGACAATGTAAATTGTAATATACTACATTCAAAAAAATTGGCACCCGGAGTCTCTAAATCCTGGATCCGCCTCTGCGCACTAGACAAAATAGTCATTGAATTAATTTTCTAATATATAGATTAATTATTTAATTAGTTTCCTATATCTATGAATAGTCATTTAATTATTTTCCTTATATTTAGGACTTTTGATTTTTCAATATTATCATTTAATATTTTCCTAAAATATAGTACTTTGAAATCAACTAAAATTTTAGTACTTATTAATTTTTTTTCTTTGAACTAGAATTATTTCCTTTAAATAATATTTGAACCCCTTTCCTTCTATGAATGAACGTAGAACATCATTATCGCTTTAAATTTGTTTTAAGAAGTCAATTATTATTTAAATTAAGGGTTTACCAAATAACAATGATTTTTTTGCTAAGACACTTTATATTGTATATATTTGAAGAGAACTTAATGTAAATATAAATATAATAAAGGAACTTAAAAATGTGAATGTTAGTTATAGATACTTTCAAATGCATTATGACATTTGTAATTCCCTCCATAGTTATTAGACCATCAAGCAAGGTCAATAAACAAATTTATAAAGTATAGAAAAATAAACTTTTTCATTACTTGTAATTTAGATAAAACTGTAATTTAGTTATTTTTTAATAGTTAGGACTTTAAAATCAACTGAAATTTTAATTATTAAATATTGCCTTATTTAATCATATAAGAAGTCCTAATATTAAGGACTTTAAAGTATATATATTATTTGAGAGAAATAGGAGTATTAGGTTTCTTTTCCTCGTATACCCTAACAGCAATTTCCCTTGAAAATATGTTTCACATGCATTCTCTTATCAGGCAACTTATAAGTTTTAACGAGATGTCTCTATTTTTTGTTACTATTAAAAGTAAGAGAATTTTCTTTGATATTTGTTCAATAACTCAAACACATTATTTAATAATATTTAAGTAATTTTTAAAAATTATACATTCATTGATATAGGTACACGCGCAAAGTGCATACCCTAATACTAGTTAAAGTAAATATATAGATGACCGGCCTAGATGGTATACTTTTTAATGTAATCATGAGCAACTCTGTATCTAGTCGTTCAATAAAATAAAACGAAAACTACACATATTTCCCCTAAGATTTCACCTGGTAACACATATTCCTCTCGAATTGGAATTGTCAAGTCATCCATACCTATTTAGTCAAAAGAAAATTCATTTTGATCGAACCGTCTAGTTTGCTTTGTTTATTGGTTTATTGTAGGGCATATCTCATTGCAAGATTCATCGACTGGAATCCAATTTTATCTTCATTTTATTTATTTCTATTTTATTTAGTTAGTAGAACCTTCTAACTATATATTACTCTTATACAAATCTCTTGTTTTCATCCAGGATTTTCTCTAAAGACGGGGATTCTAAATTAATTACTTATCTTATTTCTTCTTTATTAAAGATTTCTATTTTTTTCTATAAATAGAATGAGGAGTTCTTTTTGTCTTTTCAAATAAGGAAAATAAGGTATTTAGTTCCCGTATTAGTGCTTTATTTCATTTTTAATATGGGAGTCCCAAATTGGTATTGCAAATATGTTGATGTAGTATTTATATAGCCTGGGCTCTCCCACCTTAATAGCTAGCTTTTGGGGTGTAATTCTTCCTGAGTTGTATCAATGGTATAAGAGCCACCCATCGCCCTCCGTACCTACTGTGCCATGGATATTGTATGGTGACGTTGGTATTGCAGTGTTCGCCCGGTGCTAGAAAAGTCTAGCGCACAGCCGTCAGGATGACGGATCCGGATGAGTCCCACATCAGTATTGCAATGTGCTGATGTGTGATTTATATAGCACTGGGCTCTCCCGCCTTAATAATTAGCTTTTGAGAAGTGGTTCTCCTTGGGTTGTATCAATGATATTAGATCCACCCACTACCTTCCGTACCTACCGCGCCATGGATATTGGATGGTGACGTCGGTATTGCAGAGAAAAGTCTAGCGCACAGTCATCGGGACGACGGATGCGGAGTGTGGTAGTTTGTTATGGTCCATTGCAAGGTATGGACTTGAGTCCCATATCGATATTGCAATGTGATGATGTGGGATTTATATAGCCTTGGGCTCTCCCTTGGGGTGTGGTTCTCCTTGTACCAAGGTCAAGGATTCCATGAGATGTTAGTGATGTGATTGAAGAATTTGCTGAGTAATATATGAATGTAGTGTAATAGAGGAAGCAGGGACTAAATAAGTGCAATGCTGAACTCCCAGGATCCAATCTCCCGTTGGTTTAAATTGGCTCTTGCGGCTCACTGACAGTACAAGCACCATATCTGTCGAGCAATACGAAATGCATAGCGGCGAAACTCTACAAGTTCGAATGCCTTTTACAGAAATGAAATTGAGGAGATAAAAGGAATGGGAAAACTATCTTCTTTTTTCATGTAAAAGGGCACCAAAATATAAATAAAAGTTCAAGTTATGTTACCTCCTAATCTATAATGAATGTGGATTGACATTCATTGGAACAAGTTGGATTTTTGATGTTGGATTGTTGATGTCATTTGAACATAGCATTCCTTTAAGCGTTTCCCAGTTGCTTGACCTGCTTTCAAAATGGACATAGAAAGAAAACAAAACCCAAAGAGACACCTCAAAATCAGTATTAGTCAACCAGTTCAAGAGATGCAAAAGATTATTAGATGAATTCAACCAGTTCATCATCTTTTTACAATGGTAATGTTGGAAACAAGAACATGACTCTTTGCCAACTTAGCCCTCATATAACTGTTACGACCCGAAATCCGGACCCGGTCGTGATGGCGCCTCTCGTGAAGACAAGGCCAACCGACACTTCCCATTTCCAATTATTAACAGTTAAACCATAAGAAATAAATCTAAATCATGATAAGATAATCCAAAGTTAACAGATAAAGGTATAATTTGCGGAATACAACCCAATACAGTCCGATACCGGGGTGTCACTAGTCATGAGCATCTAAACAATCCGAAATACTCCAAGTCAAACTACAGAGTTTAATACAGAAACTAAGAACATGAAGAAATAAGATAGGGAAGAGCTCCGGGCTGTGAACTAAAGGCATAGTTTGCGGAATACAACCTAATACAGTCCGATACCGGGGTGTCACTAGTCATGAACATCTAAACAATCCGAAATACTCCAAGTCAAACTACAGAGTTTAAAACAGAAACTAAGAACATGAAGAAATAAGATAGGGACGAGCTCCGGGCTGTGAACGCCAACAACTACCTAAAGACTCCTCGGATCCGTCTGAGCTGGAAATGATCAGTACTCGGGAGCGAGACCAGATACGCCTGAATCTGCACACAGGGTGCACTGAGTAAAGTGAGTACTCCAACTCAATGAGTAATAATCATAAATAAAGACTGAAAGTAGGAAATCACGTAAGGCACAAAGCATGCTATAATGAAGCAGTAAAACCATTAAAAACAGTAAACCGGTGAAAGATAGGAAAAAATCCTTTAACTCAGATTTAACTTCATGAAAAGCCTTTTTCAACAATGAAGCAGGTAATTGACAGGCAATTAAGAAAATATAAACACATAAAGGTTCGCCCCTCGGGCACAATATCAACAAATTCGCCCCTCGGGCAATATCTCAGAACAATACCAGTCCCTCGGGCTAAATCTCACATCACAACGGGTACTCGCGCTCACTGGGGGTGTGCAGACTGCTAGACCCCCCTTACGGCCCAAGCGCAATATCAAGCCATCTCGTGGCGTACATCACTAGGATCTCGGCCTCATATCAATCAAGTCACCTCGTGGCGTACATATTTCAGGCCCTCGACTTCATAATCAATATCAAATGTTTCCTCACAACATAGGCCATCGGCCTTACTCAGTCAAAATCCTCACAAGCCACTCGGACAATAGTAAAACATGATTCTCGGCACAAAATATCATTTAAAAGATTATTTAAGTGTTAAAATAGAGTAAACATGGTTGAGTACGAAAACAATGAAATATATCAGGACTGAGTTCAAGTATAAAGTTAAAACAATAAGGAAATATCAATAAAAGTCCCCGAAGGGTTCAAATAGTTGGCACGAAGCCCAAATATGGCATTCAACCCAAATAATGATGATAACAAATAGATTTCAGTCAAATATGCGGTAAAATAATCATTCGGGACGGACTAAGTCACAATCACTAACAGTGCACAACCCCACGCCCGTTATCAAGCGTGTGCGTCACCTCAATATAGCACAACGATGCGCAAATCCGGGGTTTCAAACCCTCAGAACATCATTTACAATCATTACTCACCTCAAACCGGTTAAATCTCTAGCTCGCGACGCCTTTGCCCCTCGAATCGGCCTCCACTCGCATCGAATCTATCCAAAATCAGAATCACGACATCAAAATATGCTAAGGGAACGAAGCTCAAGCAAAAATAATCAATATACGACACAAATCCCGAAATCACCAAAACCTGACCCCCGTGCCCACGTCTCGGAATTCAATAATCTTTACATCAATAGATTCCTTATCTCCCCACGAGTTCATACATATCAAAAATTCTAAAATCCGACCTCAAATGGTCCTTTAAATCCTCAATCAAAGGTCTAAGTTTTCAAGCCCTAGTTCTTCAATTTTTGGCTTAATTTCCATGATTATTTAGGTGAAATTCACATTAGAATCGAGTTTTAAGTCCAAGAATCTTACCTTCAAGTGATTCCCCTTGAATCCCACTTCAATCCCCTTCAAAAGGCTCCAAAAACGACCAACAATGGAAGAAATAAACCCCAAAATCGCGGATAAGACGAGTATTTAAACATTCTGCCCAGACCTTAATTCCTTTTTCGCGAACGCGGTCAACGCCTCGCGTTCACGAAGCACAAAATGACTTTGACCAAAAAATCCTCTTATGCGAATGCGGCATGCCCATCGCGAATGTGATGGTTCCTCTAACTTACTCTACGCGAACACGCTCCCCTTCTCGTTAACGTGATGCACAAATATCCAGCACTTCGCCAACGCGTAGCCTTCCCCGCGAACGCGAAGGCTAAAATCATCTGCTTTCTCAACTAACCCTTCGCGAACGCAAAGATCTACTTGCGAACGGGAAGGTCAAATTCTCTATAACACTTCAGCAATTTTTTTGCAATTCCAAACAACATGAAATGGTCCGATTGACCACCCGAAACTCACCCGAGGCCCTCGGGACCTCAACCAAACATGCCAATATATCCCATAACCTCATTCAAACTTGTTCCAACTTTCGGAACGCTCAAAACAACATCGAAACACCAAATTCGTATCGGATTCAAGCCTAAGAATTCCAAAATCTTCTAAATTACGCTTTTGATAAAAAACCCAACCAAACCACCTCCGAATGACCTGAAATTTTGCACACACATCCCAAATGACACAAAGGAGCTACTACAACTCTCGGAATTCCATTCCGACCCTATATCAAAATCTCGCCTACCAACCGGAAATCGCCAAAATATCAACTTCGCTAATTCAAGCCTAAATCTTCTCTGAACCTCCAAAACTCATTCCGGTCACGCTCTTAAGTCCCAAATCACCTCTCGAAGTTATCCGAACCATCGGAACTCGCATCTGAGCCCTATAACACATAAGTCAATATTCTGTTGACTTTTCCAACTTAAGTTTCCTCAAAAGAGACTAAGTGTCTCAAACTTTACCAAAATCATCCCGGATTCGATCCGACCAACCTGATACCACATAACATAGATAAACAAAGCATAAAGAAGCAGAAATGGGGGAAACGAAGCGGTAACTCATGAGACGACTGGCCAGGTCGTCACATCCTTCCGAACTTAAACAAATGTTCGTCCTCAAACGAGTCAGGAAACATACCTGAAGCCTCAAACAGGTGATGATATCTGCTCTGCATCTCCCGCTCGGTCTCCCAGGTAGCCTCCTCCACGGGTCGACCTCTCCACTGCACTTTCACTGAAGCTACATCCTTTGACCTCAACTTTCGAACCTGACGACCCAAAATAGCTACTGGCTCCATATCATAAGTCAAATCATCATCCAACTGAACCGTGCTGAAATCCAAACATGAGACGGATCCCCAATATACTTCCGGAGCATAGAAACATGAAATACCGGATGCACACTCGACAAGTTGGGTGGCAAAGTAAGCTCATAAGCCACCTCCCCAATCCTCCGAAACACCTCAAAAGGCCCAATGAACCGAGGACTCAATTTACCTTTCTTCCCAAATCTCATAACACCCTTCATGGGCGAAACCTTCAACAGAACCTTCTCTCCAACCATGTAGGACACATCTCGAACCTTCCTATCAACATAACTCTTTTGCCTCGACTGCGCGGTACGAAGCCTCTCCTGAATCACCTTCACCTTTTCTAAAGCATCCTGCACCAAGTCTGTTCCCAATAGCCTAGCCTCACAGGGCTTGAACCAACCAACTGGAGATCTACACAGCCTCCCATACAAAGCCTTATATGGAGCCATCTGAATACTCGACTGGCAGCTGTTGTTATAAGCAAACTCTGCAAGCAGTAGAAATTGATCCCATGACCTTCCGAAATCAATGACACAAGCACGCAACATGTCCTCCAATATCTGAACAGTGCGCTCGGACTGCCCGTCCGTCTAAGGGTGAAAAGCGGTGCTCAACTCAACCTGAGTACCCAACTCTCGCTGCACGGACCTCCAAAACTGCAAAGTAAACTGAGTGCCCCTATCTGAAATGATGAAAACTGGGACGCCATGCAAACGAACAATCTCCCCGATATAAATCTCTGCCAAACGCTTTGAAGAATAGGTAGTACACACAAGAATGAAGTGCGCAGACTTGGTCACCAATCCATCACCCAAATAACATCGAACTTCTTCAAAGTCCGTGGAAGTCCAACTACAAAGTCCATAGTGATCCTCTCTCAATTCCACTCCGGAATATCCATCCGCTGAAGCAAGCCACCCGGTCTCTAATGCTCATATTTCACCTGCTGACAATTGAGACACCGAGCTACAAATCCCACAATGTCTTTCTTCATTCTTCTGTGCTGCCTCAAATCCTGATACATCTTCGCGGCACCCAGATGAATGGAATACCGCGAACTATGGGCCTCCTCCAGAATCAACTCCGAAGCCCATCCATATTGGGCACACAAATCCGGCCCTGCATCATCAACACCCCATCATCACCAATGGTCACATCTCTGGCATCATCATGTTGAACTCTATCCTTAAGGACAAGCAAATGTGGATCATCATATTGGCGCTCTCTGATGCGATCATATAAGGAAGACCGAGAAACCACACAAGCCAATACCCGACTGGGCTCCGAAATATCTAACCTCACGAACCGATTGGCCAAGGCCTGAACATCAACCACAAGAGGTCTCTCCCCAACTGGAATATATGCCAAACTCCCCATACTCACTGCCTTTCGGTTCAAAGCATCGGCCACTACATTGACCTTCCCAGGATGGTACAATATAGTGATGTCATAATCCTTAATCAACTCTAACCACCTCCGCTTCCTTAAAGTGAGATCCTTATGCTTGAACAAGTGCTGGATGCTACGATGATTAGTAAACACCTCACAAGACACACCATACAAGTAATGCCTCCAAATCTTCAACGCGTGCACAATGGCAGCCAACTCCAAATCATGAACGGGGTAGTTCTTCTCATGGGGCTTCAACTGACGAGAAGCATAAGCAATAACTCTACCCTTCTACATCAAAACACAACTAATACCAACTCTCGAAGCATCACAATACACGGTATATGAACCTGAAGCTGATGGCAAAACTAACATTGGAGCTGTGGTCAAAGCTGTCTTGAGTTTTTGAAAGCTCTCCTCACACTCGTCCGACCATACAAATGAAGCACCCTTCTGAGTCAACTTGGTCAAGGGTGATGCGATAGATGAGAATCCCTGAACAAACCGGCGATAATAGCCTGCCAAAACAAGAAAGCTGTGAATCTCTATGGCTGAGGACGGTTTGGGCCAACTCTAAACCGCCTCTATCTTCTTCGGATCAACCTGAATACCCTTGATGGACATCACGTGCCCCAAGAAAGCCACTGAACTGAGCCAAAACTCACACTTAGAGAATTTTGCATAGAGCTTCTCCTCCCTCAATCTCTGCAACACAACTCTCAAATGCTCCGTGTGCTCCTCCTGACTACGCGAATACACCAGAATATCATCTATGAAGACTATGACAAACGAATCGAGATAAGGCCGGAACACGTTGTTCATCAAATGCATGAATGTTGCTGGGGCATTGGTCAGCCCAAAAGACATTACCAAGAACTCATAATGACCATATCGGGTCCTGAAAGCTGTCTTAAAAATATCCGAGTCCCTGATCTTCAACTGGTGATAACTTGAACGGAGATCAATCTTGGGGAACACTCTCGCTCCCTGAAGCTGGTCAAACAAATCATCAATGGGAGGCAAAGGATACTTGTTCTTAATTGTTACCTTATTCAATTGCCTATAATCGATGCACATCCTCATAGTGCCATCATTCTTCTTCACAAATAGAACCGGCGTACCCCAAGGTGACACACTAGGCCGAATGAACCCCTTATCGAGGAGTTCCTAAAGCTGCTCTTTTAACTTTTTCAACTCCGCTAGTGCCATACGATACGGCGGGATAGAAATGGGCTGAGTGCCCGGCACCAGGTCAATACCAAAATCAATATCCCTGTCCGGTGGCATGCCCGGCAGGTCTGAACACATCAGAAAAATCCCTCACAACTGGGACATAATCAATATTGGGAGTCTCAGTTCCGACATCCCTCACAAAGGCTAGATACGAAAGACATCCCTTCCCAACCATACGTTGGGCCTTCAAGAATGAGATCATTCTACTGGGAACATAATCAGTCAAACCTCGCCACTCAATCCGTGGCACACCCGGTATAGTCAATGTGATTGTCTTGGCATGACAGTCCAGAATAGCACGACATGGAGATAATCAATCCATGCCCAAAATGATATCGAAATCCACCATACACAATAGTAAAAGATCCACTCGGGTCTCCAGACCCCCAATAGTCACCACACACGACCGGTACACACGGTCTACAACAGCAGTATCGCCCACTGGAGTAGGTACATAAACAGGTGAAATAAGAGACTGACGGGGCGTATCCAGATAATGGGCAAAGTATGATGACACATAAGAAAAGGTGGAATCGGGATCAAATAATACAGAGGCATCTCTGTGGCAAACTGAAACAATACCTGAAATCACGACATTTGAAGCAGCAGCATCTGGTCTACCCGAAAGAGCATAGAAACGGGCCTGACCACCACCTGATTGACCTCCCCCTCTAAGGCGACCCCTGACTGACTGACCTCCACCCCTAGCTGGGTGGGTGGGTGGTGAAGTAACTGGAGCAGAAGTCGAGGGCTGACCCCTCTGCTGAGACGGACCATCATGAAGACGAGGACACTGCCTCCTCATATGCCCAAACTCTCCACACTCATAACAACTCCCCGGTGCTGGAGATGGGTATTGAAGGGAAACCCTGGCACCAGAATGACCAGTAGAAGGACCTGGCATGGAAGAACCCTGCACTGATGGAACACGGAACGAACTCTGGGCTGGAAGGGCATTGAGTGATGAGTGGCCCTGATGAGAACTGTGAGAACCATGACTCGATGATACCCCACGATAACTGGGAGAGCTGAATGAGCCTGCCTAAATGGACGGCCTCTGCCCTGCTGGAATTGAGCCCTCGAAGGAGCACTACTAAAGCTACCAGATCCCCGAGGCCTCTTGGCCTCCTTCTCCTCTCGCTCCTGGCGGCAAACCGACTCAATCTCACGGGCGATGTCAACAACCTCCTCGAAGGTAGCACCTGTCACCCTCTCCCTAGTCATGAGAATCCAAAGCTGATATGTGAGGCCATCAACAAACCTCCTGATCCTCTTTCGATCTGTGGGAACCTACCAAACCGCATGACGGGCTAACTCGGAGAACCGCATCTCATACTCCGTCATAGTCATCTCTCCCTGACGCAACTGCTCAAACTGCATGCGCAGCTCCTCTCGGTGGGACTGTGGCACATACTTCTCCAGAAAGAGAACAGAGAACTGCTGCCAAGTAAGGGGCACTGCACCAACCGGCCTACGCCTCTCATACGTCTCCCACCAAGTGAAGACAGCTCCAGAAAACTGATAGGTAGTGAAAGAGACCCTGCTGGTCTCCAGAATACCCGTTGTACGAAGCATCCCCTAACACTTGTCCAAGAAACCCTAGGTATCCTCGCCATCTGCACCACTGAAGGTCGGAGGCTGAAATCTACCAAATCTCTCCAACCTACGCTGCTCGTCCTCTGGCATAGCAGGAACTACATAGTCCTGAGCAGCTGCAACGGGCTGGGCTGGTTGTGCCCCCGGTGTTTGAAGTCCCTACACGACCTGCTCAGGTGTGCCAGCGGCGGGAGTCTGATTGCCTCCCCCGGCCTGAGAAGTAGCTGCGGCTATAGTGGCTAAAACCGCCTGAGCTAGGCCAGTGCAAACTGATAAGATCTGAGCCAAGGCCTCCTGAAGACCCGGAATCATAATGGGCACAGCTGGTGCCTGAGTTGGTGTTGTTGGAGCATCCACAACTGGGACCTGATCTTGAACTGGGGTGGCTGGTGGATGTGCAGGTGCTGCCTTAGCTGCTGTACGGGCCACACCTCTGACCCTACCGCGACCACGACCGCGTCCTCGGCCTCTCGTGGCCACAGCTGGTGGTACTGGTGGTCGTCCATCCTGACCGGTAGCGTGTGTCCTCACCATCGATGAGAGAATAGAATAATAGAAGTTTAGTACTCGGATCAACAAATTCGCATGACAAGAATTTCAAGAATATGAAGTTTTTTCCTAAAGCATCTGCAGCCTCTCGAGGATAAATACAGACGTCTCAGTACCGATCCACGAGACTCTACTAAACCTGCGCATGACTCGTGAGACCTATGTAACCTAGGCTTTGATACCAACTTGTCATGACCTGAAACCCATACCCGGCCATGATGGCGCCTCTCGTGAGGACACGGCCAGCCGACACATCCCATTTCTAATTATTAACAGTTAAACCATAAAAAGTAAATCTAAAGAATGATAAGATAATCCAAAGTTAACAGATAATAGCATAATTTGTGGAATACAACCCAATACAGTCCGATACTGGGGTGTCACTAGTCATGAGCATCTAAACAATCCGAAATACTCCAAATCAAACTACAAAGTTTAATACAGAAACTAAGAACATGAAGAAATAAGATAGGGAAGAGCTCCGGGCCATGAAAGCCAACATCTACCTAGAGACTCCTCGGATCCGCCTGAGCTGGAAATGATGAGTACTCGGGAGCGGGACCAGACACGCCTGAATCTGCACACAGGGTGCAATGAGTAATAATCATAAATAAAGGCTGAAAGCAGGAAATCACGTAAGGCACAAAGCATGCTATAATGAAGCAATAAAACCATTAA
The DNA here is from genome assembly GCF_000393655.2 of Nicotiana sylvestris. Lineage (NCBI taxonomy): Eukaryota > Viridiplantae > Streptophyta > Magnoliopsida > Solanales > Solanaceae > Nicotiana > Nicotiana sylvestris. The sequence goes on along the minus strand of NC_091063.1, from coordinate 22,487,293 downwards.
AAATAGTAAACCGGTGAAAGATAGGTAAAAATCCTTTAACTCAGATTTAACTTCATGAAAAACCTTTTTCAACAATTAAGCAGGTAATTGACAGGTAATTAAGAAAAGATAAACACATAAAGGTTCGCCCCTCGGGCACAGTATCAACAAATCCGCCCCTCGGACAACATCTCAGAACAATCCAGCCCCTCAGGCTAAATCTCACATCACAAGTGGGTACCCGCGCTCACTAGGGGTGTGCAGACTCCTAGACCCCCCTTACGGCCCAAGCGCAATATCAAGCCATCTCGTGGCGTACATCACTAGACTCTCGACCTCATATCAATCAAGCCACCTCGTGGCGTACATATCTCAGGCCCTCGGCCTCATAATCAATATCAAATATTTCCTCACAACATAGGTCCTCGTCCTTACTCAGTCAAAATCCTCACAAGCCACTCGACCAATAGTAAAACATGATTTTCAGGCCAAAATATCATTTAAAAAATCATTTAAATTCTTGAAACAGAGTAAACATGGCTGAGTACGAAAACAGTGAAATATATCAGGACTGAGTTCAAGTATAAAGTCAAAACAGTGAGGAAATATCAATAAAAGTCCCCGAAGGGTTCAAATAGTTGGCACGAAGCCCAAATATGGCATTCAACCCAAATAATGATGATAGCAAGATTTCAGTCAAATATGCAGTAAATAGCCATTCGGGACGGACTAAGTCACAATCCCCAACAGTGCACGACCTCACGCCCATCATCAAGTGTGTGCGTCACCTCAATATAGCACAACGATGCGCAAATCTGGGGTTTCAAACCCTCAGAACATCATTTACAATCATTACTCACCTCAAATCGGTCAAATCTCTAGCTTGCAACGCCTTTGCCCTCGAATCGGCCTCCACTCGCGTCGAATCTATCCAAAATCAGAATCACGACGTCAAAATATGCTAACGGAACGAAGCCCAAGCAAAAATAATCAATATACAACACAAATTCCGAAATTACCAAAATCCGACCCCCGGGCCCACGTCTCGGAATTCGATAATTTTTACATCAATAGATTCCTTATCTCCCCACGAGCTCATACATATCAAAAGTTCTGAAATCCGACCTCAAATGGTTCTTCAAATCCTCAATCAAAGGTCTAAGTTTCCAAGCCCTAGTTCTTCAATTTTTGGCTTAATTTCCATGATTATTTAGGTGAAATTCATATTAGAATCGAGTTTTAAGTCCAAGAATCTTACCTCCAAGTGATTCTCCTTGAATCTCTCTTCAATCCCCTTCAAAAAGCTCCAAAAACGACCAACAATGGAAGAAATAAACCCCAAAATCGCGGACAAGACGAGTATTTAAACATTCTGCCCAGGCCTTAATTCCTTCTTCACGAACGCGGTCAACGCCTCGCGTTCGCGAAGCACAAAATGACTTTGACCAAAAAATCTTCTTACGCGAACGCGACATGCTCATCGCGAACGCGATGGTTCCTCAGACTTACTTTACGTGAACGCTCTCCCCTTCTCGCGAACGCGATGCACAAACATCCAGCCCTTCGCGAACACGGAGCCTTCCTCGCGAACGCGAAGGTCAAATTCTCTGCAACACTTCAGCAATTTTCTGCAATTCCAAACAACATGAAATAGTCCGATTGACCACCCGAAACTCACCCGAGGCCCCCGAGACCTCAACCAAACATGCCAACATATCACATAACCTCATTCAAACTTATTTCAACCTTCAGAACGCTCAAAACAACATCGAAACACCAAATTCGCATCGGATTCAAGCCTAAGAATTCCAAAATCTTCTAAATTACGCTTTTGATCAAAACCCCAACCAAACCATCTCCGAATGACTTGAAATTTTGCATACACATCCCAAATGACACAACAGAGATACTGCAACTCTTGGAATTTCATTTCGACCCCTATATCAAAATCTCGCCTACCAACCGGAAATCGCCAAAATATCAATTTCGCTAATTCAAGCCTAAATTTACTCTGAACCTCCAAAACTCATTCCGATCACGCTCCTAAGTCCCAAATCACTCCCAAAGCTATCCGAACCATCAGAACTCACATCCGAGCCCTTTAACACATAAGTCAACATCCGATTGACTTTTCCAACTTAAGCTTCCTCGAAAGAGACTAAGTGTCTCAAATCTTACCAAAATCATTCCGGATTCGATCCGACCAACCCGATACCACATAACACGGATAAACAAAGCATAAAGAAGCAGAAATGGGAAAAACAGAACGGTAAATCATGAGACGATTGCCCGGGTCGTCACAGTAACATACACAGAACAAAAACAACATAGCAAGATGAGAGAATTAAAGTCTTTGCTTGTAGTGATGGTGTATATTCACAATGTGTTGTAGCATAGTAAAGCAAATTCACGCCAAAACAATCTTTTCAGTTTTTAAAAAATTAAAACGAAAGGAGAAGACAGCCAACCATGTTACGGATCCTTGTTGGTGAATGTTCTAACCCTAGACATCTGGTGGCTCAATACTGAACGTTCATCATAGCATCCTGATTTTTTGAGAAAATATAACAAAATATAAGAAACAATTTTGGTTAAAGTTGGATACATGGCCTAAGTATAACAGAGAATACAGTATACAAGTGCCTTTTATTTACTTTCTCTGGGAAGAAATGCAGGTTCCGGTGACCACTGCTTCACCAAGTACTGAATATCATACTTGGGAGCAACCACCAAATGTCCCCAAGGCAAGAGATGAGAATCTCCAGAAAAGCAGTAGAGTTACCTAAAACAAGATGATATCTGAGGTACGCCTCAATATTGAAAAGAGCAAAAACACGAAAGGGTGAAAATCTCGGCTAATGTATTTTTTTGGGGGGTAAGCAAACCCATTGCTAGTGGTTGGTACCAGAGGTTGCTGACATTTATCTTACAAGCTCTCTGTTTAATTTCTGAGTGGATGAATGCTTGAAGAATGGAAACCACAGAGCAAGATGTCTATATTATTGAACTTTGATCTATTCCGTGCATCCTTACATTGCAGGTAAGTAAGATATACTATTTAAAATAAGTAGTATCAATAATTGGATAGAGTCTCAGCCTTCACGAGCATTGATTTCGAAAAATAAGTTCAGCATCAACATGACTACACAATCAAATCCATCTATGGTCGTTAATGACTTTGGCGAATATAATCACAGATGCATGCAGACACACACATTCGCACACATAGAGTGAGGAGAGAAAAGGGGGAGGGTTGGGCTAAGAATCTAAAAAGAACAGCAGAAACCGTATCCATCTTGCATTACTTTCACCACCACCACAGTGTATTCCCATAAGAGGGGTCTGGGGAGGGTAGTATGTACGCAGACATTACCCCTACCTTATGAAGGTAGAGAGCCTGTTTTTGAAAGAACCTCGGCTCAATAAAAAAATATCACAGCAGTTATGACAAAGAACAATGGAAAACGAAATTCTAACAACAGCCAACTAACTTTCACCACGAATACTTAAAAATCAACAGAAAAGAATTCTTGTCCAACTCTAGAAATATAACTTCAGCTAATCTTTTTGCATAGGAAACTTGATATATTTTCAATTAGTTCAGAGATTTTTTATGCTTAAGTTTTACCGCAGTGACAAAAGTAGTTGAAATTCAGAAAAAAATCCACTCAGAACACCATATATCAGACAGTATATCTGGACACAGACATTTACAAGGCTAACTTAGAAAAACACATACTTGAAAATACATGTCACTTTAAAAATGAAGACTCACCTTAAGAACGATTTCCATACTCTACGTGAATACCAAAATGAAGCATTCCATCTGGAGATAGATCACCACTGCTAATCAAGCTTGATGAATATGGCCAACTGAAATTCATTCAAGCTAAGGATGTGGGGAAGCAGACCTCACAACTCAATCAGCTAGAACTCAGAAATTGAGTCATTCTGTGGCTGGGCAGTTGCGCGGTCCATCACAAAACAACAGATGAGGTAACAAAGAGAGACTGCAGAGCTGGTCCACTTATTATTTTTCACATAGATCTTCCTCTCTACCACAATTTGTTTCATTTCGGGGGTCGGGTTGAGGGAAGGATTTGCTTTATAATTATTATCCTCCATGTTCTTCACCAGCGTATTTTCTCAGGAAGCAATATTTCTTTGTTTCACCAACTACAAAGTTTTCTACTGCTAATATAAAAGGATCAGCTACTTATATGAAAGACACAAACTATACAGTATGAATGTATGATGATGTTATTCTTCCTCTGTTGCTAAATATTCCCACAGCTAATTCATCTGCTTTACTGCTTAATCTATTACTTCCTCCATTTTCCCTGCAATTTGCCGCTACTGATGATGAAAATTGTGTGCACATCTCATAATCCTGAGGCATCAAAAGTAGTCCTAGTGATAGTGCAGAAAGATGACACATACACACATACCCAAACAAATACAGGAAAATCTCCAATGTGCTAACTGTAATGAACTCATAAATGACTCGATGAAGCTGAGCAAGTATAATTTTTTATTATAATTCCAACTTTCTTTATACAAAAAGGGTAAAATAAAAACAAAAAAATTGCAAAGAAAACTAGATCAAGAGATGGGAGAATAACTCAAGATCAGATCCAATGTTTGTGTTACAGATTACAAATACAGATACAATCTTTCTTAATACAGATCGTATCATGACTCAGTAGTAGCCTAATCTACACATAATCTAAAAAAAACCCATTTTTTTGTTTCTCAATATCCACCATTTGGGTTTTACATCATTTTTTCCCGAGGAAAATTTGAAGGAAAAAAAAAAAGTAAGCAGCTTTAACAAAGAAAACTTAAAAAAAAAAAAAAAAGCTTTTTTTTTCCTTTTTTTTCTTCATCATCAAATTGATTAACAACAACATACATCACCGTAACAGAAGAGTAATTAGAGACATAAAGCGGTGACATGTAAATCATCAGCATCAACATCATCTGATGGAGGGGGCAGATTCAGATCGAACGGCAGAGGTTGTTTGGGCAGAAACGACGACGTCTGATCTGCATCACAACGATCATCCACCACCGACGAGGACGAATCACAATCGCTCCGGCAATCTTCCGGCGGAAGAACCGGGCGAGGGATTTTCATCCGGGTCAGCTTATTACCCGATCCACGAGGCCCACTAGAAGATTCCAACGTGCTGCTCATGCTGCTAGAAGCCGGTCTCGAATTAGGAAAAAGCTCAAATTGATTCGATCCATAAGGATTATTATCCTGTTGTGTTGTTATAGCTGCTAAATTAGGGAAATTAGTTTTGGCTTTAGGTCCACGGAGAGCGCGTGCAGCATCGTCGTAAGCGCGTGCAGCATCTTCAGCTGTATCGAATGTGCCAAGCCAAACTCGAGTCTTTTTTATCGGATCTCTAATCTCTGCAGCAAATCGGCCCCATGGCCGTTTACGGACGCCCCGATAACGAGGTGGGTCGGCTTCGGGTTGTTTCAGGAGGTCGGATCCTCGTCTATTTACCTCCGCTGACTTCCGATGGCGCATCGCCGATTGATTAAAATCAACTTTTTGGCGTAAAGATTTGATCTTTAGCTATTATCGCCGTTGTGGGGATTTTTCAATTTTCTTGCCGGCTATCCATAAGAAGATGATTTTGAAATTAGGTTTTGCTAAATTTGGATTGGGAGATCTGTTTGGGGGAACACGGGGGCGGAGAAATGGGGAGGGGGGTGTATGTTGAAGAGGGCAAATGGGCAATGGAGAAAGGGGGGATTCATCCCCTGGCCTGATTTTTTTTGCTATTTTTTTATTTTTATAAATAATGTAATTTGGTGGATATGGAATTATGCCATGGATCCAAATGAAAATTACAACTATCACCAAAGATTACCACACCAAAGATTACGATGAGAATAAGATTCTTCTATACTAAAAAGTAGAAAATGTTCTCGTTTAACAATCTTACGTGATATGAATTTAAATTTACTAGTCTTAGTATAAAATTTTAAAAAATCACTTAAACAATAATTTGCTTGAGTTATAAATAAGATTAAATAAAAAATATATGTTCATGAAAATGTTGAATGTTGATTTTTAGTCGTAATTTTCATTTTGCGTTTGTGGCGTTCAATTTAATTTTTTCTACATCGTAATGTCATATTTATTATGTATTAGTTAAATTTATTTTGGAGTTCAGAAGACTAAATTTTGAAAGAAAATCCGCATTATGACTCACATTTTAAGAATAACTTCAAACATTTTTTCGTGTTATGATTGTTATTTCCTTTTTAAAATATAATTTAGCAGATTTTTTTTAATTTACTCTTAAAATAATAATAAAATCATTAAAGACAAATATGCCATAGTTTCGGTCTAAAAATGCTTGTGTCGCTAGAAAAATAAAATATACGACAGACAAAATTTCTTTTGAATAAATATTTTAATTGACTTCAAAATCTTTATATGAGTATTGGTCATTCATATGGTGTATTATAAGAAAAGAATTATTATAAAGTAAAATCTTAATTAATTTAAAGGCACAAATTTTAGACTTTCTATCTATTAAGGAAAGATTTAGTAATTATATTTTTAGTTGTTTTCAATGTCCTAAATATTAGGAAAAATATTAAATGACTGCTTTGTCTGGTGTGAACTCTATTTTTAAAGAGTAAAAAAAGCGAATAACATTTTGCTAAAACCATTCATAATTTAGAAAAGATTTGAATTAGATTTTTAGCTAACTAATTAATTCAAAGATTTAATAATTTATTGTCAACATTAAAGGAATAATTTATTTCCTTGTTGATTTAAATTATTAATATTGTTCATCTCCAATTTTAAATATTTAACTATAATATAATTTTATTCACTAAAATTATATTCCTATAGCATGTAGGCGGAAGAATCGATTTGAAAAGGAGTTAAAAACGCAAAGAAACGCAAATCCTTTACTTCTTTCCCTTTCATTTGTTTTTCTTTATTTCCTTATTCTGAAAATTAATATTAGAAAAAATAAACATGGAATGTTTTGTTACCTTCTTAGGGAAGTGTTTGTATATAGTAAAGTTTTAATCGATTTCCAAATGTAGAACTTTCTACATATTCAGATAGGGAATATATTTTAAACCAAAATTTTAGTTGATTTAAAACTCCTAAAAATTATGGAAAAACTTAAATTACAATTTTGTCCTACATAAAATCTACTTTTAGAGGGTAAAAAATGCGAACGACATTTTGCTACGGGTTTTCGTGCTTTTAATATAATATAAATATAAATATAAATATAGATTCAGTGCCCAATATAAGTATCAAACAACAAGTAAATGACTAAAAAGAACTACGACTAAATAACTAATTTTGTCCTTATATTTTGTCCTCGATGTTTAATTTTCCAATATATGTAAAATAAACTTATGCAAAAATAACTAAATGTTTATGCTCTTACATAAATCAAAAGTATAAAGATCTTGAGGACAATTAGCATAAAAGATGAGTATAAAATAGAAACAGTGGAAAACGTTACGTAAATTTATATAATTATATTTATATTATATTAAAAGCACGAAAATCCTTAGAAATATTGTTCGTTTTTTTACCTTTTAAAAATAAAGTTTACATTAGGCAAATTTATAATTTAATTATTTTTCTAATATTTAGAACTTTAAAGTCGACTAAAATTGTAGTTATTAATACTTTCTTTATTTTAATTAGGTAAAATTTCCTAATATTTAGAAATTTAAATTGAGTAATATTCTACTTAGGATCCTCGAACCCGATATAATTTTAGTTCCATTACGTGAGAGATTTTTATGTAATTTCTTTTCATCTTATGCTTTTTCCAAGTAAAAAAGAAAGTATGGGACACCTTATTTGGTCGCCCCTTTTTAACTAGTACCCGCTTTGTTTTTTCGTTTGCATCCGTACCCGTTTTTGTTAAAAATATTTTAAAAAGATGATTTTGCCCTTCTTTAGTAAATGACTACTTTCTCTCCAAGTATATTCCATATTGTCTCTTGTCTCTGTCTCTATCTCGCCTTCTTCATGTTTTTGATTTGTTCTTCTCTGAATTCAAACGTATTTCGGTATTTCATTCTTCTTGATTTTGCAACTGTTTCTTCGCCAACAATATTAAACATAATCTGAGGTACGATTTTAATGGTTTCTTTTGTATATTGCATTATATATTCTTACCTTATTAAAGTTACACGAAATACAAAAAAATTCTTTTGCTATTTCGCTTTCAAATTACAAAAGATAATTTCTTTTTCCCGGGAATCCTCGAACCCGTTATAATTTTTAGTTCCATTACGTTTAGAGATTTTTATATAATTTCTTTTCATCTTATGCTTTCTCCGAAGTACTAACAAATGGGCCATTAATTCGTTTAGTATTTTCCTTTTTAATTATAATTTAACATTGCTATATTATTTGGCTAAAAAGTGAATAATCACTATAACTTTAATAAGAATAACAAAATTGGATGGAACTTCGTATAAAAGATTGAAAACAAAGATTTATTACTCTCTTTGGTCCATAATGAGTAACTTTTTGGTCTTTGGCACATCCCTTATATTATACCCCATGTTTTCGTAGGTAAGAGTATATCGTAATTCAATTAATGTAAGCTCGATAATGAAATCGTCTTTGAAAGTACATAAAGTAAGTTAATAATACTATCTTGGAGATTACAAATATTTAATATCGTGAATAACAAGTACCAAGAGGGTTAGAAAGCTTAGATGATAAACGAATTGAAGAAAATAAGTTTCGTCGAAAGTCGACATGTTTGGAATGTTATAAAATGTACTTTTGGGGTGATACTAGAGTGCTTAACATGAGAGTTATTTTAGTCATATGATAGTCGTGTGTTACGTTTTTAAGTCAAGCGTATTGTGGAACAAAAGTTGGCAAAGGTCATTACAAGTTACATTTATAAATGTGCTAAAAATTAGGTCAAATGTAGTTGAGCTTTTATCCAAATATACTTAGAATTACGGGGTGATCTACCTACCAAATTGAATATCTTCGAGTCTAGTTTCTAACGTATTAAACCGTTTGTCTATATGATATCAGATTAAAGAGATATTTGCATTTTTGCGAGACTGCGCCAAGAAGCTCTCAACGGGACCCCACATAGGCGGTTGAGATATATTGATATACATAAGACGCCTCAACCCCTTTTTAACTCATTCTTTTTCAGTATCTTCAGACCTTAGACATCTTAAAACACTCTCTCAAGGTTCTCTCATGATCCAAGACCCAAACAAAGGGCAAACAACACAAATCAAGTGTCGGGAATCCCATCGCGCTAGTAAGTTTCTTGTTCTTCTTATTGTTGCTGATTTTTGGGTGGTTCCAGCTCGTGTGGGAGGTTATTTAAGTGGTTTAAATTCTATAAAATACTCTTCCATAGTTTTCATATCAACCCTAGGTTATTTCAAGTCTTGCAAATGGATTACACCATATTTAAACATCAAAAGTTAGTTCTAGTGAAGAACAACACCTCTTTGGGTTTGTATTGTCATTGAGGATAGTTATGGGATGTGTTTGGCTTGAAATTTCAAGTTTTTGCTACTGGCGAAGGTGAGTATAATAGCCCACTAATTATGCCTAAGCTTGCTTGTATGTTGGTTAAGTTGTTAGGATGAGAAACTACAAGACAATACTTGGATTAGCTTAAATCACTTCTATGGTGTCGTATTACCATTGAGGGCTATTGTAAGCTAAATATAATTTGTATTTTGGCTTGAAGCTAATGTAGTAGGTATGTGTATTGTATTGTTGCATGTTCTTAAGGTTATTTTGATGTTGATTAAGTTAAATGGATGGACTAGACATGAACTAGTGAATAAAATTGATAATTAAAGATAGTTGGAGTTGTGGATTGTTTCCTTTGTTATAAATATATGATATAAGGATGGAATCATTGATGAATGACTTTATTATCATGTTAATGATGTTGTTAAGTTAATTTAAGAAGTCTATAACGGGTGATATGATTTATATGGATTCCAATCGGAGTTTGTCGCTCGTCGTGAAGTAGTTGTGACTTGTTGTTGTTATATGGTGTCTTGTTATTGATATTTATATGTTGCTAGATTTCTCTGGTTGTTATTGTTGGTATATGCTATTGGAGGAGTCCCTTGTTACAGGGGAGATGCTGCTCGAATTTACATAAACAAGCTACTAGCTTAAGTTACAAACTTAGCCTTTGCTCAACACTGACTTTGAATCTCCTTATGCTATGATAGATTGAGTTGACTTGTTTGAGGAGTTGCTTGGAAGCTATTAAGGACTCAAAGTGGTTAAGGTATGTTGAGGCACTTTCTTATTTCTCCTGGCATGATCTAAAGTGAAACGAACATAAACGATATGCTATTTCATAACGGATCTACTTCTAACAACTAAGGTTGTCCATGTTGTTCTTTCCTTATAAAGTTATTCTAAGCATGTATGTATGCTACTTGAATTCTATTGAGATTCGTATTGATGGTATGACGTCCATAACATTAATAGAAGTTGTATACGTCACTCCAGAAGGTTTAGAACGTGATTCCATGAATCCAACATATATTATATATGTATCTACTTTACTCTACCGAGTTGCGCTATAGTCAGCCGGGTACGTTTTTACCGAGTCCTCTTCGAGGCTAGGTACAATATGATGGTGATGATACCCACAGATGCATATGTTTATAAAAGTTTATGTATATATATGTATCATGCATTTCATGTCAGTATCCCTCAGCGGCACTCATATGTTATAGGTTGTATCTCCTATATCTCTCTTTGCATTACTATTCTTATTTATGCTTTCCTGCCTTACATACTCGGTACTTTATTCGTGCTGACGTCCTTTTTGCCTAGAGACACTGCGTTTCATGCCTGCAGGTCCCGATAGACAAGTTGACAATCCTCTTAGTAAGCTATTAGCTCAGCAGAAGGTATTGGTGCACTCCACTTGCTCTGGAGTTGCCTATTGGTCAGTATGATTTGGACATGTATTGATTAGTATGACGGGCCCTATCCTGACCTTTATGATATTTATGTACTCTTAGAGGTTTGTATATGGATATCATGTATATGGATACTTGTATGGCCTTTTCGGTCTATGTTTTGAGTGTACAAATGATCATGTCAGTCTTATAGGCCCGTATGTCACAGTAATAAGTTTTCTATATCATGTTGGGTCGTCATATGTATAACATTCCCTTATGTTTTATTCTGGTTATCTCATGATGGCCCTTCTAGCTCATTTATCCATGATGGTGTGACAAGAAAGATGTTACATTAGTACTCGGTTGAGTAAGGTATCGGGTGCCCGTCACGACTCTCCGATTTGGGTTGTGATAGAAGTGGTATCAGAGCAGTTCTATCCTAAGGAGTCTACAAGCCATGTCTAGTAGAGTTTTGTTTATGGGTGTGTTGTGCACCACACTTATAAGTAGGAGGCTACAGGGCATTTAGGACTGCCATTCTTTCTTTTTACTCTAGATCGTGTGGTAAACCTCAGTTGTAAGAAATCAAACTCCTAAATTCTATTATTCATAATACAACGACACCTTCATCAAGAAAGATAGTTGGTAAGAGATTGAACGTGGTTGTGAAAGAGTTGAGTCAAAGGAACTCGATTTTACATCATGCTTATGATGAGTAAAGGTGAGGTCTTCTGTAGATCATATGTATACTAAGATGTGTAAACTTCTTCATAAGAATCCCTATGGCATAAATATCTATCCATCATATGGTAAAAAGCAACGAGAGAATCAGAAGATAGATACAAGTTTCAACAAATAAAAGAAGCAAGGTGAAGAAGGGTACGAGGTACCCAGTTAGTGAAGATTATCAGTTTTTACAATTCAGGCAAAAAAATATAGGTATTCTAAGTTACCTTCAACAGTAACAGGGGTATGTACAATTGGCCACATCCATCTTTAGTTATGTCCCATGGGAGCTAATAGATATATCTTAAGAGAAGAGTGGGATATCAGGATCCATATGGGATTAGAGTAACCCAAAATGGTGGATGGATTATTATCATTATCTAAAAAATTTGAAGGATAGTGCAAACGTGGTATCGGTTCTCTTTGTGAGGCATTCAGATGGTGCACTATAGAATAGTCGATCAGATATAAAATACTAGAATGTTCAAAAATTTTAGAAGTTAAGCAGCAAAATCTTGGAAGCGGTAAATATTTACCTTATTATGACTCTTGCCCCTTAAAAAAATATAGAGAATGTTAGGCATCCCGAAGAGCCAGTGAGATGAAGCAAGGGAGCTAAAAGTGAAAGAACATTTTGTTGAAGTTTTTAGAATAAAGTGATAGTCAAAAATATTAGCAGGAGAATAAGAATAGAGTAAGTGAAGCATTATGAGTAAGATATAATAAAATGGGTGATTACAATTGTAGCACCCCGGAAAATTTTGAAGTACTTAAGTGCTATTAAGAAAGTTGATGTGTGATAATTACATTATTTTGTATGCAGACGAGGACTATTAATATGACGGATATTAATTGAATATGATAATAAGTGTACGAGGTATACTATAAGTGATGTGGGGTCTAAGGATAGCCCTAAGTCCAAGTCAAGTTGGAAATTATATGGTAGACTAAAGTTCCAAATAAGTACGCACAAGATCTAACTTTGGATGAGCATATCTATATATGTATAAAGAGTTATGTGATGGACAACCTATCAAATGAAAGGTCTTTGAGTCTAGTTTCTAACTCTTCAAACCCTTTGTCATTTGGATATTCCTACAAGAAGTTATGACCAAATTATCAGAGGCTGACGGAGGAGCCTGCGGATGCGAAGCTTCCAAAGCCACATCCGAAATATTGACTGACAGTGAAGTGCTGCCATATCCAAGGTCACGTCCGAAGCCCAGAAATTTGGGCCTATAAATACCAAGTCGGGGGAGAAAGTATTTTGAGTATTGGGGGTTAGGGTTCTTGAGGTGAAGGGGCAATTTTGAGCTCAAATCAAGTCCAATCAACCGAGGTAAGTTTTTAATGATGTTTTGGGTTGATATCACTCAATATACATGAGTTATAATATCATAATAACATCCAAATTCTACATTTCATCATCAAATCCTCAAGAACACAAAAATCACCAAAGTTGTGATTTTTCAAGATTGATCTACTATAGGTAATTCCAATGCTTCAAACTTGTTTATTATGAGTAGTTAGAAGTATTTGAAGTATTCGTTACAAGTTTTATTGATTGAAAGATTGGAATATAAATATCTAATTCATGGCATGAATAGTACTTTTAAGGAAATAAGAGAGAAGATGAATGTTAAATCTTGGAAATGAAATTGATTGAATACAATGAATCTATGGAATTATTTGTTAGCAAAAGATGGAAGTGATCAACTAAATAATCATCCGTATTATATATGGTGCAAGTCTTGATTATGGAAGATAATGAATAGTAACTTGGTGGCATTGGGTAATGGATATAGTAACATTAATGACTTCGAATGAGTATTAAATTATAAGGATGAAGTTGAATAGTCTAGCTTATAAATTTATTTGGCGATTTGAGTTGTTGGAGGCTTGTAGCCACTTTATGAGCCATATATGGATATTGCTTAATATTTTAGATCATATTTTGATGTAATTAGGATATCTAATCGTAGATATCAACTTGTTGGTAATGTTGAGCTTTTTAATCAACATTGGAATGATGGAAGAGGATTGAAAGCTTGTGAATATTAATAAAGCGAAAGCGAGGTAAGTTGATTAAAACTTACTCTTCTTGAGGGACTTTCTCTAAAAACATGTTTCAAGTTAATACTTAAGTTGTTTGCAAATGTGATTTCGTACTTGTGGGGACAAACAAGTACGGATGTCTCCATGTACTAAAATATTATGTTGCATATGTAGTGTCATGCCGTTTTATAAAATTTTATTTTAAATCTTATTGGCTAAATGACACTCAAGGTAAATGTTATAAGTTTTTATCAAAACTTATGTATTGACAAGAATATACATATTTGAGTGCTAAAGAAAAGTTTTCATGGAAAGTATTTCTTTTGGAAATTGATATGTAGAATAGCCCTTGTGGTATTTTTTAACTATTGATGTTAAATTGCTAAAGGCTTTAGCATGTAAAAGGTTATTTATTTAATTTTTGTTCAAATGATTTAGATTTTATATTAATGCTATGATTTGATAAAAATAGATCTTTTAAAGCTACTATGCTATGAATCTATTTTTGAAGTATCAAATGTTTTGGGAGTTACTTGTGTTCACCGAGATTGACTTCGGATATATTGTGTTTGTCGTCATAAAACTACACGTGTCGGTGTAGGCGTAGATGGCCACTTTGTGGTATAGACTACGACAGAGTGCTCTCCCTCGAGAGAGTACTATTTTGTGCTATTATTAGTATGGCTGAGTCGAATAATACGGCACTACGATGAGACAACCTGAGCAAGTAGGGTATATGATACTTGCCGCTAGGTATATAACCTAGTTGAGCTTCTTATGTCGGTGATGGTATGGTACTCCTAGTAAAAGGTAAGGATGATTTTCTTATGTTTAGGCCTAAGGAGCCGAAAGTGATTTCAATGACTTAAAGCAAATAAAATGAATGTGTATGATTTTATCCAAAATCTTGGATTGGTGTAAGCATTTTAAAAGTTTATATTGTGGGTTATATTTCACTTGGCTTTGGTTCAAAACGATAAGGGTCATGAATTGATAGAATTTTTTATCGTTTTATTTCAAATATCGGTGCATTATTTTTATAAAGTTTGTCCCAAGAACTTAAGTTAGAGAGAGTCTATGACACTTATTGAGTACCGATGTGGCGTACTCAGCCATTACGAGCCCCCTCCAGGGCCCTGCTTACTTTACATATTTCAGGATGATGTATGATACATGGCATGCGGTCAGGCCAGGATGACTCTCTTTCCAAGGTATTATGAAGCACCACTTTTATTTTGTGGTAGCTATCATGTTCTTCCTTATTTTATTTTGTTGAAATTTCTCCAACCGTTGGTTCTATTATTTGTTATAGAGGCTCCATAGATGGTTATGAAAGGTTATAGTAATGGGGTTGTACATGACATTCATGGAAGTATATTTGTTTTACTTACTCTTATTGTTATTATAATGAAAGGGTGTCATGTGTGATTTTGAATTGGAAAGTATTTTATCATTTAACTTGAAAATGTATATGGTTTTCGAGGAGCTTCCGCAATTAAATTGGTTTTTATGCACATGATTTGGGTGCATTATATGGGTTGGTTCACTCGAGTCGGGTAGTGTGCCGGGTGCCGGTCACGTAGATTGGGGTTATGACAAACTTGGTATCAGAACCCTAGGTTCTAAGTCGAGTCCTAGGAAGTCTACGGAGCCGTGTCAAGTATAGTCTCTCTTATCGGTGTGTTGCCGGCCACACTTATATCGGGGAGGTAACAATGATATCTAGGGTGTTTCACTTTTTTCATACTCTAGATCATGCGTTTGTGCCTGAAGTGAGAGTACGGATTTTTGATCGTATTAATTACCTATTATGGAAGATATAGAAGTAACGAGAATAATGCTCAAGGTTCAAGTTATAATACAAGATGTTTTGGCTAATAGCCAGAAATTGTCAGATTTGCTCAAAATGGAAGGATAAGTTGAGAATAGATTGGGAATAATACAGTTAACATGTATAACTTTGGTGAATAAGAATTATCAGTCAAATACTGAGAAATCATGGAAGAAAATAAGGTGATGATGTCATCTAATATTGTCAGGATGGTGTCCTATGTTACTAATGGATGCGAATAAGGGCACCTATGTTAGACCCTGGATTTCAATTCATGGTTGTTGGTCAAATTGTTTACTATGGTAATCACCATTAACGAGTTAAGCAAAGTTCAAAAAAAATGTAAATGAAGATGTTGCATCTTAAACTATCATGACAAGATACAAATAGGTGATATGGATCTAATTGATAAGTCAATATGAATCAGTCAAGTTTGTGGTAAACATAGTATGACTCATAAGGAATATGGCATAGTTAAGACAATGTCAACAATACCAAAGACACCTTCCCGAAGGAAAAAGAACAAGACTTTCTTGATTATCCAGAAAAGGGAATAATATTAGATGAGGGAGATGGCCCTTAATTATACTAGAGATCGGGTTTCCTCTAATCATTATAGGTTATCGTCATGATTGTGTTATATATAATAGAAGTGACACACAAGAAATAAAGTGCCACGTGTAAGTAAGAGTTGAGGATAGACGAAGCATGTCACATGTAAAAGATGGGCATGACAACCTTGAGTTCCTCCAGATGATGAATGTGATACAAGTAAAAGTCAACCTTTAATTATGCATGCCAAGGCATGGGAGGATAAAGTATGTTGATTTAAATGGGTAAGCGTGAAAATATTAAGGCATGAGATGCACAAAAGGCGTAATCTTGGAGGTTATAAGAAGCAATATAGATTGTCAGTGAAGGAAGAAAGTAAAAAAATTGATATGAAATAATAATCTTGAGTTTTTCTAATCGAGGTATATTTTATTTTATTCTGTTGAAATGATGAAAAATTAAGAATTTCCAAGAATGATCTCAAAGCAACTCTGTATATGCCCAATATTGAACGAGCAGTTAACTTGTGAGTGAACGGATCCTTATGATTTAAGAAGAATAAATATTGAAATGACTCATGGATTAAGTTAAAGTTGTTGGAAAGTTATACATGTAATGTGTACGACGTAAGGCTCAAAAACAAAAATGAAAACGGTTATGGTATGGATTTGTAGATTGAGAAGTTACAAGAATTCTAAGTCTACATGATAATGTGTCACAAATTCCTAACATGATATGTATGGACGAGGTCAGTGATACCATGAAGAATGGGAAGATATACAAGTATATTTTTTTATATAAAACATGTTGATGTAAATATGTGGTATTAGCTATGGGCAAAAGAGTTCGCAGTATGATGAAGGCATGAGGTAATAAGACCATATAGGCATGGCATCTTTATTATAAGTACAACCTACTCGGTGGGATACGTCAAAATAATATTTTATGAAAGGACTTAGTATATATATATATATATATATATATATATATATATATATATATATATATATATATATATATACGTATGTATGCTGCTTGAGAACATGATGGTGGCCTAAAGATAGAATGCGTAATTCTCGCATTTAGCATTGTGAAGATGGTGTATGTTGTGAAAAAAATTTATATAATGATTTGTGGATTTCGCCTAAGGGAGTCATACTTGTTCAGCATATTTAAGCACGAGATAAGAGGCGTAAGGCAGTCATACTTGCTAGAACTGTATTAGAGCATGGATTGAAGGTTAAAATGTTAGAAGAGATTTTAACGGTAGAGTGAATATAAAAGAGTGAAGTGGTAACTATAACGATGTCGTAAGGGCAGAAAATAATGGCCCTTAGCAATATATGTTGCAGCTAGTAGCGACATGATACTTGGATACGAAAATGAACAAATAAAGTTCCTATGAATATGACGAATCTATCCTATTGTCAGAATAATGAGTATATCGACATAGTGATGAAATAAAAGTCAATGTACGATGAAAGACTGAAGCGCTAAAATAGAGATATGTAATTGGGAGGGATAAATAGCCTATTGTAGTGGGTGAACAAATTGATTGTCAATGAAAAGTTCTATGTGAGATATAAGTTTAATATTGACTTCGAATGACAAGTAAGAGTTTGAATTGGGTTTACTCCTAAGTGGGGGAGCATCGGAACAGAAAGGATACCTTAAAGATAATGGTTTGAGAAATAAGATATTTTATTTACTAGAGTCAAGATGAAGAGAAAATATTCGGTAACTTCATAACGGAATGAATACAATTACCATAAAAATTTTGTTGGGATTCAAAGACTCGTTACAAGTTATAGTTACGACGTTCTTCATCAGGGATATTTAAAAGTTATGTCTAATAGTCAAAGATGTAATGGGCAACTCGAATATATTCCTACAACTTTGGGGGCATGTGCGATTTGAATTAAATTCAAGTATTGGCGTAGAATAAGGAAGTACTTTAAATTGTACGTGGGATAAAGTGGAATACGAGGATATTTTAATGTGTGCACACTTTAGCACGAAATGAAATAGAAAAGAGTAATGTAATGCGCATTCTTGAATGAGAAAATACTCTTGTATACAAAAAATAAAGTATGCCAGTAAAGGGCATGAGTTTAAAGAAGAACACTAATATTAAAAGGGTGCAAGTACCATCATGATAACAGTGACTCGCGACTGCTGAAAACTTACAGGCTACGGTAGCATGTCTATGGTGCGCATGGTAATAAATGAAATCCCAAGTTTTGGTAGAAAAATATCACAAGATACTCAGTGGGGTCAAGGAATTGTTAAAAGTTAAGAAATAAAACTAGAACACGGATGTCCGCGATTAGGTGGCAAACTAGTATCATGAAATTGAATGAAGTGAGTTAAATTGCTTTCAAAGTAAACTTGCTGGTAATAATAGTTATAAAGTTATGAATCTAGCATGAGATCTAAAGGTATGAGCGAAAGTAGGGGTATAAAATTACTATATGATGGATAAATCTGAGACAAATATCTTATTAATCTTCGGAAGGAATAAAAGGATATTCCAAAATAATTTTGATGATTAGAGAATATTAAAAGTCTTAAGTGGGAACACTTTTCCTGGAAACAGGACTCAAAAGAGCAACAGACTAATTTGAAAGTATTGGTTATAAGAAAATTTCGAGACTATGAGTCGGAATGGATAAGTTTACAGATACCAAGTGGGCAACATAAGTTTGCTCTCACCAAGCATGAGCCATAGCTTTGAGGAAGCTGAGAATTTAGGCAGCATGGAAAAGTGCCATTTTACGTTATTCAAAAAAAAATTATTAAGGACGTCCAATCACAGAGAGATTTTTGGTTTATTTGAAGATACTTTTCAGGTACAGCTTGACGTATGCATGACTAAAGAAAATGTATGCAGATATAATAATGATATGGGAGCTATGTGTAGTAGCTATTATTGATATTGAATGGTATTCACATATGTCACTAGTTAAAAGTTTTAAAGAATAACATTTGATGCACTTATGGTATATGTACGGTCGAGTGGGGTCAAGATGGGACATTATATTGTGTATTGTTAGTTGTTAAGCGATATTGTTATTGGTGCCCGTGTGGGGGCTTGTTCTAGACAGGTTAAAGCTTTTGGATAGTCCTAGTTATAGAGAAAACTCTGCTGAAAATTTTAAGAATTTGTAAAGATAGCCAAATTAGAGGGCCATGAGTAAGTTGAGATTTTGGAAAGAAAGTATAAGACCCATATAGTCATAAGTGCCTATGCATAATGGTGGGAGGTAAGTGGATGGTAAATCTATTATTTGAAGCAACTTGTAAAACATTCGAGGATGAATGTTCTTAAGTGGGGGAGAATGTAGCACCCCAGAAAATTTTGAAGTACTTAAGTGATATTAAGAAAGTTGATGTGTGCTAATTACATTATTTTGTATGCAGACGAGGAGTATTAATATTGTCGACGCCCCCTTTTCCTAAGGCGAAATCGGGTTTTACGACATTATGGACAAAACAACTCTTATTCCCTTTCGAGAATTGGGTTTGGAAGTTGAAGAGTCACCACCTAATGATTATAGTGCATTAAGACACTTTAAGAAAGGTTTGAGATGAAGAGACCAGAGATTAGGGTAAGGGCTTGAGATTATCTCGAGGGGAAGGTGTTAGGCACCCCTCAAGATCCACTAGTGTGGTTCTCGGCCGTACTTAGTTGTGACTTTAAGAAGAGTAGAAGTAACAGACAATGTTTGCACATAAGGAATACAAATAAGTTGAAAGTTTTGAAAGAAAAGAGAGAGAAAAAAAGACATAAGTGGTTTTGGAAAGAAAAGATTGATTGAAGAAAATATTACTTTTAAGAATACATCACATCGTATAAATAAAGAAAAAGGTCCTAGGTTTAAATACAATATGGATCACCTTGGTGCAATACCCAGCAATCATTCTCACACGAGATATTAGCGCACCGGTCATCATATCCATATTCTACCCTTCCCACCCCGTTAAGGTATTAAACGCGATTAGTCTCGTTTACTTATTGCATGCTAATACCCGTCCCAACCTATCAGTCCTGGGGTTTATGACTTCTAATCCTAAGGGGAGGAGGAAGGGAAGTATAGGCATATATGGAGTTGCAAAAGGATAAAATACTAGGGCGTCAATCAAAACAAATAGCAAATGAATAGGTAATGAAACAAACACATAAAAGGCTCATATAATCCCCATAAATCACATAGCAACTAGTTTAGCATGTCTTGCGTGTACTGATTTGGTCTTTAAAAAATTAAACAGCGGACAGATTAGTTTAACATCGGATCCAATTGTCAGCAGTTGAGGTATTTTAAACAAGTTACCGATTAAGCACCTAATGTAGAAGAGTTTAAGACAGAAGCTTGAAAATTGTAGGAATTCAGAGATGACTTGAAAAATCAGCAGAATTGTTTAAGTAGAAGTACGGTGAAATTGTAAAGTAGAGTTTTCAGAAGTAAGAATGCTTTTAAAAGAAGAGTGAGTTTGAAACCTGTTTTGAAAGAGAGCTTCATGAGACGAATAAAAATTCAGGCAGAGAGTTGAAAATGTTTCAAAAAAAGAAAAAGAAAATGCAAGTTTAGGAAAATTGCAGACAAGTTTGGACAAGCTTTGTTTGAAAACGCTGAAGCCAATGGCCTGGTTATCACTTACGCAAATTTAGGCGAGTCTGAAACCCTATAGGCAGGATATCTATACCTTGATTTCTTAAGACTCGTTACTATTTTTAAACGTTAAGGAAATGAGTATTTGATTACCCTATGATTTGCCTAACGCATATGCATTTCCTATAGGCATAGTTTCTATATGCAATTGATTACATGAATGTTAGAATCCTATAGGCAGGATCTCTAGTGATTTGCAATATGATTAAACGTTAAACCTTATAGGCATGGTATCTAGGTGACTGAATTAGGAACATTAAACAAACATATAGGCAGGATTTCTAGTAAAATTTAAAGCACAAAAGACCTATAGGCATGATCTCTACCCTTTGATTTATGCAGGCAACATAACCTCCCACACCCTTTACTAATACTCCCAAGTTATTTTTACAAAAATATTACAGAACCAGAAGAAAGAAAGGAAAATAATTAAAAGTACATCACAGCCTACAGCCAGATTCGAGCAACCTAATTCAATCTTAATATCCAATAACATGTGTTTCACCAACCTGGATTCCAGATCCAAGGTCTTCTCTTTACTCAGAATGTTTTCAAAGTTCCAAGGAGTCTTAAGAACTCCAGGCAATGCTTAACACTCTGAGTAATTATAATAGCAACAGAGTAGTGCAGTGTGGAAATGTCATCCCTCAGACATCCAAGTTCAGAGGGAGCTCAAGGGTCCCAAAGCATGGCTTACCAAAGGAGGGCAGAACTTAAGGAACTAGGAGTAAGTGTAAAGTGGGGGGAGTTGAGGGAATCAGAGAAAAGGGTGGTCATACCCAGCCATGAGTATAGGCTGGCACATCCCTGACCCTTTACTTGATCCAAACAAATAAAGAGCAGACTTTTTAAAGTCAGACTTGAGCCTGGATGGTGATTAGGACACTACCAGACTCTAGTCAAGGCTCAACACATAAAGGGGGAAGAAGGGAATGGGACTGATTTGAGTAAGGTTCAAGAGAACCTGGTCCCAGGTCATGGATAACAATGAGATGCTACCCTAACCTAGAACAGTACTCACACATAAGGGGTCAAAGGGAAAGGGTTCACAGGGAAAGCATGTATAGAAAAACATCAAGGAAGTACAAGGAAGCATAACAGAACTTAAAGGTGCAGAAACATGAAGAAAGAACATAACAGACTAAAGTATAGCTACAGAATGCAGGAAAGCACAATACAAATATATAGTGAGGACATGTGAAAGGGAGAAGTAAACACATAGTTTTGGAGAATATTATTTAACTTATGAAGACATACCAGTTGCAACTTTCAAACAGCAGAACAAACAAAGCAAGAAAACAGCCAGAGAGTCCACTCAAGCCTCAGCAAACACTTGAGAAAAGCAAGCGAGATTTTATAGTCTAGCCTTGGCTTTCAGCCGACTAGACACAGCAGTAGTACTAATAGTGGTAAAGAGAAGAGAGCTTTTAGTGTGTGTGTGTGTTTTTGAACTCTATTGTTCGTGTGTTTAAAGAAAAAGAGCAGGGTATTTATAGTTTAAAAATCAGGCAAGTAAGCAAGGCAAAGAATAATTCAGTATCAATTAGAATCAATCAGGAGAAGGGGATTCCTTTAATTAAGGAGTCCAAATTTGAACGGTAAAAGGGCAGAGTTTTATTTAAGGAAAGAAAATCAAGTAACACATTGGGCAATGAAGGGTAAATACATAAGGGAAGTTTAAAAATACACGGTTAGGTAAATAAGGTAAGAAGTAAATCAACTAGTACATAGTAAATCAAGGAATCAAGGATTCGAAATCAATAATGAACCAAGTCAGAAAAAGGTCCAAATTAGACAAAGAAAGAATCAAACAAGCTCACATAATGGTAGTCTGAAATCAATCCCCAAAATTAGGGTTATTTCGAAAGGGAAAGATCTTACTATAAAGAGTGCATAGCTTTAAACATGTGAGGCTGGAATTAAACAAACAGAGTGGTCATGCAATCAAGAGTAGAAGAACATAGCTAGAAGAGAGTGTCAGATAGCATGAGAGAAATCAGAAGGTCTTGCAAAGCTTAGCAAGAATCAGAGAACATGAGACGAACTTAGAAATTAGGGTTTTTGAAATCAAACTAGTTTAGACACAGGAAGCAAAACAATCGCACACAAGTGTTTTGAAAACCCTCAAAATCTAGGGTTTCCTCCATAGATTAAATGTAAAGACGAAAGCGTAGAAAAACAACCAAAGTAAACTCAGAAAATCCAAGGAACATAAACACTTCATGGAATCATAATGAAAGAAAATACAGTAAAGGAAATCACTAGCAAACCCTAGGAGGAAATACAGTAAAAGAAAAATACATAGAAACCATAGTGAAAACACTTAGGAGTTACAGCAAAGCAAAATACGGTAAGAAATCACAGTAGAACAAGTAAAAATCAAGGAAACCCTAGGTTCGAGAAGACGAACAGTTTTGAAAGCAAAAACTTGAAATGATGTAAGAAATACTTTAAAAACCTCAGAAATAGCACGGATCTAAAGTAGATCTAGAGAGAAACAAGAAAACCTCAAAATGACATAGGGTTTCAAAGAAACCCTAGAAAATGAGAAAGGCCTGGAAAAGGAGCTGGTCCGAGTCGGGATGGACTCATAAGGCTAAGACACGCCGGAGATGAGCCGGAGATGGCCGGAGAAGGTGAAGGGAGATCATCGGAGAGGCGAGGAGGTGGAAGGTTCCATAGAGAGTGAGAGATAGAGAGATAGAGACGATTGAGTGAATGAGAGGGGATTGGGGGTCGTTAGGTTAAAAAAGGAAAGGGCAAACGGGGGTCGTTGATTAAAACAACCAACGACCACGATTTTAAAATTGGATCCGGCGGGTTCATTTAATTGGGTCTGGGTCGGGTAGAAATGAAATTGGGTTGGGAATTGGGGGTTTAGAATTTGGCTATAATTGAAATCAAAAAGAGGCTAAAATTGAAATAGCCATTTTCCCCTTTTGAATTTATAAAAATAGTAAAAGATGTTAAAAATCAAATTAAAAATACTGGGTTGATAAACAATATGTAGGTATTAATTTAAAAATATTAGGATTGATTTTGTAATAAAAATTGCTATTAAATCTAGAAGTAGGCTAAAATTGCAATTTCATGCAATTTTAGTTTAAAAATACCAAATGGACTTGTAAAATTATGCAAAAATCATGTAAATTATATTTTGACGTAAATGTGAGAGTGAAATAAATTATTCACCAAAATGGCAAGTTTTGGGAATAATTAATGGATTTTATAGTGCACAATAGGCCATAAATTGGTCTTAAATATTATTAAAAATGCCAAAATCTTTTGGGGTGCTCATATATGCACACATATGCTATTTTGAAAATATATAGGAAAAAATTGGGTATCAACAGCTGTCCCTCTTTACCCGAGGAGGATGAAAGAGTTGTTAGGTAAAGACAAGATGGCCAATTTTAACCGGATCGGTGATTGAAAAGAGTTTTGACCGAGCCCTGGCTTTTGAGATGCCTACATATCCCTGGTTTTACAGGAATCAGGCTATATGTAGTTCAGGAACCATTGACGGAGTATGTCGATGGAGATTCAAAAAGACGGATGAAATGATTAGATTTGAAAAGGTGTTTGGAGTCGAATAGGCTGCGGAGGATCGGAGCGGGATCGCTCCTACTGAGACGGTCGTTTGCTAGCCGGTGTACCTGCAAATGAGCAAAGCGGCATATATTGTGCATAATTAAAACATGATGCAAGTTCCCATTGGACCATGAATGTTGTCTTCGGACGGTTAGGATGACGTCCTCGGATTATGATGTCCTGGGCCATGAAGAGCATAAAAGTAAAGATTCGCAGGCCAGGAAATGGTGTTCTCGGGCTATGCAGATGGTGCCTCCGAACTATGACGCCTTTGAATAAGTTGGCGATTTTTCAACCCATGAGAAGGTGGCAATCTTTCAGCCGAATGAATGCAAAGAGTGGCGATTTTTCAGCCAAGGCGAGAATTTAAGTGCATGTGGCGATATTTCAGCCGAAGTGAGAGATTGAATGCAGGTGGCGATATTTCAGCCGTTCGAAAAAATAAAGTGGTGATATTTCAGCCAAAGCGCGATGGAGACAATGCTTAGTCTCGGAAGGCAGATAGGTAGCCTTATGCAGGATGGAGGTAGAGCTTAACCTCGGAAGGCAGAAGATAGCCTTATGCAATGAAGGAAATGCAAATGGAGACAGAGCTTAGTCTCGAAAGGCAGATAAGTAGCCTTATGCAGGATGGAGGTTGTCACACCTCCTTTTTACGTACCCGTGAGGGTACGAGGGAGTTTTTTCCAATTAAAGGACAATCGAAACGGGATTGGTTTAATTATTTCAGAGTCGCCACTTGGGAGATTTAGGGTGTCCCAAGTCACCAATTTTAATCCCGAATCAAGGAAAAGAATGACTCTATATTACAGTCTGCGTACCAGAAATCCGGATAAGGAATTCTGTTAACCCGGGAGAAGGTGTTAGGCATTCCCGAGTTCCGTGGTTCTAGCACGGTCGCTCAACTGTTATATTTGGCTTGATTATCTGATTTTATACAAACGTGAACTTATGTGCCAATTTTATCTTTTAACCGCTTTTATCATTCACTGTTATTTTTATAGGACTTGCAACGTCGTGAAAACATGTCTCGAACCACGTTACATCAATGCACCCGTGGTTATTGACATATCTCGACTCGGTTGAGATTTGGATTTGGGTCACATAAATGTGCACCCGAATTAAGAAAAATAAATTATTAAGACGCGCCTAAGGCAACTAACGTATTGTTATTTTGGGGAAGGCCGTAAGATTTGCTAAACGGCATGTCCCGAATTCTAAGTATTTTTAATATATATGCATTTAGAGGGCCCCGCAGCTTCTACATTTTTTGTTTGTCGAGGCTCGTCTCATTTATTATTAAAAGGAATTTACAACGTCATGGAAATGCATCTCGGGCCACGCCACAATCAATGCGCCCGTGACTAAAGACACATTTCGACTCCGTTGAGATTTGGATTTGGGTCACATAAATGTGCACCCGAGTTTAGGGAGATAACATTATTAAAGGCGCGCCTAAAGCAACTAGCGCATTATTATTTTTTGGTGGGGCCGCGAAATTTGCTAAACGGCCCGTCCCAGAATCTAAGTATTTAATACATATATTTTGCGAGGGCTCCGCAATTTGTACATTTTTTATTTAGCGAAGCTCGTCTCTTTTTATTTTTTATTTTTTTATTATTATTTATTATTTATTTTCATATATATTTTTTTTATATATTATTTTTTTTTTAAAAAAAAAAAAAAGACAAGGCTAAAATGACTACATTTCTTTGTTACTTCGCGAGGTCATGGATCGTAGATTAAACTTATTTGATGAAACGAGTATTTTTCCGCGGGATTAAATTACTACTATGATTTTAACATTGCTACTACATGTACAAACAACTATTACGACAAACATTGAGATAACAACAATCTGAGCGTGAAGAAACAAAATGCCGAATAACTACTTAACATGACGGAACAAAAGAAATACATTCCCGAACAAATTTCAATATCATACGGAGTTAATTAACAAGAAATAGCAACTTACAAACATCATGTGAATATGTCTCGCTCATTTGCATACTATTCGCATGAACTAGGATTTGTATCTCAACGAACACATGTTCATGTTACTAAACAACAAATATAAAGGACACGGACAGAGATGACCTACTTGATATTATCGTCCGATGCGTTGGACCCACGACGAAACCTCGGACAACAACCTCGACGTATCGGACCTCGACGAACCAAAGACGACCTCAACGGACCTCACCCCGGACAGCACTTCTGGGCTACCTTTTCGTGCGTTTTTCAGTTAGGCTTCAGCCGGTGTGTGTGTGTGTGTTTTTTCAGTCAGCCATGGCAAAGGGGGGAAGGGTCGTCCATGGCGGGATGTTGTAGGCAGTCGCTTGGACGTAGGGAGTAGAAGCGGCAGCAGTGGAGGAGTGGTCGTGGTCGACGGAACGGGGCAGCAAGTTATGGAGGTCGACGGACTGGAGGAGTGGTCGTTCGGATGGTGGTTATGGCATTGTGGCAGTGGTCGGCGATGGGTCTGGTTTTTTGGAGTTTTGGAGGGGACGGGTGGTCGTTTGGTGGTGGTTTGAGGCGGAGATGGAGCTGGAGCTCGCGGGCTGGGGAAGGTGACGGGCTTAGCTTTGGGTTTTTCCCTGGTTCCTTTTTTTCCTCCTGCGTATTTGCTTCTTCTTCTTTTTAAGAAGAAGATGAGCAGTACATGTTTTCCTTTTCGTTTTTATTTTTTCTTTTTTTTTTCTGACCCAGAAGTCAAAAATTCTTCTAGTCTCCCCCTTTTCCCAAAAGATTCTTTTGCCTTTTAAAATCTTTCCACCCCTTTTCACGTTCTCCCTTCCCTTTCCCAAAGGTTTTGCTTTTTTTTTATTTTATTTTCCCATCCCTTTTCACGTGCTCCCCCACTTTTCAAAATCTTTTTTTTTTAAAAATTTCCCCCTTCCCTTTGCCCTTGTCCCCCGTGCATTTTTGCTTCTTGTTCAAAAAATTGGGCCCCACGTGTGTAGGGGTCCAAGACTTGTGTCCCCCATGCGTGGTGTGCTCAAATTATTATGGGCTAGGTCCGGAATTAGGCCTAAAATCGGGTAGTTTGAATCCGAATATTATTCTTTTGCCCGGACCCGAGAAATAGGAACACGCCGTTGCTTAACTAATTATGTAAGCAAAATAGCTACTAAATAAGACTAATTATTTAAAACAAAACTATATTATTATTTTCTTAATATTTTCGAGATTAAAATAGCTACAAAATATTAATAAAACTATTTTTGTAATTTTCGTTTTTTAAATATTAAGATAAAATATGAAGTAATATTTTTGTATTTTTCAAAGTTAAAATGACTATATTAATAAAACTATTTTTGTAATTTTCGTTTTTTTTAATAAAGACAAAAATGTGAAGTAATATTTTTGTATTTTTCAAAATTATAATGACTGCAAACATTAATAGAACTATATTTTTTTTTAATTTTTGAATTTATATAAAGTACCAAAATAAAGTACAATTTTTGTATTTTTCAAGTTTATGAGAGATACATAAACTAAAATTTATATATATATTTTTTTGAAATTTTCTTTTTGCAACGAAATAAAGTAAAAATAGTTAAAATAGCTATACTAGACCCAATTTCACATATTCACGCTAAAAATGTGAAAATTCTCGGGGAGGGTCAAAAATCACGTGCTTACAGCTGCCCCTCTTTGACGGGAAACACGAAGAGTTTTCCTGACAAAGAACGACTAAACGTGTTTTTGACCCGACCATTACTTGGACGGACTACACTTAAGGAAAGGGAGGGAATGTGACCGAGCCCTGGTATCTGAGATGCCTACATATCCTTGGTTATACAGGAATCAGGCCACGTGTAGTTCGGGATATGAGAGAGATAGTGAAGTGTACCGAGGTGGAGAGCCGATCGAGGTGCCGTTCCGTTGAGGTTCCGGTCCGCGGTCCTGTCATTACAACAAAATGAAAACTGAAAAAAAGACTAACTAAGCCTATCAGCTACTAGTTACAAGGATTCCTATCTCTTAAGTCTTCTGAAACTTGGTCTTGAATCTTGAATGGTGCTTCATACAGACTTTGGATCTGAACCTTGATACTTGCTAGTTGTAGGTGCTAGTTCTTGAGCAGACCACATTTGTTCTCCACTTCCGTATTTTGGGCTCTTCTCTTTCTTCTTCTCTCTTTTTTTTTTTTTTTTGTGACCAGCTTCTGTTGATCATCCCAGACTATTGATTCGCGCTCTTGAGGCGAGCTTCTAACTTGGATTGAATGCTGGGGATTTCTGTTGTAATCCTTCTGCTCTCCAGTGGGTCACTGCTTGATTTTGAAAAATGTTTCTCCGTTCTACAGGCGGACTCCTGACTTCTTCTATCTTCGACACGCAACAACCTCCGTTCTACAGGCGGGTCCCTGACAATCAAAACAAACAAAACAAACAAAATTTTCTAACCCAGTTTGTACTGGGAAGATTTGTGAGTCGTTAGCAAAATTGTAACTCACTTACACTACTGATTCAATGATGAGAGTAAACTAAAGACTAGGCTAGGATGTGCATCTCCTCTGAGTAAAACCAAAACTCTTGCTAGCAAATGTGTCTGCTAAAATAGAAACCTCAATGACTCAAACTAGAAAGTGTGTCTTCTATGGTTGAATCGGAATGAGCTAAACTAGGAAGTGTGTCTCCTAAGGGTGAAAACTTCAGTGACTAGAACTAGGAAGTGCGTCTCCTATGAATAAAATCTCTATTAGGAAGTGCGTCTCCTACGGGTAAACTTCAAAAACTGGACTAGGAATGGTGTCTCCTATGGTCGAACTTAAAATGAATCAAATTAGGAAGTGCGTCTCCTACTGGTGAAGCTTGCTTAGGAAGTGCGTCTCCTATTGGGAAAACTGTTCTTAGGAAGTGCGTCTCCTACTGGGTAAAACTTGCTTAGGAAGTGCGTCTCCTATTGGTGAAACTGAACCTAGGAAGTGCGTCTCCTATTGGTGAAATAAACTTAGGAAGTGCGTCTCCTATTGGTGAAACTTGCTTAGGAAGTGCGTCTCCTATTGGTGAAACTTGCTTAGGAAGTGCGTCTCCTATTGGTGAAACTGAACCTAGGAAGTGCGTCTCCTATTGGTGAAATAAACTTAGGAAGTGCGTCTCCTATCGGTGGAATTAACTTAGGAAGTGCGTCTCCTATTGGTGAAACTTGCTTAGGAAGTGCGTCTCCTATTGGTGAAACTTGCTTAGGAAGTGCGTCTCCTATTGGTGAACCTATTCTTAGGAAGTGCGTCTCCTAATGGTAAAACTGAACTTAGGAAGTGCGTCTCCTATGGTGAAACTGAACTCTAGGAAGTGCGTCTCCTATGGTGAAACTGACTTAGGAAGTGCGTCTCCTATTGGTGAAACTTGCTTTAGGAAGTGCGTCTCCTATTGGGTGCAATAAACTTAGGAAGTGCGTCTCCTACTGGTGAAACTTTTTAGGAAGTGCGTCTCCTACTGGTACAATGGATTTAGGAAGTGCGTCTCCTACTGGTGAAACTTGCTTAGGAAGTGCGTCTCCTACTGGTGAAACTTGCTTAGGAAGTGCGTCTCCTATTGATGAAACTTGCTTAGGAAGTGCGTCTCCTATGGTGAAACTGAACTTTAGGAAGTGCGTCTCCTATGGTGAAACTGATCTTAGGAAGTGCGTCTCCTACTGATAAAACTTGCTTAGGAAGTGCGTCTCCTATTGGCACAATGGATCTAGGAAGTGCGTCTCCTATTGGTAAAACTTAACTTAGGAAGTGCGTCTCCTATTGGTGAACCCATTCTTAGGAAGTGCGTCTCCTAATGGTAAAATTGAACTTAGGAAGTGCGTCTCCTATTGGTAGAACTAAACTTAGGAAGTGCGTCTCCTATGGGTGAAATGAACTTAGGAAGTGCGTCTCCTATGGTAAAACTGAATTTTAGGAAGTGCGTCTCCTATTGGTACAACTATTCTTAGGAAGTGCGTCTCCTACTGGTAAAACTTGCTTAGGAAGTGCGTCTCCTACTGGTGAATGGATTTAGGAAGTGCGTCTCCTATTGGTAGAACTGAATTTAGGAAGTGCGTCTCCTATGGTAAAACTGAACTTAGGAGGAAATGCATCTCCTATGGGTAAAACTAAAACTTAGGAGGAAATGCATCTCCTATGGGTAAAGACGTGGAATGTATGCCTCTGTTATCTGGGCGGGCTCCCAATTTCAACACTTAAAAGTAAAGACTGAATGTATTCCTCTGTTATTATGGGCGGGCTCCCAACTTCAACACTTAAAAGTAAAAAAAACTGAATGTATGCCTCTGTTATCTGGGCGGGCTCCCAATTTCAACACTTGAAAGTAAAGACTGAATGTATGCCTCTATTATCTGGGCGGGCTCCCAATTTCAACACTTGAAAAGTAAAGACTTAATTTATGCCTCTGTTATCTAGGCGGGCTCCCAACTTCAACACTTGAAAAGTAAAGACTGAATTTATGCCTCTCATTATACAGGTGGGCGCCTGGCTTCAACACTTAAAAGTAAAGACTGAATGTATTCCTCTCATTATACAGGTGGGCGCCTGGCTTCAACACTTAAAAGTAAAGACTGAATGTATTCCTCTCATTATACAGGTGGGCGCCTGGCTTCAACACTTAAAAGTAAAGACTGAATGTATTCCTCTCATTATACAGGTGGGCGCCTGGCTGTAAAGATATGAAAAATGATATGCCCGTATTATACTGGTGGGTGACCTAGAACAGAAATGAAAAGACAGAAATGTATTCCCGCATTATACTGGTGGGTGACCCAGAACAAAAAATGAAAAGACAGAAATGTATTCCTCTCGTTATTCAGGTGGGCGCCTGTTGGTAAAGATATGAAAAATGATATGCCCGCGTTATACTGGTGGGTGACCTAGAACAAAAATGAAAAGATAGAAAAGTATTCCCGCATTATACTGGTGGGTGACCTAGAACAAAAAATAAAAAGACAGAAATGTATTCCTCTCGTTATTCAGGTGGGCGCCTGTCTTCAAAACTTAAAATAAAAAGACTGAAACCAACATATCCTATTTGAGGGCGGATGAACCCAACATATCCTATTTGAGGGCGGATGAACCCAACAGATCCTATTTGAGGGCGGATGAACCCGACATATCCTATTTGAGGGCGGATGAACCCAACATATCCTATTTGAGGGCGGATGAACCCGACATATCCTATTTGAGGGCGGATGAACCCGACATATCCTATTTGAGGGCGGATGAACCCGACATATCCTATTTGAGGGCGGATGAACCCGACATATCCTATTTGAGGGCGGATGAACCCGACATATCCTATTTGAGGGCGGATGAACCCGACATATCCTATTTGAGGGCGGATGAACCCGACATATCCTATTTGAGGGCGGATGAACCCAAAATATCTTTAAGACTTGAAAATGTCTTACCTCGAATACTTGCTGGGGATTGGGATGAGTTTTCCTTTTCTACCTTCCCCATTTTTATTATTATTATTTTTTTTTATTACCCTTTTTTGTTTTTGTTTTGTTTTTGCATAGCTTCTTCCTTCAAAGACTACCTCCCTTGAGAGTCATTTTGCCTTTCCCCAAAAGGAACCGCTGAGGATACCGACTTTCCAACCTTGTGTTGGACTCCTCGCAACTGCTAGGGATAACATTGTTGGGGAATTATTTACTTACCTGCTAGGGATAACACTGTTGGGTAAAATGTTATCAGCTGGGGGTACCTGACTTCCAGAAAATTTTCTAAATGGAAGGAAAATTTTCTGCCCCAGTTTGATAATATCCCTTGTGGCATGCAGTTCTGGCATCAATGCCATTTCCTTTACCTGTTTCAAATCAAACAAAATTGTTAGTTTAAAACATGGTGGTTGGTTGTGATACTCCTATTGGGATGGATTTCCCTTTCTCCTTCCTTGCTCTGCGTTCAACGACTTGTTGGGGATGATATTATGTGCTGGGGATAATCCCTTCCTGCTGGGGACATCCCTCTTCTTTTGTGGCATAGCTCGGAAACTGGCATTTTCCCGACCTTTTAGTCTAGTATGGATTTCGCCCAATCATGCTCACTGCTTTCCTTGCTTTGTTCATGGGCCTTGGCCTTGAGGCTTATAACTTTTGATTAAGGCAATGGTATCCCTCTTGACGCTTGTCAATCCTTCTGTCAATTCCCTTTGCTGGGGATATCTTTTTGACACTGGCCTCGCGCTTGTTCCTCGCTGACTATACCATTTGGATATACTAGTCAGATCTCATCTTGGAAAGCTGATGGCATATTTTGAAATCATTTCATACTTGTTCTGACCGGACAGACTCTATTGGGGAAATATTTTATGAAAGGAGAAAGATAAAAGATACAAAACAAAAGACAAAGGAAACAAATGACTCTTTTACAAAAGAAACTACAAATAAAAATCTATCAAATGCAAATACCGACTCTAATGGCCATGACATGCGTATATGGCCTATCCTCTGCCGTCAATCATCTTTTAAGATCTTCAATTGGCGATTCCCCCTCTGACTCTCAATCTTATTCGACTTGTAGTGCCCGAAGGGTTTTCACTATCAAGTCTCTCTCATTTTTGGCTTTTCTCTCAGCTTTCATCGCCTTATGGTGCCTGTGAAGGTTTTCACCGATAAGACTCTCTCATTTGTATCACTCTCCAGCTGGGAATTTTGGAGTGTTTCTGGTATGACTCTTTCTGTTGGAGATTAGAGTCCTTTCTACTGTGGAACAGAATGTTATGTTCGCCGGTAAGACTCTTCATTTGTCTGACTTGGCAACTTTTGAAGACTGATCGGAAGGTCTTTCTTTGGACCGTAATGTGGGTTTTGGATAGGCTAGAAAGAAAGGGTATAAAAGGCTCAAAAATACATTAATTTTTTGGGTTATTAGTTACAACCTTCGGAATTAGATTTATTTACAACGACCGCAACCTCTGCCCCAGTTTCTTGCTTGGGGATATCTTAATTGTTTTTTTTTCATTTTTTCAAAACTATGACCGAGCCGTGAAGCGCCTACGTATCCTCTTTGAGGAATCAGGTCAAACGTAGTTCCCAATTCCTCTTTTTCATTTAACTTTCCTCTTTTGCTTTTTGCTATCATTTTTCTTTTCTCTTTTTCTTTTCTCATTTTCTTTTTGTCGTTTTTTTTTCTTTCATTCTTCTTTTCTTTCTGTTTTTTTCCATTTTGTTGTTTTCTTTTCTTTCTTTTCTCTTACCCGCCATGCTTGCATTTTTTTTATTCGTTGCTACTAATTCCGAACGAGGGGTACGAAAGAAAATAAATAAGGCTCAAAAGGGGTAACGAAGGATAAAGTGTTTGGGTAGTAGAACAAAATGCCTTCGTCATTCCAGTCTTCAAATCATGCTAAGCGCAAACAACACAATTTAAACTTGTAGTCCCTTCTGATGGTGCTGGACTTGACAATTATATTAAACGTCTGTTTGTTCATTTGTCACTTCTAAAGCACCGTTGGGTGACACTCTCTTTCTCGTTATTATGAACGAACCTCATGCCAATTTGGCGAATCTTGCTTTTAACGGTTTTCTTTGTGCTTAACTTGCCCCAGTTCCACATGACTCGAGCTCTGAATAATCTCAACCGTCCTTATTTCTTTAAATGTTCTGATCACCTTCTCGGGGTTTTATGATTAACTTTAAAGACTAGGCCCAAAGTGTGTGCGCATGTCATGTCCCTAGAATCGGCTTTGAACAAAATGATAAAAGGACTAAACAAGAAGATGAATGGAAATAATAAAAGACTGAATTTTTTCCATTAGACTGAACAAATGGTTTTAAAAACAAAGCAAACTGGAATAAAATCCTAAACAACTTGGACAAAACTTAAACAAACCGCTATGACAAAACGGAAAGATAAGCGGAAAGATATTGACACAAAACAAATCCGAATTACAATCCTAATAATCCGAACAACAGAAATGACAACAGAATAAGCCACCACAAGCTTTTCTCTTGCTGACCAAGGAACGAGCGTCCTTCCACTTTATCAAGATTGGCATCTTAGCCACTTGAGCTTCGCATCAATACTACCAAGACTATTACCAGCTTTAATATCATCGTCCTCTGTCAGCAAATTCCCAATAGGATTTGAGTGCTTCTGTTATCGGCCCGATCCCAGCAAAGTGCACACCATGATGTGCAAGTAAAGGATTCTGGGTGTCATTGTCCGGCTTACCACAAACCTACCACCTTAACTTATTTGCAAAACAAACAGGTTAGAATGGACTCAGTCGGTCCTCATTATTAACAACATCTTTTTCTTTTCTCTTTTTGATGTTTTTTTCTTTTTCATTTTTCTTTCTTTTTTTTCGATTCATTTTTTCATTTTTCATTTCGTTTTTTTTTCATTCTTTTTCATTTTTTTTCATTCTTTTTTTTCCATTTTTCGTTGTGGTCGAATCTTATGGAGATTGCCTACGTATCATGACCCCGCATGAATCAGACCTTGCGTAGTTCGGACCAATAAAAGATAAACAACACTAAACACACATTTTTTTTTAAAATTTAAAACAAACTGGGTTTCAAGGATTTAAAGATTACCCACCAGCTTGAAAATTAAACAACCCGCATGTTCTAATCAAAAGATTGGTAGACTTAAAAACAAAATTCCAGCTCCCTTTCTCTGTTCGACAAATGCAACCAAATGGTTATTTTTTTGCAAATGTGGCCCCTTCCAATTTTCACATGAATTTTGAGGCCGGGGAGGATTATTTTGACACTTTAAAACTTGTCCATTCTTTTACGAAAATAACCTTTCGACAACTGAAAGATACTCTAAGGCTATTTCGGCAAGAACGGTTTAAGACGCAGCCGAGGCTGGCTCGGCTTATTATGACAAAAGACGGTATTCACATGACCGCTGACTCTTTGATTTTTTTTTTCTTTTCAAAATTACAATAAAAGACTTGGCGTTGTAAACACGGCCCTTCAGCGCCTCGGGGACGAAGATTTATAAGGTTGTGTGGGTCAATTGGACCAAATCTAAAACAATGACCCAAAATGGCTGTTTATGCAAAGTCAGCCTTCCGGCGTCCCTTTCGGGAACATTCGGCTATTTATGACAAAACAACATCACCTGACTTATTTATGACTCTTTTTCGTTTTTTCAAATCAGAAAACTCAATATTGCAAACACGGCCTTTCAACGTCTCGGGGACGAGGATTTTTAAGGCTGTGTGGGTCAACTGGACCAAATCTTAAAAAATGACCCAAAGGTGGCTGTTTTATGCAAAGTCAGCCTTCCGGCGTCCCTTTCGGGAACATTCGGCTATGTCTTTATAAAACAGCGTCACCCGACTTCTTTATGACAAAAATTGAAATTTGACATATATATTTTTATTATTATTATTTGTTTTTTGGCTTTTTAGCAAAAGGTGGGTTGGACATCACCCGACTTATTTATGACAAGATTAAAATTTTTGATTTTTGGCTATTTTAGCAAAAGGTGGGGTTGGACCCGATGAGGGTTGCCTACGTATCTCACATCCGGTGAGAATCAAACCCGCATAGTTCGGGCAAATAAACTATTATTGAGAAGACCCTTTTCCATTTTCTATATTTATTTTTTATTATTATTATTTTCACAACAATCAAATAGACTATTATTCTATTATTTTTCATTTATAACAAACAAACGAATTAACGAAAAACATAAAACATTCCTTCTTTTTGAGAAGGTGGGGTTGGACCCGAAAGAAAAAGAAAAATGTTTTTTTTTTGGAGTTTTTACCTTTAATAAAAGAAATGCTTGAACTTTTAAAGAAGAGTCAAAATATTTTTGCATTTTTTTTTGGATTATATATATTTATTTTGGAACAAATAATAAAATCACGTTCAACGCTCGACTCTTTTTTTTTTTGGCATTTTCATAGACAACCAAAATAAGAAAAAAACATTTTAAACAACCAGACTCATTTTGATTTTCATTTAATGGCACAACAAACCATTTTCTTTTTTTTTTGAAAAAAAACAAGACAGAACAATGATGATTTTTTCTTCTATTTTTCTTTGCCTTTAATATAACAAACAAATAAGACCTTTTTTCATTTTCTCAAAATTTCGGCAGAGTTTCGATACTACTCGGACATTGATTTTTCTCTAAAAATAAGTAGTTATATCTCTACACTGTCATTTTTTCTCCTCTTTTTCACGATTTTTTTTTAATCTGTGGAAAATAATGAAAACATACAAAATCTTTTTGAATTTTCATGCTTTGTTTTATTTGTAATTTTATTTTTTATATTTATTATTTCTTTCAAAAATGTGGCATGGGAGACATAATGATTTCCAAGACTTCTTGGATTCCGCAAATGCTCCCCATGCGCTTTTCCCAACATATGAAGCGTGGGGGACATATGGGAATTCCAAGACTTCTTGGATTCCACAAATGTTCCCCATGTGCTTTCCCAAAAAGCAAGCGTGGGGGACATAGGGAATTCCAAGGCTTCTTGGATTCCACAAATGTTCCCCATGCTTTGATTAAAATAACATCATGCTGGAAATGACCAAATGACCCATACGCCCTTGACTAAATACAACATGTAGCACATAGGATGCCGAAAGATTGTCTATTATTTTCAGGTTGCTTGTCCTAGACGGACCCAACCCCTATGTTGAGTCCCCTAAGTCAAATGCACATGATGCAAATAAACGTTCCTACTAGGGATCCGGCATGTGGCTTTGTTATACTAGGTTCAAAAACCTGGGTCGGTGTTCTAGACAGTGTACCCGAGCGGACAACTCGAGCTGAGGAAGGAGCTCCTTTCCGGGAACCAAAAGGCCAGCCGGCTTAGAAACTTTCCGAGCCTCTTTTATTTAGGGTATGACACTAACAGAATAGGGAGTCTCAACCAGTAAGCACATCCCCGGAGGTAAGAAGAGAAGGGTTTCGGCACAGTTTATATACAATTCAGATAATATCAAAGCGGTAAAAGACAACATTTAGTATGTTATGTCAAAACATGCAATATATATCGGATAATAAAGCCAAATATAACAATTATTTTAAGCTCGAATTTCTAACCCTGAACCAGTGGTTCTGGGTTTTATATCCCCAGCAGAGTCGCCAGAGCTGTCACACCTCCTTTTTACGTACCCGTGAGGGTACGAGGGAGTTTTTTCCAATTAAAGGACAATCGAAACGGGATTGGTTTAATTATTTCAGAGTCGCCACTTGGGAGATTTAGGGTGTCCCAAGTCACCAATTTTAATCCCGAATCAAGGAAAAGAATGACTCTATATTACAGTCTGCGTACCAGAAATCCGGATAAGGAATTCTGTTAACCCGGGAGAAGGTGTTAGGCATTCCCGAGTTCCGTGGTTCTAGCACGGTCGCTCAACTGTTATATTTGGCTTGATTATCTGATTTTATACAAACGTGAACTTATGTGCCAATTTTATCTTTTAACCGCTTTTATCATTCACTGTTATTTTTATAGGACTTGCAACGTCGTGAAAACATGTCTCGAACCACGTTACATCAATGCACCCGTGGTTATTGACATATCTCGACTCGGTTGAGATTTGGATTTGGGTCACATAAATGTGCACCCGAATTAAGAAAAATAAATTATTAAGACGCGCCTAAGGCAACTAACGTATTGTTATTTTGGGGAAGGCCGTAAAATTTGCTAAACGGCATGTCCCGAATTCTAAGTATTTTTAATATATATGCATTTAGAGGGCCCCGCAGCTTCTACATTTTTGTTTGTCGAGGCTCGTCTCATTTATTATTAAAAGGAATTTACAACGTCATGGAAATGCATCTCGGGCCACGCCACAATCAATGCGCCCGTGACTAAAGACATATTTCGACTCCGTTGAGATTTGGATTTGGGTCACATAAATGTGCACCCGAGTTTAGGGAGATAACATTATTAAAGGCGCGCCTAAAGCAACTAGCGCATTATTATTTTTTGGTGGGGCCGCGAAATTTGCTAAACGGCCCGTCCCAGAATCTAAGTATTTAATACATATATTTTGCGAGGGCTCCACAATTTGTACATTTTTTATTTAGCGAAGCTCGTCTCTTTTTATTTTTTATTTTTTTATTATTATTTATTATTTATTTTCATATATATATTTTTTATATATTATTATTTTTAAAAAAAAAAAAAAAGACAAGGCTAAAATGACTACATTTCTTTGTTACTTCGCGAGGTCATGGATCGTAGATTAAACTTATTTGATGAAATGAGTATTTTTCCGCGGGATTAAATTACTACTATGATTTTAACATTGCTACTACATGTACAAACAACTATTACGACAAACATTGAGATAACAACAATCTGAGCGTGAAGAAACAAAATGCCGAATAACTACTTAACATGACGGAACAAAAGAAATACATTCCCGAACAAATTTCAATATCATACGGAGTTAATTAACAAGAAATAGCAACTTACAAACATCATGTGAATATGTCTCGCTCATTTGCATACTATTCGCATGAACTAGGATTTGTATCTCAACGAACACATGTTCATGTTACTAAACAACAAATATGAAGGACATGGACAGAGATGACCTACTTGATATTATCGTCCGATGCGTTGGACCCGCGACGAAACCTCGGACAACAACCTCGACGTATCGGACCTCGACGAACCAAAGACGACCTCAACGGACCTCACCCCGGACAGCACTTCTGGGCTACCTTTTCGTGCGTTTTTCAGTTAGGCTTCAGCCGGTGTGTGTGTGTGTGTTTTTTCAGTCAGCCATGGCAAAGGGGGGAAGGGTCGTCCATGGCGGGATGTTGTAGGCAGTCGCTTGGACGTAGGGAGTAGAAGCGGCAGCAGTGGAGGAGTGGTCGTGGTCGACGAAACGGGGCAACAAGTTATGGAGGTCGACGGACTGGAGGAGTGGTCGTTCGGATGGTGGTTATGGCATTGTGGCAGTGGTCGGCGATGGGTCTGGTTTTTTGGAGTTTTGGAGGGGACGGGTGGTCGTTTGGTGGTGGTTTGAGTCGGAGATGGAGCTGGAGCTCGCGGGCTGGGGAAGGTGACGGGCTTAGCTTTGGGTTTTTCCCTGGTTCCTTTTTTTCCTCCTGCGTATTTGCTTCTTCTTCTTTTTAAGAAGAAGATGAGCAGTACATGTTTTCCTTTTCGTTTTTATTTTTTCTTTTTTTTTCTGACCCAGAAGTCAAAAATTCCTCTAATCTCCCCCTTTTCCCAAAAGATTCTTTTGCCTTTTAAAATCTTTCCACCCCTTTTCACGTTCTCCCTTCCCTTTCCCAAAGGTTTTGCTTTTTTTTTATTTTATTTTCCCATCCCTTTTCACGTGCTCCCCCACTTTTCAAAATCTTTTTTTTTTTAAATTTCCCCCTTCCCTTTGCCCTTGTCCCCCGTGCATTTTTGCTTCTTGTTCAAAAAATTGGGCCCCACGTGTGTAGGGGTCCAAGACTTGTGTCCCCCATGCGTGGTGTGCTCGAATTATTATGGGCTAGGTCCGGAATTAGGCCTAAAATCGGGTAGTTTGAATCCGAATATTATTCTTTTGCCCGGACCCGAGAAATAGGAACACGCCGTTGCTTAACTAATTATGTAAGCAAAATAGCTACTAAATAAGACTAATTATTTAAAACAAAACTATATTATTATTTTCTTAATATTTTCGAGATTAAAATAGCTACAAAATATTAATAAAACTATTTTTGTAATTTTCGTTTTTTAAATATTAAGATAAAATATGAAGTAATATTTTTGTATTTTTCAAAGTTAAAATGACTATATTAATAAAACTATTTTTGTAATTTTCGTTTTTTTTTAATAAAGACAAAAATGTGAAGTAATATTTTTGTATTTTTCAAAATTATAATGACTGCAAACATTAATAGAACTATATTTTTTTTAATTTTTGAATTTATATAAAGTACCAAAATAAAGTACAATTTTTGTATTTTTCAAGTTTATGAGAGATACATAAACTAAAATTTATATATATATTTTTTTGAAATTTTCTTTTTGCAACGAAATAAAGTAAAAATAGTTAAAATAGCTATACTAGACCCAATTTCACATATTCACGCTAAAAATGTGAAAATTCTCGGGGAGGGTCAAAAATCACGTGCTTACAGAGGTAGAGCTTAACCTCGAAAGGCAGATAAGTAGCCTTATGCAAAATGCAGATGGAGGTAGAGCTTAGCCTCGAAAGGCAGAAAGGTAGCCTTATGCAATGCAAAGATATGCAGATGGAGGTAGAGCTTAACCTCGGAGGGCAGATAAGGTAGCCTTATGCAAAATGCAGATGGAGACAGAGCTTAGTCTCGAAAGGCAGATAAGTAGCCTTATGCAGGATGGAGGTAGAGCTTAACCTCGAAAGGCAGATAGCCTTATGCAAGAATGCAGATGGAGACAGAGCTTAGTCTCGAAAGGCAGATAAGTAGCCTTATGCAATATGGAGGTAGAGCTTAACCTCGGAAGGCAGAGAATAGCCTTATGCAAGATGCAGATGGAGACAGAGCTTAGTCTCGAAAGGCAGATAGATAGCCTTATGCAATATGGAGGTAGAGCTTAACCTCGGAAGGCAGAGAGTAGCCTTATGCAAGATGCAGATGGAGACAGAGCTTAGTCTCGAAAGGCAGAAAGTAGCCTTATGCAAAATGCAGGAATGTCAATGAGCAAATAGTAGTAATTTTCTTAGCTGATAGGCGGTTGCGATATCATGACTGCTGGGGAATGTTGGGTGTAGATAGTAGACCTTTGTGAGTTGAGTGATTGTTTTGAGGGTTTCGACTTTGAAGAGTGAATGCGTTTTGCACTGCGATCTGAGTTCCTACATCCAAAGAAAATCGTGAGTTCTGTAGAGGGGGAAGGTTAGTTTGTATCCCTTGTCTCCTGAAGTTACGTATCATTGGGGTAGCATTGCTAAACGACGGTGATGCAAATGATGTTTATGCATGATTCAGTAAATGTAATGTAGGTATATATAAAAGAATGATTTTATTTTGGATGAACCAACAACTGCAACGTGGTTCAAGACACGGCAACCTTGCTTGCTCCGAAATTTTAAGGGTCCTCCTCAAAATTCTGCCCTAGTTCACTGGGCTGGCGCTGCTGACGGCTGTGCTGAATAACTGAAAGCGGATCGATTCCAGAATTTTAAGGGTCCTCCTCAAAATTCTACCCCGTTTACTGTGTTGATGTTGATGCGAAAGCCGACAAACTGACTTCGGAATTTTGAGGATCCTCCTCAAAATTCTGCCCTAGTTCCAATAGCGGGGAAAATGAAATTTTTATTAAAATGTGACCGAACCCATAGGGCTGCCTACGTATCCCCTCTTAAACGGGAATCAGGTCAGGCGTAGTTCAAATTACATTATAAAGAAAAGCATACGATCAAATGTAGTATCTCTTTACTGCGTCTGAGTTGATCGGCTTCGGCCAGACTTCTCCGTTCATTTCTACAAGAATAAGGGCTCCTCCGGTTAGAACTCGGTGAACCATGTATGGACCCTGCTAATTGGGAGAGAATTTCCCTTTGGCTTTGTCTTGATGTGGAAATATCTTCTTCAACACCAGCTGTCCTGGTGTAAACTTCCTTGGTTTAACTCTCTTGTTGAAGGCTCTGGACATTTTGTTCTGGTATAACTGACCGTGACAGACTGTATTCATCCTCTTTCCATCTATGAGGGCTAACTGCTCGTAGTGACCTTTTACCCATTCTACGTCATCTAACTCGGCTTCTTGTATGATCCTTAATGATGGAATTTCTACCTCAGCGGGAATGACCGCCTCTGTACCATAAACCAATATGTAGGGAGTTGCCCCGGTTGATGTGCGGACTGTGGTACGATAACCCAATAAGGCGAATGGCAACTTCTCATGCCATTGTTTGTGCCTCTCGATCATCTTCCTTAGTATCTTCTTGATGTTTTTGTTGGCCGCTTCTACGGCTCCATTCATCTGCGGTCTATAAGCCGTAGAGTTCTTGTGTCTGATCTTGAAAGTCTCACACATTATTTTCATCAGGTCTCTATTAAGATTGGAACCGTTGTCGGTGATGATTGACTCTGGAATTCTGAACCGACAAACAATACAGTCGCGGACGAAATCTGCTACCACCTTCTTGGTAACTGCTTTGTATGATGCTGCTTCAACCCATTTAGTAAAATAATCAATTGCTACCAAGATGAACCTGTGCCCGTTTGACGCGACAAGCTCGATTGGACCGATAACATCCATTCCCCAAGCGGCGAACGGCCATTGTGAGCTTGTTGCATTAAGCTCTTTTGGAGGCACTTTTATCATATCTGCATGTATCTGACAGCGATGGCACTTTCAGACATACTGGATGCAGTCTGTTTCCATAGTCATCCAGAAATATCCTGCTCGGAGTATCTTCTTTGCTAAAACAAAACCATTCATGTGCGGTCCGCAGGTCCCTGAATGTACTTCCTCCAATAACTTGGTTGCTTCCCTTGCATCGACACACCTTAGTAAACCCAAATCATGAGTCCTCCTGTACAGGATTCCTCCGCTATGAAAGAAATTATTAGATAGTCTCCGAAGCGTGCGTTTCTGGGTAGCATTGGCAAGCTCTGGATATTCTCCTGTGGTCAAATACTCTTTGATGTCGTGGAACCATGGTTTCCCGTCGTCTTCTTCCTCAAAATGAGCACAATAAGCTGGTTGGTCATGAATATTAACCTGGATGGGGTCAATGAAATTTGTATCTGGATGCTGAATCATAGATGACAAAGTGGCAAGTGCATCGGCGAACTCATTCTGTACCCTCGGAACATGCTGGAATTTCTCAATTCATGTATGTGATGCAGATAAGGGAGTATCTTGGGATTCTTGGTTGCCCATTCTTCTCGAACCTGATGTATGAGTAGGTCCGAGTCTCCGATTACTAGTAACTCCTGAATGTTCATATCAATGGCCAGTTTAATCCCTAAAATGTAGGCTTCATATTCGGCCATGTTGTTGGTGCATGGGAACCTAAGCTTGGCGGATACCGGGTAATGCTGACCGGTTTCTGATACCAGGACTGCTCCTATGCCAACTCCTTTGAAATTTGCAGCTCCGTCGAAAAACAACCTCCAACCATCATAGGATTCTGCAATATCTTCTCCTATGAAAGATACCTCTTCATCGGGAAAATACATTTTTAGGGGCTCGTATTCTCCGTCTATGGGATTCTTGGCGAGATGGTTCACCAAGGCTTGCCCTTTGATTGCTTTCTGGGTTACGTAAACAATGTTGAATTCACTTAGCAAGATCTGCCACTTGGCGAGCTTGCCAGTGGGTATGGGCTTATGGAAGATATACTTTAGAGGGTCCATTCTGGATATGAGATAAGTAGTGTAAGCACATAAGTAATGCCTCAACTTCTGCGCGACCCAAGTCAGAGCACAACAAGTGCGTTCTAAAAGAGAATACCGGGCCTCGTACGGTGTGAACTTCTTACTGAGATAGTAGATGGCTTGCTCCTTTCTCCCTGTTTCATCATGTTGTCCTAAAACAC
The DNA here is from genome assembly GCF_000393655.2 of Nicotiana sylvestris. Taxonomy (NCBI): domain Eukaryota; kingdom Viridiplantae; phylum Streptophyta; class Magnoliopsida; order Solanales; family Solanaceae; genus Nicotiana; species Nicotiana sylvestris. The sequence continues at coordinate 22,443,496 of NC_091063.1, read as the reverse complement.
AACCGAATGCTCTATCCGATACCGCAAGGTAAAGAAATAGGGGTCTTTCTGGCTCAGGTGGAACCAAGACCGGCGGTGTTGATAGGTATTCCTTGATTCTGTCAAAAGCTTTCTGACAGTCATCAGTCCATTTGGTAGCAGCGTCCTTCTTCAACATTTTGAAGATAGGTTCACAAATGACCATGGATTGAGCTATGAACCGGCTGATATAGTTGAGTCTTCCCAAGAAACTCATCACGTCCAATACTATTCCTCGACGACTCACGATGAAACCCAATAATTTTCCAGCAGGAACCCTGAATGCACACTTGGCAAGATTCAGTTTCAGATTGTACCTCCTCAGTCTGTTGAAGAACTTTCTTAGATTTGCCATGTGATCCCTGGCTTTCTTGGATTTGATGATGACGTCATCCATATATACCTCGATCTACTTGTGTATCATGTCATGAAAGATGGTAGTCATGGCTCTCATGTAGGTGGCACCAGCGTTCTTCAAACCGAATGGCATCATTTTGTAACAGTACATTCCCCACGGCGTGATGAAAGCCGTTTTCTCTGCATCTTCTTCATCCATCTATATCTGATGATACCCAGCGAAATAATCAACGAATGACTGCAGCTCATGCTTGGCGCAATTGTCGATCAAGATGTGTATATTCGGCAAAGGAAAGTCGTCTTTGGGACTGGCCCGATTGAGATCCCGGTAGTCGACACAGACTCTAACCTTCCCATCCTTCTTTGGTACCGGCACGATGTTGGCTAACTATGTCGGATATTCTACCACCCTGAGAACCCTGGCTTTGACTTGCTTAGTAACCTCTTCTTTAATCTTCAAACTCATGTTTGGCTTGAACTTCCTGAGCTTCTGCATTACCGGCAGACATGTAGGATCTGTTGGCAACCTGTGAGCTACAATGGATGTGCTGAGACCAGTCATATCATCATATGACCAGGCGAAGATGTCCTCATACTCTTTTAAGAACTCTGTGTATTCTTTCTTTTCTGACGGCGACAAGTGCACGCTGATACGTGTTTCCTTGACATTCTCAGTATCACCCAAATTAACGACCTCTGTCTCATCTAGATTAGACTTAGGCCTATTCTCAAAGTTTTCGACCTCTCTGACAACCTCTTCTAGTATATCATCCTCTTCTGAATCTATATCCGTTTGTTGCATTGCCTCGTTGCAAGTCACAGTTGTTGGTTCATCATCAAGATATGTAAGAGTAACGTTGTGTAAAATAAAGTAAATGATAGAGAAAAGTAATAAGAGTGCAATATATAATGGATTTGAAATGCTTTAATTGAAATTCATAATCGTTTGAGACATCAGAGCTCTTTTGGAAAGTAAAGACAATGCAGGAAGGAAAAGCAACTAAGAAAATAAAGATGCGATGCATGATGCTCGTTCAGCCTTGCTACCCCGAAGATGTCCGGGCACTGGTGGTCCTGATTGACCAATTGTTGACTGAGCATTGGATCTCTTACTATATGATGATGGTGCCAGAATGCACGAACTAACCTTTAGGGAGGGGAATAAAAATAAAGAAAAATAAAAGGTAACAAGTTAGTGCGGGTTATGAGAAGAAAATTGTTACAATATTTAAACACATTGTGCAAGAATATAAATCGCGTCCTAATTTGGGTGCCTCGTTGTGCCTGAGGTAGGCCTAGCGACAAATTAATTTGGAGAGCTTATAATGCTAAATGCCTCATTTTATTGATAAAAAAAAGACGAATTCACAATGATGCTAAGAAAATAAAATGTCACTAGTGGCCATTGGCCTTATTACATCATTAAAAGACTCCTAACTACTTGGTCCCAGAAGGACCTTCCCCAGATTTGGCATCTTTATCCCCCTCGAACAGCTTCACCAGCTCGCGCAGTCCTAGCAGCAGATAAGCTTGGGCCAAATGTCCGCCTGCATTCCCTTCACCGAAGCGGAACACGGACCGGTCACTATCCCAGAACAGTGTCGCAGCCTCTATGATTTTGTTGTCAGGCTGGATTTCTAGAAGAGAAGGCAGATTCCCTAAGTATTTGCGGATGAGTGTCTGCTCACTAGAGTGAAGATCTTCCCACCAATTCAGCAGCCTTGGATGAATGTTGGATACCATACCGAATCTGGGGACCTCGTGCCTCATTTTCTGCAAAACAAAGTGTTAGGCCCTTAACCCCACCAGACTCGACTATTTGAATCAATAATTAGCAAAAGGCATTTAGTTCTCCAAATAAATGCACAAAACGTGGAGGTGTCCGTTTGGGTTTCAGGAAACCCGATGGACTTTGGTTTAGGCTATCTTAAGGAGTCATTATGTGGACAACATAACTGACTCGGCTAGGGTTGACCATGATGCATGAACAGTTTCAAGGGAATATGGTTTCTACTTTTGAAGTGCTAGACAAGGTACCCTTGAGCGGATAACTCAAGAGGGAAAGGCGCGGAACCGTCGACTACACCGTTGATCGACTGGTTTTACCGCAAATATGTCTTTGCCACATTTAGGGGGTTTATAATATCGGAAGGGCGCAACCACTCATTATAAGCGTTGCTATAGGATTTGTTTTGGCACGAGTGGAATATGATGTTGAGGAATGCAGTTATAACAATGACACAAATTACATGTATTTTCATGTTCATAAAGTAAAGATTACAATAAACGCTTAGTAACTACAATAGAATTGAAATACTAAGGCAGTAAAAGAAGAAATTAAAAGGAAAGAAAAACATGAAGAGCCAAGTTAGTTTCGTAGTGAAAGAATAAAAGACAGTAAATAAAGCAATTAATGAGATAATAAAGTCACAAGTAACATGCAATGGTAAAAGCCTAAAGAAAATCCCCAGCAGAGTCACCATGTTGTCGACGCCCCCTTTTCCTAAGGCGAAATCGGGTTTTACGACATTATGGACAAAACAACTCTTATTCCCTTTCGAGAATTGGGTTTGGAAGTTGAAGAGTCGCCACCTAATGATTATAGTGCATTAGGACACTTTAAGAAGGGTTTGAGATGAAGAGACCAGAGATTAGGGTAAGGGCTTGAGATTATCTCGAGGGGAAAGTGTTAGGCACCCCTCAAGATCCACTAGTGTGGTTCCCGACCGTACTTAGTTGTGACTTTAAGAAGAGTAGAAGTAACAGACAATGTTTGCACATAAGGAATACAAATAAGTTGAAAGTTTTGAAAGAAAAGAGAGAGAGAAAAAAGACATAAGTGGTTTTGGAAAGAAAAGATTGATTGAAGAAAACATTACTTTTAAGAATACATCACATCGTATAAATAAAAAAAAAGTCCTAGGTTTAAATACAATATGGATCACCTTGGTGCAATACCCAGCAATCATTCTCACACGAGATATTAGTGCACCGGTCATCATATCCATATTCTACCCTTCCCACCCCATTAAGGTATTAAACGCGATTAGTCTCGTTTACTTATTGCATGCTAATACCCATCCCAACCTATCAATCCTGGGGTTTTAGGACTTCTAATTCTAAGGGGAGGAGGAAGGGAAGTATAGGCATATATGGAGTTGCAAAAGGATAAAATACTAGGGCGTCAATCAAAACAAATAGCAAATGAATAGGGAATGAAACAAACACACAAAAGGCTCATATAATCCCCATAAATCACATAGCAACTAGTTTAGCATGTCTTGCGTGTACTGATTTGGTCTTTAAAAAATTAAACAGCGGACAGATTGGTTCAACACCGGATCCAATTGTCAGCAGTTGAGGTATTTTAAACAAGTTACTGATTAAGCACCTAATGCAGAAGAGTTTAAGACAGAAGCTTGAAAATTGTAGGAATTCAGAGATGACTTGAAAAATCAGCAGAATTGTTTAAGTAGAAGTACGGTGAAATTGTAAAGTAGAGTTTTCAGAAGTAAGAATGCTTTTAAAAGAAGAGTGAGTTTGAAAGTTGTTTTTAAAGAGAGCTTCATGAGATGAATAAAAATTCAGGTAGATAGTTGAAAATATTTCAAAAAAAAAAAAGAAAATGCAAGTTTAGGAAAATTGCAGACAAGTTTGGACAAGCTTTGTTTGAAAACGCTGAAGCCAATGGCCTGGTTATCACTTACGCAGATTTAGGCGAGTCTGAAACCCTATAGGCAGGATATCTATACCTTGATTTTTTAAGACTCGTTACTGTTTTAAACGTTAAGGAAATGAGTATTTGATTACCCTACGGTTTGCCTAACACATATGCATTTCCTATAGGCATGGTTTCTATATGCAATTGATTACATGAATGTTAGAATCCTATAGGCAGGATCTCTAGTGATTTGCAATATGATTAAATGTTAAACCCTATAGGTATGGTATCTAGGTGACTGAATTAAGAACATTAAACAAACCTATAGGCAGGATTTCTAGTAAAATTTAAAGCACAAAAGACCTATAGGCATGATCTATACCTTTTGATTTATGCAGGCAACATAAACCCCTCCCACACCCTTTACTAATACTCCCAAGTTCTTTTTACAAAAATATTACAGAACCAGAAGAAAGAAAGGAAAATAATTAAAAATACATCACAGCCTACAGCCAGATCCGAGCAGCCTAATTCAATCTTAATATCCAATAACATGTGTTTCACCAACCTGGATTCCAGATCCAAGGCCTTCTCCTTACTCAGAATGTTTTCAAAGTTCCAAGGAGTCTTAAGAACTCCAGCAATGCTTAACACTCTGAGTAATTATAATAGCAACAGAGTAGTGCAGTGTGGAAATGCCAGCCCTCAGGCATCCAAGTTCAGAGGGAGCTCAAGGGTCCCAAAGCATGGCTTACCAAAGGGGGGCAAAACTTAAGATACTAGGAGTATAGGCTGGCACATCCCTGACCCTTTATTTGATCCTAACAAATAAAGAGCAGACTTTTTAAAATTAGACTTGAGCCTGGATGGTGATTAGGACACTACCAGACTCTAGTCAAGGCTCAGCACAAAAAGGGGGAAGAAGAGAATGGGACTGATTTGAGTAAGGTTCAAGAGAACCTGGTCCCAGTTCATGGATAGCAATGGGATGCTACCCTAACCTAGAACAGTACTCACACATAAGGGGTCAAAGGGAAAGGGTTCACATGGAAAACATGTATAGAAAAACATCAAGGAAGGACAAGGAAGCATAACAGAACTTAAAGGTGCAGAAACATGAAGAAAGAACATAACAGACTAAAGTATAGCTACAGAATGCAGGAAAGCACAATACAAATATATATTGAGGGACATGTGAAAGGGAGAAGTAAACACATAGTTTTGGAGAATGTTATTTAACTTATGGAGACATATCAGTTGCAACTTTCAAACAGCAGAACAAACAAAGCAAGAAAACAACCAGAGAGTCCACTCAAGCCTCAGCAAACACTTGAGAAAAGCAAGCGAGATTCTATAGTCTAGCCTTGGCTTTCAGCCGACTAGATACAGCAGTAGTACTAATAGTGGTAAAGAGAAGAGAGCTTTTAGTGTGTGTGTGTTTTTGAACTCTATTGTTCGTGTGTTTAAAGAAAAAAGAGCAGGGTATTTATAGTTTAAAAACCAGGCAAGTAAGCAAGGCAAAGAATAATTCAGTATCAATTAGAATCAATCAGGAGAAGGGGATTCCTTTAATTAAGGAGTCCAAATTTGAACGGTAAAAGGGCAGAGTTTTATTTAAGGAAAGAAAATCAAGTAACACATTGGGCAATGAAGGGTAAATACATAAGGGAAGTTTAAAAATACACGGTTAGGTAAATAAGGTAAGAAGTAAATCAACTAGTACATAGTAAATCAAGGAATCAAGGATTCGAAATCAATAATGAACCAAGTCAGAAAAAGGTCCAAATTAGACAAAGAAAGAATCAAACAAGCTCACATAATGGTAGTCTGAAATCAATCCCCAAAATTAGGGTTATTTCGAGAGGGAAAGGTCTGACTATAAAGAGTGCATAGCTTTAAACATGCGAGGCTGGAATTAAACAAACAGAGTGGTCATGCAATCAAGAGTAGAAGAACATAGCTAGAAGAGAGTGTCAGATAGCATAAGAGAAATCAGAAGTTCTTGCAAAGCTTAGCAAGAATTAGAGAACATGAGACGAACTTAGAAATTAGGGTTTTTGAAATCAAACAAGTTTAGACACAGGAAGCAAACAATCGCACACAAGTGTTTTGAAAACCCCCAAAATCTAGGGTTTCCTCCATAGATTAAATGTAAAGACGAAAGCGCAGAAAATCAGGCAAAGTAAACTCAGAAAATCCAAGGAACATAAACATTTCATGAAATCATAATGAAAGAAAACACAGTAAAGGAAATCACTAGCAAACCCTAGGAGGAAATACAGTAAAAGAAAAATACATAGAAACCATAGTGAAAACACTTAGGAGTTACAGCAAAGTAAAATACGGTAAGAAATCACAGTAGAACAAGTAAAAATCAAGGAAACCCTAGGTTCGAGAAGACGAACAGTTTTGAAAGCAAAAACTTGAAATGATGTAAGAAATATTTTAAAAACCTCAGAAATAGCACAGATTTAAAGTAGATCTAGAGAGAAACAAGAAAACCTCGAAATGTCATAGGGTTTCAGAGAAACCCTAGAAAATGAGAAAGGCCTAGAAAAGGGGCTGGTCCGAGTCGGGATGGACTCATAAGGCTAAGACACGCCGGAGATGAGCCGGAGATGGCCGGAGAAGGTGAAGGGAGCTCATCGGAGAGGCGAGGAGGTGGAAGGTTCCAGAGAGAGTGAGAGATAGAGAGATAGAGACGAGTGAGTGAATGAGAGGGGATTGGGGGTCGTTAGGTTAAAAAGGAAAGGGCAAACGGGGGCCGTTGATTAAAACAATCAACGGCCACGATTTTAAAATGGGATCCGGGCGGGTTCGTTTAATTGGGTCTGGGTCGGGTAGAAATGAAATTGGGTTGGGAATTGGGGTGGGGGTAGAATTAGGCTGTAATTTAAATCAAAAAGAGGCTAAAATTGAAATAGCCATTTTACCCTTTTGAATTTATAAAAATAGTAAAAGATGTTAAAAATCAAATTAAAAATACTGGGTTGATAAACAATATGTAGGTATTAATTTAAAAATATTATGATTGATTTTGTAATAAAAATTGCTATTAAATCTAGAAGTAGGCTAAAATTGCAATTTCATGCAATTTTAGTTCAAAAATACCCAATGGACTTGTAAAATTATGCAAAAATCATGTAAATTATATTTTGACGTAAATGTGAGAGTGAAATAAATTATTTACCAAAATTGCAAGTTTTGGGAATAATTAATGGATTTTATAGTGCACAATAGGCCATAAATTGGTCTTAAAAATTATTTAAAATGCCAAAATCTTTTGGGGTGCTCATATATGCACACATATGCTAGTTTGAAAATATATAGGAAAAAATTGGGTATCAACAAATATGATGGATATTAATTGAATATGATAATAAGTGTACGAGGTATATTATAAGTGATGTGGGGTCTAAGGATAGCCCTAAGTCCAAGTCAAGTTGGAAATTACATGGTAGACTAAAGTTCCAAATAAGTACGCACAAAACCTAAATTTGGACGAGTATATCTACATATGTATAAAGAGTTATATGATGGACAACCTATCAAATGAAAAGTATTTGAGTCTAGTTTCTAACGCTTCAAACCGTTTGTAATTTGGATATTCTTACAAGAAGTTAAGACCAAATTATCAAAGGCTGGCAGAGGAGCCTGCGGATGCGAAGCATCCAGAGCCGCGTCCGAAAGAATGACTGGTAGTGAAGTGCTGCCATAGCGTCCAAGGTCACGTCCGAAGCCCAGAAATCCGGGCCTATAAATACCAAGTCGGGGGAGAGAGTATTTTGAGTATTGGGGGTTAGGGTTCTTGAGGTGAAGGGGCGATTTTGAGCTCAAATCAAGTCCAATCAACCGAGGTAAGTTTTTAATGATGTTTTGGGTTTATATTACTCAATATACATGAGTTCTAACATCATTCTAACATCCAAATTCTATATTTCATCATCAAATCCTCAAGAACACAAAAATCACCAAAGTTGTGATTTTTCAAGATTGATCTACTATAGGTAATTCCAATGCTTCAAACTTGTTTATTATAAGTAGTTAGAAGTATTTGAAGTATTCGTTACAAGTTTTATTGATTGAAAGATTGGAATATAAATATCTAATTCATGGCATGAATAGTACTTTTAAGGAAATAAGAGAGAAGATGAATGGTGAATCTTGGAAATGAAATTGATTGAATACAATGAACCTATGAAATTATTTGTAAGCAAAATATGGAAGTGATCAACTAAATAATCATCCGAATTATATATGGTGCAAGTTTTGATTATGGAAGATGATGAATAGTAACTTAGTGGCATTGGACAATGGATGTAGTAACATTAATGACTTCGAATAGGTATTTAAATATAAGGATGAAGTTGAATGGTCTAGCTTATAAATTTATTTGGCGATTTGGGTCATCACTTGTTTTAAAAGTGAATTCTACATTCTGAGGCCTTAAAAATCTCTTTCGGCATCACCTCGATTTGTGTGCGTTGTCCGGGCGCATAGCCAAAAAGCCATTTTGTCAAAATCTGTGAAAAATGATAAATTTTGACTATAAAATGAATTAATTTGACTTCAGTCAATATTTTCGATAAACGAACCCGGACTCGTAGGAAAATATGGGACTTGGGCGTATGCCCGGAATCGAATTTCGAGGTCCCAAGCCCGAGAAATGAATTTTTAAAGAAAATTATTTTCTAAAATTGTTTATGAGTTTTAGAAATGAATTTTGATTAAAACTTGATGGTATCGGGCCCGTATTTTGGTTCCGACACCCGGTATAGGTCTTATGTGTGATTTAAGATAAGTATGTGAAATTTGGTAAGAAACGGACTTGAAACGACGTGAATCAAATCGTTTTTGAGAAAATTGGAAATTTGAAGTTCTTAAGAAAATTTAATGATTTTGATACTAAATTCATAGTTGTTGATGTCATTTTAATGATTTGAATGCACGAGTGAGTCCATATGATGTTTTTAGGTTGGTGTGCATGTTTGGTTTGGAGCCCCGAGGGCTCGGATGAATTTCGGATAGGCTACGGGGTGGATTTTGGACTTGAGGAATTGCAGACTTTCAGCTATGCATTGCAGGCCTGCAGGCTTCGGAAGGTCTTGTCGCAAATGCGAAGGTCTTGTCGCAAATGCGAACATTAGCTTAGGCCAGCTATCTCGCAATTGCGAGGAAATCCATCGCAAATGCGATGCCTCCCCTCCTAGCCAATAGTCGCAAATGTGATGCAATCTTCGCAGTTCCTATCTCGCAAATGCGAGAGGTTGTTTGCAATTCCCAATATAGCAGAGGTCGGGGTTCGCAATTGCGAACCCTGGTCGCAATTCCCATATCTACAACCTGCAATTTTTATACTTAGCTGAAAAACTCCCATTTTTCACACTCTTTCAAAACCAAAACACTTTCGGACAATTTTTCAAAGACAACTCTTCTTCCAAATCGATTGTAAGTCAATTTCAACTCGTTTCCTTCAATCATTTACTTCTTTTAACATGATTTCAACTCAAAATCAATAATTTTTATGGGGGAAATTGGGTGTTTTGGGTAGAACCTAGGTTTCAAAAAATGGGGATTTGGACCTCGATTTGAAGTCCGATTTCAAAACAAATTATATATTTGGGTTCGTGAGGGAATGTGTAATCGGGTTTTGGTTCGAACCTCGGGTTTTGACCATGTGGGTCTGGAGGCGATTTCTGACTTTTTGGGTAATACTTTGGAATACTCATTTTCATGTATTGGAGTTGATTCATTTAGCATTTATTGATGTAATTAAGTAACTTGTGCCTAGATACAAGTGAATTGGTGGTGGAATCAAGGGGTGAAGTGATAATTGAGACGTGAATTGTGTTCGTTGCATCGAGGTAAGTGTTTGGTCTAACCTTAGCTTGAGGGATTAGGAGTCGAGTCCTATTTTCTATGTAGTATTTGTCGAGTACGACGTATAGGCATGGTGACGAGTATCTATACGTTGGTTTCAAGCATGCCCGTGAGTCTTATATTGTATTATTATGGCTTCGTTGTATTATTCATGCTTTGATGATGATTTCTATTGTTGGGCAAAGTTTGTGGAAGTAATTGTGACATTTGAGTATTGAGGAGCGTTGGCTCAAGTTGTACAATGAAATGTGAAAGTATAAGTGGAAATTGAACCTTTTAGAGCATTGGCTCAAAGTTATGAAGTGAGTTGTGAAGTAAAAGTGAAAAAGAGAAGAGAATCATCATATTATCTCCCTTGCCGGGAATTTGTTGTTTTTTATGATTACCTCCCTAGCCGGGATGTTGATGCTTCTTTTGATGTTATTCTCTTGCCGGGACTTGATTGTTGAACTATTGTTCCCTTGCTGGGATTCTTATTGTAATTTCATTTATTCCCTTGCCCTATTATTTGTGATTGTTGTTTGGGTGAGGAAGAGTGTTAAAGCACGAAGGGTGATGCCGTGTATTGTTTTGGTGAGAGAGTGTTAAAGCACGAAGGGTGGTGTCGTGTATAATTTGTGAGGAAAGAGTGTAAAGCACGAAGGGTGATGCCGTGCACATTTTCATTACTTGATTGCTTTGGTGAGGACTAGAGTAAAAGCACGAATGGTGATGCCGTGAACTTATTGATTCTGGTTCTTTGTTGACATTCGAGATATGTTGTTTCTTTCAATTACATGTTGTTTTTCTATTCTGAATCGATATCTCCCCCGCAGCATGCTCCCCCCCGACATATTTGACTATTTATTTATGTTCTTCTTTTCCGCTGTATATAGTTGAATTGCACAGGTTGTTTGGTAGTCTGGTCCTAGCCTCGTCACTACTTTGTCGAGGTTAGGCTAGGCACTTACCAGCACATGGGATCGTTTGTGCTGATACTACACTCTACACAATGTGCAGATCCCGGAGCAGCTTTTGGACCGTAGATTAGGTGGCTACCTTTAGTCCATGCGGAGATCCAAGGTAGACCTGCATGCATCTGCAGGCCCTGGCGTCTCCTCTATCCTTTATTTCCTGTTTTATTTCTTTAATTCGGAAACTGTGTATCTTTATTTTCAGACTTTGTATTTAGCACTCTTAGATCGCCTGTGGTACTGTAACACCAGTTCTGGGTGGTTAAGGCTTAAATAGTTGTATTAGTTACATGTTAAGATATTTTATTGTTTTTCTTTCGCTTATTCTAAATTCTCGTTGTTTACACGTTATTGTTTTATAAATGTTAAAGTGTATAAAATGGGTCAAAAAAGGTAATTTGTTCAATAATTGGCTTGCCTAACTCACATCAATAGGCACCATCACGACTCCCAAGGATGGGAAATCCGGGTCTTGACAAGTTGGTATCAGAGCTCTAGGTTACATGGGTCTCACAGTTCATATACAAGCTTAGTAGAGTCTGAGGGATCGGTACGGAGACATTTGTATTTATCCCCCAAAGGCTACAAAGTTAGAAAAAACTTCACATTTATTCTCTCCTATCGTGCAGTTTGGTTTCTCAATTCTAATTGAATTTCTACTCTATTCTTTCGCAGATGGCGAGAACACGCACTTCCTCATCCACTGAACAATAGCCCGAGACCCCAGCAGTAGCTCCCACGAGGGGCAGAGGGCGAGGGCGAGGTCGTGCTAGAGGCCGAGGTAGGGGCAGAGCTCAGCCCAGAGCAACAGCACCAGCGACGGAACCTCAGGTTGACTTTGCTGATGAGGTTCCAGCCCAAACAGTTCCTGTAGGCCCAGCTCAGGTCCCAGAGGGGTTTATTGCTACCCTAGTACTCCAGGATGCTCTGGTCCGTCTAGTGGGCCTTATGGAGAGTGTCACCCGGGCAGGCTTGCTTCCTGTAGCACCAGTCGTCTCTCAGGCTGGAGTAGGAGCCCAGACTCCTGTTACTCGCACTCCAGAGTAGGTATCTCCCCAGTTTCAGACTCCAGCAGTTCAGCCAGTTGGAGCAATTCAGCCGAGTTTGGTAGCTCAGACCGGTGATGGAGCAACTATGTCTGCCAATGCTTTGTGGAGGTTGGATAGGTTCACCAAGCTCTTCACTACTACTTTCAGCATTGCATCTTTCGAGGATCCCCAGGATTATCTAGACAATTGTCATGAGGTTCTCAGGAACATGGGGATAGTTGAGACCAATGAGGTCGATTTTGCTACTTTTTGCTTGTCTGGATCCGCCAAGACTTGGTGGAGAGATTATTGATGGGCTAGACTAGCCGGATCACCAACTTTGACTTGGGAGCAGTTTACTCAGTTATTTCTGGAGAAATTTTTCCCTATTACTCAGAGAGAGATCTATCGGAGGCAGTTTGAACGTCTCTAATAGGGTTCTATGACTGTTACCCAGTATGAGACCATATTCATCGACTTGGCTCGTCATGCTCTTATCATACTTCCCATTGAGAGAGAGAGGGTGAGGAAGATCATTGAGGGACTTATTCAGTCGATTCGTCTTCAGATGGCTAGGGAGACAGGGAGTGAGATTTCCTTCCAGGAGGCAACCAATGTGGCCAGGAGAATGGAGATAGTTCTGTCGCAGGGAGGTGGTCAGGGGTCTGACAAGAGGCCTCGTCATTCAGGCTGATTCAGTGGTACCTCATCTGGAGGTAGAGATTCGTATGGTAGAGGCTATCCTCCCAAGACTTTCCAGGTCTCTCACGGTGTTGCAGGTGGTCGTGGTTCCCATACACAATATTTTGATCAGTAGTCCTATAGTACACCACCAGCTCCTATCAGTGCACCGCTGCTTCAGAGTTTTCGGGATGGTCATTCAGGTCGTCAGTCTCAGCAGTCTCAGCAGCCGAGGGCTTGTTAAACTTGTGGTGATATGGGTCACATTGCTAGGTTTTGCCCTCGAGCACCGAGCAGCTCTCAGCATCAAGGTTCCCGTGCCATAGTTCAGGCACCGAGTGTTCCACAGTCTGCCCAGCCAGCTAGAGGTGGGGGTAGAGGTGCTAGAGGTGGAAGTAAAGGTATTAGAGGTGGAGCCCAGGCTGCTAGAGGTGGAGGCCAACCAGTATCACGCCATCCCAGATATGCAGTTCAGAGTGGTGGGGCCTAGCCCTGATGTTATGCTCTTCCAGTCAAGCCTGAGGCTGAGGCTTCCGATGCAGTTATCATAGGTACTGTTCTGGTTTGTAGTAGAGATGCTCAGTTTTATTTGATCCAAGATCTACGTACTCCTATATGTCATCTTATTTTGCACCATATCTGGTCATGCCTAGTGATTCTTTGAGTGCTCCTATTTATGTGTCTACACCGGTAAGTGATTCTATTATGGTAGATCGAGTCCATCGTTCATGTGTAGTTGTGATTGGGGGTCTTGAGAATCGTGTAGATTTGCTTCTTCTGGACATGGTTGATTTCGATGTCATATTAGGGATGGACTGGTTATCACCTTATCACGCTATCTTGGACTGTTATGCCAAGACTGTAACCTTATCCTTGCCGGGTTTACCTCGTTTATAGTGGAGAGGGACTCTCGGTCACTCTACCTATAGTGTTATTTCTTATATGAAGGCTCGACGTATGGTCGAGAAGGGGTGCTTGACCTATTTGGCCTATGTTCGTGATTCTAGTGATGAGGTTCCTTCTATTGATTCTGTGCCAGTTGTTCATGAGTTCTTTAAGGTATTCCCTTCAGACCTGTCGGGTATGCCACCCGACAGGGATATTGAATTTCATATTGATTTGGCTCCAGGCACCCAGCCCATTTCTATCCCGTCGTATCGTATAGCCCCGCTTGAGTTGAAAGAGTTGAAGGAGCAGTTGCAAAACTTGCTTGAAAAGGGTTTTATTAGACCTAGTATTTCACCTTGGGGTGCGCTGGTGTTGTTTATTAAGAAGAAAGACGAATCGATGAGAATGTGTATTGATTACCGGCAGTTGAACAAGGTTAAAATCAAGAATAAGTATCCATTATCGAGGATTGATGATTTGTTTGATCAACTTCAGGGTGCCAAGGTATTTTTGAAGATTGACTTGAGATCTGGCTACTATCAGTTGAGGATTAGGGCATCTGATGTCCCTAAGACAGCTTTCTGCACTTGGTACGGGCATTATGAGTTCTTGGTGATGTCATTCGGGGTGACAAATGCCCCAGCAGCTTTTTATGGATTTGATGAACCAGGTGTTCAGGCCTTACTTGGATTCGTTCGTGATAGTCTTCATTGATGATATATTGATCTATTCCCGTAGCCAGGAGGAGCACGAGCAGCATCTTAGAGTGGTTCTTCAGACCTTGAGGGATAGTCAGTTGTATGCTAAGTTTTCGAAGTGTGACTTCTGGTTGAGTTCAGTTGCATTCCTGGGTCATGTTGTATCAGCAGAGGGTATTCAGGTTGAACCGAAGAAGATTGAGGCAGTCAAGAACTGGCCTAGACCAGCATCAACTACAGAGATTCGGAGTTTCTTGGGATTGGTAGGCTACCATCGTTAGTTCGTGAAGGGGTTTTCATCTATCGCAGCCCCGATGACCAGGTTGACCCAGAAGGGTGCCCAGTTCAGATGGTTGGATGAGTGTGAGGCGAGCTTTCAAAAGCTCAAGACAGCTCTGACTACGACACCGGTGTTGGTTTTTCCCACAGGTTCGAGGCCTTATACAGTTTATTATAATGCATCTCCTATTGGACTCGGTGCGGTGTTGATGCAGGATGGCAAGGTCATTGCCTATGCTTCACGGCAGTTGAAGATTCATGAGAAGAACTATCTGGTTCATGATTTGGAGTTGGCAGCCAGTGTTTATGCGTTGAAGATTTGGAGGCATTATCTATATGGCGTGACATGTGAGGTGTTCATGGATCACAAGAGTCTGCAGTATTTGTTCAAGCAAAAGGAGTTGAATTTAAGGCAAAGAAGGTGGTTGGAGTTGTTGAAAGACTATGATATCACCATCTTATATCATCCGGGAAAGGCCAATGTGGTGGCCGATGCTTTGAGTAGAAAGTCAGCCAGTATGGGCAGTCTTTCTTATATTTCGATCGGTGAGAGACCGCTTGCTTTGGATGTTCAGGCTTTGGCCAATCAGTTCGTGAGGTTGGATTTTCTGAGCCCAGCCGTGTGCTAGCTTGCATAGTCGCTCGTTCCTCTTTATTGGAGCGTATCCGAGATTGGCAGTATGATGATACTCATTTGTGTATCCTTAGAGACACGGTGCAGCACGGAGGTGCCAAGCAGGTTACCTTAGGTGATGATGGAGTTTTGAGTTTGTAGGGTCGAATTTGTATGCATGGTGTGGATGGACTCTGAGAGTTGATTTTAGAAGAGGCCCATAGTTCCTGATACTCTATTCATTTGGGTGCCGCGAAGATGTATAAAGATTTGCGGCAGCATTATTCGTGGAGGAGAATGAAGAAGGATATCATTGCATATGTGGCTCGGTGTTTAAATTGTCAGCAGGTTAAGTACGAGCATCATAGGCCCGGTGGTTTGTTCTAGAAGATTGAGATTCCTTAGTGGAAGTGGGAGCATATCACTATGGACTTCGTTGATGGACTCCCACGAACTCAGAGGAAGTTCGATGCAGTGTGGGTTATTGTTGATAGGCTGACCAAGTCAGCACATTTCATTCATGTGGCAGTCTCCTACTCTTCCGAGAGGTTATCTGAAATCTATATCCGGAGATTGTTTGTCTTCATAGTGTGCCCGAGTCTATCATTTCGGATCGAGGTACGCAGTTTAACTCCCATTTCTGGAGAGCAGTTCAGCGAGAATTGGGCACACGGGTTGAGTTGAGCACAACGTTTCATCCTCAGACGGACGGGCAGTCCGAGCAGACTATTCAGATTTTGGAGGATATGCTCCAAGCTTGTGTCATTGACTTTGGAGGCTCGTGGGATCAGTCTTTGCCTTTAGCAAAGTTTGCCTACAACAACAACTACCAGTCGAGTATCCAGATGGCTCCGTATGAGGCTTTGTATGGTAGGCGGTGTCGGTCGCCGGTTGGGTAGTTTGAGTCAGGAGAGGCTTGATTGTTGGGTACGGATCTGGTTCAGGATGCCTTGGACAAGGTCAGGATTATTCAGTATAGGCTTTGTACAGCTCAATCGAGGCAAAAGAGTTATGCCGACCGCAAGGTTCATGATTTGGCATTCATGGTCGGTGAGCAGGTATTGCTTCGAGTGTCTCCTATGAAGGGCGTGATGAGATTCAAGAAGAAGGGCAAGCTTAGCCCTAGGTTTATTGGCCCATTTGAGATTCTTGATCGAGTGGGAGATGTGGCTTACAGACTTGCATTGCCACCAAGCTTATCAGTCGTGCATCCAGTGTTTCATGTGTCTATGCTTCAAAAATATCACGGCAATCCATCCCACTTGTTAGATTTCAGCACTGTCCAGTTGGACAAGGACTTGTCTTATGAGGAGGAGCCGGTAGCTATTCTAGACCGGCAGGTTCGTCAGTTGAGATCGAAGAGTTTTCCTTCTGTTCGTATTCAGTGGAGAGGTCAGCCTGCTCAGGCATCGACCTGGGAGTCCGAATCTGATATGCAGGGCTGTTATCCCCATCTTTTCCCCAACTCAGGTACTTCCTTCTTCTGTCCGTTCGAGGATGAACAGTTGTTTTAGAGGTGGAGGATGTAGGTCATCATTTATTTTAAAAGTGAATTCTGCATTTTGAGGCCTTAAAAACCTCTTTTGGCATCACCTCGATTTGCATGCGCAGTCCGGGCGCGTAGCCGGAAAGCCATTTTGTGAAAATCAGTGAAAAATGATAAATTTTGACTATAAAATGAATTAATTTGACTTTGGTCAACATTTTGGGTAAACGGACCCGGACCCGTGATTTGACGGTCCCGAAGGGTCCGTAGGAAAATATGGGACTTGGGCGTATGCCGGGAATCGAATTCCAAGGTCCCAAGCCCGAGAAATGAATTTTCAAAGAAAATTATTTTCTGAAATTGTTTATGAGTTTTAGAAATGAATGTGATTAAACCTTGATGGTATCGGGCCTGTATTTTGGTTCCAACACCCGGTACAGGTCTTATATGTGATTTAAGATAAATCTGTTAAATTTGGTAAGAAACGGACTTGAAACGACGTGAATTGGATCGTTTTTGAGAAAATTGGAAAATTGAAGTTCTTAAGAAAATTTCACGATTTTGATACTAAATTCATAGTTGTTGATATTATTTTAGTGATTTGAATGCACGAGCGAGTCTGTATGATATTTTTAGGTTGGTGTGCATGTTTGGTTTGGAGCCCCGAGGGCTCGGATGAGTTTCGAATAGGCCACGGGGTGGATTTTGGACTTGAGGAATTGCAAACTTTCAGTTGTGCATTGCAGGCCTGCAGGCTTCGCATTTGCGAAGCCTGGCTCGCAAATGCGAAGGCCTTGTCACAAAAGCGAACATTGGCCCAGGCCAGCTACCTCGCAATTGCAAGGAAATCCATCGGAAATGTGATGCCTCCCCTCCTAGCTAGTAGTCGCAAATGCGATTCAATCTTCACAATCCCCATCTCGCAAATGCGAGAGGTTGTTCACAATTCCCAACATAGCAGAGGTCGGGGTTCGCAATTGTGAACCCTGATCGCAATTCCCATAGCTACAACCTACAATTTCTATACTTAGCCGAAAAACTCCTATTTTTCACACTCTTTCAAAACCAAAACACTCTTGGGCAATTTTTCAAAGACAACTCTTCTTCCAAATCGATTGTAAGTCAATTTCAACTCGTTTCCTTCAATCATTAACATTTTTTAACATGATTTCAACTCAAAATCAATGATTTTCATGGGGGAAATTGGGTGTTTTGGGTAGAACCTAGGTATCCAAAATGGGGATTTGGACCTCGATTTGAGGTCCGATTTCAAATAAATTATATATTTAGGTTCGTGGGGGAATGTGTAATCGGGTTTTGGTTCAAACCTTGGGTTTTGACCATGTAGGACCGGGGGCGATTTCTGATTTTTTGGGTAATACCTTGGAAAACTCATTTTCATGTGTTGGAGTTGATTCATTTAGCGTTTATTGATGCAATTAAGTAACTTGTGCCTGGATACAAGCGTATTGGTGGTGGAATCAAAGGGTAAAGCGATAATTGAGACGTGAATTGTGTTCGTTGCATCGAGGTAAGTGTTTGATATAACCTTATCTTGAGGGATTAGGAGTCGAGTCCTATTTGCTATGTAGTATCTGTCGAGTACGATGTATAGGCATGGTGACGAGTATCTATACGTTAGTGTCAAGCATGCCCGTGAGTCTTATATTGTGATTATGATGGCTTCGTTGTATTATTCTTGCTTTGATGATGATTTCTATTGTTGGGCAAAGTTTGTGGAAGTAATTGTGACATTTGAGTATTGAGGAGCGTTGGCTCAAGTTGTACAATGAAATGTGAAAGTATAAGTGGAAATTGAACCTTTTAGAGCATTGGCTCAAAGTTGTGAAGTGAGTTTTGGAGTGAAAGTGAAAAAGATAGGAGAATCATTATATTATCTCCCTTGCCGGGAATTTGTTGTTTTTGATGATTATCTCCCTAGCCAGGATGTTGATGCTTCTTTTGATATCATTCCCTTGCTGGGACTTGATTGTTGATCTATTGTTCCCTTGCCGGGATTCTTATTATAATTTCATTTATTCCTTTGCTCTATTATTTGTGATTGTTGTTTGGGTGAGGAAGTGTGTTAAAGCACGAAGGGTGATGCCGTGTATGATTTGTGAGGAAAGAGTGTAAAGCAAGAAAAGTGATGTCATGCCGCACGATGTACCATTTCGTGACGATTATATTGATTATACGGTGAGGGCGAGAGTAAAAGCACGAAGGGTGAAGCCGTTCACATTTTCATCACTTGATTGCTTTGGTGAGGATGAGAGGTGATGTCATGCACTTATTGATTCTGGTTCTTTGTTGATATCCGAGATATGTTGTTTCTTTCAATTACCTGTTGTCTTTCTATTCTGAATTGATATCTCCCCCGCAGCATGCAACCCTCTCCCCCCTCATATTTGACTGTTTATTTTTGTTCTTCTTTTCCTCTGTATATAGTTGAATTGCACATGTTGTTTGGTAGTTTGGTCCTAGCCTCGTCACTACTTCGCCGAGATTAGGCTAGGCACTTACCAGCACATGGGATCGTTTGTGCTGATACTACACTCTACACAATGTGCAGATCCCGGAGCAGCTTTTGGACCGTAGATTGGGTGGCTACCTTCAGTCCACGCGGATATCCAAGGTAGACATGCAAGCGTCCGCAGGCCCTAGCGTCTCCTCTATCCTTTATTTATTGTTTCATTTCTTTGATTCGGAAACAATGTATCTTTATTTTCAAACTGTATTTAGCACTCTTAGATCGTCTGTGGTACTGTGACACCAGTTCTGAGTGGTTAGGGCTTAAACAGTTGCATTAGTTACATGTTCAGATATTTTATTGCTTTTCTTCCGCTTATCCTAAATTCCTGTTGTTTACACGTTATTGTTTTATAAATGTTAAAGTGTATAAAATAGGTAAAAATAAAAGTAATTTGTTCAATAATTGGCTTGCCTAGCTCACATCAGTAGGCACCATCACGACTCCCGAAGGTGGGAAATCCGGGTTGTGACATATTGCTTAATATCTTAGATCATATTTTGATGTAATCAAGATATCTAATTGTAGATATCAACTTGTTGGTGATGTTGAGCTTTTTAATCAACATTGGAATGATAGAAGAGGATTGAAAGCTTGTAATATTAATAAAGCGAAAGCGAGGTAAGTTGATTAAAACTTACTCTTCTCGAGGGACTTTCTCTAAAAGCATGTTTCAAGTTAATACTTAAGTTGTTTGCAAATGTGCTTTCATATTTGTGGGGACAAACAAGTACGGATGTCTTCATGTACTAAAATATTATGTTGCATATGTAGTGTCATGCTGTTTGTAAAATTTTATTTTAAATCTTGTTGGCTAAATGACACTCAAGGTAAATGTTATAGTTTTTATCAAAATTTATGTATTGACAAGAGTATACATATTTGAGTGTTAAAGAAAAGTTTCCATGGAAAGTATTTCTTTTGGAAATTGATATGCAGAATAGCCCTTGTGGTATCTTTTAAAGATTGATGTTAAATTATTAAAGGCTTTTGCATGTAAAAGGTTGTTTATTTAATTTTTATTCAAATGATTTAGATTTTATATTAATGCTATGATTTGATAAAAATAGATCCTTTGAAGCTACTATGCTATGAATCTATTTTTGAAATATCTAATGTTTTGGGAGTTACTTGTGTTCACCGAGATTGACTTCGGATATATTGTGTTCGTCGTCATAAAATTACACGTGCCGATGTAGGCGTAGATGGCCACTTTGTGGTATAGACTACGGCAGAGTGCTCTCCCTCGAGAGAGTACTATTTTGTGCTATTATTAGCATGGCTGAGTCGATTCGTACGGCACTACGATGAGACGACCTGATCAAGTAGGGTATATGATACTTGCCGTTAGGTACATAACCTAGTTGACCTTCTTATGTCGGTGATGGTATGGTATTCCCAGCGAAAGGTAAGGATGATTTTCTTATGTTTAGGCATAAGGAGCCGAAAGTGATTTCAATGATTTAAGCAAATAAAATGAATTTGTATGATTTTATCCAAAATCTTGGATTGGTGTAAGCATTTTAAAAGTTTATATTGTGGGTTATATTTCACTTGGCTTTGGTTCAAAACGACAAGGGTCATGAATTGATAGAAATTCTTATCGTTTTATTTCAAATATTGGTGCATTATTTTTATAAAGTTTGTCCCAAGAACTTAAGTTAGAGAGAGTCTATGACACTTATTGAGTACCGTTGTGGTATACTCAACCCTTAGGGGGGCCCTGTAGGGCCCTGCTGACTTTACATATTTCAGGATGATGTATGATACATAGCATACGGTCAGGCCAGAATGACTCTCTTTCCAAGGTATTATGAAGCACCACTTTTATTTTGTGGTAGCTATCATGTTCTTCCTTATTTTATTTTGTTGGAATTTCTCCAACCGTTGGTTCTATTCTTTGTTATAGAGGCTCCATAGATGGTTGTGAAAGGTTGTATAACGGGGTTGTACATGACATTCATGGAAGTATATTTATTTTACTTACTCTCATTGTTATTATAATGAAAGGGTGTCATGTGTGATTTTGAATTGGAAAATATTTTATCATTTAACTTGAAAATGTATATGGTTTTCGAGGAGCTTCCGCAGTTAAATTGGTTTTCATGCACATGATTTGGGTGCATCATATGGATTGGTTCACTCGGGTCGGATAGTGTGTCGGGCGCCGGTCACGTAGATGTGGGTCGTGACAACAGTAAAATAAAATATGACAGAATGACAGTCTATAGTCAAGTGAAGGAAAAGACAAGAGGAGATATGCCTCGAGACAATAAAAATATAAGCCCTAAATTCATATTCTCATTTCGAGAAATGAGTTGGTGAATCCAACGTGATTACCAGAAGAAAAAGTTAGACCCCGGAGTAGTAGAAATTAGTATGGGATAGTAAACAAGATTAAAAAAATCAAACATGAATTAGGGATCGAAAGAATTGGTAATAGTCGGCATCATGAGAATTACAGAGATAGTATTTCAACAATAATAGAATGGACAACAGACGAATAACCTTTAAAGGTCATTTAAGAAGACGCTTATCTAAAGCAAGAACTGTGAGCAGAGTTAAGCTTAAGGGACTAAGTGTGCTAGTTACACTAGGTGTCATCGTAGTGCGTAAGATATTCAATTATCCTTGCCACATAAGGGTTACCACAAGGCGAGTAAGATGTCATTGAAGATGTAAAAAGACGCCAAAGATAATGAGGTAACTATGGAACAGAAAAGGAAGAATTCAGTAAAAAGGTGAAAGGAATGAGATTGCATTTATTTAGACCCTATAGATATGTTACAACTTTAGAACATTATACAAGCACGATGACGGGGAGAGGCAGTAAGGGTTCCCGCACCAGATGATATTGATAAATGTTGCGAATCAACACTTGATACATAAGGAGCCACTACGAGAGGTAACTTAAGACAAAGGAAATAACCTAAGAAAGATTACACATAATATAGATATGAGAATGGACCAACGAGTAGTTAGTGGTTGATCGGGAGGAGTCTAGTTATGGCTAGACAAGAAGATACATATAAATCAACAGATCGTGCAAGATAAACGTAGTGAAACCCAACATAGAGAATTCAGTCTCGCATATATAATGACATCGTCATCCTTGAGAAATATTCAGATAGGAGTTGGGATTGTTAAAGGTACCATATAAGTGTTATGAAAATAAAAGACGGTGCCACTGGGAAGACAGTCAAAAATTTCAGTTCAGAAGCAACCTTACGAGCACAAGGGCGCAGAGGTAAGTAAATAGGGATAATTATAGACGAGCAAGAACATCAAAAATTCCGTCAGGTATAGGATGTAATAAGCTCGCACCTTTACAAGAGTCAGAGGATCTCCCCTACGTACTACCACGAAAGACTAGCTGAGGAAATAAGGGAGAAAACTTCAACTTAAGCATAATAACTTGAAGAAGAAATGATCTTGTAACAACAATCTCACTAAAATATTGTAAACACTCCATAAAAAAGTGGCACCTATCGAGTCAAATGAACGGAAAGTAAAAATCAAAAGTGATATTTAAGATCATATGGGTTACAAGAAATTCCAGTATTCGTGGGTACTAAGATCATATGGAACATTGATCGACAATTTGTTTACTCCTCTTATTTTTCAATATCGAGTAAATGTTGTGATTGTGTTATTTTTATATAATTTGATTGCTTATGAATATATCTCTAAACTTATATTGATATCCATTTCCATTCATCTTGAAGTAACGTAGAATTCATTAAAATATGATCCAGTTAGTAAGCTTTAATATGAAATAAATTACTAAAACTTCAATAGTTTGGGGGTAAACTTCTCTTTTTCACTTAATTTGTTTTCAAATCACCATAATCCCTTGATTACTATTGTTACAATTGAATCTTTACACCCTTTTTATTATATATATAAAATATCCAAGTGTTGTGTTAAAAAAAAAAAGAATCTTTACACCCTTCTTGTTAGTTCTGATGAAAAGAAATATGGGTAGTATTATTAGAGCAACTTCAAAAATAGATGTAAAAAGAAATTATGAAATAAATCATTTAAACATTTAAGTACAATAATTGTTAGTTTCTTACGATTTCCAATTTACCCGCAACACGTGGTATGAAATGTGCATGGTTGCAATGTTTGGTAAGATCAGCGACCATTGAAAAATGAACATTGCTATAGAGGACATGAATAGAAAGAATTAAGGGAAAATGACGTTGTATAACCTCTTTTAAAATAATAGCTGAAAAAATATATAGTTTTTGTGTGTGTATATATACACACACATACATTCTATATGTTATATATAAAAATTATACAAATTTTATATACTTTTTTGGCTACCGAACGTAAATAATTTTTGACGCGGGCTAAAAGTTTAAAAAAAACCAGAACTAACACTAAAGTTCTGGAATTTACTAGTCAATTAAAGAACTTGGTTATAAGAAAAGGCTGCGCAATAAATTTCAAATTTCTCCAAGTTTGAGTTGAGTATGGACTATAAGATGGCTACATTAGCAAGAAGGGTTAAATTTTGAATAATTACCGACTAAGATGATTTCCTTTTTTTTTCATCAACTAAGATGATTTCATAACTCTTTAATTTATAAACTACCAAGTACCTATATATTCAAACAAATTACATGCTAACTACGAACCAAAAAGATAGGATATAAAGATGACATCTACTTCATCTGAAATATTGTTTAGATAAACTTGACAGAAAATTACACCCAATGACCTTAAAGTTGATGGTTTTGATTTTTGACCCGCTTGCCCCACAGGCAAATTTTTAATGTCAAAAGTCAAAAGTTTTGCCTATGGAGCAAGCGAGGAGCAACACTTGTTAAACATAAAGTTCTGCCCATGAGACAAGAGGGGTTAAAAAATTAATAGTGACATCGTAGCGTCCTATTTGTGCAAATTACCCAAAACATGAGGTGTTCACTACCTTGTGGGCCTAGCTGTTTGGGCCTTAATAATTTGCCCAATGACGCAAAGACACTGCTCACTCAATATTGGACTTTTTTTCATGAATATGGACCATTCTCAAACTTGTTGGCTTGGCCCATTTTATATTACGAGATTAAATAAATAATTTTGCTTGTTGTTAGGAAGACACCGGCCATTCTTGTCCTAATGGTTGAGAGAGTCCTCTCAATTCCACTAGGTCAAGAGTTCAAGGCTGGTAGGGGAAGGAGAATGAGCAGAAGAAAAAGAGGTATTCTACAATACCTCCTTTTGATTGTAAAAATTTGAAACTTGATTAAAATTTAATATTTATAAGATAATTAAAAATCAAACTAAACCAAAAAGATACAAAAAGCCTGCCAAAGGTCCTGATATCAGCCTTGCTGATCACCTATAAGATTACCTTGTTGGTTTACACGACACAAGATTAGAGAGAAAAATATGAAGACGAAGAGAAGCAACTTGACTTTACCTGTACTTTTTATATCGATAAACATTGAGTCTGATGCAAAAGATAATGTTAAAGAAAAGATCCAAGACAAAGAAGGTACTTCTCAAGACCCCCAGAAATAGACTTGAGGCATACAGCAGACTTTCAAAGTACAGCTTGCCAATATTGAAAGCAAATAGTTTAAATCGAAGCCTGGGCTACTGCCGAGCCAAACTGTATTTGCTGGTTGAACATACATACAGATGAAGACTTGAATAAACAAACTCCTTAACCTACATAGAACTAGGAACTGTACGAGGCACCATTGTTTAGAACCAAAAATCACTGTCGAATGGCTTATAAGTTCCTCAAGTGCTTGGCCAATTCGCCCTACAGTCAAGAGAACAAACTAAACATCATAATATGAACGAACAGAGAAATGTTTCAAGTAAAAATCATTCACTTGTCACCATGCGAAAATGAAGATGCAAAATCTGATAAAGCCAATAGAGCGACTTCAAAACTTATGAGCTGGACACTCCTACCTGTTAGGAAGTTTTTTAGCCCATTTATAAAGCTTCTTCTTCCCTAAGAATTCGACTCTCCAAATATTAAGTAGGTCAAATATATGAAGCAATACTTTCCCATGCAATGACCAGATGGACCAGGCTATTACAAAAGCAAAAGGGTGATATGGAAAAAACACAAAGAAAAAAGAAAAGGAAAAGGAAGATACATCCCCTGACGATGGTGTCTGATTCTGCAAAAGAATCAGCTAGAGAAGTGAATAAGAAATCCCTCTCCATAACTGAGCTGAGGAGACTAGACCATATCTAAAGATAATTTTTGGCTTGTTTTGAAGCTTCCCTAGGATTGTTTGTGGATGAGATTCCTATTCTAATTAGCGATAACAGGGTTAGGGTTCACTCATGTTCATTATCTAGCTTTCACCCTGCTCATGTTTTTTTAATCAACAAACAGTTTGTGATTAGAGAATCAAAGATAAAAGGTAAAGAATTAATTTAACTTTTGTTTTCTTTCTTCTAATATCCAAACTTCACAAAGCAAATTCTTCACTAGTCCTCTCAAATCACATGTCAAGAACCTCTCACATGGTTGAATCATAGCTTAATAGCCAAGGACGCGTCTTAAGTCACCTCTCTCTACTTTCTCTCTCTAGAAACTCCCCCGAGTTAGAAGGCTTAGGTTAGCATCAGACTAGCCAGCGGATCTTCCCCTGGCAACAGCTCTCATTCACCCTCTATTTCAGCTCTCTCCTGCAACTAGATTCAATAAGCTCTCTTCTGTCTAACTGTTGTCATATTAGATCTAGAGATAAAATGATCTTTTTGTTCAATCTTCCTGTTTATATGGTGATAAAATGATCGTTTTGTTCAATCTTCCTGTTTATACGGCTAGATTTTGAAGATTCTCATAGTTAAATGTTTTAGAAAAAGAAAAAGGTGGCCAACAAAGAGGATTTTTTCACCTCTCCTCTTTCATCATTTTGACCTTTTCGTATGTTCTGCAATGGAGTCTATAAATATTGTTTGTCTTTCCTATGACATCAATGACCAACAAGTAAAGCAAGTGGTTGGAGAACGACAATCCAGTCCATGGTCACCGCTTTTCAGTTCTCAAAGTTTCAAGACCTATGGGGCTTTTCCCAGGGGTAATTGAGCAGCTTATGGACAGGCTCACTGTTAGCAAATAAGTGGAGTCCCCCTTTAATAGCAATGAGGAAAGGAGAAAAAGGTAACTGGTATCTTTTTTTTTTTTGCTCAAGGGTTTATAACTTTTTGGATCATTAGGTGGCAAAAGGGAAGACAATCATGGCGAGACTAAACTGAGCATCACGGTGCTTGAGAAGGAAAGGAAAAAGTAGGGAAATTCTTTGAGCGCAAGCTGTCCCCTCAAGAATTTTCAACCAGGAGAATTGTCATAGGATCTAACTGTCCATTTTGAGAAGTATTAAGGAACTCTAGAAGAATAGCCATCACTATAACATCTCTCATTTCAGTTTTTAAATTGAGTTTTAAATCAGTGTCAAGTTCGAGACAAGAAACTGTAAGAGCTTATCTAACAGGTTATCTTCCGTACCATTTTTTGTATCCCAAGAAGAAGGTAAAGAAGCTTAAACTCTAGATGCTTTCAACACTTTGTGTCCATCCCGTGTAGAACCATAGTATTTCATATAAAAAATAAAGAAAACACCACATAAAAGATTTTTAATTAATGCTTCATCTTAAGTACTGAAGAGCGAGAACCATAACTAATCCAACCAAAAAAAAGAAAAGGAAATAAGTACTAAAGAACCATACACTTTTTCAAGTAAAAGGTAACCTTGCAAAAGTAAAGCTGGATTATCTATTTAGATTTTCGAAATATTTAAAACTTCCTAAGTACATATTTTAACTCTTTTGATTTTTTTTCTTCTTATGACAATTAAACATTATTGAACATCTTGAAATCCGAAGCCAAAAATGATGCCTGCATTGATGCTGGTAACATATTATAGTACATAGACAACATCTACTTGAAACAAGCTAGAGAAATTAAAAGATAACTGTACCTCAAACTGATTCTTTAGATGATCAAGTTCCTTATCAAGATCGTTTATAGCCTGGTTATATGCCTGCATAGGTGAGGACTGGCTTGTTGTTTGAATCTACAAATCAAACAAAGCAATAGGTCAAATCCACAAGATCTAAGTGCATAAAAACAAAGAAGATTGCAGTAAAACATCATAGTATCCAACAGACAAATTAGAACCTAAAGAGATTCTATACAAATCCACAAGAAATACAGCGGAAACAATAATGCAGAAGACATGACTGCTTTGGCAGCAACCATTTCAGGACGTACACCCCTGAACAGGGAAAATATTCACAATTTTTTTCATTCTCAAAAAAAGAAAGATTCTATTCTTCCTACACTACGGAAGAAAATACAACCTTGGAATCTTATAACGCAGAAACTCTGAAAAATGAGTATATAGTGAAGACCTAACAAATCAAATAAGCTACTAACAAAAACTACAATAAAACTAACATATAAAAAACTCAACCACCAGGACTGCAAGACTAACAACCTATTATCTAATCACCAGACAACTAATTCCTACCATTCCATTAATATGCTTAAAATTAAACAAATAGTGGACAGCACACTGTAATAAATGGAGGTGGTTAATTCAGTAAGGTAACTGCTCTAGTCGCCCTCTAGCAAAAGAAGCAGTGGCATGTTATATAGTATGATTTGGCGTGGGAGGAAGTGATTTGCCCCGATTTTGTATGGTCTATCAGGAGCGGCTTTGCTGGTTGGCTCTAGTAGACTTCGTATGCAATAGGAGACAGTATATTGTTTTTTTTATAAATATAAGGATATTCTAGTGATTTTCTTTTTCTGTTTCCTTTGTATATTTCACCAGATTGTAGCTTTACAACTGTTTTACTCATCAGTGTTTATGTGAGTAATTCAAAAACCAACAAATCATTATTTTCGTTTGAGTTATGACCGACCTACAACGTTAAATCTTGTCTTGTCACATGTAATACATGATTTTTGTAGTTTATTCCACTGTCACCTACGACCCGCTCAAAATATTCCATTTAAATTTAACACCTCTTTTATTAATTGTTAAAGTCATATTCAAGGTGCAAGATAGCATAAGGAAAGTCTTGAAGCGTGAAAGCTTCTACAGGAATGAAGAAAAGGAGTCAAAGAATCTTTTTAACTGTCAATAATTGATTTTTTTTTGCTACTCACTTCTCAGTTTGAAATCTAAATTGGTCATTTCTGCAGAGGAATATCCACCGAAGCGATCAACTAGCTGGAAAACCATACACTAGCTATCTGCACTTAGCAAGCACTGAAAATGTAACCGTATTACTTTGCTTTCGGGGCACTGAAATTACCCTTCTAATTTACTATACTAAATGCATGACACATCTTTCCAGCTTCCATAGCTTTATTTTCCCATCCCAATCAATTCAGATTCTTCAACTACTCTTATAAGTAATAGGAACAGGTTTTATCTAGTGAATACAATCCTATCTTTCCCGTATTCATCCTTGTTTGTGAATACTCACTGCCCTTCTTTCTGTTACGTGCACCTTTAGAACATAACTAGCTTGACTCGTGCATCTTGCTATCCTTTGTGAGCAATACAACAAGCTACGACATTTCCTAGTTGCTCCAAGCCATCTTTTTTTTTTTTTTCGCACTCACAATTATCACATAAAAAAATATACACATTTGTCTTACTTTAAGGGGTTGTTTGGTTCAAAGAGAAGTTATGCAGGAATTAGGAATTAGTTTTTTTTTTTAATTGGTAACTATTGTATATATTAAAAACATCAGTACATAGGTTGCACTGAAAACCAGATTTACATGGAGAGGATTAGTAGATGTTCTAATTCGAGACCTAGCAAGATCTTAGTATGTCTATGATTGTCAATGTATCTTCTATGTAAATCTGTTTGCACCAAAAACAAAAAAGAAGAATACAATTGAGTTTGATCTTCTGCACTGGATTGCTTCTATCTTCAAAACATCTATTGTTCCTTTCCCTCCAAACTGTCCACCAGATACAAGCCGGGACAGTCCTCCATCTATCTCTACTAGTTGCTTCAGCTCCAGCTTCTTCCCAGCTATAAAGGACATCTTTAAGCCTGTATGGCATTGACCATGAAATACCCCTAAGACTAATAAAGATTTTCCATAGTTGGTCTGTAATCTTGCAATGTAGAAACAAATGTGTGACAGTTTCAGCATTTTCCCCGCACAGAAAACATCTTGAGCACAGAGAAATTCCCCTTTTTATGAGATTATCCTGGGTTAATACCAAATATACCCCTATACTTTAGAAAATGGCTTAAGAATACCCCTCGTTGTACTATTCGGCTATTTATGCCCCTGCCGTCATACTTTGGAACAAAAATACCCTTATTTTGGATGGAGTGCCACGTGGCAGCACCAGATTAAAATGACTCATTTCTTTTATTTTTTTACCCTATCCATTTAAAAGAAACCCACCACCTGACCCAAATTTCAAGAGTTGTGGACTGTTTTCAAGAGTGTGGACTTTTTGCTGCAGTTGTTTTCTTAGTTTTGGACTTGTTTTTTGCCGTTTTTAGTGTACCTTTATGGGGTTCAATGCGCTGAAATATGCAGCCTTGTTTGAATTGTGTTCTCCAGTATTTTAGTTATAGTTCTTAACTATTTTGTGTTGGTTTTAGTGAGATGAAAAAAGAGTTAATAGGTATTACAAAGAAGATACAAAATTACGTCCTTTTGTGTGATGTAGTTTTGGTACATTATGTAAGTGCGTTAGTCTTTGATTTCCAGTTTTACTTTTGGCTAATTATCCAGATTTGCATATATATGTTAGTTGCAGTTTTCCAATTTTATTTTTCTCGTACCTAGTCTATTTCTATTTAGAAAGCATGTTAGAGAAATTGACGTGCAAATTATTAGTTGGCCAATATTTATTTCCTTAGCATGGATTTGTTTTGGCTTTTCTTTTGGTTTTATTCTGTAAATACGTATCAGTTGAAATGGTTGTGAAATGCTAGAATAGAGATATGGAAACGTGCACAACAACCAGTCCACAACTCTTGAAATTTGGGTCCGGTAGTGGGTTTCTTTTAAAGGAATCGGGTAAAAAAAGAAATGAGTCATATTAATCCGGTGCTGCCACATGACATTCCATCCAAAATAAGGGTATTTTTTTCCAAAGTATGACGGCAGGGGCATAGATAGCCCAATAATATAACGAAGGATATTCTTAAACCATTTTCGAAAGTACATGGATATATTTGGCCCTTTGCCGTTTAATCTATGTATTGCTAATACCCGTATTGTTATTTCACATCCTATCCCACATAAAAAAATACATACCTTCCCGCATAATTTATACAAGTATTATTTATTTATGAGGGAAAACAAACTAGTAACCAAACAATGCGGAGTTTTATAGCGTGATTAATTCCCCATACCAACCAATCAAACGAGCACTTAAATGCATTGCAATTATACGAGCAAAAAAACACAAAAAAAAAAAACTGAAGAAAGAGGCACAAACAAGAAAATATACAGGATTAATACTAACCCTGAGCAAGATTTTGTACTGAAGAGGATGAGGCAACTTGTAACCAGCAAATAATACATTCTCATCCCTATGCAGTTGCCTGTTATGTTCAAAATAATCATGTGAATATTACCAAAAAATCAGGGTCTTTACAATGGTGCAGGAATGTTCGAAGAAAAAAGAATGAAACTTTAACAGAAAAAGAGAAAAATGAGCAATTCAAGTTGTTTTTACTTACATGCGAAGAATGTTTCCGATAGTGTGTTCCTCTCTTTCAATGGTGAATGTTGCTGCATTTATGATCTTTGTGTCTCTCTCGTACGAAACCCTAATTAAATTTAAGAAAATCGTTAACCCATTGTTCAACTAACACACACTATAAAGTGAGAAAATAGAGTAGTTACTTCTTAACGCCCTCAGGAACGACAAATCGTTCGTAACGATCTGGAGCATTCATCTTTCTCTCCTATTCTTCTTCGTCTTCAACAAATACAATTCAATTTCAGCGGCATCTGAAAATGTGGGGAAACAACATGTTGGAGAAGCTAAAAAGTAAAATGACAAAAATGATCACTTATGTTTTGGAGTAAGTTAAAAATAGTCCCCTAAATATACGCTTGAATAATTTTGGTTCTTTAATTTTACCAAAAGTGAATAGTTTTGATACTCATTAAATATTTAACAAACTCTTACTGTTTTAGATTAAAAAAGTTTTAGCAATCGCGACTATTTTTATTTCTTTAAGTTAATAAAATAAAACATGTCACACTGGATATGTTAATTTATTGTTCGGAAAATTAATCAAGCACTAATGAAATACAAAAAAACTAATTGGGAAATTTTTGTGTGTCATATTATTACATGGAGGAGGATGTATCAAAGAGACTTGGGTACAATTTTTATTTTATTTTTATCGATAAGGAAGCTTATATTAATAATAGAGTAAAAGACTTACATAGTTACTATATAGTTTCTAAGGACATTACTATTGTTCAAAACTACTAGGATGTTACAAACATTCGTACTTAAAAGTTTTGATCCAAAACAAAGACCTTGTCCTTTTCCAAAACAGCTTCAACAAAAAGAGGTGGACGAGCAAGGTAAAAACATCTATTAGGATTGAAGTTCTTGATAGCTTCCTTTGCTAGTCGATCTGCTACTGTATTGCCTTCCCTGAAGTTATGTCTGATCATTGGTATTTTTAACTGGTGCATCAATAACCTGCAATTAAGTAAAGTATTGTTAGTAAGGGCATTGTCTTCGTTAATCATTTTAATCATTTCTGAGGAATCCGATTCAATTTCTAATGTAGGGAATGACATATCCAAAGATATTTTAAGGCCTTGCTCCAATGCTAGTAACTCTGCCTGCAAAGGACATGTTGCATAACAAGATTTGTAAAATCCCATAATCCAATTGTCATTATTATTACGAAAGGCTCCTCCTATACCTGCATGTAAATTTGTCCTTTAAAAAGTACCATCAATATTAAGCTTGATAGTGGGGGGGTTTGACCAATGAATGTATATTTTGATTTTTGATTGTTGGAGGGAGGTTTTTCAATAAAGAAGTTATATTCCCATGATTGATAAAGAACTAGATTCACATTAAGATCTAGATCATGGTTGTTCACATTATTACTATTTCTATTTTCCCAAAGGTTCCAAATAGCAAAAGGAAAAATATTTATCCATTGACAATGTTGGTTACTGCCTTGTAGGTTAGAGTTCTTTAGGGTAATTAGCCAATGAGTATCATCATCGGTTTTTTCCAGAATTAATCCAAGATTTAACCAGAAACGAGTAGCTATAGGACAATTAATGAAGATATGAGTGGCATCTTCTGGCCCTTCTTTGCAAATGGGGCATTTGGCATCGATATTGATTTCAATATGGTGGAGGTATGATCTACATGGTATTTTATTGTGTATGCACTGCCAGATAAAGAACTTAATTTTATTAGGGCACTGGAGATTCCAAATCCATTTGTAATCAGCTTCTTTTCTGGATTGATCGAGTAATTTTCTTGTAGGAGCTTATAACACGACTTAGAGGTAAACAAACCACTACTACTCATATCCCAAGTCATATAATTCTTACTACCATTTAAGTCGCTAGGGATAGGGGTGGCTTTAATTTGTTTTAATTAAGGAGCTGGGGAGATCAAATGAGATTTTAAAAAAAAAAATCTCAGTTATCAACATTTATGAGGTGTTGTAGAGTGATACTATAATCCGATAGGTGGTGGGGGCCTTCAATACTATTTCTAAGGCTAGGGGCATTGTGGATCCATCTAGAGATCCAAACATTAATGTTAGATTTTCTGCTAAGTTGCCACAAGGTCCCTTGCATGTAGATTTTTCAACCTTTTATTAGGGTTGCCAGATAAACGAAGAATTTATAGTGATTTTTTTGGGTATATTTACTAGAAATTAATTAAACCTAAGGATTGTTCGGATAATTAATAAGTCTCCATGTTAGGCTAGCGAACATAACCATATTTTTTTTTGAAAGCTGAGCGGATCCCTAGCCCTCCTTCTAATTTATCTTTAGTAACAACCTTCCAATTTACTAAGTGAAGCTTTTTCTTAGTATTAATGATACCCCATATGAAATCTGTTTGTATTTCATCTATTTGACTCAAGATGTTTGCAGGGAGCATGGTATATTGCATTAAATGAGAAAGTATGGAACCAAGACTGGAGGTTGCTAATGTTAACCTACCAACTATGTTTAGAAGATTAGATTTCCAGAGGGAGAGTTTATTACTCATTTTATCAATTACAAATTGAAAATCCTTGGGCTTTGGTTTTTGATTTAAAATGGAAAATCCAAGGCATTTTCCAAACTCAAAGTTTAATTTTATATTGAATAAGTTTGCAAAATAAGAAGTAATATCTGGATGACATTTTTTTTGAGAAGACAAGCCTGGATTTAGCAAAGTTAATAGACAAGCCAGTTTATTTTATAAACAGATTTAGGCAACGCTTAATACAGTTACTCGTTTTCTGATTAGCTTTACCAACTAGGGTTAGATCATACGCAAAGAATAGATGAGAGAAGGAGGATCCCCTAGGGCTAATTCTAACAAGATCCCAGAGCATGGTATCTACTTGATTTTCTATTATTCTAGACATAAGTTCCATACATAATATAAATATGTAAGGAGACATAGGATCTCTTTGGCAAATTCCTCTACTAGGACTGAAGTACTTGGTCTTGGTTCTATTAACTAGAATTCCAATATGGCTTGATGCAATGCATAATAAGTTTGGAAATTTTTGGGGGAAAGTTGAAGAAGATAAAGGTTTTATGGATAAAATCCCATTTCAATTTGTCAAACGCCTTCTCAAGGTCGATTTTCAATAACATATCATATTTTGAGCTATTAGAGATCCGCATATTGTTGATAAGTTCTTGAATAACGATAGCATTATCGCTAGCTCTCCTATTTTTTATAAAACTAGTTTGCGTTGGACTAATTAGGCTAGGAAGAAATTGTTTTAGCCTATTGACAATAAATTTGATAATATTGTAAGTCGTGTTACAAAGACCAATAGGCTTAAAGTTTTTTAGATCAGTAGCATTATTAAATTTGGGTATGAGGCATAAGTAAGTGTTATTAATATCCAAAGGAAAGGATTGAAATTCAAAAACCGTGTGACATAATTTAATAATAGAATCACCAACTATGTTCCAATACCTTTGATAAAAAAAAGAATGAATTCCATCCGGACCAGATGCCTTGAAGGTTTTAAATGAAAAAATTGCACCATCTCTTCCAAAGCTAAAAGTTTATCCAAGATTTCTAAATCAATAACAGGAGCATTATTGTCTTGATTTTTAATAATAGACCTTGGTACAAGTTGAAGTTGGGGTATAAAATATGTATTGAGCCTTTTCAAGAGATTATACTTACCAATAATTGAACATATTTATATTATACGAATGCCTTTAGCAAAATTTCGTTCGTCTTTTTTATCCTTTAAAAATAGTTTTCACAATAGACAAAATTGTAATTTAATTATTCTCCTAATATACAAGATTTTAAAATTAAATAAAATTTTGTTTATTAAATCTTTCCTTATTTGAACTATGTAGAAGCTCATAATATTTAGAAGTATTGAAATTTACTATAAATTAACAACTTTGACATTTCTAGATCCTTTTACCCATAAAAAACAACGTACTTCAAAATTAGAAAAAGAAAAAAATTAATTTGAATTAAACTATTCAAAATGCGTAGGAAGGAAATTGTATCTACTTTCGCCTTTGAAAGATGCTCGTTTCTGACAACCACGCAGCAGCCAAGGATCTCTAGCAAATTTTATTATCAATTTGATTCCTTTGAAATAATTTTTTAGAAAAAAAGTATCCTAAATGTAAATAAACAAGAAAATTATCTCTTTAAGAAGGAACAAAGTTGTCTTTAAAGTATTTAACAATTCCTAATTTATATAAAAAAGAAATATCTTGAGTATAATTACAATTTTTTCTAAAATAAATTATGAAATATACTTTGATTTACATGGTTAAATTCTAATATAAATAAAAAAAGAAGGTAAAAGATACCCTAGAACTCCTACCATAAATAAATGAGAAAAATAGTTTTCAAGAAGGAATCAATTTGTCTTTAATTTCTAAAATCTAGGTAAATAAAAGAGAAAAATATCTTTTCAAGGAGAAATCAATTTTTTTGCCATTCCAAATTCTCGGCAACTTTGCTACTTATCAAACAAAAACTTAAGGATGGTTTATTTACCTTTTTAATTATTCCTAACATTTTATTTTTAAAAAATGTTATGTTTTTATATTGAACATATATATAAATTATTTTTGGAAAGTGTCAAGTTCATATAATTCAATGTAAGAAACGAACCATCCTTGCTTCTTTATAAAATTATAGTTAATGTGTCTTTATCTCCAAAAGTAAGAATATTATAACACAATAATTATTTATGGATGCACATATCTTTTTATAATGTTAATAGATCATAATACTCGTCAATGATGTACTATTTCGTCAAAATATTATACATACAAAAATATAAAGTTGTTTAATAATGAATAATAAATAAAACTATAGCATATTCATGTCTCCTTATATAATTGTGGTATCCTCTTTATTGTTCATTTTTTTAGAATAATACAAGCTTGTTACATTCACTTTAACCTTTTAAGTTGTTTCCTATAAAGAAATTTAGAGATTATTGCTAATACAAATTAACACATTGTGCTTATTTTGAGCTTGTAAACTAAATACAAAGCTCATGTATCGAAATCCAATAAAATATATCAGGACTTTGTGGGGCGACGTTTCTTTTCTTATAGAATTAGTTAAACAAAATTAACATTCATATTTTTAGGAAGTTAACGATTTCCTTTAGTTTAAATTCTATATCAAGATTAATAATATTTATGTGATTTTTATAAAGATTTTGATTGTAATATGGGTACCCGCGCAACGTGCGTACCCTAAGACTCGTTTATTAATAATTACAAATGACTCCAAGGTAATAGCAAATGCGCAAAAGTTTGTTTAGTATATGCAAAAGTTTATTGTTAATTATACACAAATGAAATCCTTCTTAATGAGAAATCAATAAATCTTAGTGGCATGAGTACAATTTTCACTAATAAACAATTCGATTTTTGTTATTTTTCCCACAATCCTAATTTAAAAGAAGAAAAGTATGCGAAAAAGATGAAGCCAAATCGAGAAGCTGAAATATACGGCCCAGATGCAATATCCTCAGCCAAACCCTAAATTGACGGCTCTTATTCAAATGGACTTTTCCCTTTCCGCAAGTTAATCACTCATTGTTAAGCTGCTGTAGAGTGAAGACAACTCTACGCAATTAACATTAATAAATTGTGTCCCAAATTCCCACCCGCCAAAGTGAGTACGAAGAAATAAAACCCATTTCTCCTAAAATTTGCAAAGTAAAATTCCAATTTTTGGTGGAAGCCATGTATATGTACAGAGGTTTGCAGCGGTTTAGAACCTCTGGCTCCTCAATTATTAACCGTCTTACTGTGCCTCAGTTGAAAAGAAAAGCTTCTAATTCTTGGTCTGCTATTCAAGACACTTATTATTCAACAAAGGTACAATCATTCTTTTGAAGTTTTGTTAAAGTTGTTTCTTTTTTCATAAACACATTTAATCACGGAAGTATAATTTTTTTTTTTTTTGTATGATATTATTGGGAAATAGGATATATTCGAGAGGCATAAAGTGGTATTTACAATCTCCACGTCTATAGCATCAGTTGCTACAGCATGGTTCGGTATGTCTATTGTATGTTTTTTTGTCCTCACAGATTTTCATTGACTTGCTTGCCAATTCTTGTTGGAGATTTGGGTATTTATTTCAGTTATGAAATTCTGTATTGTTTTCCATTCTGTATAATGAATTGCCACCTGAAAAGGTTTTGATGTGTAAGAGAATAGTTATTCTTTATCTTATAAGGTGTTATTGACAAAATTCCTTGTACTCATATGCAAAATCAAATCATTTATAGAGAAAATGAAGAAAGAGCTAGAGGGAAGTTTGGAGAGTAATTCATTCTATGCATAATACACACTGCTTGAGCCTCGAGTTATGTACAAAGTATCGCAACTTGCAATGCGTATAACTGTCTGTTTTTGTGGCCAGAATTATCTATTGACTGATCTACCAACTGGAATAGATTGATTAACGAGAAGAACTTCAGCTACTTAATAGTATCAACTACAATGTCTTATTAATTTTAAACAGTAAACGCTAACCGTCCAATGTAAAGTTGCAAGCATAATGCCACCATTATGCTTGCAACTTGAAATGCGTTCTGCTTTCCAACGTGCTCATCTGTTAATTAACTCATATAATTTCTCCATTTCTTGACAAATGAATATATGTCTATTGACTGTATAAACACGGTTAAAATTTTGATTTTTAATAAATCGAGCTGACTGCGAGCATACTTGAGTGTTTTCTCGAATATGCGAGAATGCTGATCCATTGAATATGGCTTAATAATAAGTTTAGATATCCTGCCGATCTGGGAGATTGTTATTTCGCATTAATTGATCAG
Organism: Nicotiana sylvestris; assembly: GCF_000393655.2. Lineage (NCBI taxonomy): Eukaryota > Viridiplantae > Streptophyta > Magnoliopsida > Solanales > Solanaceae > Nicotiana > Nicotiana sylvestris. The sequence continues at coordinate 22,405,872 of NC_091063.1, read as the reverse complement.
TTGACTGTTGAGTGAATGAGATTTTAAGGTTGGTTGTCAGACATGCTCATATGACCTATCGATTCGAATATGTAAAAGTAACTTTTTGCCTCCAACTTCATTGTGTCTGGCTTTGCTTTTCTTTGATGGCTTGATGCTTCTCTTATATATTCACAGAGCACCATTCCATTGAAGGTGTCAATTGTGTTTTTTCGCAAGAGTTTCTCCCTTGTCTGCTTATATGATGTGCAGTCTATCTGGGTTCGAACCCTTGGCTATATTGTGAAGTGTTTGGTGAAAAAATTGGATTTTTCTTTAGAATTATATGCTGAGAACATGCTAGAAGTGCATGCACTTAATCTCTTGTTCATTGTATATTTATAATATCTGCTTTCCTTTCCATAGATTCTTTTGGACTTTTGCAGGTTATACTTTACGACACGTTCATCAATCAAGAGTTGACCATCGTCTTGAATCTATAGAGAAAGCTGTAAGTTTTAACTGCAGAATAATGTTGCCTCATGGTTGTTCTTCTAGCTTTTTCTGCTCAAAAGAATAAGATGCATGCTACCCAAGGGGATTTGTTGGAGTGCTATACAGGAAGGAGGGGGTGGGGGAGGGAGAGGTTAGCTTGTGGTGCATAGGTTGTGTAGAGAGGAATGGTCCAGTCTAGACTTTAGAATGGAGTAAATTCTTTTAGATTATACGATAATTTGTTAATGTGGGAGAACACCTCGTATACAAGTGGTATACAAAAAAAGTAAAGAACATACACAGAGATATGATTTTTGTCTAAGAAAGCTACCAAATTACCAATCTGGCAAGAATCTCATGGGTGCACCAAAAGTTAGCCAAAACGCAAAACCGGCTCTGAACCCTACAGATTCAATTTCTACTCCTTCAGAAGTTCTTCCATTCTTTTTCCTCCTAGGTACCCATGTAAGAGCCAAATGAGTTGACATCCCATGCTCTGTGTCTCCTTCCTTCTTCTGAAAACCTAGCTATGCATCAAGTTCTTGACTGTTTATTGTAGCTACGAAGACCTAGCTATGCATCACTGTATTCTAACCAGTTCAACCCACTTACTACCTCACAGTCCAGTTGCAAGTGATCCACATCTTCTCCTGAACATTTGCAGATGAAGCACCAGTTGACACATGTCGTCTTCCTTTCCCTTAGGTTTCAGCTTTTAGAATCGCCCCCTTCTTTGTTATTATGCACGTGAAAAAGCATACTTCTGTGGATATTCTGTGATCCAAATTGATAGATGTAAGAACTTTGTATGCTAATAGCACTTTTCCAGAAAAGATCCGCTTCCCTTTCTGTTCCACTTCCCAGTGTGCTAATATACCCGTCTTTTGTCATGCTTATAGAGTAATTCCATCAAGTTTGAGAATATAACTATCTCCTGTCTTGTAAATTCCTTTTGAACCTCAAGTTCCAAAGAACTCAGGCATGTTCTGCTCTGTAGATGTGATAGATGTAGTCATCTCCTTCTGGCTCGATATGTTAATAGATATATGCGAAGATAACTCTCAGTTTGTCGTTGCCACATTACGTGTGCTTCCAAACACTAGTCAAATTTCCCTTCCCAACGTTAAAACTGATGTTTCTACTGAAGTCTTCTTATCCCCCATGTTGTTCCAAATTAACTTCCTTTAAAGCCTCTCAAACTTTTAGATTTTAATAAACAGTGCATGCATAAGAGACATGTGATATGTTGGGGTTCTCTTTGATGACAGGTACCTCTTTTGCTACCTTGCTAGCCTCTTCTCATCCTTTTCTATTATTGGTCTCAAATTTGCAGTCTTTATGTTATGCTCTAATGGCAACCCTAATAAGTCATCAGTGGTGTCCCATTCTGCAAATAGACACATGTGCTAATTGTGCAATACTGTCTACTTATTCCTACTGGAATAACCTCACACTTCTTTAAATTAAGCCTCTAGTCCTGATATTGCTTGGAATCGCAAAAGCACCTGTTGCAGATATGTTGGTTAAGACATCTCAGCATCACAAAGTACAAAATTTCGTCTGCAAAGAAAAGATGTAAATTGGTTTAGAATAGAGTATTAGTAGCAAATGTGGTGTTAATTGTTGGGATTAATTCTTCGAGAATATGCCCTTACAAATTAATGTAATTAAATACATGAAGTTTGAAAAAAAAATTAGTACCACCTAGAAATATTTGATAATTGAGTGTTCTGTTAAACTTTAAAGTACTTCCTTTATAGCCCAGGGCAATGAGAGCATGTGGCGCAGTTGTGTCTTCTTTGGTTAATGTGTATATAGAGAAAAGAATTGGAATTTGACCTCTCTGTACAACTATAGATATGGAGTCCATTGTTTAAGATTCAATTATTATTAAGCATGGTGTGGAGTACGGACTGGAGTGAATTAGTATTTTATATCTTCCCCAGCTTGTGTACTCACCTCCCTAGCGGCCTAGGGTGCAACTTGCCTCCTAGAAAACCTAGCATAAGTAACTCATCGCTTCTTATAGGAATGTAAGTGCGTGGGCATGCAGAAGTAGTGAGTGGGAGCTGGCCTGGCCAAAGTAATCTGGAAGATACCAATATCAAAGATTTGATCCATCAAGACTATCTCTTTTTCTTTCAATGATCACTTCTTCTTGCTGCTCAATCGCTAATCTTGTTCTCTGTCACCCTGCGACTAGTATTTCTCCATTCATCTGTTTCTAGTTTGTTCTCCTACCTCTCTTGATCCCTCGCTCGTTCTCCAACATCCTCCACCATCGCCACTTGGTTTTTTTTAAACTTCTACAAATTGATTGTACTTATCTATGAAAAAATAAAATAAAAATCCACAAACTAATTATCATAGATTATTGCCCCCATTTCTTTGCATGCTAAAAGAAATACAATACAGGATGTGTGGTAGGTAGATGTCACGAATTTGGCTCTGCTGACTAAAGTAGGAGGAGAGCAGAGGGGCGAGGGGCGGGCCCATGCTCGCACGAGTTATCAAACCTGTGAGATTTGCCGGCTAACCCACAGTTTTTTTTATTATCCCAACTCTAAAAGATATGATTGATTTTCGAGTAGCTGAACATCAATATATGTCATTTCCCTAAGTATCCTTGTGAACATATTATTCAGCTCCAAAACAATCACTGTTTCCTTTTTGATTGGCTAAATAATGTTCTTTTAATAGGTTAGCTTAAGAAAGTTCATTATCTGGACTCTGAAGGTTTGGCTTTGTGTTCGGCAAATGGCAATAGAGTATACCAAGATATGAATACCAAGATTTTAATAGGTTAGCTTAAGAAAGTTTATTATCTGGACTCTGAAGGTTTGGCTTTGTGTTCGGCAAATGGCAATAGAGTATACCAAGATATTAATATTTCATGAACATGGAAAAAGGGCAAAGAAGTGCTAACAAAAGAGAATTTGGGGATGTGGGGCTGGGTGAAACCTAATGGAGGTTATGGGAGAGGTTTCAGAAGCTTCAGCTGGTGTGAGCGGCTGATATGAGCAGAAGTCATTTGGGCCCTCTCACCGTCTCATGTGTTCGAAGCTGCTGATATGAGCAGAAGTCATTTGGGTCCTCACACATGTTCGGTCTTCTTTTAGCAGTTTCCATGGAGCACGTTGGTTTTCTTACGTGCCACGAGCAATTCTTTTGAATTTTGTTAATCCTTTTGTTGTTTATTGCATACTATATGATTTGACCTTTTCTATATGGCAGATGAAGAATAATTATCAAATTGAAGATCCTGAGTTTAAGAAGCTTGTGTCTGGTTCCGTTACTGTTCCAGCTTGTGTTGCAACTGCTGGAACCACACTGATTATCGGGTTTGTGAATTTTTCTTTCTGTTTCAGTTACCTTGTTCTTGCTTTGTTTTCTTTTTTCTTCCCTTTACCCAGCTGGTTAATTACAAGAAAAATGGCCATGCTTCGTGTAGTCTTTGCTGCCTCCATTCTAGTTTTATTTTTTTGGTGTTTTTATTGATGAGTAGTTTTCGTTACTTTCTTATTGTTTTCGGAAAAATGTCGAATTCTATAGTCTGACAAACAGAATCGCTTTCTGAATATCCTCTAATGAGAGCAAAAGAACTTACCTGGGGAAAAGAAGATGGAATTTGTGTTAATTTCTTGTCGTATGATGGTGGTTAATTTCTTGTCTTATGATGGTGAACTGTTGAATTTTTTTGTCTACTTCCTGTACATTTGGTTTTATTAGCCATTACATTACCCAATTTTTACTTGCTGAATGCCTTCTTGTAGCCATTATAAGGTTTGCGTACACTCAACCCTCCCTAGACCCCACTAGTGGGATTACAGTGTGTTGTTGTTGTTGTTTTACTTTCTGAATGCTACTGATGTTGGTGATCCCTCTCCTCCATGAGTAGCTGTAGCCTGTCACGTTTCCTCTCGCCATTTTTTTTTGTGTGTGCGCGCGTGTGTGTATGCTGCTGTTAATTCTTTCTCTGTATAGTTTTCATAACTTGTGGAAAGAAGCTAGAAAATCTTAAGAACTCAAAACCTGCTTCAATACGCCCTTTGATTTGCTTTTTGTGCCTTTGCTTTTAGGTATGGCTTGGGTTGGCGAGGTGGAAAATGGTACGCAAACAGAAAGTTTAGAAGGGAGCAGATGAAACTGTTGGGACAGATAAATTCTAAAAGATGGCCACTCAGGTTTTTACGACGACCACTAATAAGGTCTAAATCGCCAGAAAATCTATTAACTGGTTCAGAAGCATTGCCAAAGGATGCATCTGTTTCCCACCGTTGAGGAGAAATTCCTACCTTTGCTGACGAAATGAGTCCCAATGGCAAAATTTTTTGTTCTGCCGATATTATTACGAGTGCAGATTAGCTGCATAGTATTGCCAAATGTTCATAACCATTCTTGTTTACAACTTCTGTTGGGATTACTCTTTTTTGATTATCAACCAGGCTCACAGTAACTTTATTCATAATCAAAGAGCAATTTCAGACAAGGATGATACATTACACTTGACATAAATCTTAAAGAATGAAAACTAAATACAACCATGTTTGTTTAACTAAGTCAAAGAATGACCAGAAAAACAAATGACTCGCTTATACAATTGGATGAATGAAATAAAACAAGAATCATATAATCACACTCAGTAATCGTAACTAAATAAAAAATTAAGGAAATAATCTAGCATTTAGGTAGATCTGGTGGGGGAGGAGGTAGCCTGGTTGATGGTGTTGGCCCATTCTCAACAACAAATGATGTGGCTAATCCCCAAGGCAAGTGAACATCCAAATGACAATGCATCAACCATACACCTGCAATTTCCAAATTAACAATTAAAACAATAAATCATCAACTAACAACATAATCCCACAAGCAGAGGCGGACCTATGCTATAGTGAGAAGGTTCACCAACACCCGTAAAGTTCGGCAAAAATTTCATGTATTCATGTATATGTCTTTAGAAAATAGTGATATATTAGTAGTTGACACCCTATATACAAAACAAATTTTGGTTGAATCCAGAAGTATACCCCCGATCTTTAAATCGTAGGTTTGCCTCTGTCCGCAAGTGGGGTCTGGGGAAGGTAGGGTGTACGGAGATTTCACCGCTACCTTGTATGTATAAAAAATATATTTCTGATAAACCTTCGGCTCAAGAATATAACTTTCAGTATCAAGCTAATGAATGTGTTATATATGTACCTGGATTATTAGCTCGGAATCTAATGACAGCCCATCCTCCAACTGGAACACCAATAGTGTTACGTTCTTGTGGATTGAAAAGGTTAAATTTTTTCCGATCAACCGCAGGGTTATAATTTCCAAATCCTTGAGCCAAGACATGGAAGTTAAATCCATGCAAGTGAATAGGATGGTTTTCTATCCCAATCAAAGCAGTATTTTGGAACACAATCTGAACTGTGGCATTGAACTTAACTTTCTTCACTTTAGTAGACTTTGTAGTCATTATAATAGCAGGATTCATGCTATTATTAGCATTTGTGTAGTCAAATTTCAGTGGTGGTTGGTTTGGGAAATCAGTGGTGTAAACTCCATTCACATTGTGGAAAAATGCCTCCAACATTGAAATCTTGTCAGGGAATTGGAAAGATGCATTGTTCATACTAGCAGCAAATCTTTGTCCATTTGGGCCTCCACATGTTGCATTTCCTTGTCTATTACAAGCAGTTAGGCCCAGCCCAATAGTAATAAACATGTGCTCATCCACTTTACGAGGTGGAGGGATCCAAAATGGCCCAGTTACAAGCCCAGTTAAATTGGTGAAGAATTTATGGGCTGTTGGTGTGTCATTAAAGGCTGGTAAAATTGGCATTAATGGAGTTGATGTTTGTGCACCTTCATATATAATAATTCCTCTTGTGGTTGTGTTGTCAAATGGTACCCCGGCTGCACTAGCGTAGGGGTTAGCCGCCATGTAGTACGACGCCGGTGCCTGATCGGCCGTCAAGAGGACGTCGGTCGTCTGACCTGGTCCGGTGACGACTACGTCCGTAACGTAAGGATCAGTGTAAGCAGCATCAACCGCGACAACTTTCATTTTATGGTTTGCGATCTTAAAAAAGAGCTGGTTATTGAGTGCAGCATTGATGATACGAAGGAGATATGTTTTCCCATGTTTCACTGTCAGCTTGTATGTTTCTAATAAAAACAAAAATAAAAAAGGAAAATCCAAGTTAGCAAGAAGACAAAATAGAACAAAATCACAAATTAATTAAAAATCTGATTAGTATGTAATTCTTACGATTAACAGAGCAAGGGTAAAGATCTCCCGGCCATCCATTAATGGTGTAAGCATCAGAGTTATTAGGTGCACCACCACTAGCTAGCCCTTCATTCTCCACGTCCACAACATTGGCATTCCACCATTCTCCTGCATTAACAAATCAACATACTTCTTCATTTCCTAGTTTTATAAATAGGTAAATTTCACTACATATATTTGTCAATTCTTGTAGCAGTACGTAACTCAATACATAAGCAAAAATATCTGTATGAGTTACTATTTACTACTCCATCCGTCCCACTTTACGTGATGCGATCCAGAGTGCAAAAGCCAGACGTATCTAATTTTGGGTGTAAATTCATAATTTTCAAGTTTTTTTTTTAAAAAAGAATCACATATTTAGAAACTACATAAAAAATACTATGAATTACAGTAATTAACAATTTAAAATATTTAACTGATACAAAAATAAGTGGTCAAAGAAAAATTTCTTTGACACTCCAAATAGTAATTGCATCACATAAAGTGGAACAAATGAAATACTAAGGACTCGTTTGTCCATAAAATTTTGTATGTTTTTGGAGATTTTTCGAAAATGAGTTTTTCAAAAAAAAAAAAAAATCAATTTTTTGGAAAAACATTTTTTCCTACTCACAAAACTACAATATCTTTTCAAAAAATTAAATGCATGTTCAAACATAATTTCAAATTTCAAATATCATTTTTCAATTTTACTCCAAATACAACAATAATAACAACCCAGTATAATCCCACATGTCAACTTTACTCCAAATGAAGTACTTATTTTTTTTAAAAAAATTATAATTTTTATGTCCAAACGCCAACTAAGTCAAATAAAATTCCTTTGACTCTCCAACTAATAATTGCATCACATAAAGTGGAACAAACGAAATACTATATATCAAGGTAAACTCATAATTATAAATATTTCTAGTCTCATATTTCTATACAATACTAAGAAATTGAAGAATTAATTTGAAGAAGGTAAAATTACCTAAGAGGATAGGGACTTCTCTGTAAGGTTTAGGGAAAGGATAAGAGTTTCCTTTTTTGGGTCGAATAATGAGTGCACCATGAACCGTGGCTCTAAGCCATGAAACATGTGCATGCCACCAAAGAGTCCCTTCTTGACCCGTTACGTTAAACTTGTAGGTGTAGCTATGTCCGGGTCGGATCGGGCACTGGGTCGCAAATTCGGGTCCATCAGCCCACCCACTCAGTAGCTGAAAAACTCCATGCCTGCATTAATCAATTAATTTGCAATAATTAAGTTTTATTTTTCACGTCATTCCATGAATATGTAATGACATTATTTAATAAGCGTTCAACTCCCCTTTGCTTTTACTAATTTTGTTAAACTCTTTTTCTTTAACTAATTGGAGGGTGATAGTGCTGATAGCGATAGTTTCCACAGATATATTAAATAAAGATCACTAACTATCTATATATTAATTATACTACTATTATTGAATATTTGAATTGACTTTTTTTTATGTTAACGTAACGGCATTTTTGTGATTGTTTAGACAAGAAAATCAACTACTTTACACGAGTGTAACATTATGAAACCAAAAAAAAAAGTGGTTTGTTTTATTCTTAGTTTGATTTCTTTCTCTCATTTTTTGTTAACAAACTGCGTGTTTACTTTTTTTTTTTCTATTAAAATATTGAAGGACTTACCAATGAATAGTGAGATTATAAGGTGAAAGGTTGAAGACATGAACAACAAGGGTGTCCCCTTCGTTTACGCGTATGGTTGGACCAGGAAGACTTCCATTTACAGCAGTGATCACTTGTCTACGACAAAGTCTCGTTATAGTACGGTTTTGCACCTATAAAAAACCAATATCATAAAAAAAAATCACAATTAATAAATAGAAGTTCTAGTAAATGTAATTCTCGTTTGCCACTTTTCATAACTATTTAAATTAGACGAGGTGCAACAAGTAGAACAAATAGTTCCACTCGATATGCATGTGTATGTGTGCGCGCGGAGTATTTAGTAGGAGTAGTATGTATATTGAAAATGCAATAGGATATACTATAGTTTAAAGTAGGGTTTAAGCTAAGAGTTCAAGAGAAAATGAATTGCTATACGCATTTCTTCCAGAATTTGAAGTTTATGAGTTCGTACAGTAACCTCAAGATAAAGTACTATAAAAATAACTGGGTCCACAGTAAATATTATATATATATATATATATATATATATATATATATATATGCGGGGGTCTAGGAGGAACTGGAGTTTTGGAACAATGGTGGAGTTGTCTCCGTGTGACCTATAGGTCACTGGTTCAAGCTGTGGAATCAGTCACTAATTCTTGCATTAACGTATGCTGCCTACCTTACACCCCTTAATTGGTGGCAGCCTTTTCCGGCGGATCTTGCGTGAACGCGAGATTGCTTTGTGCACCGAACTTCATATATGGTCTAGGAAAAAGCTATTGAATTCATACGAATCCATAACCGGCCCTCTAGATCCGCCCCAAAATTAAACAAGGTAATGTTCTATGAAGAGTTGACGAGCTAGCTATTTTGCATGGGAAATAAAGAAGATAATTACTACGTACATGAAAAGAATGCTCAACAACTGCAGCTGAAGCCAATGAGGAGTAAGAAGCTAGAAGAGCTATTATAGTGCAAACAAACAAGAAAACCTGATGATGCGCCATTTGATTTTAAAAAAAAAGAAATATACTACAATTCAATTGTAAGGCTAGAACTTGAAGAATTTGGTGAAGAGAAAATGAGAAATGAATGCCTTTATATAAGGAGGAGTTTGTACACCTACAAAAGCCACAGGCGGCAGTATTTTCTAATTAAGAAATGTACGTAATACAATTATTTGTTTTCTTCTTCATTATTTCTTCTTCTTTTTGTGGAATTGTTTATCCTATGTCTTAGCTAGCTAAATTTTACGTATTTCATCTCAGTTTCCTAATCTCGCTTTCCATATGTAGTCTTGATTTATCTAATTATTTGCCAAACTTTTCCACGATTGCGTGAAAGACTTTGTTTAAGGCAAAGTGATGCAATTGAAAAATGTGTTTTGAAAATTATTTGTAGATAATTAATAATTTCGCAAAGGTTCGTTATAGAACAGCTTGAGTTGGCCATCAAATAAGTACTAAACTGAATAAGACTTTATAGCTTATAGACATATAATTTAAAGGATTTTTCTTGTATTGAGGAACATCATTTAACTGTTTCGTCTATTAATTTGTTTTTCTAAGTTTTTTTCCTCGGTCGTTTCTTAGGCTTCTTTTATTTAGATTAGGTAGCTTCAATTGTCGTTAAGTAGTTGAGGTTATATTGACATTTGTAACTAGCTAGCATTCTACGTATTCTTTTCTGTTATCGATCTTTTGTTGCTAATAGAGGCGCAGGGACTTTTACTCAGTCCAGACTAACTTAATATAATTTTTTTTATTGAAGTAAGTGTTATTCACTCTGTTGCTTACAAATGCTTCATTATGCTTAGTCTGCGTCATTTGATATATATATAATCCAGTGGCATAAACAGAAGGGGTTAAATCAGGGCTGCTCAATGAATTTTGTGGCCTAAAGCCAAAATATATTAAAAGGCCCTTAAATTTTCATAAACTCCATATTATAGTGAGACATAAAAGAAACCTACGTGACTTTGATCTAGTGGTAAGAGTGAAACACGTGATGAGATTAGGCTCACATCACGATTTCGAACTCTCTCGTGGACAATAGCATGGTATTTAAGTAAAAAAGGGCAGATGAGCAGACTCATTATCCATCGATTTGAATTTTGTGCCGCTGCCCTCAAGAATTTCTTAGCTAAAAAATATGAGACATATATAAAAGAACTTGCTTTATGATATATGGATCAAACAAATATGACAAAAAGAAATAGCTAACTCAGAGAATGCGAGTTGAAATTAAAGAGTGAAATCGTCAAAAACATGAAGAAAAAAAGTGTACATAAAAAAATTTAGAATTGATGGGAAGGTAAATAAATCGTTTAATTTAATAAGACAGGAAATTTGTAATTATTTACTCACTTAGTCATACAACCTCAGGCAAATTTTAAAAAATATAAAAAATTGAAATCTTTTGTTAATAATAATTATATAAATTATATGTTATATGTAATACTAATATACTAATAGTATTTTATAATTTTGGGGCCCTTAATATTTGGGGGCTAAGGTAAGGGCTTCATCTGGCCGCCCCTGGGTTAAATAGAAATGAAATATTATATATATGTTAACAGTTAAAGTACATTATTCATCCTCGTATGAATATGGCAATTTTCTTGATTAAGGTAATCAAACTTTGTATGAATATTATCCCATTTCACACGTACCAACCAACTAATGACAAGCTTTAATTATTAATTGGAAAATAGGACTTTGATACCAGTAAGTTATCGATGGGGTTTACAAGTTACAGCCTAGTACTTAGCTAATTAGATTACTTGGTCAGGGACTACGTACATTTGACAGTAATTAATTTTTTCCTAACACATTTGACAATTTGTATTAGCAATACTTCACATTCTGCGTCGTTGTTCTTTTTTTTTTTTTTCCTCACGAAGGGAGAGATGCCATTATACTGGAATATTTGCTTGTATTCGATGTTTACATCTAAATCACATAATTTAATTTTAGCAGTTTCAAATTAAAATAAGAATATATATTAGTTAGTTGATTTGGAGTAAAAATCGAATATGGATAAGTTCTTACGATATTTTAAATATAGGGCTTGTGAATATACTTGTAAGGCCCTTAATGAATGTTAATCTCGTCGCTAACAAATCCATGTATTTTGCATTTCATGCAACTAATCATATATCCAAACTATACTTTATAAATGCATATTCAGTGCATAATTATATTCCTGAAACGCATTATTCACTGCACTAGACAATTTCTATGTTTTGTCAATCTTTTTAATTAGAACTAGTCATCATCTGATGTGCAAACGCAAACTACCTGGTGTGGACTCCACCGTTCTAGAATGAAAGATAAATTATTATATGGTTGATGGATGGTCAAATCATATGCCCACGGGAATGACCGTAAAAAAATATTTTATGTTTTGGAACATACAAAAATATTTAGTATATAATATTGATTATGATTTTCATTCAAAATTTAAACTTTGACGTGGTATTTTTTTCTACTCATAATATTATAAATGATAAGCGGGAATAATATTATTTATATATTTTATTTACAGTAAAAGGTGGTTTCTTAGTTGACATCTTCAAGTATGTCACAACCAAATTTTAATTAATTCTATTTGATCGTAATCTTCTCTTCAAATATCTTAATTAGAAGACTTTGAATATTGAATAGTAGGATTAAGGATAGGGACCAGTTCTTGTTATATATGTTTTGTTTTTTCAACAATTGTAGAGGGAGTAGGAAGATAGTTGAAGTATCAAAACCAGCTTGCTTCTACTTCTCAACCAATCACATTTTTCTTTTATTTGAGACGGAAAAACTATACATTTGAGACTAAAAAAATAGACAGCTAGCGGGGAAGGAGGATAATAATACTAATAAAAATAACTCAGAAAATCTCTTTCTAAATTTCACTTCCTTCCAACGATACTCAACGAAGAGATCTATGCCAACATCATCCTAGCTTTTATCTTCAGCTATGTTCAGCGGACTTTTCAAAATATTATCGTATTTTTGTTAGATTCTTCAAAAATATACTATTTTTGACAGATCCGATACATATCTGACGATATTTTCGAAAAGTCCGGACAAGGTAAATCTTCAGCAATTTACAAAGTCAGCCAAAATCATAATATATAGTAATAAGCATATAAAATAGTGAATATAATTGTGTTTAATCACTTATCCATAAGGGTGCTAATTAAGGAAAAATGACATGCATGGTGTTACACGTATTTCTGGTAAATATCTACTTGTGTTACTTGCTTTCTTAGAGAATTTATCCTTCATCAACTTGTAGAAATACATGATAGTGAAGAAAAGAAGCATCAAAAGACAAAAAATTAGGACTAAAATAGAAAAATAATTATTCAGTCACTTAATTAAGTAACATTTTCTGTGATCTTTATCAACAAATTGAAAGTACTTTTTTTTAATTAAACATATAACCCTAATGATAAAAAGTTCCCCCACCCCCCACCCCAAAATTTTAGGGGCATAAAACATGTGCTTTATTGGCTTTACCCAATAGCCGGCGTTTATAAACTTCAATTCTTATTTGATTGAGTGTCAATTGCCACTACTGAATTGAAAATGCAAGGTTTTCGTTATTTGCTTGAGATATAATGATAGAAACGTTTGAGAGAGGTAGCTAGCCTAGTTCGTTATGTGTTTGGTAGACGCCTTACCAAAATAAAAGAGTCAAATTGGATTTCGATGAAGACTGGTCATGACTTGCTTGGGATTTAAGTTACTCTATTTTTGTGTTTGTTAATTAATTAGTGTGTTTTGGTGTGTGTTCGTTAGGGTGGGGGAAGGGCTGAGAAAGACAGAGATAACTAATGTAATTAATTCCGTAAAATAATAGAGACAAGAAAATATGATTAGTTTGCTTGTCATTTTCCCCATGCATGGATCTCTAAGTTATATGTATTTCGTTGTGCCAAATCGATTTGAAAATTTATTTTGGGTTTAAATCATGCTTTCGACTGTCTACTGTCTAGTTAGTCTTAATTTATTTAGACTTTTGAAATAAAAACTTAATCAGTCGCTATTTCATAATACTTTTTCTTTGAATTTATAAATTGTCTAATACTATTTTTTTTCTAAATTTTGAAGATTTCTAGGTACTTACCTCGCCATTGAGGGCTACTATTTCACGTGTTGGTTTCTAGATTCACCAAATAGAAATGTTGTACATTAAGAGGCGGAGCCAAAATTTCAAGCTCATGAGTTCGGAAGTTTAATAGCCTTAAGTTACTAGGCTCTAAATTAATAATTTATACATATTCAATAAATTTTTTAACAGTTCGAACCAAAGCTACTAGGTTCGACCGAACCCGCTCTCGACACTCTAGCTCCGCCCCTATATGTACATTGCTTCATCAGAATTTTTAGTAATGTATTGTAATTGGGGAGTCTTTAAAGAGAAATTTGACAGATCTAGCTCTTCGAATGAATTGTCTAACAGTAAAGAAATTGAAACCTCGTCCATATTTATCATATCTTTTCGAAATCTTTTTTCACTCAATTTTTTTACAAAATGCTGCGAGCCAACCGGGGAGAAATGAGTTGGGCTAATATTTTTCAGGCCCTTTCAAGTGAAGGTCGGTGTCGAGTTGGGCTGAATCGTTGAATTCTCGTAAAAATAGCACGGTATAGCCAGTTTTCGGACTGGTCATTCAAAGATAGCCAGCATTTACGAAGTCAATGAAAAATAACCACTATTTTGTTGCAATAGAGACCGATCCAGCATAATATACTGGAGTTCGGTGCACCTGTGTATGAACTCCAGCATATTATGCTGGACCGGTATACTTTGCTGACTCCAATATAATATACTGGAGACTGGAGCACCGGTGCTCCAAACTCCAGTATATTATACTGGACAATTATACTTGCTGGAACTCCAGTATATTATGCTGGAGTTCTAGTGTACTTATGCTGGAACTCCATCATATTATGCTGGAGTTCCAGCATACTTTATAATATACTGGCGTATTTTCCGGGTTTTGAATAGTGTTTTCGCTCAGATTTATCTTTACATGAAAAGTGGCTAAATTTCAATTACTTTTAAAACTGGGCTATTTTTGAACGACCATTTGTAAATCTGGCTATTTTTGAACGACCAGTTGTAAATCTGGCTATTTTTAAATTTCTCCCTGAATTCTCCCGCTTTTAGAGGATATTTTGGCAGTTTTGAACATCTTAGAGGATCAACATACTAAAGATTATATTAATGATGAAGATGAAGAAGAACTTCAAAGATATGTTAAGAAATTCAAGTCAGCTCAATTTGATGGTGCCATTTTGTTTTATACTGATAGTGTATATAACAACAACATACCCAATATTATCCCACACCGTGGGATCTGAGAAGGGTAGTGTGTATGCAGACCTTACCCCTATCTTGTGAGGATAGAGAGACTGTTTCAAATAGACTGTCGGATCAGGAAAGCATAAGCACCACATTAATGAAAATATAGACAAGAAGGGATAGTACTGTGAGCACGTGATTTTTGCCCTATACATCAATTAATCCCATAAATTTAAAATAAAATAATTTCTTTTCATTATTTGCAATTCTTGTGGATTTTGTGGCATTTTCTAATAATTGTTTGCATTGGTCTGTGCATTTTTATTTTTGTTTAATTAATGAAAGTACAAAATATGCTGCATCTGCATTTAGGATTTAATTTTACATTTTTTTAGATTAATTAGTAAATTAGTTTGTTTTATAAGATATGAAAATCACAAAAATAGTTCATTTTGCATTTTAATTCTTTAATTTTGAATTTTATAGTTTTTCTCTAAATTTAGGATTTAATTAATTATTGTAAATGCCATGATGAATGATTAACCTAATTGGGTAGGTTAATTTAGTTTAAAAATTAATTTAGGTGTTATTTTTAATTTGAAAAGAAAAAGGATTTGAAATTGAAAAAGAAAAAGAAAAGAAATAAAAGAAAATCAAGTTTGGGATGTTATAATTAAATTTCCCCCAGGACCAAGTCTTAAACACCCCTTACCCGTCCAGAACCGACCCAAAACCTACTCCAAAAACCGGCCTGCCCCCTCTAAGCCAAACGACGCCGTTTCGCCCTATCTCATCCCAACCGTTGGATCAACTAGATCCAACGGACCAGAACTGGCCCTTCCCCCGTATAAAGGTGTCCGAAACAGACCACCCCCTTCCCAAACCCCCTCCTCAGTCTCCCTCGTCTCTTTCAGTAACGAACCCTAGATCCCGCCGCCCTAAAAACCCACCATTATATCCGGTGGAGGCGCGGCCGTAAACCACCCCAATCCACCCAAAATTCACACCCTAGAACCCTCTCCTTCTCCTCTTCCCAAATCTCCAAAACCCCTCTCTCGAATCCTAGCGGAACTCTTCGAATATTAAATCGAAGAGGAAGACCAAAACTCTAACTCACCCAATCGATTCCAAATCAATACCGCATAACCACCATACCCCCTCACACCTAATCCACCGTTGGTTTCATTCGAATCTATTCAATGCTCCTCGAATCTTAAATTCGAGTTCGAGCCCTAAAAGTTCAAAACCAATTCCTGTTGAATCTGGTGGCATGCATCGACTCAAGCCTTCGTTGTTCATGACTAAAAGGTTGATTCATTGCAAAACTGAAGTTGTTCGTTTGTTCTTAATAGAGAACAAGTGATTAGCATCGGTTTCGTGTGAATCAGGGCATCAAGTGTAACTTCGAGTTCGATCGGTGAGTTTCTATCTATCTTGGTGTCTATTTGTGGTTTTAGTTCACTTTTCATCCTTCTTCTTTTCTTCTCCTTTTCTCTGGTTGAAAACTTCACCGATTTTCTGATGTTTGAATTGTTCTGTTCCCTCCGAGTATCTCCCATTCTATGTTAGCCTCATTAGTTTAATTAGGTTATTTCTGAATTAATAACTTAGTTAATTTTCTGCCTAGTCGTGTTAATTGATCAGTAGTTTAGTTGGTTTGCTTTAAAATCATTTCATGTTATCATGACTAGCAGATTTCCTCTTCAAATAGATAAGTGTTCGTTTGGGCTTTGGTTTGTCTTTGGTCCATTTAGCAAAGAGCAACCCGTCCAAATTGGTTTGGGTTATTGGGTCAATTCTGACCCATTTTTGGGTTTGGTTTTCAGAGTAAAAAACAGGTCTTAAAGGGGTAATTTAGGATTTGTAGGTGGGAGGAATCTTGAGTAATAGAATTCAGAAACTTCTAGGAAAGTGAGGTGGGGACTTATATAAAATCTGATGTTTTAAACTAAGGGCTTTTGAGCAAAAATGAAAATATGAAAAGGGTCAAAATGAAAAATCTGATTTCTTTAGGCTGCCCTAGTGCCTTACCTATAAAGGCATCTTACTTGATATTCAAGTCAGGTTTGGAAGAGATAAAAAAAATTGAAAAACTGAAACGACTGGAAATATTAAAAAAAATCATTGTTCCATTGAATTTCTTCTGTAATTCTTGAGGTTTTCGATTTTTGAAGTGAATTCTGATTCTTCTGGGGTTGAAATGGATTGAATTTGGGTCTCTTTTTCTATAAAATTTTGGGTTGGATTTTGCTGGGAAACACTGTTCCATTGCTCATCTTGAGCTGATTTCTGCTGTCACTTTCCTGTTTCATTTGGCTTGTTGTTACTGCTGCTTCCTCTTAGTTTCAGACTAAGTTTGGTCTATTTTGCTGTTATTCAGGTACACACTTCTGCACCTACCTAATGTAGGTCCTGATTTAGAATCGAAATGGAAATCTGGAGCTTTGAGTTTTAGTCACAATTAATTTTGTTCATAGCTTAGTTTACTTTGCTTACTTGCTTAGTTCCTAGTTTTATGGTACGTGGCATTCTGTTAGCTGTTGACAAATACCATGTTGCGAGCTGTATTTGGTTTAAAATTAGTAGGGGAATCCAATTTTCCATTGGATGTCTCATAACTAGTTGTTGGGTAATATGCATAGGATAGTGAACTTGTAAGTCTAACCTTATAAAATAGTGTAATGATAATGTACTGCACCTGAACTTTTCTACCTGTTGATTCTTTAAGACTGTTGCCATAAGTGTTTAGTTAAATAGCATTTTGTTTGTAAAGTGAATGGTGGAATGAACTTTATGTTGTGGTTGATACACAGTTTTTGTGAATGAAGAAAGAACAGAAGAGCCTAAGAGTAAAGGTTGCACTGATTTACTCTTGATATGTTTTTGAGCATGTTTAAGTTGGAAAGAGTGTTTTAGACTATCAAAATGCTTGGCTAATTGATACGTGTTCAGACAGTCAGAATTCAGAAATGAAGTAGAATATTAATTCAGTTTCATGTCTCATGAGGTTGTTGCTTGATTTGCACTTAGTCGATTTTGTGTAATTATTGGTTCTGGAGAATGGGGGCTTATAGCTGGTTGTCATTTAGTTTGATCTTTAAATAAAATGGAATACTGTGCATCTACTGTTATTGGAATAGCCGAATTTAAGCAATTTTTATTTCCAATGATGCTGTGGTTTGACGATGCTTCACCCTTCGCTGCTTTATTTGAATTAAAATCCGACATGGGTCAGCTGGTGTTTTTAAACCCCGAATGTATGCTGCCTGATGCTATGAATGGACTTGATCTTGAGTCCCCAAGTTTGGCACACTAATTTTATTTTTAGAATTGGGCTCCTTCGGGCCCATCCTGGATTGAAGTCAGTTGTTGGCTCAATTGGGCTTCACGTTAGGCCAAGCCCAAGCTTCGAAATAAAATGAAGTAATTTTAACTTAGTCTTAGCTCCTTTAGATTCACAATTTAAATTCAGTTGTGTTTTAACAAGTAGCTATGATTCCCTTAAGTCTTATTTAGTTAATTTAATTAGTGAAAACATGCCATTCGAAATCAAATAGTTTATGGCCCTTTAAGTGTAGTTGAAATTCCCTTTTTTAAAATTGGAAGTCGAGGTGTGCGAACAAACAACAATTGCTCGGTCCTCGTTTTGACTAGCTTCGTTTGACCCCTAGAATTCGAGGTGCACCATTTAGCAAATTTTCATGGCCCTTGCATTAATATTAACTTAGTATAAAATAACCTCAAACACTCGTAGTTTGCTTTAGGCCCAATTTAGATTAGTATTGCGATTATGTATACGTTCGCGTAACATAATTGCAAATTAAACTCTTAAAAGACTCGAGGTATGCGTTCGCGCAACTTCAACCAAATTTTTCTTAAATAAATAAACAAGTGTTATTAATTGTGGACACGTTCGCGTGACATGATTTCTGACGCGCCAAAAGAAAGGAGTATACGTACGTGTAACTCAATTCTTTAATTGCGAATAAATCAAGTGATTAGAAGCGGTTAAAAAGAGGTAAGTGCACATATGTTCTAAAACGAGTAATTAGACAATTTAATAAGCCAAGTAAAATCAAAGCGACCGTGCTAGAACCACGGAACTCAGGAATGCCTAACACCTTCTCCCGGGTTAACAGAATTCCTTACCTGGATTTCTGTGTTCGTAGACCGTAAATAGAGTCAACTTTCCTCGATTCGGGATTTAAAACCGGTGACTTGGGACACCATAAAATTATCCCAAGTGGCGACTCTGATTTTTAATAAAACGATCCCGTTTCGATTGTCACTTTATTTTGATAAAAAACTGCCTTATATACCCCTTTACGGGGGTAGGTAAAAGGAGGTGTGATAGCTCTGGCGACTCTGCTGGGGATCGAACCCAGAATCTCTGGTTTAGGGTTCAAGAATTCGAGCTTGTTAATGATTTTTACTTGGCTTCATTTATTGTTAATATTACTGTATTCTGTGAATATTTTGTGCTAAATGTTATTTGTTTAAAAATGTTTTCTTACGCCACCTCTCTGAGTCTTCTAAAAATGGTGCACACGTTCGCGTGACCCACTTTTTCTGTAGAAATTATACCAAATAGAACAAGGCTGGGCAAGCAACAAGGCCGGGTAGACTTTAGTGCTCCCGGTACGTCGCCCCCTCTTCGGCCCCAGTTGTCCGCTCGGGTACCCAAGTCTAGACCAAAACCCCAGGAGATAAACCTAGAAAAATACAGCTTCATGCCGAATCCCTAATAAGAGCGTTTATATGCATCATGTGCATTTGGCTTAGGGGACTTAACACAGGGGTTGGGTCCGTCTAGGACAGGTGTGCCCGGAACAACAGACCATCATGATGCATTCTATGTGCTATGTGTACATTTATTTGTTTGGGCTTGCATGCTGACCGGCTAGGGAAAATAAAGCAAAAAGAAAAACCAAGAGTGATGTAGGGAAGGAAATAAAGCCCGATTCTAAAGAAAACCCCGGTATTTGAAAAAACGTCCCGAAGCTCTGCCAACATTTTTCAGAAAAGAAAGAGTCAAACACTGTGTTCTTTCAAATATGTCAAAACTGACCAAATTACGCAAGTCTGATTCTCACCGGATATTGGATACATAGACAACCTACATAAGGTTCGGCCTTATTTTTGAAAAAAAAAGAAAGAAAAAAAAGAAAAGAAAGTCGGTGGTCGAGTGAATGTAGTATGGATTCTTGATCAAAATAAGCCGATCCAGCTTCGGCAATGTCTTAAACCGTTCTTGCCGAGATAGCCTCAGAGTATTTTTCAGTTGTCGAAAGGCTATTTTCGTAAAAGAATGGACAAGTTTGTGAAGGGTCATAAAATAATCCCCCTCCCTCAAAATTCATGTGAAATTGGGAAGGGGCCGCATTTGCAAAAACAGTCACTCAACTAAAATTGGCATATAGGGGAAGAAATCATGGGCCTTTGATTTGTTTTTTTTCTTTTCTTCTTTTCTTTTCTCTCTTTTTTTTTTCTTTTCTTCTTTAAAAACATGTTTACAAAATGATCCACTCGAGTTAACCCTAACCTTAACCTTCCACAGGAACAGAATGAATACCATCCAGGATCCGCCAGAAGTGGTCAGGGAAAATGCCTAGTTGCACTTGCGTATGTGGTGGAATGATGTAGATGAAGATGGTCAGAAATGGGTGAAAAAGCAATTGGGTGCTCTTATAAACATTTTTGAGATCAAACCAAAGGAAGATCTGATCAAGGCTTTGGTAACTTTCTTGGATCCTGTCCACAATGTCTTTCGTTTCTCGAATTTTGAGATCACCCCTACTTTGGAGGAGATAGCTGGGTACATTGAATTCAGACGAGATTTGAGGAAGCAACAACTTATATTTCCAAGGGCTCCATCGGTGCACAAGTTCTTTGACCTCCTGAATATCAGTAAATAGAAAAATAAAGAACGTGTGAGCAATGGGTGTTGTGCTTTCTATTTCTTATACTTCAGGTTTGGGCACTCTACTGGTTTTGAAACGCATGAAAAGTGTCTGAGCAACAAACAAGACAAGGGCCTTTGGCAAATTCATCGCCGGTTCGCATTTATTGTGGCATTCTTGGGGATAATGGTTTTTCCAAATGAGAAAGGGACGACGGATATTCGTATGGCTAGAATTGTACAAATCCTCACTACCAAGGAAGATCATACACTTGTCTCGTTGGTGCTGGCAGATATTTATCGAGCATTGACTTTATGCAAAACAGGGGCTCAATTTTTTGAAGGTTGCAGCATCCTTCTGCAAATGTGGTTGATCGAGCACCTTCTCCATCATCCCAGATTCATGAGTTATGGTTCGAGCCCGAATAACTTCATCACTAGTTACGAGGAGAGGGTAAAAGATTACAACACACCAGATCTCTCACTTGAAAGTTCTTAACGCAGGTCAGGTCGAGTAGACTATAGGATGACTCCCGAGGACAGAAGCCATCTATATGACTGCTACCAAAGGCTACCTGAGGTTAATAAGCGTAAGGAGTATTCAGCCGTATGCACCGCAGAGGGTCTTGAGGCAATTGGGAAGGTATCCGATTGTGCTTGAAGATGAAGATCTAAGCACCCAGGTCATAAAGTTACATCCAGAAGCTGCATTGCCCGAGGCTGTAGTTCAATAGGATTGGAATAGCTGCCGGTATCTAAAAAATGGCACCCAGGTACCAAACATCACCAAGGGGGAAGTAGATCCAAATTATGCTGCTTGGTTTGAAAAAATGTCTTATGTAAATAACGAGCCAGATCTCGAGAGGCCCTTAAAAAGGCCTCATGTTCAAGCCTTTGATGATAAAATTCAGGAGAGGTTAGCCTAGGGGGAGAAGGAAAAGGAATATAAGGCCACCATCCATAATCTACGAGAAGAGTTGAGAAATGTCACCTTCAACAATGATTTACAGGCACAAGAGGTCGAAGGTGAGAGGAGAAGATTGGTGCGAGAAAATGAAGCTCTCAGAGCTCAGGTTCGACAGTTGAAAATTGAAGCCGAGAACCCAGGCCGAAGCAGGAAAGATGAAAGGCTCATTTATAACCTTACTCAAAAGGTACGTGACTATGAAGATGACCTGCAGAAAGCTGAGTCTGAACTAGCAAAAGTACAGACAAGGTTGGCTGAAACCACCGAAAGGCGTGCAATTTTCGTTCAACAGATAAAAGAAAGATATGAAAAAAGGGTCACAGGTTAGGAAAAGGCAATTGACAACCTCGAGGGTGAAATGGCTAAACAAGCCAAAAATTTTAAGGCTGAAAGAGAACATTTTTACGCCTTAATGGCACGGCTAGAAAAAGACTTGCAACAACTTCAAGAGCAGAAACAGGTAGCCGAACAAACTTTGGAAGCCAGAACCGAACAGATTGGGCGTTTGTTGCAAGAGAAGGGCGTCATAAGAGAGCGAGTCAAAAGGGTCACCAACTACATCGTGATGAAGTGCAGTAGCTCTGAGGATATGACTAGATCTATGTTCTTCGCTACTGTGATGATTTTTGTTCGCCGGGTAATGGAAGATCTCTACCACCTCCAAGGGGATTTAGCGAGTCGGCCCGCGACGAGGCCGAATGATTCCCCGCGGGTTCCGGGGCCAATTGAGGCACTGATGTATTCGTGATTTCTTGAGTCTGTATTTTCTTTCTATTAAAGTCTGCCAGTTTGTCTTGGAGTCTGTATTTCTTTTATCAGAGTATGTGGGTTGTTTGTTTTTCGAGTCTGTATTTCGTCCTTCATCAGAGTCTGTTAGTTTTGTTTAAGTTTATTTCCGAGTCTTATTATGATTTTTTTTTTGAAAATTCCAAAAATGTTTTATTATTTTTATCTCCAAGAACTACACTTGGTCTAATTCATGTGGGGTCATGATACGTAGGCAGTATCCATAGGATTCGACCGTAACCAAATAAAAAAGAGATAAAGAAAATAAGAGGAAAAAACAAGAGAGTAAAGAAAAGAAAAGAGCGGAAAAACAAGAAAGAAAAAAGAGAAAATAAGAAATCAAGAGAGAATAAAAACAAAGAGAGAACAGAGGCAAGAGTGAAAGGAAGGAAAAGAAAAAAGAAAAGGGGGAAGTTTGCAATTGAGAGTAAGAAAAGAGTCCGGGATGACGCATGCAATCGATCAAATACATAATAGAGATGGTTAACTGTTTCGGTGCATTCATGCCCAATGTGCGGTTACCAATCTGTTAAAGCCTAATCGCTAACAAGGTTGTTGTTTGATGTATTGAGTCCAGGCAGGTGGTTAGTTGATTTGCATTCTGGCAACTCACTCATACAACACCCGATCAAAAGACAGGCTGAATATGACCAACCAAGAACCGGAGACAAGTATTGTTGACCCGTCAAAAGAGGTGGAAGAACTAGATGTTAATGCAATGAAGGAAGAGATGTATAAGTTAAAGCAGTAGATGGTTGAAATGTACCAAGCCTGGGCCAAGGGGCATCCACCACCGGTTTATCCCGCCAATACTGCTTATATCCCACCATTAGCCCAACCTCCGGAGCCTCCCATTGTGAACTCATCTCTAGCCTTTCCTCTCTACCAACAATGCTATGACGCCACTTCCCATACTTCTCAAGCTCCACCACCCAAACAAGTCCCATACCCTCCCCCACCAATTACACCTGTCTTTGTGGCACCTCCACCTGCTACACTACACCGATCTTCCAGTGAACCTCTGTTCCAAACTCATGACAACCAGTACTGTCCCCCTGAACCCACCTTCAAAGTTCTAGAACCATATTCTTGCACCCCTCATCTTGATCTCCTAGCAGAGACCGAGAAGCCACCCAAAAATCCCGAGCATGAAAAGATGATCAGAAAGGTCAAAAGCTTAGAACAATCTTTCAGAGATATGAGGGGATTGGGAGGTCAAGTAAGTGTGGCCTATAAAGATTTATGTCTGTTCCCAGATGTTCAGTTGCCAGCAGGGTTCAAAATGCCCAAGTTTGATCTGTACGGCGGGCATGGTGACCCAGTTGCACACTTAAGAGGATTTTGTAGCAAGATGAGAGGAGCAGGTGGAAGACATGAATTGATGATGGCATATTTCAGCCAAAGTTTGAGTGGCTCGACATTAGAATGGTATACCAGACAAGATCATAGAAGGTGGTACACATGGGACGATTTGGCCCAAGCTTTTGCTTGCCATTTTCAGTACAACCTTGAAATTATCCCAGACCGTCTGTCATTGACAAAGATTGAGAAGAAGCCCAGTGAGAGCTTTAGGGAATATGAATTCCATTGGAGAGAGCAAGCAGCGAGGGTTGACCCTCCGATGAAAGAAGTGAGAAGGTTGATTATTTCTTGCAGGCTTTGGAACCCACTTATTTTGGTCACTTGGTGTCAGCAGTAGGCAAGTCCTTTAATGAATTTGTAAAAATGGGAGGCATGGTTGAGGAGGGACTCAAGTCCAACAAAATCATGAGTTATTCAGCAATCAAAGTGACCACCCAGGCCATTCAAAACGGTACTGGAGGTGTACTCGGGAACAAGAAGAAAGAGGATGTTGCTACAATTGAGTCGGGAGTTTTGGATTGGATCGAGGAACATTCCACGTTACTAAAACACGCCTCAACCCTACCACCAAACTTACACCCACACTCCATATAGTCCACCACAACACTACTACCCACCGCCCGATCCCTATTTTTCTGTCCATCACGCACAAACCTATACCCAACCTCTCGCTCACGCACAATGGCGTGCGCCGACTCCACAAAGTCCATACCTAGCTCCGCAAAATGCCCATCCACCCCCAAAACCCTACAGAAATCCCCCTGGAACAGGTTTTCGGCCAAATCAAGCCTTTAAGAATGAGAGGTTGCAGAAGCAAAAGACTTTCACTCCTTTGGGAGAATCATATGCTAGTCTATTCTATCGACTGAGACAGTTGGGTATGTTGAATCCGATCGAGGGTAAACTGCCGAATCCCCCTCCTAGAAATCTTGACCGCTCGGTGAGTTGCAAGTATTGTTTAGAGACCCCGGGTCACGACACAAAGAAATGCTGGAAGTTGAAAACAGCTATTCAAGAGCTCATTGATACTAATCGGATTGAGGTCCAAGCCCCGGAGGCACCCAACATCAACCAGAACCCGTTATCGGCTCATCATGAGACTAATATGATTGAGATAGTGCATAGGGGAGGGGAGCCTAAGAAGCCTTCACAAACCGTCATGATGATTCGGGCTAGTGAAGTCAAGCCATTTGAAAAGTCAACAAGTGAGAAGTTTGTGATCAAGTTGAACGGGGCAAATAGCGAACCATCCTTGGAGGTCAAGAAGGGGTCCTTAAGTGATGTTGCAGGAAAACATGAAAGAGCGAAAGTGGTTGTGCCAGGAGTGACGAACAAGCCTGTGGTAATTGTGAAGGGCGCCTGCACAGATCCTGTCATTATCAAACCGGTAACTCAATTGCCCATAGTCAACAGCAAGGTAGTCCCATGGAATTATGAACGAGTGACAGTAACTTACAAGGGGAAAGAGGTTAAAGAAGAAGTGTGTGAGACTCATGGTTTGACTCGATCGGGGAGATGCTTTGCCCTTGAAGAGTTGAGAAAAGCTAAGACCTCAAAAGATAATCCAGTGTTCGTGAAGAAAGCGGTGACCGAGGAAGAAGAAGAAGAATTTCCGAGAAAGATGAAAGTACAGGACTATTCCATTGTGGAGCAGTTATGGAAGACACCGGCTCAGATCTCGCTCCTGTCATTATTGATCCATTCAGACGAGGATGAAGATCTTGAACGAGGCCCACATTCCTGAAAAAATCTCAGTAAACCACTTGGAAAAGATAGCTAACAAGATATTTGAGGTAAATAGAGTCACTTTTTCTGATGATGAGTTGCCCATGGAGGGTACCAAGCACAATAGGGCCCTCTATCTGACGGTGAAATGTGAAGATTCTGTGGTTACTCGGGCACTAGTTGACAACGGTTCCAGCACAAATATTTGCTCTCTTTCCACTCTGAACAAGTTGAAGGTGGATAACGAAAGAATTCACAAGAACAATATCTGCGTTCAGGGATTCGACGGTGGAGGGAAAGATTCGGTCGGGGATATAGTGCTCGAGCTTACAATAGGGCCAGTTGAATTTACTATGGAATTCCAGGTGCTTGATGTGGCTGTTTCTTACAATCTGTTGTTAGGTCGACCCTGGATTCATGCTACCAAAGCGGTCCCATCCACTCTGCACCAAATGGTTAAGTTTGAATGAGATAGACAGGAAATTGTTGTGCATGGCGAAGACTATTTGTGTGTTCTCAGTGATGCCATTATTCCATTCATAGAGTTTGAAGACGACAAAAGGCCGTGGGTTTATCAGGTTTTTGACACGATAGCGGTAGAGAAAGTTCCTGAAGGGAAGTGCGTGCCGACTCCAAGGGTAGCTGCTGCATCAGTCATGGTAGCCGTTGAAATGTTGAAAAATGGTTTTGTACCGGGCAAAAGTTTGGGCGCATCTCTGCAAGGTATCATACAACCGGTTTCTCTTCCTAAAAACTTGGATACATTTGGTCTGGGGTTCAAACCCACAGTCGCAGACGTGAGAAGAGCTAGAAAAATGAAAAAGAAAGCATGGGCCCTTCCAAAGCCAGTCCTGCGTCTTTCCCGATCATTTGTCAGGCCTGGTACCAGAAAATGCCCAGTGACGGCGGTTCCCATTTTGGTGGTTGATGTGGATGAAGATTTGATGAAAGGTTCGAGAGGATATTCGCCGATATGAACGTATTGGAAGCTGGAGAGGGTTCTAGCAATGCGGATGTACAATTTGTTGGGCCCGGTGCAAAGATTAACAATTGGGAGTTTTTGGTAGTTTGCTTTTCTTTTCTTTCAATTTATCTGGATTATTCCAGGGTTGTAATTCAGATTCTATGTTCCGTCCGTTTGGATGTATAAACCCCGTTCTCTTTAATTTCAATGAAATGCAATTTCTCTTTTCCTTTCTTCCTGATAGTTTTATTTTTGTTTTCCTTTTTTCTTGTACAAATATTTTTATGCCGGCTTCAATGATATGACATGCATGCGGAATCTCCGGCCCAATCTTAAAAGCCAATCTAATCATGAAATAGTAATTCAAGAAATAGAGTGTGATGTTGAATCAGAATATGACGAGGATGAAGCCTTTGAAGATATTAGTAAAGAATTAAGCTATTTTGAAGAAAAACCCAAGCCTAACCAGAGTGATACAAAAACAATCAATTTAGGGGACCAAGATAATGTCTGGGAAACTAAAATAAGTGTCCATCTTGAACCACAACTCAGAGAGGAGATAATTAAAACACTGTTCGAGTATAAAGATGTTTTTGCATGGTCCTATGATGACATGCCAGGTCTAAACACTGGTTTGGTGGTTCACAAATTGCCCACTAATCCGGCATTCCCCCTGTCAAGCAGAAGCTGAGGAAATATAAAACTGATATGAGTGTGAAAATCAAGGAAGAGGTCATCAAACAGTTCGGTGCGAAGGTCATTCGGGTCACCTGGTATCCCACCTGATTAGCAAATGTTGTGCCTGTGCTGAAGAAGGATGGTAAGACCAGTGTATGTGTTGATTATCGAGATCTCAACAAGGCAAGTCCCAAGGATAACTTCCCATTGCCGAACATCCATATATTGATCTATAATTGTGCCAAACATGAAATTGGTTCTTTTGTGGATTGTTATGCGGGTTACCACCAGATCTTAATGGATGAGGAGGAAGCAGAAAAGACTGCATTCATCACGCCATGGGGAACATACTACTATCGAGTCATGCCATTTGGTTTGAAAAATACCGGGGCAACCTACATGAGGGCAATGACGACCATATTCCACGACATGATACACATGGAGGTTGAGGTTTATGTGGATGATGTGATTGTAAAGTCTAGAAAGCAGTCTGACCATGTCAGAGATCTAAGAAAGTTCTTCCAAAGGCTTCGCAGGTACAATCTCAAGCTCAATCCTGCAAAATGCGCGTTCGGTGTTCCGTCTGGAAAGTTGTTGGATTCATAGTCAGCCGACGAGGTATTGAATTAGACCCGTCAAAAATCAAAACAATCCAGGAATTTCTACCTCCGAAGAATAAGACTGAGGTGATGAGTCTGTTGGGAAGATTGAATTACATCAGCCGGTTTATTGCTCAGCTCACGATAACGTGTGAGCCTATCTTCAAATTGTTAAAGAAAGATGTTGCAGTCAAGTGGACAGATGAATGTCAGGAGGCCTTTGATAAGATAAAGGGGTACTTGTCAAACCTACCTGTGTTGGTCCCGCCAGAACCAGGGAGATCTTTGATTCTGTATTTGACAGTCTTGGACAATTCATTTGGATGTGTGTTGGGATAGCATGACATCACTGGCAGGAAGGAGCAGGACATATATTATCTGAACAAGAAGTTCAAATCTTACGAGGTTAAGTACACTCAGCTTGAGAGGACATGTTGCGCCCTAACTTGGGTAGCCCAGAAGCTGGAACATTATTTGTCCTCTTATACTACTTACCTCATCTGTCGCTTGGATCCGTTGAAGTATATCTTCCAGAAGCCCATGCCCCCGGGAAGGCTCGCAAAGTGGCAGATCTTGCTCACAGAATTTGACATTATCTATGTGACTAGGACCGCAATGAAAGCACAAGCATTGGCCGACCATTTGGTTGAGAATCCTGTGGATGAAGAATACGAACCCTTGAAGAATTACTTCCCTGATGAAGAGGTAATGCACATTGATGAGTTGGAACAAATTGAAAGTCCAGGATGGAAGCTTTTCTTTGATGGTGATGCTAACATGAGAGGCGTTGGAATAAGAGCAGTACTTGTTTCTGAAACAGGGCATCATTACCCTGTTATAGCACAGCTTCGGTTCTGCTGTACTAACAACATGGCGGAATACGAAGCATGAATTTTGGGTTTGAGGATGGCTGTGGACATGGGTGTCCAGGAAGTCTTGGTCTTGGGTAACTCGGACCTTCTGGTACATCAGATTCAGGGAGAATGGGAAATACGGGATTTAAAACTCATACCGTACCGGCAATGTTTGCATGATCTTTGTCAACGATTTCAATCAATAGAGTTCAGGCATATTCCGAGGATTCAATATGAGGTCGCCGATGCTTTGGCTACTCTGGCGTCAATGTTACATCATCCAGATAAGGCTTATGTAGACCCGTTGCATATTCAGGTCCGTGATCAGCATGCTTATTGTAACATGGTGGAGAAAGAGCTCGATGGGGAGCCTTGGTTTCACAACATCAAGGAATACATCCGAAGGGGAGCATATCCGGTACAAGCCACAGGTGATCAAAAGAGAACAATTCGTCGCTTGGCAAGTGGATTTTTCTTCAATGGAGGAGTTTTGTACAAAAGAACTCCTGATCTTGGGTTATTAAGATGTGTAGATGCCAGGCAGGCCACAACTATCATGACCGAAGTACATTTTGGAGTCTGTGGACCGCACATGAGTGGGTATGTGTTGGCAAAGAAGATTCTCCGGGCAGGTTATTATTGGCTCACCATGGAGCGAGATTGTATCGGTTTCGTGCGTAAATGTCGTCAGTGCCAAGTGCATGGAGATTTGATTCATTCTCCACCATCTGAATTAGATACAATGTCCGCACCATGGCCTTTTGTTGCTTGGGGAATGGATGTCATTGGTCCAATCGAGCCAACAACGTCCAACGAGCATAGGTTTATTCTGGTGGCCATCGATTATTTCACCAAGTGGGTAGAGGCTAAAACATTCAAGTCTGTAACCAAGAAGGCGGTGGTCGATTTTGTGCATTCAAATATCATTTGACGGTTCGGGATACCGAAGGTGATCATTACATACAATGGGGCTAATCTCAATAGTCATCTGATGAAAGAGGTATGTCAGCAGTTCATGATTACACATCGCAATTCTACCCCATATCGCCCTAAGGCAAACGGAGCAGTTGAGGCGGCCGATTGATAATGGCAAGAGCATACAACAAGAAGGTGCGTCCACAAAAGTTTGAAGTGGGGAAGTTAGTATTGAAATGCATTCTTCCTCATCAAGTTGAAGCAAAAAGAAAGTTCGCCCCAAATTAGCAGGGGCCGTTCGTCGTGACTAGAGTGTTGTCCAATGGTGCATTGTATTTGACAGATGTAGAAGGCAAATGTGTAGAAATGGCTATAAATTCTGATGCAGTCAAGAGATATTATGTATGATTTCTCTCTTTGATTGTATTTGTTTGTATTTGGCATGTCTCGAATATTGAAATGACGAAGGCATTTTGTTCTGCAATCTAAATACTTTATCTCTCGCTACCCCTTTGAGCCTCATTTATTTTCTTTCATACCCCTCATTCGGAATCAATAGCAAATATCAAAAACACAAGCGTAAAGATAAGTAAAGAAAGGAGAGGAAAAGAAAAAGAAAAAGAGAAAAAAAAACAACAATTGAAGAACAAAAAGAAGAAAAGAAAAGAAAGAAAAGGGAAGAAAAATCACAACAAACAAAGTAATTCCTATGTCATGAACTACGTTCGACCTGATTCTTTTTAAGGATATGTAGGAAGCCTCACGGTTCGGTCCCATCAAAATAAAAATCCAAAAGTCCCCAAACAAGAAATTGGGGCGGAAGTTGTGGTTGTTATCAGAAATCTAATTCCGAAGGTTGTAAATTTGAACCCAATCAAACGGTTTTGAACTTTTTATACCCTTCCTTTCTAAACCCATCCAAAAGCCACATTACGGTCCAAAGAAAGACCTTCCGATCAGTCTTCGGGAAATGCCAAGTCAAGCAGTAGTGCTGATTCTCATCAGGGGCAACACTCTGGGCCAAAGAGGGAAAAGAAGTCAAAAATGAGAGAGTCTTATTGGTGAAAACCCCCACGGGCGCTGTAAGGCGACGAGAGCTGAGAGAAATCAAAATGAGAGAGTTTTATTGGTGAAAACCCCCACGGGCACCGTAAGGCGACGAGAGCTGAGATAAATCAAAATGAGAGAGTTTTATTGGTGAAAACCCTCACGGGCACCTTAAGGCGAAAGTGAGTTGCCAGATGAAGGAATGAGAGAGGTATGCTGGTGAAAACTTTTCAAGGCACCGCAGGATGAACAAGGTCGGGATTTGAGGTGAAGAAATCAGGTTTCGGAAATTCTGGGACAACAAAGTGCGGCAACTGAAAGTTGATTGGTTGGACAGATTGGTCCGATTAATCCAAATTGCATGTCATGATCATTGGTGCCAGCTTTTCCGCTCAGATAAGTCTCTTTTCTTTTTCTCTTCAGATAGTCTTCCAATTTTGGACTTCCTTATCCTTAACTCTGAAAGTCATTGCATTTCATTTCTTTGGGTTTATTTCTCTAAGATGTTCCTAAGTTCAATTCTATTTAAGCAAATAAGAAGGAATTTCAAAGCTCACTACCAGCTTCAAGATTGCAAAGCACAGTGCGGCCAGAGCATACCAAAGATAGTATGATGTAAAAGGGGATAAAATGCCAGCAAGAGTTCCATCGGCAAGATAATTTGATGGGAGATGCAGAGGTTCAGTTAAAGGGGTCAGAGATGTGAAACAACGGTTCGGGAATAGAACACTCGGGTCATTCAAGTTATGGGTTTTTGAAAGTCAGTCAGAAAGTCCAGCGGTTCAGGGACAGCTCAGAGAAGCTAGTCAAAACAAAACAATGCAGCAGAAAAACCTTCAGCAAGAATGCCATCATCTAACCACTATATTTAAAACTGACAAGATTTTCCTTGGTTAAACAGGGGCAGGAAATTTCGTTTGTTTCAGAGAAACCTTCCGTAGATAAAGACAGTCACCAAACATGTTTGATTTTTGATTTTCAGGACCCTCTGGGAAAATGAGACCTAGTTTAAATGTTCAAAATAACATAATCTAGCATAAATGCATCCCAAAGGAATATAAGTCGGCGTAGAAGTTTGCATGTTCGAGATAGGATTCAATTAGGAGTTTTCAGGACCCTCATGGATAATGAGACTTAATTTTAAAGTTTCGGTTAGATAGCAACATTTAGCATAAATCCTGCTGTACGGTAGTATGATTCAGCTATAAAAGCTGTCACGCTTAAGATAAAATTTGACCTTGGATTTTCAGGTCCCTCCTGGATAATGGGGAGTAGTTTAAGACCCTCTTAGATAACAAGATCTTGCGGAAGTCACACCTTTAGAAGATATAACTTAGATTTAAAATTATCGTTTAGGTAAGAATTGTCAGGATCCCCCCATGGATAATGAGACCTAGCTTTCGAATTCTTATTAATATTTGGTAATATGATTCAGTTTAACACTCACATCTGTGCCCAACCTCCAAACTGGGGCAAAAATTTTTCTTTGTTTTATCTGTTTCATTGAAGTCAGGAGACCGCCTGGAGAGAAGGGAATACTTTCAAGAGCAGCAGTAAGGATCCCGCCTGGAGAACAAGGGAGTACAATTTAAGTTTAACCTCCAAATCCTCTGTTTTGTCTATTTTGAAATCAGGAGCCCACCTAGAAAACAAGGGAGTACAATTCAAGTTTAGCAATCAGGAGCCCACCTGGAGAGCAGGGAATACGTTTCAAGTTTAGCAATCAGGAGCCCACCTGGAGAACATGGAATACATTTCAAGTTGAAATCAGGAGCCCGACTGGAGAGTAGGGAATACACTCAAGTTTAGCAATCAGGAGCTCGCCTGGAGAGCAAGGAACACGTTTCAAGTTGAAGTCACAAGCCCGCCTGGAGAGCAGGGAATATATTTCAAATCGAAGTCAGGAGCCCGCCTGGAAAACAAGGGAATACATTCAAGCGCAACAGTCAGGAGCCCGCCTGGAGAGCAGGGAATACATTTCAAATTAAAGTCAGGACGCCCGCCTAGAAAGCAGGGAATACTTTCAAGTTTAACAGTTAGGAGCCCGCCTGGAGAACAAGGGAGTACAATTCAAGTTTTGGTTTTCCAAAATTCTTTGATATTCGGCAATGTGATTCGTTTTACACTTACACATGGCCCACATACCCAAACTATGGCAGAAAATTTTATTTGTTTTTGTCTATTTTGTTGAAGTCAGGAGCCCACCTGGATAGCATGGGAATACATTCACGTTTCGAAGTCAGGAGCCCGCCTGGAGAGCATGAGAATATATTCACGTTTTGGAGTCAGGATCCCACCTGGAGAGCATGGGAATACATATCAAATTCAGCAGTCACGCATCCACCTGGAGAAAGGGAAAACATCTCAGATTACAATTCAAGGCGGTAACAAATGGATTTCACTAGGAGAATATAAGTCAACAAGGCAACAAGAACCACAAGAGCAAGTTTGAAGAGATAGATATGATTTTTGTAATGCATAGATCATAGTCTAGCCTAGCTTCTTTTTATTCTGACATGGTGTAATAAGGGGTTTCAGTAGGCAGTAGCAGCAACAGTAGTAACAGTGAAATCACAGCTTCATGGTAGTCCCAACTACCAGACATTCCCGAACTACACTGACTTGATTCCTTTTTAGCCAAGGATATGTAGGCAGCCTCAGAAGCAGGGTGCGGTCAAATCTTTCAAAAATGCTTCATACAGAGTATTCAAACGGGCAAAAATCGCTCGTATCCGCTCACTTATCTTTGCATGAAAACTCTTCGTATTTCCGAGCAAAGAGGGGCAGCTGTGAGCACGTGATTTTTGCCCTATACATCAATTACTCCCATAAATTCAAAACAAAATAATTTCTTTTCATTATTTGTAATTCTTGTGGATTTTGTGGCATTTTCTGATAATTGTTTGCATTGGTCTGTGCATTTTTATTTTCTTTTAATTAATAAAAGTACAAAATATGCTGCATCTGCATTTAGGATTTAATTTTACATTTTTTAGATTAATTAGAAAATTAGTTTGTTTTATAAGATATGAAAATCACAAAAATAGTTCATTTTGCATTTTAATTCTTTAATTTTGAATTTTATAGTTTTTCTCTAAATTTAGGATTTAATTAATTATTGTAAATGCCATGATGAATGATTAACCTAATTGGGTAGGTTAATTTAGTTTAAAAATTAATTTAGGTGTTATTTTTAATTTGAAAAGAAAAAGGATTTGAAATTGAAAAAGAAAAGAAAAGAAATAAAAGAAAATCCAGTTTGGGCTTTTATAATTAAATTTCCCCCAGGCCCAAGTCTTAAACACCCCTTACCCGTCTAGAACCGGCCCAAAACCCACTCCAAAAACTGGCTTGCCCCCCTCTAAGCCAAACTACGCCGTTTCGCCCTATCTCATCCCAACCGTGGGATCAACTAGATCCAACGGACCAGAACTGGCCCTTCCCCCGTATAAAGGTGTCCAAAACAGACCACCCCTTCCCAAACTCCCTCCTCAGTCTCCCTCTTCTCTTTCAGCAACGAACCCTAGAGCCCGCCACCCTAAAAACCCACCATTATATCCGGTGGTGGCGCGACCGTAAACCACCCCAATCCACCTAAAAATCACACCCTAGAACCCTCTCCTTCTCCTCTTCCCAAATCTCCAAAACCCCTCCCTCGAATCCTAGCGAAACTTTTCGAATCTTAAATTGAAGAGGAAAGCCAAAACTCCAGCTCACCCAATCGATCCCAAATCAATACCGCATAACCACCATACCCCTCTCACACCTAATCCACCGTTGGTTTCATTCTAATTTGTTCAATGCTCCTCGAATCTTAAATCCGAGTTCGAGCCCTAAAAGTTCAAAACCAGTTACTGTTGAATCTGGTGGCATGCATCGACTCAAGCCTTCGTTGTTCATGACTAAAAGGTTGATTCATTGCAAAACTGATGCTGTTCGTTTGTTCTTAATAGAGAACAAGTGATTAGCATCAGTTTCGTGTGAATCAGGGCATCAAGTGTAACTTCGAGTTCGATCGGTGAGTTTCTATCTATCTTGGTGTCTATTTGTGGTTTTAGTTCACATTTCATCCTTCTTCTTTTCTTCTCCTTTTCTCTGGTTGAAAACTTCACCGATTTTCTGATGTTTGAATTGTTCTGTTCCCTCTGAGTATCTCTCTTTCTATGTTAGCCTCTTTAGTTTAATTAGGTTATTTATGATTTAATAATTTATATAATTTCCTGCCTAGTCGTGTTAATTGATCAGTAGTTTAGTTGGTTTGCTTTAAAATCACTTTGTGTTATCATGACTAGCAGATTTCCTCTTCAAATAGATAAGTGTTCGTTTGGGCTTTGGTTTGTCTATGGTCCATTTGGCAAAGAGCAGTCCGTCCAAATTGGTTTGGGTTATTGGGTCAATTCTGACCCATTTTTGGGTCTGGTTTTTAGAGTAAAAAACAGGGCTTAAAAGGGTATTTTAGGAACTGTAGGTGGGAGGAATCTTGAGTAACAGAATTCAGAAACTTCTAGGAAAGTGGGGTGGGGACTTATATGAAATCTGATGTTTTAAACTAAGGGCTTTTGAGCAAAAACGAAAATATGAAAAGGGTCAAAATGAAAAATCTGATTTCTTTAGGCTGCGCTAGTACCTTGCCTATAAAGGCATCTTACTTGATATTCAAGTCAGGTTTGGAAGAGATAAAAAAAACTGAAAAACTGGAACGATTGGAAATATCAAAAAAAATCATTGTTCCATTGAATTTCTTCTGTAATTCTTGAGTTTTTCGATTTCTGAAGTGAATTCTGATTCTTCTGGGGTTGAAATGTATTGAATTTGGGTTTCTTTTTCTGTAAAATTCTGGGTTGGATTTTGCTGGGGAACACTGTTCCATTGCTGATCTTAAGCTGATTTCTGCTGTCACTTTCCTGTTTCATTTGGCTTGCTGTTACTGTTGCTTCCTCTTAGTTTTAGACTAAGTTTGGTCTATTTTGCTGTTATTCAGGTACACACTTCTGCACCTACCTAATGTAGGGCCTGATTTGGAATCGAAATGGAAATCTGGAGCTTTGAGTTTTAGTCACAATTAATTTTGTTCATAACTTAGTTTACTTTGCTTACTTGCTTAGTTCCTAGTTTTATGGTACGTGGCATTCTGTTAGCTGCTGACAAATACCATGCTGCGAGCTGTATTTGGTTTGAAATTAGTAGGGGAACCCAATTTCCCATTGGATGTCTCATATCTAGTTGTTGGGTAATATGCATAGGATAGTGAACTTGTGAGTCTAACCTTATAAAATAGTATAATGATAATGTATTGCACCTGAACTTTTCTGCCTATTGATTCTTTAAGACTGTTGCCATAAGTGTTTAGTTAAATAGTATTTTGTTTGTAAAGTGAATGGTGGAATGAACTTTAAGTTGTGGTTGATACACAGTTTTTGTGAATGAATAAAGAACAGAAAGGCCTAAGAGTAAAGGTTGCACTGATTTACTCTTGATATGTTTTTGAGCATGTTTAAGTTGGAAAGAGTGTTTTAGACTATCAAAATACTTGGCTAATTGATACGTGTTCAGACAGTCAGAATTCAGAAATAAAGTAGAATATTAATTCAGTTTCATGTCTCATAAGGTTGTTGCTTGATTTGCACTTAGTCGATTTTGTGTAATTATTGGTTCTCGAGAATGAGGGCTTATAGCTGGTTGTCATTTAGTTTGATCTTTAAAAAAAATGGAATACTGTGCATCTGCTGTTATTGAAATAGCCGGACTTAAGCAATTTTTATTTCCAATGATGTTGTGGTTTGACGATGCTTCACCCTTCGCTGCTTTATTTGGATTAAAATCCGACATGGGTCAGCTGGTGTTTTTAAACCCTGAATGTATGCTGCCCGATGCTATGAATGGACTTGATCTTGAGTCCCAAGTTTTGCACGCTAATTTTATTTTTAGAATTGGGCTCCTTCGGGCCCAGCCTGGATTGAAGTCAGTTGTTGGCTCAATTGGGCCTCACGTTAGGCCAAGCCCAAGCTTCGAAATAAAATGAAGTAATTTTCACTTTGTCTTAGTGCCTTTAGATTCACAATTTAAATTCAGTTGTGTTTTAACAAGTAGTTATGATTCCCTTAAGTCTTATTTAGTTAATTTAATTAGTGGAAACATGCCATTCGAAATCAAATAGTTTATGGCCCTCTAAGTGTAGTTGAAATTCCCTTTTTTAAAATTGGAAGTCGAGGTGTGAGAACAAACAACAATTGCTCGGTCCTCATTTTGACTAGCTTCGTTTGACCCCTAGAATTCGAGGTGCGCCATTTAGCAAATTTTCATGGCCCTTGCATTAATATTAACTTAGTATAAAATAACCTCAAACACTCGTAGTTTGCTTTAGGCCCGATTTAG
This sequence comes from Nicotiana sylvestris, assembly GCF_000393655.2. Taxonomy (NCBI): domain Eukaryota; kingdom Viridiplantae; phylum Streptophyta; class Magnoliopsida; order Solanales; family Solanaceae; genus Nicotiana; species Nicotiana sylvestris. Next base: position 22,369,009 of record NC_091063.1, on the reverse strand, counting down.
ATTAGTATTGCGATTATGTATACATTCGCGTAACATAATTACAAATTAAACTCTTAAAAGACTCGAGGTATGCGTTCGCGCAACTTCAACCAAATTTTTCTTAAATAAATAAACAAACGTTATTAATTGTGGACACGTTCGCGTGATATGATTTCTGACGCGCCGAAAGAAAGGAGTATACGTAAGCATAACTCAATTCTTTAATTGCGAATAAATCAAGAGATTAGAAGCGTTTAAAAAGAGGTAAGTGCACATAGGTTCTAAAACGAGTAATTAGACAATTTAATAAGCTATGTAAGATCAAAGAGACCGTGCTAGAACCACGAAACTCGGGAATGCCTAACACCTTCTCCCGGTTTAACAGAATTCCTTACCTGGATTTCTGTGTTCGCAGACCGTAAATAGAGTCAACTTTCCTTAATTCGGGATTTAAAACCGGTGACTTGGGACACCATAATATTATCCCAAGTGGCGACTCTGATTTTTAATAAAACGATCCCGTTTCGATTGTCACTTTAAATTGGAAAAAACTCCCTTATATACCCCTTTACGGGGGTAGGTAAAAAGAGGTGTGACATCTCTGGCGACTCTGCTGGGGATCGAACCCAGAATCTCTGGTTCAGGGTTCAAGAATTCGAGCTTGTTAATGATTTTAACTTGGCTTCAATTATTGTTAATATTATTGTATTCTGTGAATCTTTTGTGCTAAATGTTATTTGTTTATAAATGTTTTCTTACGCCACCTCTCTGAGTCTTCTGAAAATGGTGCACACGTTCGCGTGACCCGCTTTTTCTGTAGAAATTATACCAAATAGAATGAGACTGGGCAAGCGAAAAGGCCGGGTAGACTTCAGTGCTCCCGGTACGTCGCCCCCTTTCGGCCCCAGTTGTCCGCTCGGGTACCCAAGTCTAGACCAAAACCCCAAGAGTTAAACCTAGAAAAACACAACTTCATGCCGGATCCCTAATAACAGCGTTTGTTTGCATTATGTGCATTTGACTTAAGGGACTCAACACAGGGGTTGGGTCCGTCTAGGAAAGGTGTGCCCGAAACAATAGACCATCCTGATGCATTCTGTGCTATGTACATTTATTTGTTTGGGCTTGCATGCTGACCGGCTAGGGAAAATAAAGCAAAAAGAAAAACCAAGAGTGATGTAGGGAAGGAAATAAAGCCCGATTCTAAAGAAAACCCCGGTATTTGAAAAAACGTCCCGAAGCTCTGCCAACATTTTTCAGAAAAGAAAGAGTCAAACACTGTGTTCTTCCAAATGTGTCAAAATTGATCGAACTACGCAGGTCTGATTCTCACCGGATGTGGGATAAGTAGGCAACCTACATAAGGTTCGGCCTTATTTTCGAAAAAAAAAGAAAGAAAAACAAGAAAAGAAAGTCGGTGGTCGAGTGAATGCAGTCTGGATTCTTGATCAAAATAAGCCGATCCAGCTTCGGCAATGTCTTAAACCGTTCTTGCCGTGATAGCCTCAGAGTATTTTTCAGTTGTCAAAAGGCTATTTTTGTAAAAGAATGGACAAGTTTGTGAAGGGTCATAAAATAATCCCCCCGACCTCAAAATTCATGTGAAATTGGGAAGGGGCCGCATTTGCAAAAACAGTCACTCGGCTAAAATTGGCATATAGGGGAAGAAATCATGGTCCTTTTATTTGTTTTTTTTCTTTTCTTCTTTTCTTTTCTCTCTCTTTTTTCTTTTCTTCTTCAAAAACATGTTTACAAAAGGGTCCACTCGAGTCAACCCTAACCTTAACCTTTCACAGGAACATAAGAATACCATCCAGGATCTGCCAGAAGTGGTCAGGGAAAATGCTCAGTTGCACTTGCGTATGTGGTGGAATGATCTAGATGAATATGGTCAGAAATGGGTGAAAAATCAATTGGGTGCTCTTATAAACATTTTTTAGATCAAACCACGGGAAGATCTGATCAAGGCTTTGGTAACTTTCTGGGATCCTGTCCACAATGTCTTTCGTTTCTCGGATTTTGAGATCACCCCTACTTTGGTGGAGAAAGCCGGGTACATTGAATTCGGACGGGATTTGAGGAAGCAACAACTTATATTTCCAAGGGCTCCATCGGTGCACAAGTTCTTTGACCTTCTGAATATCAGTAAACAGACAAATAAAGAACGTGTGAGCAATGGGTGTTGTGCTTTCCATTTCTTATACTTCAGGTTCGGGCACTCTGCTGGTTTTGAAACGCATGAAAAGGGTCTGCGCAACAAACAAGACAAGGGCCTATGGCGAATTCATCACCGGTTCGCATTTATTGTGGCATTCTTGGGGATCATGGTTTCCAAATGAGAAAGGGACAGTGGATATTCGTATGTCTAGAATTGCACAAATCCTCACTACCAAGGAAGATCATACACTTGCCCCGTTGGTGCTGGCAGATATTTATCGAGCATTGACTTTATGCAAAGCAGGGGCTCAATTTTTTGAAGGTTGCAACATCCTTATGCAAATGTGGTTGATAGAGCACCTTCGCCATCATCCCAGATTCATGAGTTATGGTTTGAGCCCGAATAACTTCATCACTAGTTACGATGAGAGGGTAAAAGATTACAACGCACTAGAAGGGTTTGAAGCATGGGTCTCTCACTTGAGAGTTCTTAATGCAGGTCAGGTCGAGTGGACTATAGGATGTCTCTCGAGGACAGAAGCCATCTATATGACTGCTACCAAAGGCTACCTGAGGTTAATGGGCGTAAGGAGTATTCAGCCGTATACACCACAAAGGGTCTTGAGGCAATTGGGAAGGTATCAGATTATGCCTGAATATGAACATCTAAGCACCCAGGTCATAGAGTTACATCCAGAAGATGCATTGCCCGAGGTTGTAGTTCAACAAGATTGGAATAGCTGCCAGTATCTAAAAAATGGCACCCAGGTACCAGACATCGCCAAGGGGGAAGTAGATCCAAATTATGCTGCTTGGTTTGAGAAAATGTCTTATGTAAATAACGAGCTAGAGCCTGAGAGGCCCGCCAAAAGGCCTCATGTTCAAGCCTTTGATGATAAAATTCAGGAGAGGTTAGACTGGGGGGAGAAGGAAAAAGAATATAAGGCCACCATCCATGATCTACGAGAAGAGTTGAGAAATGTCACCTTCAACAATGATTTACAGGCACAAGAGGCCGAAGGTGAGAGGAGAAGATTGGTGCGCGAAAATGAAGCTCTCAAAGCTCAGGTTCGACAATTGAAAATTGAAGCCGAGAACCTAGGCCGAAGCAGGAAAGATGAAAGGCTCATTTATAACCTTACTTAAAAGGTACGTGACTATGAAGATGACCTGCAGAAAGCTGAGTCTGAACTAGCAAAAGCACATGCAAGGTTGGCTAAAAGTGCCAAAAGGCATGTAACTTTCGTTCAACAGATAAAAGAAAGATATGAAAAAGGGGTCACAGCTTGGGAAAAGGCAATTGGCAACCTCGAGGGTGAAATGTCTAAACAAGCCAAAAATTTTAAGGCTGAAAGAGAACATTGTTACGCCTTAATGGCACAACTAGAAAGAGACTTGCAACAACTCCAAGAGCAGAACCAGGTAGCCGAACAAACTTTGGAAGCCAGAACCGAACAGATTGGGTGTTTGTTGCAAGAGAAGGGCGTCATAAGAGAGCGAGTCAAAAGGCTCACCAACTACATCGCGATGAAGTGCAGTAGCTGTGAGGATATGACTAGATCTATATTCTTCACTACTGTGATGATTTTTGTTCGCCGGGTAATGGAAGATCTCTACCACCTCCTAGGGGATTTAGCGAGTCGGCCCTCGGCGAGGCCGAATGATTCCCCTCGGGTTCCGGGGGCAATTGAGGCACTGATGTATTCATGATTTCTTGAGTCTGTATTTTCTTTCCGTTAAAGTCTGCCAGTTTGTCTTGGAGTCTGTATTTTTTTATCATAGTATGTGGGTTGTTTGTTTTTCAAGTCTATATTTTGTCCTTCATCAGAGTCTGTTACTTTTGTTTAAGTTTATTTCCGAGTCTTATTATGATTTTTTTTGAAAATTCCAAAAATATTTTATTATTTTTATCTCCAAGAACTATGCTTGGTCTGATTCATACGGGGTCATGATACATAAGCAATCTCCATAGGATTCAACCGTAACCAAATAAAAAAGAGAGAAAGAAAATAAGAGGAAAAACAAGAGAGTAAAGAAAAGAAAAGAGCGGAAAAACAAGAAAGAAAGGAGAGAAAATAAGAAATCAAGAGAGAATAAAAACAAAGAGAGAACAGAGGCAAGAGTGAAAGGAAGGAAAAGAAAAAAGAAAAGGGGGAAGTTTGCAATTGAAAGTAAGAAAAGGCCGGGATGACACATGCAACCGATCAAATACATAATAGAGACGGTTAACTGTTTAGGTGCATTCATGCCCAATGTGCGGTTACCAATCTGTTAAAGCCTAATCGCTAACAAGGTTGTTGTTTGATGTATTGAGTCCAGGAAGGTAGTTAGTTGATTGGCATTCTGGCAACTCACTCATACAACACCCGATCAAAAGACAGGCTGAATATGGCCAACCAAGAACCGGAGACAAGTATTGTTGACCCGTCAAAAGATGTGGAAGAGCTAGATGTTAATGCAATGAAGGAAGAGATGTATAAGTTAAAGCAGTAGATGGTTGAAATGTACCAAGCCTGGGCCAAGGGGCATCCACCACCGGTTTATCCCGCCAATCCTGCTTATATCCCACCATCAGCCCAACCTCCGGAGCCTCCCACTGTGAACTCATCTCTAGCCTTTCCCCTTTACCAACAATGCTATGGCGCTACTTCCCATACTTCTCAAGCTCCACCACCCAAACAAGTCCCATAACCCCCCCACCAATTACCCCTGTCTTTGTGGTACCTCCACCTGCTACACTACACTGATCTTCCAGTGAACCTCTGTTCCAAAGTCACGACAACCAGTACTATCCCCCTGAACACACCTTCAAAGTTCCAGAACCATATTCTTGCACCCCTCATCTTGATCTCCCGGCAGAGACCAAGAAGCCACCCAAAAATCCCGAGCATAAAGAGATGATTAGAAAGGTGAAAAGCTTAGAACAATCGTTCAGAGATATGAGGGGATTGGGAGGTCAAGTAAGTGTGGCCTATAAAGATTTATGTCTGTTCCCAGATGTTCAGTTGCCAGCAGGGTTCAAAATGCCCAAGTTTGATCTGTACGACGGGCATGGTGACCCAGTAGCACAGTTAAGACGATTTTGTAGCAAGATGAGAGGAGCAGGTGGAAGTGATGAATTGCTGATGGCATATTTCAGCCAAAGTTTGAGTGACTCGACATTAGAATGGTATACCAGACAAGATCATAGCAGGTGGTACACATGGGACAATTTGGCCCAAGCTTTTGCCTGCCATTTTCAGTACAACCTTAAAATTATCCCAGACCGTCTGTCATTGACAAAGATTGAGAAGAAGCCCGGTGAGAGCTTTGGGGAATATGGATTCCGTTGGAGAGAGCAAGCAGTGAGGGTTGACCCTCCGGTGAAAGAAAGTGAGATGGTTAATTATTTCTTGCAGGCTTTGGTACCCACTTATTTTGGTCACTTGGTGTCAGCAGTAGGCAAGTCCTTTAATGAATTTGTAAAACTGGGAGGCGTGGTTGAGGAGGGACTCAAGTCCAACATGATCATGAGTTTTTTCAACAATCAAAGCGACCACCCATGCCATTCAAAACGGTACTGGGGGTGTTCTCGGGAAGAAGAAGAAAGAGGATGTTGCTACAATTGAGTCGGGAGTTTTGGATTGGATCCAGGAACATTCCACGTTACTAAAACCCGCCTCGAACCTACCACCAAACTTACCCCCACACTCCATATAGTCCACCACAACACTACTACCCACCGCCGATCCCCATTTTTCCGTCCATCACGCACAAACCTATACCCAACCTCCCGCTCACGCATAATGGCATGCGCCGACTCCACAAAATCCATACCTAGCTCCACAAAATGCCCATCCACCCCCAAGAGCCTATAGAAATCCCCCTGGAACAGGTTTTCGGCCAAACCAAGCCTTTAAGAATGAGAGGTTGCAGAAGTAGAAGACTTTCACTCCTTTGGGAGAATCATATGCTAGTCTATTCCATCGACTGAGACAGTTGGGTATTTTGAATCCGATCGAGGGTAAACTGCCGAATCCCCCTCCTAGAAATCTTGACCACTCGGTGAGTTGTGAGTATTGTTCAGGGACCCCGGGTCACGACACAGAGAAATGCTGGAAGTTGAAAACAGCTATTCAAGAGCTCATTGATACTAATCGGATTGAGGTCCAAGCCCCGGAGGCAGGCAACATCAACCAGACCCCATTGCCGGCCCATCATGAGACTAATATGATTGAGATAGTGCATAGGGGAGGGGAGCCTAAGAAGCCTTCGCAAACCGTCATGATGATTCGGGCTAGTGAAGTCAAGCCATTTGAAAAGTCAACAAGTGAGAAGTCTGTGATCAAGTTGAACGGGGCAAATAGCGAACCATCCTTGGAGGTCAAGAAGGGGTCCTCAAGTGACGTTGCAAGAAAACATGAAAGCGCAAAAGTGGTTGTGCCAGGAGTGACGAACAAGCCTGTGGTAATTGTGAAGGGCGCCTGCACAGATCCTGTCATTATCAAACCGGTAACTCAATTGCCCATAGTCAACAGCAAGGCAGTCCCATGGAATTATGAACGAGTGACAGTGACTTACAAGGGGAAAGAGGTTAAAGAAGAAGTGTGTGAGACTTATGGTTTGACTCGATCGGGGAGATGCTTTGCCCCCGAAGAGTTGAGAAAAGCTAAGACCTCAAAAGATAATCTAGTGTTCATGAAGAAAGCGGTGACCGAGGAAGAAGCAGAAGAATTTCTGAGAAAGATGAAAGTACAGGACTATTCCATTGTGGAGCAGTTAAGGAAAACACCGGCTCAGATCTCGCTCATGTCATTATTGATCCATTCAGACGAGGGTGAAGATCTTGAACGAGGCCCATGTTCCAGACAAAATCTCAGTAAACCACTTGGAAACGATATCTAACAAGATATTTGAAGTAAATAGAGTCACTTTTTCTAATGATGAGTTGCCCATGGAGGGTACCGAGCACAATAGGGCCTTCTATCTAACGGTGAAATGTGAAGATTCCATGGTTACTCGGGCACTAGTTGACAACGGTTCCAACACAAATATTTGCCCTCTTTCCACTCTGAACAAGTTGAAGGTGGATAACGAAAGAATTCACAAGAACAGTATCTGCGTTCGGGGATTCGACAGTGGAGGGAAAGATTCGATCGGGGATATAGTGCTCGAGCATACAATAGGGCCAGTTGAATTTACTATGGAATTCCAGGTGCTCGATGTGGCTGTTTCTTACAATCTGTTGTTAGGTCGACCCTGGATTCATGCTGCCAAAGCGGTCCCATCCACTCTGCACCAAATAGTTAAGTTTGAATGGGATAGACAGGAAATTGTTGTGCATGGCGAAGATAATTTTTGTGTTTCCAGTGATGCCATTGTTCCATTCATAGAGTTTGAAGACGACAAGAGGCTGTGGGTTTATCAGGTTTTTGACATAGTAGTGGTAGAGAAAGTTCCTGAAGGGAAGTGCGTGCAGACTCCAAGGGTAGCTGCTGCATCAGTTATGGTAGCCGTTGAAATGTTGAAAAATGGTTTCGTATCGGGCAAAGGTTTGGGCGCATCTCTGCAAGGTATCGTACAACCGGTTTCTCTTCCTAAAAACTTGGATAAATTTGGTCTGGGGTTCAAGCCCACAGTCACAGATGTGAAAAGAGCTAGAAAAATGAAACAGAAAGCATGGGCCCTTCCAAAGCCAGTCCCGCGTCTTTCCCGATCATTTGTCAGGCTTGGTACCAGAAAACGCCCAGTGACGGCGGTTCCCATTTCGGTGGTTGATGTGGATGAAGATTTGATGGAAAGGTTCGAGAGGATATTCACCGATGTGAACGTATTGGAAGCTGGAGAGAGTTCTAGCAATGCGGATGTACAATTTGTTGGGCCCGATACAAAGATTAACAATTGGGAAGCTACTCCTCTCCCTACCAGGAGGGATTTTTGGTAGTTTGCTTTGATTTTCTTTCAATTTATCTGGATTATTCCAGGGTTGTAATTCAGATTCTATGTTCCATCCATTTGGATGTATAAACCCCGTTGTTTTTAATTTCAATGAAATGCAATTTCTCTTTTCCTTTCTTCCTGATAGTTTTAATTTTGTTTTCCTTTTTTCCTTGTACAGTTCTTTTTATGCCGGCTTCAATGATATGACATGCATGCGGAATCTTCGGCCTAGTCTTACAAGCCAATCTAATTCTGAAATAGTAATTCAAGAAATAGAGTGTGATGTTGAATCGGAATATGACGAGGATGAAGCCTTTGAAGAGATTAGTAAAGAATTAAGCTATTTTGAAGAAAAACCCAAGCCTAACCTGAGTGATACAGAAACAATCAATTTAGGGGACCAAGATAATGTCCGGGAAACTAAAATAAGTGTCCATCTTGAACCACAACTCAAAGAGGAGATAATTTAAACACTGTTCGAGTATAAAGATGATTTTGCATGGTCCTATGATGACATGCCAGGTCTAAGCACTGGTTTGGTGGTTCACAAATTTCCCACTAATCCGACATTCCCCCTGTCAAGCAGAAGTTGAGGAAATTTAAAACTGATATGAGTGTGAAAATCAAGGAAGAGGTCATCAAACAGTTCGATGCAAAGGTCATTCGGGTCACCCGGTATCCCACCTGATTAACAAATGTTGTGCTTGTGCTGAAGAAGGATGGTAAGACCAGGGTGTGTGTTGATTATCGAGATCTCAACAAGGCAAGTCCCAAGGATAACTTCCCATTGCTGAACATCCATATATTGATCGATAATTGTGCCAAACATGAAATTGGTTCTTTTGTGGATTGTTATGCGGGTTACCACCGGATCTTAATGGATGAGGAGGAAGCAGAAAAGACAGCATTCATCACGCCATGGGGAACGTACTTCTATCGGGTTATGCCATTTGGTTTGAAAAATGCCGGGGCAACCTACATGAGGGCAATGGCGACCATATTCCACGACATGATACACAGGGATATTGAGGTTTATGTGGATGATGTGATTGTAAAGTCTAGAAAGTAGTCTGACCATGTCAGAGATCTAAGAAAGTTCTTCCAAAGGCTTCACAGGTACAATCTCAAGCTCAATCCTGCAAAATGCGCGTTCGGTGTTCCGTTTGGAAAGTTGTTGGGATTCATAGTCAGCCGACCGGGTATTGAATTAGACCTGTCAAAAATCAAAGCCATCCAGGAATTGCCACCTCCGAAGAACAAGACTGAGGTGATGAGTCTGTTGGGAAGATTGAATTACATCAGCCGGTTTATTGCTCAGCTCACGATAACGTGTGAGCCTATCTTCAAATTGTTAAAGAAAGATGCTGCAGTCAAGTGGACAGATGAATGTCAGGAGGCCTTTGATAAAATAAAGGGGTACTTGTCAAACCCACATGTGTTGGTCCCGCCAGAACTAGGGAGACCTTTGATTCTGTATTTGACAGTCTTGGACAATTCATTTAGATGTGTGTTGGGACAGCATGACATCACTGGCAGGAAAGAGCATGACATATATTATCTCAACAAGAAGTTCACATCTTACGAGGTTAAGTACACTCAGCTTGAGAGGACATGTTGCGCCCTAACTTGGGTAGCCCAGAAGCTGAAACATTATTTGTCCTCTTATACTACTTACCTCATCTCTTACTTGGATCCGTTGAAGTATATCTTCCAGAAGCCCATGCCCCCGGGAAGGCTCGCAAAGTGGCAGATCTTGCTCACAGAATTTGATATTATCTATGTGACTAGGACTGCAATGAAAGCACAAGCATTGGCCGACCATTTGGCTGAGAATCCTGTGGATTAAGAATACGAACCCTTGAAGACTTACTTCTCTGATGAAGAGGTAATGCACATTGATGAGTTGGAACAAATTGAAAGGCCAGGATGGAAGCTTTTCTTTGATGGTGCTGCTAACATGAGAGGCGTTGGAATATGAGAAACAGGGCATCATTACCGTGTTATAGCACAACTTCGGTTCTACTGTACTAACAACATGGCAGAATACGAGGCATGCATTTTGGGTTTGAGCATGGCTGTGGACATTGGTGTCCAGGAAGTCTTGGTCTTGGGTGACTCGGACCTTCTAGTACATCAGATTCAGGGAGAATGGGAAACACGAGATTTAAAACTCATACCGTACCGACAATGTTTGCATGAACTTTGTCAAAGGTTTCAATCAATAGAGTTCAGGCATATTCCGAGGATTCACAATGAGGTCGCCGATGCTTTGGCTACTCTGGCGTCAATGTTACATCATCCAGATAAGGCTTATGTAGACCCGTTGTATATTCAGGTCTGTGATCAGCATGCTTATTGTAACATGGTGGAGGAAGAGATCGATGGGGAGCCTTGGTTTCATGACATCAAGGAATACATCCGAAGGGGAGCATATCCGGTACAAGCCACATGTGATCAAAAGAGAACAATTCGTCGCTTGGCAAGTGGATTTTTCTTCAGTGGAGGAGTTTTGTACAAAAGAACTCCATATCTTAGGTTATTAAGATGTGTAGATGCCAGACATGCCGCGACTATCATGACCGAAGTACATTCTGGAGTTTGTGGACCGAAAATGAGTGGGTATGTGCTGGAAAAGAAGATTTTCAGGGCAGGTTATTATTGGCTCACCATGGAGAGAGATTGTATCGGTTTCGTGCGTAAATGTCATCAGTGCCAAGTGCATGGAGATTTGATTCATTCTCTACCATCTGAATTACATACAATGTCCGCACCATGGAATTTTGTTGCTTGGGGAATGGATGTCATTGGGCCAATCGAGCCAGCAGCGTCCAACGGGCGCAGGTTTATTCTGGTGGCCATCGATTATTTCACCAAGTGGATAGAGGCTAAAACATTCAAGTCTGTAACCAAAAAGGCAGTGGTCTATTTTGTGAATTCAAATATCATTTGCCGGTTCGGGATACCGAAGGTGATTATTACAGACAATGGGGCTAATCTCAATAGTCATCTGATGAAAGAGGTACATCAGCAGTTCAAGATTACACATCGCAATTCTACCCCATATTGCCCTAAGGCAAACAGAGCAGTTGAGGCGGACAACAAGAATATAAAGAAGATACTTTGAAAAATGGTGGAAGGTTCTAGGCAGTGGCATGAAAAGTTGCCGTTTGCTATGCTCGGTTATCGCACTACTGTCCGTACTTCAGTAGGGGCGACTCCTTATTTGTTGGTGTATGGCACCGAAGTAGTGATACCCGCAGAAGTGGAAATTCCATCCCTTCGAATTGTCGCGGAGGCTGAGATCGATGATGAGGAGTGGGTCAAAACCCGCTTAGAACAATTAAGTTTGATCGATGAAAAGAGACTGGCAGCAGTGTGTCATGGCCAGTTGTATCAACAAAGAATGGCAAGAGCATACAACAAGAAGGTGCGTCCACGAAAGTTTGAAGTGGGGCAGTTAGTATTGAAACGCATTCTTCCTAATCAAGTTGTAGCAAAAGGAAAGTTCGCCCCAAATTGGCAGGGGCCGTTCGTCGTGACTAGAGTATTGTCCAATGGTGCATTGTAATTGACAGATGTAGAAGGCAAATGTGTAGAATTGGCTATCAATTCTGATGCAGTCAAGAGATATTATGTATGATTTCTCTCTTTGATTGTATTTGTTTGTATTTGGCATGTCTCAAATATTGAAATGAAAGGCATTTTGTTCTGCAATCTAAATACTTTATCCCTCGCTACCCCTTTGAGCCTCATTTATTTTCTTTCATACCCCTCCTTCGGAATTGTAGACATGTGATTTTTGACCATCCCCAATATTTTTTATATATTAGCGTAAAATATTTAATTTAGGCATAATATAGATATTTTAAGTAATTTTGACTCTTTTACTCTATTTTATTACAAGAAAACAAAATTTACAAAAATAGGTTCATTAAGGTTTTGTAGTCATTTTAATCCAAAAAAAATATACAAAAAAAGGTATCATATTTTTATTTTAATATGATATTTGAAAATACCAAAAATAGATTTGTTTTATTTTAATAATTATTTTAATAGTAGGACTGATTAATAATTGAGATCGTATTTTAGTTTTGTTCACGGGGAAAGGATAGAACTTGGGCTCGAGCAACCCGCTTTTAGGCCTAATTTTGGACCTAGCCCACAATTCCTAAGCTCATACCCCTTAACCTAAAAACCCTACCCAAAGAAAAAAAAAACCTAAACTATATATAAAGAATAAGAACGAAGAAGGCTGGAGGAAAAACACGTAGAAGCTGCGCAGGGAATGAACCCCACCCCCCTGCGTCGTCTTCTTCACGACCTCCCACCCCCCTGCGAGTCGTCTTCTCCAAACACCCATCTCCCCACTGCTTTTCTTCAACAGCAACACCATAACAAGGAGCTTCTACTGCTTCTCCATCTTGCGACCCCTCGCCGGAAACCAGTCCACAAACGACCACCCCGAGCTTCATCTTGGCTATACCATTCGAACACGTAGACATACACGAAAAAAACACGGCGGGAAAGGGATTGAAACAGAAGCTCCAAAGTCCAGCCATGGTCGAAACGACCTCATCCATCATTCTTCCTCACCCTATGTCATCGCTAACAGTTTGGTGATAGATCTGGCCGGAAAAAAAATGCCATATCCGGCGACCTTCACCTTCGCACACACACGTACATGAACGGAGTGAGGGAGCGAGCGTAAGGCAGCTGAAGTTTTGGGGTCGTTTGTGAGTTCGAGTCGTGAGGAAAGTTGTCGTACGTTGGTTCCGGTCTATGGTTATCGATGTCCATTTTTTCCGTCGAGCTCGAGCCGCTGAAACTTGACGTCGCTGTAAACTCAGGCGTTCCGGTCGTACGTCGAGGTAACGCTGGTTTCGAGGTCCGTTAAGTTCCGTCGAGGTTTGGGTTTTGGTCCGATAAAGTTTCTGTTCAGATTTCTTCTACGTGGGCTCGGGTTGGTCATTCAACAAAAGGTTCCGTTTCTCTATTCTTGATTTCTGCTGTTTGCGTTTCCATGACAAATTTGTTAATTTGTAAATACTTTACATTGAAATGACTTTCTTGTTGCACCCCGATTTGTCTGGATTTGCTGGATATATCCATGAAGTTGACAGATCTTTGCTCATTATCGTTAAAGTGTTTAAACTCAAGAGTATTTAGCATTAATTTGTGATTGCTATGGATATTACACATAATATTGATTATGTTTAAGGCATTTGTGAACCTTAACTTTTTTTTAAGTATAATCCAAATTGAATGCTTTCCATGAATTAATGACTTGCCTGCCGAATACATGCAACAGACAACTACTATGGTACTAATAGAAATGCAACGGTAAGGTATTAACATCCAATACAAATGTAAAGAAAATCCACGATGAGCAAAAATCTTCATTACCCTCTAGCTTGAGTGAATTTAAGAGAGTTGTATCAGTTTGTAGCAAATGTCTCATGTGGAATAGTCGGAAATATTGTTCTTAATTAATCTATCTTGATTATGTACACGTCCGCGTGACATGATTGTGATTTCTAAAAACAAAATTGGAGTATACGTTCACGTAACATCGGCTAAACTTTCTTAATAATAAACAAGCATTATTAATTATGGACACGTTCGCGTGACATGATTTTTGATGCGCCAAAGGGAAAGAGTATACGTACGCGTAACTCAAATCTTTAACTACGAATAATCAAGTGATTTAAAAACGGTTAGGGTAAATGCACATAGGATCTAAAATGAGTAATTAAATAATTTAATAAGCCAAGTATGATCAAAGCGACCGTGCTAGAATCACGGAACTCGGGAGTGCCTAACACCTTCTCCCGGGTTAACAGAATTCCTTACCCGACTTTCTATGTTCGCAGACCATAAATAGAGTCAGTTTTCCTCGATTCGGGATTTAAACTGGTGACTTGGGACACCATAAAGTATCCCAAGTGGCGACTCTGAATTTTAATAAATAAACAATCCCATTTCGATTGTCCTTTAATTGGAAAAACTCCCTTGTATTTATACCCTTTACAGGGGTGTAGGTAAAAAGGAGGTGTGACAAGAATCAATAGCAAATATCGGAAACACAAGCGTAAAGATAAGTAAAGAAAGGAGAGGAAAAGAGAAAGGAAAAAGAAAAGAAAAAGAAAAAGAGAAAAAAAAAGAGAAAGAAAAAAAAACAACAAAAGAAGAACAAAAGAAGAGAAAGAAAAGGGAAGAAAAATCACAACAAACAAAGTAATTCCTATGTTATGAACTACGTTCGACCTGATTCCTTTTAAGGATACGTAGGCAGCCTCACGGTTCGGTCCCATCAAAATAAAAATCTAAAAGTCCCAAAACAAGAAATTGGGGCGGAAGTTGTGGTTGTTATCAGAAATCTGATTCCGAAGGTTGTAAATTTTAACCCAATCATGCTCCTCTAGGGTTTGTTCCTTAATAATTCCCGCAGAGTATTTGTTTCAAAAAGAAGAAAAATTCAAAAAAAGAGATTTGCTTCTTTATTTTTCTTTTCTCATCAGAGTAGTCACTAAGGTAAAAAGAAAATGAAAAAGAGAACGTCAGTTTGTTTCCTTTATTCATGATCTTCCAGAACTACGCAAAGATCTGATTCATGCAGGATCATGATATGTAGGCAACCTACATAGGGTTCGATCGAATCACTTTTTTTTACTGTTAAAAGAAAGGAAAAAGGGAAACGGGAAAAGAGAAAGAAAAAAAGGTGAAGTCATGGGATGTGAGAAATGAGAAGGAAGAAAAAGAGCGATAATTAGAAAGAAAAAAGGGAAGGAAAATGAGCGAGCTAAGAAGTGCTAGAAAAACAAAGAAAAAAGAGGCTGAAATGAACGAATTGGGATGATGCCAACTGACCTTTGTACCCTCGAAGTCATTTTAGAACCAATAACTGTGGCTAGGTGCATTGCACATGAAGTGAGATTATCTTATGTTAAATGCCCTAACGCTAATGTGATGGTTTCATTTTGTTATATTCATAGAAGAAGGGTGGTTGATTTGTGGTTTTTAAAGTGGTAACTCTTCTCCACAACACAAAGTCAAAAGGCAATGGCAGACAACAACAGAACTGAGTTGGTTGATACCGGTGCCCGAAAGCAGTTGGTTGAAGAGGATAAGGGGTTGGTTGAAGAGGTGAGGATGTTAAGACAACACATGGAAGACATGTATCAGGTCTGGATGACTGGGAGGGCACCACCCCCGCCACCACCTAGCTTCCTAGATGCTCCCCTTACCCAAACACCGGTCACAGTGCCAGATGATCCCCCATACTCTCCAGATTCACCCGCTTACCATGGCTTTCCCAACCACCCTAGTAGCTCCGTCACTCATCTTCCAATTACCTTTCCTAAAAATTTCCCTCCTGTCTTTTCCACCATCCCCAACAATGAACACCCACTCAAAGCTCACGATGCCCGATATTACCCCTCAGAGGTTGCCCACAAAGTTCCCAACTCATACAAACAGAGCCCTCGGGATAAGTTGCATGTTGAAATGAAAGGTTCACAAGAAGAGAAAGGAAAAAGGGGATACCTAGGAGGCTGAAAGGCATAGAACAATCCTCGAAGAACAAACAAGGAAGGGAAGATCAAGGCAGCATGTCCTACAAAGAATTGTCTATGTCCCCCGACGTTCGTCTGCCTGTGGGGTTTAAAGTGCCAAAGTTTAACTTGTATGATGGGTGTGGAGATCCGGTAGCCCATTCGAGGGATTATTGCAGTGAAATGAGAAGTGTTGGCGAGAAAGTTGATTTGTTGATGGCGTATTTCAGTGAGAGCCTGACTGGGATAGCTTTTGAATGGTATAATTGTCAAGATGTTGGTAAGTGGCCTACATTGGGTGACATGGATCAAGATTTTGTTCGATAGTTTCAATACGGATCAGGCGTTACCCCAGACCGCTCCTCCCTATCCAGAATGGAAAAGAAGCTGGAGGAAAGCTTTAGAGAATTCGGACTCAGATGGAGGGAGAAGGCTGCTCGAGTCAATACCCCGATTGGTGAAGAAGAAATGGTTGAGCTCTTCCTAAAAGCCCAGGGGCCCACCTTCTTCAGTCATTTGATCCCGGAATTGGGAAAGCCTTTTAATGATGTGTTAAAAACGAGGGAGATGGTAGAAGAGGGAATCAAATCAGGCAAAATCATAAGTTGTTCGAAAGACATTTAGAACATCCCAATAAGCTCGGGTGGAAGAAAGAGAAACAGAAAAGATAATCCGATGGGCTTTCCTGATCAACACTTCCATCCTTGACATCGTCCCCATGGATATCCTTGTGCACCAAATGATCCTCCCCAATGCCACTTCTCTCCACAGAACTCCCAAAATCGTACATCACTCTCCAGTACCCAGCTCCACAAAATGCCTATCCACCCCCACGAGCCTACCGAAAACCCCCTGGATCAGGTTTCCGGCCCAATCAAGCATTTAAGAATGAGAGGTTTCTGAAAAAAGAAAAGGCTTTCACCCTCTTGGGAGTGTCATATGCCAGTTTGTTCCAAAAGTTGAAGCAATTGGACATGTTGAAGTCGATTCATATAAAAATGCCAAACCCTATGTCAAAGAAGTTTAATTTTTCTCAAAGGTGCGCATATTGCTCAGAAGCCCCGGGGCATGACATAAAGAAGTGTTGGAATCTGAAGAAAGCAATTCAGAAGCTTATTGATACCGGTGACATTGTCGTGCAAAATCCAGATGCAACAGACACTAGCCAAAGTCCATCGCCTGAGACGCATATGGTGAGTATGATTTGTTTTGAAAAGGAATATGAAAATTCTTCTGAGATCCTCGAAGACCCATGCACTGCAAAATTTTCAGTGCTATCAGAGGTTGATCTTAAGAACGAGCCAGCAAAGGGAACCCAAAAGCAATTTGTTAAGAACAATGTGATGGAAGTTCGTGAAGGTCCTAGTAATGTTGATGCAGAATTCAGTGGCTAAGATGCCGAGCTTGGCAATTGGAAAGATGCTCCTGCCTTGGTTAGCCAGGGAGGAGTTTTGGTGGTTTATTTTGTTGTCATTTCTGTTGTCCGGGTTATTTCAGAGTTGTAATTCGGATATTATCTTATGACTCAAACCCTTCTATCCTTTTATTGTGCCTAGTTTAATTTTTCATAGTAACTCGTTTAGTGTTGTCTAGGTTTGTTCCAGTGTTGTAACCCAGTTTAGTTTGCTTGTTTTGTTGTTCAAACCCTTTCACCATTTGTCTAATGCACGTTTCTATTTCCTATTATTTTTAGTCATTTTTGTTTAGTTCTCTTTTCCTTTTATAGTCCTTTTCTTGTCGACTCTAGTGACGTGACATGCACGCATAATTCTCAGCCTGGTTTTAAAAGTCAGTTTAATCATGAAGCAATGAAACAATGTTGAAGATGTAGGGACATTTGAGGGAAATAAGTAAAGGCATTTTGATATCACTTCAAGCCCGAATTGTGTGAAACTGGGGCAGATAGAATATGAAGAAACCCTGTTGAAATGCATCATGCCGCATCGGTTTGAAGCTAAAGGCAAGTTTGCCCGAATTGACAGGATCCGTTCGTGGTAATGTGAGTGAGAGTGTTGTCCAATGGTGCTTTGTAGTTAATAGGTGTAGAAGGCGAATGTGTGGATATGGTCATCAAGTCTGGCGCAATCAAAAGATGTTACGAATGTTTTCCTTGGTTTGTTTAATTATGTTGTTTGTACTTGGAATGTTTTGAAGATTGGAATGACGAAGGCATTTTGTTCTGCTATCTAAACACCTTATCCTTCGTTACCCATTTGGGTCTTGTTTATTTTCTTTCATACCCCTCTTTCGGAATCAGTAGCAAAGATCAGAAACACAAGCGTGAAAGATAAGTAAAGGAAAAGGAGAAAAGAAAAGAACAAAAAGGGAGAGAAGAAAAATGAAAATAAAAAAAGGAAAAAAAAGAAAGAAAAAAACAACAACAAAACAACAAAAAGAGAAAAAGGAAGAAAGAAAAGAAAAGAAAAGAGAAAGAGAAAAGAAAATCACAACAACAGAGCAATTCCTATGTCATGAACTATGTTTGACCTGATTTCTTTTAAAAATACG
This sequence comes from Nicotiana sylvestris, assembly GCF_000393655.2. Classification (NCBI taxonomy): domain Eukaryota; kingdom Viridiplantae; phylum Streptophyta; class Magnoliopsida; order Solanales; family Solanaceae; genus Nicotiana; species Nicotiana sylvestris. Next base: position 22,350,896 of record NC_091063.1, on the reverse strand, counting down.
TAGGCAGCCTCACGGTTCGGTCTCATCAAAATAAAAATCCAAAAGTCCCCAAGCAAGAAACTGGGGCAGAAGTTGTGGTTGTTGTAAGAAATCTGATTCCGAAAGTTGTAATTTTGAACCCATGTGAATTATTTTGAGCCTTTGATATCCTTTCTTTTTAACCCTAACCAAAAGCCCACGTTACGGTCCAAAGAAAGACCATCCGATTAGTCTTCGAGAGATGCCAAGTCAAGCAAGGAGAGGTAATTCATATTAGGGGCAACACTCTAGTCCAAGCAGAAAAATAATGAAAATGAGAGAGTCTTATTGGTGAAAACCCTCATGGGCACCATAGGGCAACGAGACTGAGAGAAATCCAAAAATGAGAGAGTCTTATTGGTGAAAACCCTCGTGGGCACCGTAAGGCGACGGTAAGTTGAGAGAAAGAACAAAATGAGAGAGGCTTGATGGTGAAAACCCTTCGGGCACTACAAGTCGAATAAGGATTGTGAATCAGATTGGATGATCGGAGCATTGAAGCCCGATTTCACGGTTCAGAGGTATAACAGGGGTTGAACATCAGACTTGCTCAACAGAATAGGCTACATGTTCATGTCATGGTCATTAGAGTTGGTATCCACATCTTATAGGTTTCTACTTTGTTGTTTTCTTGTTAGGAATCATCTCTTTCCTTTGCCCTTTACTCTGTTCATTTTGTCTTGTTTACTTCCTCTTCCTGAGTCTGTTTGGTCAAAATAAGTGAGAAATGACTTCAAAATTTGCCACCAGCTTTTCAATTGCACAAAACGGGATCTGGTCAGTACATCAAAGTGTCATAAGTCAGGAAAGAACAACAAGCGCATTGAGCTGGTAATAATCAACATGCTTTGGGTTCCTTATGAAATACAAAGGTTTGGTACACATCAATTCAGGAACAATGCAATAGATGGAGGGTGTTAGGTGAACAGATCAAAGGTATTTTCGGTGAAACACAACGGTCTGGTACATATCAATTCATAAACAATGCAACAAGATGGAGGGGTTTGGTGAACAGATCAAAGGTATTTTCTATGGTAAAATCGACAAAGGGTGTTTAATCAGTGACAAGCGAGGTCCTCCGAGCAGAAATCAAAGTTATCGTGGCAAGTGAAGGAGCAACAGACCTCAAGGCCAGGGCCAATGGTTTAAGTCAAGAAAACAACATGCGCGATGAGTTGGTGGCAATTGTCATGCTTTGGAATTCATGAGAAACACAAAGGTGCAGTACACGTCAACAAAAGAGCACGATGCAATAGATGGAGGGTGTTAGGTTAACGAATCAAAGGTATTTTCGGTAAAACACAAAGGTTGGTAAATGTCAGTTCATGAGCAGTGCAACAGATAGAAGAAATTGGGTCTGAATGGGGAAAGGGCATTTTCTGTGATAAGGATGGCAGAGAAAGTGGCTAGTCCATAAGCAAGCAAGGTCCTCAAGGGGAAATCAGTTATCATGAGAAGTGAAGGAGCAACCGCCCTCAAAGTCAAGGCCACAAACCAACCACCACATTTTTAAACTGATAAGATTTTTCTTTGATTTGAAATAGGGGCAGAAAATTTCGGTTGTTTCGGAGAAACCCTCCGTGGAGAAAGGCAGTCATCAAACAGGTTTGATTCTTGATTTTCAGGACCCTCCGGGAAAATGGGACCTAGTTTAAATATTCAGAAATAACATAATCTATCATAAATGTATCCCAAGGGAATATAAGTTGGCTTAGAAGTTTGCATGTTCGAGATAGGATTCAATTAGGAGTTTCCAGGACCCTCCTGAATAATAGGACTTAGCTTTAAGATTTCGATTAGATAACAACATTTAGCGTAAACTCTTCTGTAGGGTATAATTCAGACATGAAAGTTTTTACCCTTAAGATAAAATTTGACCTTTGATTTTCAGGACCCTCCTGGGTAATGGGAAGCAGTTTAAAGATTCTCTTAGATAGCAAGATTTAGCAGAAGTCACACTTGTAGAAGATATAACTTAGATTTAAAATTGTCGTTCAGTTAAGAGTTGTCATGACCCCCCTGCATAATGGGACCTAACTTTCAAATTCTTAGTAATATTTGGTAATATGATTCATTTTAACACTCACATATGTGCCCAGTTACCAAACTGGGGCAGGAAATTTTTCTTTGTTTTTGTCTTTTTTTTGTTGAAATTAGGTACCCACTTGGAGAATAGGGAGAAGCAGTTCAAGTCTAGCAGTCAGGAGCCCGCTTGGAGAGCAGGGAATACATTTCAAGTCGAAGTCAGGAGCCCGCTTGGAGAACAAGGGAGTATCATTTACATTTTAGCTTTCAAATTCTTTGTTTTGTTTATTTCGAAGTCAGGAGCTCGCCTGGAGAGCAGGGAGTATTTTCAAGTCAGGAGCCTGCCTGGAGAGCAGAGAATACATTTCAAGTTGAAGTCAGGAGCCTGCCTGGAGAGCAAAGAATACTTTCAAGCGCAGTAGTCAGGAGCCCGCATGGAGAACAAGGGAGTACAATTTAAATTTTAATTTTCAAATTCTTTGTTTTGTCTATCTTGAAGTCAGGAGCCCGCCTGGAGAGCAGGGAGCACTTTCAAGTTGAAGTCAGGAGCCCGCCTGGAAAGCAGGGAATACTTTCAAGTCAGCAATCAGGAGCCCGCCTGGAGAACAATGGAGTACAATTCAAGTTTTAGCTTTCAAGTTCTTATTGATATTTGGTAATGTGATCCATTTTACACTTACATCTGTGCCCAGCCACCAAACCGGGGCAGAGAATTTTCTTTGTTTTGTCTATTTTGTTGAAATCAGGAGCCCGCATGGAGAGCAAGGAATACATTCAAGTTTAGCAGTCAGGAGCCCGCCTGGAGAGCAGGGAATACATTTCAAGTTTAGCAGTCAGGAGCCCGCCTGGAGAGCAGGGAATACATTTCAAGTTCAGCGGTCAGGAGCCCGCTTGGAGAGCAGGGAATACATTTCAGTTAGCAGTCAGGGGCCCCGTCTGGAGAATAGGGTCAGTTTTTATTTTAATCAAGCTTAGTTTATAGTTTTCCTAGTTTATTCTTTAGTTTGATTTCATCATTACATCAATAGTACAAGTGGTTTACAATTTTGCTAACAACTCACAAATCTTCCTAGTGCAAATTGGGGCAGAAAACTTCTTTGTTTTGTCTATTTTGTTGTAATCAGGCACCCACCTGGAGAACAAGGGGAGACAACTCAAGTTTCTAGGGAAAACAGTTTCGAAGGAAGGCAGTTCAAGTTTCAGGGGAAAATGGTTCAAGGTGCAAGGGAAAACAGTGTCAAGTAACAAGAGAAGACGGTTCGAGCTCAACAGTCAGGCGTCCACCTGAAGAAAAGGAAAAGCATATCAGATTGCAATTCAAGTCAGCAACCAAAGAATCTCGCAGCAAGAATGTGAGTCAACAGTCCGAGGTGATCAACAGAAGCTAGTCACAATAAAGAAAAAGAGAAAGGCAAGAAGTGAATCCAAATGCAGAAGTTGATGAAAGATGCGGGCTGCTCAAGACATGACCAAGGTCACAAGCACTACATGTCTGGTCTTGGTCCAAAAATCTGAAAAAGAACGAGCTAGCACCTGCAACTGGCAAGCGTTAAGGTTCAAATCTAAAGTCTGCATGAAGAACCATTCAAGACGCAAGATCAAGCTTCAGAAGACTTATAGATAGGAATCTTGTAACTCGTAATCGATAGGATTAGCTAGTCTTTTTTATGTTTTGATTTTGATGTAATAGCAGGACTGCGGACCGGAACCTCGGCGGAACGACACCTCGACCATATCTCCACCTCGGCATACTCTGTCATCTCACTTATTTCTGAACTACACGTGGCCTGATTCCTTTATAGCCAAGTATATGTAGGCAACCCAGATACCAAGGCTCGGTCACATTCCCTTCTCTCTAAGCTTTAGTCTCTCCAAATAAGGGTCGGGTCAAAAACCTGTCTAGTCAGTCTTTGTCTAAAACTCTGTACGTTTCCAGTCAAAGAGGGGCAGCTGTAGACATGTGCTTTTTGACCCTCCCCAAGATTTTTTATATATTAGCGTAAAATATTTAATTTAGGCATAATATAGATATTTTAAGTAATTTTGACTCGTTTACTCTATTTTATTACAATAAAACAAAATTTACAAAAATAGGTTCATTAAGGTTTTGTAGTAATTTTTAATCCAAAAAAAATATACAAAAAAAAGGTATCGTATTTTTATTTTAATATGATATTTGAAAATACCAAAAATAGATTTGTTTTAATGACTAGTTTTATTTTAATAATTATTTGAATAGTAGGACTGATTAATAATTGAGATCATATTTTTAGTGTTGTTCGCGGGGAAAGGATAGAACTTGGGCTCGAGCAACCCGCTTTTAGGCCTAATTTTGGACCTAGCCCACAATTTCCAAGCCCACAATTCCTAGGCCCATACCCCTTCACCTAAAAACCCTACCAAAAGAAAAAAAAACCTAAACTATATATAAAGAATAAGAACGAAGAAGGCTGGATGAAAACACGCAGAAGCTGCACAGGGAACGAACACCCCCCCCTGCGTTGTCTTCTTCACGACCCCCCACCCCCCTGGGAGTCGTCTTCTCCAAACACCCATCTCCCCACTGCTTTTCGTCAACAACAACACCATAATAAGGAGCTGCTGCTGCTTCTCCATCTTGCGACCCCTCGCCGGAAACCAGTCCACAAACGACCACCCCGAGCTTCATCTTGGCTATACCATTCGAACACCTAGACATACACGAAAACAACAGGGCGGGAAAGGGATTGAAACAGAAGCTCCGACATCCATCCATGGTCGAAATGACCTCATCCCTCGTTCTTCCTCACCCTATGTCATCGCTAACAGTTTGGTGACAGATCTGGCCGAAAACAAACGCCATATCCGGCGACCTTCACCTTCGCACACACACGCACATGAACGGAGTGAGGGAGCGAGCGTAAGGCAGCTGAAGTTTTGGGGTCGTTTGTGAGTTCGAGTCGTGAGGAAAGTTTCAGTACGTTGGTTCCGGTCTATGGTTATCGTTGTCCATTTTTTCCGTTGAGCTCGAGCCGCTGAAACTTGACGTCGCTGTAAACTCAGGCGTTCCGGTCGTATGTCGAGGTAACGCTAGTTTCGAGGTCTGTTCAGTTCCGTCGAGGTTCGAGTTTTGGTCCGATAAAGTTTCTGTTCAAATTTCTTGTACGTAGGCTCGGGTTGGTCATTCAACGAAAAGTTCCGTTTCTCTATTCTTTATTTCTGCTGTTTGCGTTTCCATGACAAATTTTTTAATTTGTAAATGTTTTACATTGAAATGACTTTCTTGTTGCACCCCGATTTGTTTGGATTTGCTGGATATGTCCATGAAGTTGACAGATATTTGTTCATTATCGTTGAAGTGTTTAAACTCAAGAGGATTTAGCATTAATTTGTGATTGCTATGGATATTACACATAATATTGATTATGTTTAAGGCATTTGTGAACCTTAACTTTTTTTTAAGTATAATCCAAATTGAATATTTTTCATGAATTAATGACTTGCCTGCCGAATACATGCAACAGACAACTACTATGGTACAAATAGAAATGCAATAGTAAGGTATTAACATCCAATACAAATGTAAAGAAAATCCACGATGAGCAAAAATCTTCATTAGCCTCTAGCTTGAGGGAATTTAAGAGAGTTGTATCAGTTTGTAGCAAATGTCTCATGTGGAATAGTCGGAAATATTGTTCTTAATTAATCTATCTTGATTATGGACAACGTCCGCATGACATGATTGTGATTTCTAAAAACAAAATCGGAGTATACGTTCGTGTAACTTCGGCTAAACTTTCTTAATAATAAACAAGCATTATTAATTATGGACACGTTCGCGTGACATGATTTTTGACGCGCCAAAGGGAAAGAGTATACATACGCGTAACTCAAATCTTTAACTACGAATAATCAAGTGATTTAAAAACGGTTAGAGTAAATGCATATAGGATCTAAAATGAGTAATTAAACAATTTAATAAGCCAAGTATGATCAAAGCGACCGTGCTAGAATCACGGAACTCGGGAGTGCCTAACACCTTCTCCCGGGTTAACAGAATTCCTTACCCGGATTTCTGTGTTTGCAGACCATAAATAGAGTCAGTTTTCCTCGATTCGGGATTTAAACTGGTGACTTGGGACACCATAAATTATCCCAAGTGGCGACTCTGATTTTTAATAAATAAACAATCCCGTTTCGATTGTCCTTTAATTGGAAAAACTCCCTTGTATTTATACCCTTTACAGGGGTGTAGGTAAAAAGGAGGTGTGACAGGAATCAATAGCAAATATCGGAAACACAAGCATAAAGATAAGTAAGAAAGGAGAGGAAAAGAAAAAGAAAAAGAGAAAAAAAAAATAACAACAGAAGAACAAAAGAAGAAAAGAAGAGAAAGAAAAATCTCAACAAACAAAGTAATTCCTATGTCATGAACTACGTTCGACCTGATTCCTTTTAAAGATACGTAGGCTGCCTCACGGTTCGGTCGCATCAAAATAAAAATCCAAAAGTCGCCAAACAAGAAATTGGGGCGGAAGTTGTGGTTGTTATCAGAAATCTGATTCCGAAGGTTGTAAATTTGAACCCAATCAAACGGTTTTGAGCTTTTTATACCCTTCCTTTCTAAACCCATCCAAAAGCCACATTACGGTCCAAAGAAAGACCTTCCAATCAGTCTTTATAAAATGGCAAGTCAAGCAGGTAGCGGTGATTCACATCAGGGGCAGCACTCTAGGCCAAAGAGGGAAAAGAAGTCAAAAATGAGAGAGTCTTATTGGTGAAAACCCCACGGGCGCCGTAAGGCGACGGGAACTGAGAGAAATCAAAATGAGAGAGTCTTATTGTTAAAAACCCCCACGGGCACCGTAACACGGCGGGAGCTGAGAGAAATCAAAATGAGAGAGTTTTATTGGTGAAAACCCTCACGGGCACCTTAAGGCTAAAGTGAGTTGATAAATGAAGGAATGAGAGAGGTCTGCTGGTGAAAACTTTTCAAGGAACCGCAGGATGAACAAGGTCGGGATTTGAGGTGAAGAAATCAGGTTTTGGAAATTCTGGGACAACAAAGTGCGGCAACTGAAAGTTGATTGGTTGGACAGATTGGGCCGATTAATCCAAATTGCATGTCATGATCATTGGTCCATCTGTTCCGCTCAGATAAGTTTCTTTTCTTTTTCTCTTCAGATAGTCTTCCAATTTTGGACTTCCTTATCCTTAACTCTGAAAGTCATTGCATTTCATTTCTTTGGGTTTATTTCTCTAAGATGTTCCCAAGTTCAGTTCTGTTTAAGTAAATAAGAAGAAATTTCAAAGCTCACTACCAACTTCAAGATTGCAAAGCACAGTGCAGACAAAGCATACCAAAGATAGTATGATGTAAAAGGGGATAAAATGCCAGCAAGAGTTCCATCAGCAAGATAATTTAATGGGAGATACAGAGGTTCAGTTAAAGGGGTCAGAGATGTGAAACAACGGTTCAGGAATAGAACACTCGGGTCATTCAAGTTATGGGTTTTTGAAAGTCAGTCGGAAAGTCCAGCGGTTCAGGGCCAGCTCAGAGAAGCCAGTCAAAACAAAACAATGCAGCGGAGAGACCTTCAGCAAGAATGCCATCAACTAACCACCATATTTAAAACTGCTAAGATTTTCCCTTAGTTAAACAGGGGCAGAAAATTTCGTTTGTTTTAGAGAAACCTTCCGTAGAGAAAGGCAGTCACCAAACATGTTTGATTTTTGATTTTCAGGACCCTCCTTGAAAATGGGACCTAGCTTAAATGTTCAAAATAGCATAATCTAGCATAAATGCATCCCAAAGGAATATAAGTCGGCGTAGAAGTTTGCATGTTCAAGATAGGATTCAATTAGGAGTTTTCAGGATCCTCCTAGATAATGGGACTTAGCTTTAAAGTTCTGGTTAGATAGCAACATTTAGCGTAAATCCTACTGTAGGGTAGTATCATTCAGCTATAAAAGTTGTCACACTTAAGATAAAATTTGACCTTGGATTTTCAGGACCCTCCTGGATAATGGGGAGTAGTTTAAGACCCTCTTATATAACAAGATCCAGCAGAAGTCACACCTTTAGAAGATATAGCTTAGATTTAAAATTATCGTTTAGGTAAGAATTGTCAGGACCCTCCCCCCCGGATAATGGGACCTAACTTTCAAATTCTTAGTAATATTTGGTAATATGATTCAGTTTAACACTCAAATCTGTGCCCAACCTCCAAACTGGGGCAGAATATTTTCTTTGTTTTATCTGTTTCATTGAAGTCAGGAGCCCGCCTGGAGAGCAGGGAATACTTTCAAGCGCAGCAGTCAGGATCCCGCCTGGAGAACAAGGGAGTACAATTTAAGTTTAACCTCTAAATCCTCTGTTTTGTCTATTTTTGAAATCAGGAGCCCGCCTGGAAAACAAGGGAGTACAATTCAAGTTTAGCAATCAGGAGCCCGCCTGGAGAGCAGGGAATACGTTTCAAGTTTAGCAATCAAGATCCCGCCTGGAGAACAGGGAATACGTTTCAAGTTGAAATCAGGAGCCCGCCTGGAGAGTAGGGAATACACTCAAGTTTAGTAATCAGTAGCCCGCCTGGAGAGCAGGGAACACGTTTCAAGTTGAAGTCAGGAGCCCGCCTGGAGAGCAGGGAATACATTTCAAATCGAAGTCAAGAGCTCGCCTGGAAACAAGGGAATACATTCAAGCGCACCAGTCAGGAGCCCGCCTGGAGAGCAGGGAATACATTTCAAATTGAAGTCAGGACGCCCGCCTAGAAAGCAGGGAATACTTTCAAGTTTAGCAGTCAGGAGCCCGCCTGGAGAACAAGGGAGTACAATTCAAGTTTTGGTTTTCCAAAATTCTTTGATATTCGGCAATGTGATTCGTTTTACACTTACACATGGGCCCACATACCCAAACTGGGGCAGAAAATTTTCTTTGTTTTTGTCTATTTTGCTGAAGTCAGGAGCTCGTTTGGATAGCATGGGAATACAATCACATTTCGAAGTCAGGAGCCCGCCTGGATATCATAGGAATACATTCACTTTTCGAAGTTAGGAGCCCGCCTGGATAGCATGGGAATATATTCACGTTTTGGAGTCAGGAGCCAGCCTGGAGAGCATGGGAATACATATCAAATTCAGCAGTCACGCATCCACCTGGAGAAAGGGAAAACATCTCAGATTACAATTCAAGGCGGTAACAAATGGATTTCACCAGGAGAATATAAGTCAACAAGGCAACAAGAACCACAAGAGCAAGTTTGAAGAGATAGATAGGATTTTTGTAATGCATAGATCATAATCTAGCCTAGTTTCTTTTTTTTCTGACATGGTGTAATAAGGGGTTTCAGTAATCAGTAGCAACAACAATAGTAATAGTGAAATTACAGCTTCATGGTAGTCCCAACTACCAAACATTCCCGAACTACACTGACTTGATTCCTTTTTAGCCAAGGATATGTAGGCAGCCTCGGAAGCAGGGTGCGGTCAAATCTTTCAAAAATGCTTCATACAGAGTATTCAAACGGGCAAAAATCGCTCGTATCCGCTCACTTATCTTTGCACGAAAACTCTTCGTGTTTCCGAGCAAAGAGGGGCAGCTGTGAGCACGTGATTTTTGCCCTATACATCAATTACTCCCATAAATTCAAAACAAAATAATTTCTTTTCATTATTTGCAATTCTTGTGGATTTTGTGGCATTTTTTGATAATTGTTTGCATTGGTCTGTGCATTTTTATTTTTGCTTAATTAATGAACGTACAAAATATGCTGCATCTGCATTTAGGATTTAATTTTACATTTTTTAGATTAATTAGTAAATTAGTTTGTTTTATAAGATATGAAAATCACAAAAATAGTTCATTTTGCATTTTAATTCTTTAATTTTGAATTTTATATTTTTTCTCTAAATTTAGAATTTAATTAATTATTGTAAATGCCATGATGAATGATTAACCTAATTGGGTAGGTTAATTTAGTTTAAAAATTAATTTAGGTGTTATTTTTAATTTGAAAAGAAAAAGGATTTGAAATTGAAAAAGAAAAAGAAAAGAAATAAAAGAAAATCAACTTTGGGTTGTTATAATTAAATTTCCCCCAGGCCCAAGTCTTGAACACCCTTTACCCGTCCAGAACCGGCCCAAAACCCAATCCAAAAGCCGGCCTGCCCCCCTCTAAGCCAAACGACGCTGTTTCGCCCTATCTCACCCCAACCGTTGGATCAACTAGATCCAACGGACCAGAACTGGCCCTTCCCCCGTATAAAGGTGTCCAAAACAGACCACCCCCTTTCCAAACTCCCTCCTCAGTCTCCCTCTTCTCTTTCAGCAACGAACCCTAGAGCCCGCCGCCCTAAAAGCCCACCATTATATCCGGTGGCGGCGCGGCTGTAAACCACCCCAATCCACCCAAAAATCACACCCTAGAACCCTCTCCTTCTCCTCTTCCCAAATCTCCAAAACTCCTCCCTCGAATCCTAGCGGAACTCTTCGAATCTTAAATCGAAGAGGAAGACCAAAACTCCAACTCACCCAATCGATCCCAAATCAATATCGCATAACCACCATACCCCCCTCACACCTAATCCACCGTTGGTTTCATTCGAATCTGTTTAATGCTCCTCGAATCTTAAATTCGAGTTCGAGCCCTAAAAGTTCAAAACCAGTTCCTATTGAATCTAGTGGCATGCATCGACTCAAGCCTTCGTTGTTCATGACTAAAAGGTTGTTTCATTGCAAAACTAATGCTATTCGTTTGTTCTTAATAGAGAACAAGTGATTAGCATCAGTTTCGTGAGAATCAGGGCATCAAGTGCAACTTCGAGTTCGATCGATGAGATTCTATCTATCTTGGTGTCTATTTGTGGTTTTAGTTCACTTTTCATCCTTCTTCTTTTCTTCTCCTTTTCTCTGGTTGAAAACTTCACCGATTTTCTGATGTTTGAATTGTTCTGTTCCCTTCGAGTATCTCCCTTTCTATGTTAGCCTCATTAGTTTAATTAGGTTATTTATGATTTAATAACTTAGTTAATTTCCTGCCTAGTCGTGTTAATTGATCAGTAGTTTAGTTGGTTTGCTTTAAAATCATTTCATGTTATCATGACTAGCAGATTTCCTCTTCAAATAGATAAGTGTTCGTTTGGGCTTTGGTTTGTCTATGGTCCATTTGGCAAAGAGCAGCCGTCCAAATTGGTTTGGGTTATTGGGTCAATTCTGACCCATTTTTGGGTCTGGTTTTCAGAGTAAAAAATAGGGCTTAAAAGGGTAATTTAGGAACTGTAGGTGGGAGGAGTCTTGAGTAACAGAATTCAGAAACTTCTAGGAAAGTGGGGTGAGGACTTATATGAAATCTGATGTTTTAAACTAAGGGCTTTTGAGCAAAAATGAAAATATGAAGAGGGTCAAAATGAAAAATCTGATTTCTTTAGGCTTCCCTAGTGCCTTGCCTATAAAGGCATCTTACTTGATATTCAAGTCAGGTTTGGAAAAGATAAAAAAAAAACTGAAAAACTGGAACGGCTGGAAATATCAAAAAAAAATCATTGTTCCATTGAATTTCTTCTGTAATTCTTGAGGTTTTCGATTTCTGAAGTGAATTCTGATTCTTCTGGGGTTGAAATGGATTAAATTTGGGTTTCTTTTTCTCTAAAATTTTGGGTTGGATTTTGCTGGGGAACACTGTTCCATTGCTGATCTTGAGCTGATTTCTGCTGTTACTTTCCTATTTCATTTGGCTTGTTGTTACTGCTGCTTCCTCTTAGTTTCAGACTAAGTTTGGTCTATTTTGCTGTTATTTAGGTATACACTTCTGCACCTACCTAATGTAGGGCCTGATTTGGAATCAAAATGGAAATTTGGAGCTTTGAGTTTTAGTCACAATTAATTTTGTTCATAGCTTAGTTTACTTTGCTTACTTGCTTAGTTCCTAGTTTTATGGTACGTGGCATTCTGTTAGCTGCTGACAAATACCATGTTGCGAGCTGTATTTGGTTTGAAATTAGTAGGGGAACCTAATTTTCCATTGTATGTCTCATATCTAGTTGTTGGGTAATATGCATAGGATAGTGAACTTGTGAGTCTAACCTTATAAAATAGTGTAATGATAATGTACTGCACCTGAACTTTTCTGCCTGTTGATTCTTTAAGACTGTTTCCATAAGTGTTTAGTAAATAGCATTTTGTTTAAAAAGTGAATGGTGGAATGAACTTTAAGTTGTGGTTGATACACATTTTTTGTGAATGAAGAAAGAACAGAAGGGCCTAAGAGTAAAGGTTGCACTGATTTACTCTTGATATGTTTTTGAGCATGTTTAAGTTGGAAAGAGTGTTTTAGACTATCAAAATGCTTAGCTAATTGATACGTGTTCAGACAGTCAGAATTCAGAAATGAAGTAGAATATTAATTCAGTTTCATGTCTCATAAGGTTGTTGCTTGATTTGCACTTAGTCGATTTTGTGTAATTATTGGTTCTGGAGAATGGGGGCTTATAGCTGGTTGTCATTTAGTTTGATCTTTAAATAAAATGGAATACTGTGCATCTGCTGTTATTGGAATAGCCGGACTTAAGCAATTTTTATTTTCAATGATGTTGTGGTTTGACGATGCTTCACCCTTCGCTGCTTTATTTGGATTAAAATCCGACATGGGTCAGCTGGTGTTTTTAAACCCGGAATGTATGTTGCCCGATGCTATGAATGGACTCGATCTTGAGTCCCAAGTTTGGCACGCTAATTTTATTTTTAGAATTGGGCTCATTCGGGCCCAGCCTGGATTGAATTCAGTTGTGGGCTCAATTGGGCCTCACGTTAGGCCAAGCCCAAGCTTCGAAATAAAATGAGTAATTTTCACTTAGTTTTAGCGCCTTTAGATTCACAATTTAAATTCAGTTTTGTTTTAACAAGTAGCTATGATTCCCTTAAGTTTTATTTAGTTAATTTAATTAGTGGAAACATGCCATTCAAAATCAAATAGTTTATGGTCTTCTAAGTGTAGTTGAAATTCCTTTTTTTAAAATTGGAAGTCGAGGTGTGCGAACAAACAACAATTGCTCGATCCTCATTTTGACTAGCTTCGTTTGACCCCTAGAATTCTAGGTGCGCCATTCAACAAATTTCCATGGCCCTTGCATTAATATTAACTTAGTATAAAATAACCTCAAACACTCGTAGTTTGCTTTAGGCCCGATTTAGATTAGTATTGCGATTCTGTATACGTTCTCGTAACATAATTGCAAATTAAACTCTTAAAAGACTCGAAGTATGCGTTCGCGCAACTTCAACCAAATTTTTCTTAAATAAATAAACAAGCGTTATTAATTGTGGACACGTTCGCGTGATATGATTTCTGACGCGCCAAAAGAAAGGAGTATACGTACGCGTAACTCAATTCTTTAATTGCGAATAAATCAAGTGATTAGAAGAGGTTAAAAAGAGGTAAGTGCACATAGATTCTAAAACGAGTAATTAGACAATTTAGTAAGCCAAGTAAGATCAAAGCGACCGTGCTAGAACCACGGAACTCGGGAATGCCTAACACCTTCTCCCGGGTTAACAGAATTCCTTACCTGGATTTCTGTGTTCGTAGACCATAAATAGAGTCAACGTTCCTCGATTCGGGATTTAAAACCGGTGACTTGGGATACCATAAAATTATCCCAAGTGGCGACTCTAATTTTTAATAAAACGATCCCATTTTGATTGTCACTTTAAATTGGAAAAAACTCCCTTATATACTCCTTTACGGGGGTAGGTAAAAGGAGGTGTGACAAGTACCAAAAAGCCATATAAAAGCAGAATAATAATTACAAGACATTAAGGTGATCAACAATGAAATAAAACGTTTACGCATAAAAACCTATTACCAACAGAAAGCGAGACTGTGTGCCAATACTACTATTATGAACACTCTAGACTACGTACTCTACTACTCTAATCCTCGACCTTCATACCTTCCTATCAAGGGTCATATCCTCGGCCAGCTGAATCTATGTCATGTCTTGCCTAATCACCTCTTTCCACATCTTCTTTGGCCTACCTCTACCTCTTTGTAAGCCCTCCAATGTCAACCTCTTACACCTCCTCACCGTGACGTCTGCTCCTTCTCCTCACATGACCAAACCACCTAAGCCACGCTTGCCGCATCTTGTCCTCAATAGGGGCCACACCCACCTTGTCACGAATAACCTCATTTATGATCCTATCTAATCTTGTATGCCCGCACATCCATCTCTGCTACCTTCATCTTCTGGACATGAGCGATCTTGATTGGCCAACACTCAGCCTCATACAACATCATTCATCTGACCACCACTCTGTAGAGCTGACCCTTAAGTTTCGGCGGCACCTTCTTGTCACACAAAATACCGAAAGCGAGTCTCCATTTCATCCATTCTGTCCCAATACGATGTGTGACATATTCATCAATCTCCACATCCCCCTGAATAATAGACCCAAGGTACTTAAAACTCCCTCTTCTAAGGATAATCTGCGAGTCCAGCCTTACCTCCCCTTCCCCACCTTGAGTCTCGCCACTGAACTTAAGGGAAAATAACATTGTATAGCCGCTCATATATATATATATATATTTGTAATTTTTTTGTATGTTATTACAAAAAATATATAAATTTTATATACTTTTGCAACTATCAGATATAATTAATTTCTGACACAAGATAAAAGTGATCTTTGGCCGTAATAATTTGAATTCACTATAGAACTAAAGTTTAGATTGTTGAAAGCTGTGAGCCCATGCCCGTGCCGCACTATTAGAAAGGCCCAATTTGTTGCTCTAGGGATGTAGTCAAATAGCATGGGCTAGCCAGTTTTCGGACTAGTAATTCAAAAATAACTAGCGTTTACAAAATCATTGAAAAATAGCCACTATGCTGTAACACGGAAAGTTCCAGCATAATATACTGGGGATTAGTGCACATGTGTATGAACTTCCAGCATATTATGCTGGAAGTTCAACACACGAAAAGTTCTAGCATAATATACTGGAGATTGAAGCATATGTGTATGAACTTCCAGCATATTATGTTGGACTTCTAGTATATTATACTAGAACTCCAATATATTATGCTGGAATAGTTTTCGGATTTTGAATAGTGTTTTCGTTCAGATTTATCTTTACATGAAAAGTGGCTAAATTTCGATTACTTTTGAAACTATGACTATTTTTTAATCATCACTTATAAATTTGGCTATTTTTTAATTTCACCCAAGGATGTATGTAATTGTCTGCAACTCATCGAATTCATTTCTCTCTATGTACATGTCTCTTGAGACCCAAAACTAGTTCGAACTATAGCTAACCCAAGAGACAGAATGCATTGCTAATACAGTAGCATTTACATAATCTTTTTCTTCTTTGAAAAAATATTTTTGAGTTCAAATTTGTTCCAAACAGAATTGTGTTTGAATACTTATAGGTCTTTAAAAACTTTGTAAGTAGAAGTTTTTGCAACAAATTATTTTTGATACAAAAATAAATTGCATCTACAATATAAATATGAAGAAACATTATTGATAAAATGATGTGGATACAATTCTGTTTGTTCCCTTGATTCTTTTCTCTAGATTCTTTTCCGTGATTCGAGGGCTTAACCGGCGTATTTATAGAACGTAGGATGAGGCAAACTTCCTTCGGATGTATTTGACCTCCAGGAAAAGGAAGAACATCCGTTGATCACTTTGGCAGCTTTGAGAAAGATAATATTTGATGTCTTTGATCTTTTTGTGAATATTCCATTAATTTTTATGAAATTTCGAGATGCTTTCAAAGGGAATATGTGTCCCCCTTTATAGGTGTAGCTAGGATTTGGGTAGAGTACCCTCCAAGCTAGGATTTCAGGTAGAATAGCCTCTAAGTTAGGGTTTCAGATAGAGTAGCCTCTAAGAAACATCGATGGACTCTACTTGTAATATCTTAAATTTAGGATTTTGCCTATATTTCATATGGATTTGATCGATAAAATTTTGATGTCTACAAATGCCCTTTACTTCAAGGCTTGTCAGGGTGTAGATCTACAAGATCATCATAGACAAGACTTGAAGTGCCAACAAAGAAGACACAACATTCTTTTTACCGTGAGAGAAGAGATGAAGGGCAGATTTGGTCCCATCGGGCGTACCAAAATTTGTTCGCAATAAATTTTCGTAGTACGAAAAATAAACTGTAACAAAAATAATATTAAGAAAAAGATATTTTATTGATGAATATTTGTGAGTACGATCCTATATATCCCTTGATTCTCCTCTCTGAAATTCTCCGTGATTCGAGGGCTTGAGAAGCGTCTTTCTCGAATGTAGGATGATGCAGACCTCCTTGTGATGTATTTAATCACCAAGAACGTCGAGCAACGCTTCATTGTTTCGGGTTGATCTCCGAGAAGAACTCCATTGATCACTCATTTGTTGAAGAACTTTGACTTGATGATTGATCTCTCTATTTGCGGATACCTTCATCAATTGCGAAATTCTCTTCTCCAAGTCTGAATGTCCCCAGAGAGTTATGGAATCCCTCTACTTATAATGGTAGAGGATGGACAATCCAACTACATATGAACTCTCTTGCTTGATTCTGATTGGCTCATGTAAGTCATCAAACTTATCACATAAGCTATGCGATAAGCTTGCTTGTGATTGGCCAAGACATGTCATTTTAGACACTTGGCAATTCTTGATTGGTCACTATTTTAGACTAGGATTGTCACATCATTTCACACGTGGCGTCATCTTGTTGTCTTTGAGTTTGACTGGATATGCCATGTCACTTGACACATGGCATGAATCTGAGCCTTAAGATGAAATGGACTTTGGGCTTGCAAATAATAAAATGGACTAATTTAATTTGTAAAGTCCAAATTAATTATTTAACCCAAATAAAATTAAGGTTCAACCCAAATTTTGTATGGATTAAACTTAATAAATTTTATATGTTTACAGATGCCCCTACTTCAATTCTTGTCGATATTTATAATTTTAAAGACTTGACTTGAAGTATACATTAACCCAGTGTATTTAAAATTAATCATAATGCATGGCAACTAATGTGTGACAACAAAATTAACCAATTCTATGGATGTATTAGATAAGATTTTTTTTTTTTTTTTTAAAAAGACGACTCAATTCCCCTGTGATGTTGTAGAGATCTACTCCATATAAGACTCCAATATGATTTCATTAACCATGATAGAAAAAATATCACAGATAACGCCAAAAAAGGGGGAGTCATATGAACCCAAGGATTCTGAATTGTCAACAACAACTTAACTCCTCCAAATTTAATTTAGGTCATACTAGAAAAGTCTAATTTGAGTCCCGCCAAAAGATTTATAATTTTGCCGCCTCAACAAACTTATAAATAGTAGAACTTCGTTAACAAGAAAAATTAACTTTTGGCTTCGTCTCATAGCAGACATCATTATCATCAGCCGAAACCTATCTCAAGAATTCCCTTTCTGTTGCACTTCTCTTTTTATTTGCTCTTGTTCACACTTTTCTTTTTCTTTTTTCGCGCACCGAAGCACCATCAAAGGAAGTTCAAATTTGCAAACTTTGAGCAATGGAGATTGTTGTTTTGATATTGAACTTGGCCATAGTTTAAAGTTTCGTGTCGTAGGCGCCGCTACCTGTCATGCCGATTCAAACTCTGAGTAACTACTACTTCTTTTTCCCTTTTCTTTAAGCCAATCACTTATTATTTTCCTTGCGCGTTTCAGGTACATATCCTCTAAGGCGATTGTACCTCAATGGGCCGACCCATCGATTGACCTCGATACAAGTCGAATCCAGAAAAGATCGAAGGAATGAAATCAGGAGGGACCTTGCAGCTCCATGATCCAACAGGGAACGACATCTACCATATGTTAGAAGCGCCATTGCGTCCTCCTCCCGCCACGAAGAGGGCTCACCCAGATCAAGAACAGGAATTCACCGGAACAAAAAAGGTACGCCTCCTTTGTTATCTGCTCACAATTTTTGTGTGTCACATACAGAAATAGTCTACGCCTTGGAGAAGCTCGGACCAAAGGTGAAGTGGCCACAAAAGATGAGTTCAGATCCGAGTACCAAAAGGTCGAATGCCCTTTGCGAGTTCCACCAAGAACGAGGAAACAAAACGAGTGCATCTCCCTAAGACAGGAGGTCGTGAACATGCTTCGACATGGACACCTCAAAGAATTGCTGAGCGACCAGGGAAGGACCAACTTTGCCAAAGGACGCGAACAACATCAGGGACCGCGAAACCGCCCTCGCAACCCGCACCGTCCATATGATTATCGGCGGCGGGGACGATGCTTCTATCAATAGCATGAAGTCCACCACAACCCACAAGCTCAAATGGTCGATCACCCACGAACGATATGACGAACTCGAAGAAAGTAACACCTTCGATAAGTCAAATACCGACTGTTTGGTCTTCCCTCACTATGATGCCCTTGTTATCACTTTACAAATTCCAGATGCCGATGTGAGACACATTATGGTAGACGATGGGAGCGGCGCGTGCATTATCCACCCTCGACTACTTGCACAAATGAAATTCGAAGATATGATAGTGCCGCATTGCATCACACTAACGAGTTTTATCAATGCAGCTGAGCGAACATCTGGAGAAATCACACTCCTCGTCCTGGCCAGCTATGTCACTTTAGAAGCCACATTCCATATCATGGACAAAGACACAGCGTACAACGCCATAATAGGACGACCATGGATACACACAATGAGAGTCATCCCTTTCAGCTTATACCAAGTCATCAAATTCCCAACTCTATGGGGAATATTCAGCATACGAGGGGAGAAACGCACATCCCGGGAATGTTACCACATCGCATTGGATTGCACGATCACCCAACAAGCGAAGGATAAAGAAAAAGAGGCATAGCAATCAACAGGGTTGAGGTCGATATGTGATGATAGCGAGGACATCATCAGAGACCCCGATACGGTCGAAGCCGCGGGGTCGACCATAGAAGACCTTGATCCCGTCTAATTAGATAGCAACAATCACAGCAAGAAGGCTTACATCGGTTGCAAACTTTAGGAACCGAGTAAGTTTCGTCAATTCTTAACTACTAACGTGGGCTTGTTTGCTTTTAGCCAGGCATTCCAAAGGAAATCGCCACACACAAACTGAACGTTGATCCATTCCAACCCCCTATGAGGCAGGTCCGCGTAAGTTCAACTCCGTGATCAATGACGCAGTACGCGAAGAAGTGGAAAAACTATTATAAAATGGTTTCGCCAGAGAGTCAAAATACCCCCAATAAGTCGCCAACGTGGTCATGGTAAAAAAGAAGAATGGAAAATGGAGAATCTGCATAGACTTCATAGATTTGAATAAAGTATGCCTCAAGGATTCATTTCCATTACCTCATATCGACCAACTCATCGACGCAATGGCCGGGCATGAATTGCTGAGCTTTTTGGACGCCTATTTAGGATATAATCAGATCCTCATGGAAGAAGAGGACCAGGAAAAAACCACCTTCATCACCTACCAAGGGACGTATTGCTACAGGGTCATGCCCTTCAGGTTGAAGAACATAGGGGCTACTTACCAAAGGTCGATGACAAGGATGTTCAAAGATCAGCTCGGTAAAACAATGGAGGTCTACATAGATGACATGCTGGTCAAGTCCAAAGGAAAGAAGATCACATGGACCACATAAGAGAAACCTTCGACATACTTAGACGGTACAAAATGAAACTTAATTCCGAAAAATGTGTATTCAGCGTGGCCTCAGGAAAATTTCTAGGTTTCTTGGTGTCGCAGCGAGGGATCGAGGTCAACCCTGATAAGGTAATCAAACTGTTGAATGAATTTATCTCATTTCACACGTACCAACCAACTAATCACAAGCTTTAATTATTAATTGGAATATAAGACTTTCTTACCAGTAAGTTTCCGATGGGGTTTACAAGTTACTACCTAGTACTTAGCTTGCTTGGTCAAGGACTACATCTGTCAAACTTGTTATTTTTTTTGTCTTCTTCCTTTTTTTTTTTGCTAATATATTTGACACAATTTGTGGTAGAAATATTTCACATTCTGCAACATTCCTTTTCTTTTCTTCGCCAAGGGAGAGATGGCATCATATTAAAATATTTATTTGTATCCGATATTTACACCAAATTAAATAATTTAACTTTAGCAATTACAAATTATAGTGCGAATTTGTATCAGTCAATTGATTTGCTGTGAAAATCAGATGTGGGCATATTTTTACCATGTTCTTAGTATAAGGCTTTCAATATACTTATAAGGCCCTTAATATAATGACAAAGTTGTCCTCCGTCTTATCAGTGATTTACATACAATAGCTGTAAAAGGAATGTTAATCTAACAGCTAACAAATCCTGTATCCTGCATGTCATGCAATTAATGATATATATATCCAGTTCAATTAAGACAATTTCTATGTTCTGTCAAAATATTAATTGGTAAAAGAATATGTTAATTTGATCCTTGTGGAAGAGTTTCAACATAATCTTGCAAGATAAACAAATAGTGACAACTATACATCAATCAAACTGATATAGTTACATGTTTCATTTCATTGCGTTTAAATCCACTTCGATCCAATATCCTCGTAATCTTAAAAGTAGGAACAACCATACGTGCAGATTTACAATAGCTAGACTGTCAGCATATTACATTTGAGGTTCTAGAACATTTCATTGATTTTAGAATACTTTAATTTCCACTTGTATATTTGTCATTCAAAGTTAACAAAAGATATTCATGTGACCTTTTTACCTCTCTTTAATTTGTAAATTGCGAAAGTTTAACATCTTAATTTATAAATGGAGTACTACAAGAAAGAATCCATTATTATTCGCATAAGTCAATATATGCATGTATTTAAAAGAAAATACCACCTCTTACCCCATACCGAGTCAAGTTCTAGCTTAGCAAAAGTTTATTACATTTCAGATTGCAATAGATCATATCAAAGCTTATAAAATATATTAATGTGTATGATTGAATGTATGTCATATTGTTATACTAACGGTGAACAAATTTTCGAGGAAAACAAGCTTTGAAAGAAATCAGATGCCATCTTACGTCAATTTTAATTTTTTCTTTTTATTTACGTATCCATTGACCTGGGGGTTTTCTTGAACACAATGTAATGCAAATTTTTTTAGTGCATCGAATGCATTACTACATTAGAACCCGGGGCGGAGCTAGAAATCTGACATGTTCGGTTGAACCCAACTGTTTTTGTTTAAACAGTATATTTATATTTAAAAAAATTATTAAATACGTACAAATATTAAATTTAGAACTCAATTATTAATTGAAGTAATCGTTCTAAAATTTAAAATTCATAAAATTGAAATACTAGCTGCGTCGCACTAAAACTAGCCATGTACCCGGTGGACCCCACCGCTTTAGAATGAACGATAAATTATGGTCAAAGACTCATATCATCTGCCCACGGAAATGACCGGAAAAATAAAAAGTGAGAGAGAACATCCCTTTGCTAGAAGACCAACATAAGTTCATTACTATGGACTAGCTAGTACTACTTCTTTGTTTTTTGTTTTATGAGATATTCGTTCTGTTTTGGAACATTCAAATATATTACTATTCAAAATTTCACTAATTTTGTCAAACTTGATGATTTTTATTCAAAATTTAAAATTTGACATGATTTTTTTCTCTATATATAATAATGATAAGGGTGAATATCATTATTTATTTATTTATTTTCATTTAAAAGATGGTTGCTTAGTTGACATCTCCAAGTATGTCACAGTTTTTTTTTTTTTTTTTTGCTTAAACCGATTGGTAATTCTATTTAATCGTAATCTTCTCTTCAAACATCTCTATTAGAGGACTTTGAATATTGAATTGTAGCAATGAGGATAGGGACCAATTCTTGTTATATTTGTCTTTCCAAACTACTAGGAGTAGGAAGACAGTTGAAGGATCAAAAGCAGCTTGCTTCTACTACTCAACAAATCACATTTTTCTTTGATTTGAGACTAAAAAACTAGACAGCTAGAGGATATGAGGATAATAATAAAAATAAGGAAAAGAATATTGAATAACTCTAGGAAATCTCTTTCCTAATTTCACTTCCTTCCCAGATACTCAACGAAGAGATCTATGTTGCCAACATCATCTAACATGGAGTATTAATAAGTACTATATAAATAGGGAATTGTTTGATTACTTATCCATAACGTTCCTAATTAAGGAAAAATAACATGTTTGGTGTTGCACGTATTTCTGATAAATGTCAACTTGTATTACTTGAAGGGGAGCCTTGACGTAACTTGTAAAGTTGCTAGCATGTGACTATTAGGTCACTGGTTCGAGCCGTGGAAATAGCCTCTTGCAGAAATGTAGGGTGAGACTGCGTATAATAGACTCTTATGGTCTGACCCTTTTCCGGACCCCGTGCATAGTGAGAGCTTAGTGCACCAATTTTTTTTTTTAATCTACTTGTATTACTTGCTTTCTTAGAGAATTTATCCTTCATCAACTAGTAGAAATACATGATAGTGAAGTAAAGATGCATAAAAAGACAAAAATCTAGGACTAAAATAGAAAAGCAATTATTCAGTCACTTAAGTAATATTTTCTGTAATCTTTATCAACAAATTAAATTAAGCACTGTCATATTAGTCTGTGTTCCACGAAGTATTATATGGGGATAATGGGAATATATCGCATACAAGGGAACTCATTTTTTTCAGCAAACTTTTTCACCAAAGTTTGCAAAAATAATAAAATGCTTGATCGATAGACTTAACAAACTTATTCAAGAGCTTAATTTAACATGTATACTTAGTAACTATCATAGATTTAACCCGGTAAATTTAAAAAAATTATAGAAGATAAGAAACTAGTGGTAACATTTATTTGATGGGTTTAAGTTATATATATCATTAGCGTAAAAAAAATTCACTATCACGTCACTCAAAAGATATCTACAAGTAAACCTTCATAATATATATATGAGACATGTCATCTTGAAGATAAGACTTGTTACTTGCTATAACAAATTACAGGGGCGGCTCAACACTAATAGGGGCCTAAAACCTTAAATTTTTTTTCTGAAAAAAAAAATAGCTTTCATATATATATATATATATATATATATATATATATATATATATTCTCACAAATTCAACCTTTCTCCTTTTTCTGATGTTTCGAATAACCGGACTCATACTTTTTATTTGATAATACCTTTTTTGGAAAAAATAAAAATAAACTTATTTCAACCATTTGTAATGTTATGTACCTACGTAATAGAGATGTCAAGAAAAAAATAAATTTTAGTTGAAAAATAATACTAAAATGTTGAAATAACAAAATCTAGTGCAATAACTTGATCCGAAAATAAATACTTGTTGTTTCAATATAATTCTTGCAATACTTGGTATCCAAAAAAACACAAAACAATACACTTTAGCTTTCCCAGAACAATATTGCAAGTGGACTTTTTTGGAGGAAAAATAAAAATACAATAGTAAAGTAGTATACGTTTTTGGTGAGAACGATAAAAGAAGGATTATCTTTCCTTGTATAATCAAAATATATAGTTTTTTTTTTCACTTGAAAGTACTTTTTTAAAAATAAACATATAACCCTAATGATAAAAAGTTCCCCCACCCCCACCTCCCACCCCCCACCCCAAAATTTTAGGGGCATAAAACATGTGCTTTATTGGCTTTACCCAATAGCTGGCGTTTATAAACTTTAATTTTGGTTGAGTGTCTGCTGAATTGAAAATGCAAGGTTTTCGTTATTTGTTTGAGATATAATGATAGCTATTTCGCAATGGCTTCTTGATAGAAACGTTTGAGAGAGGTAGCTAGCCTAATTCGTTATGTGTTTGGTAGACGCCTTACCAAAAAATATAGCGTTACTTTTTACTATAATATATTATCTTACTAAAATATAGCGTTAAAATTATTTCTTAGTGCCCAATATATTCCCTCCAAAAAAGGATTGTTTTGACTTTTTACTTTGATGGATAACAATTTATTTCAAAAAAATAAAACAAAATAAAAGAAGAAGAATGTAGGCATGTAAAATTTATTGGATTCAAATTCAATAAATAATTTAGATTATATTTTAAATATATTAGTTCAAATAAATATTATGGGTTAATATAATTGGATAATTACTTAAGTCCAATAAATATTAATTGGGCTAGCCCATTTAGTTGGGCTACAAATGTTGAGCCCACTTCATTAGGCCCAATATATCATTCTCTTAGAGGCCCAGTTTGGTGCCACGTGTCAAATGACGTAGCACGCCAAGTCAAGCGGAAGAGCCAATAGGATCATGCCACATGTCAAAATGACAAGGCATGCCAAGTTACATTAAAAGACTAATGAAATCGCGCCACAGGTGCAAGTGACATATTTTGGCCAATCAAATGAGGCCTTGTCACACTTCAATATGATTGGTCGAAAAGAGTTTTTTCTTATCATAACTCTTTCCTTCCACAACGATAAATAGGGGTCTTCATAACCCAGAAAAGACACCAGAAGTTATAACAAAAAGCAAGAGAGAGCTCGTGGATCAAACACCGCAAATTTCTCTACAAGTTTCAAGCAATCAAGTTCAAGTTCAAGAAATCAAGTTCAAGCTCGAGAACGAAGAACAAATCAAGTTAAAGCACAAGAACGAAGAACAAATCAAGTTCAAGCTCAAGAACGAAGAACAAATCAAGATTCAAGGAGTACAAGTTTAAATCAAAGTTCGTGCTAGTTGAATTCAAGATCATCGTTCGTGGAAACAACCACATATTCAAGATCAAGCTCGAAGGCCCTTAAATTTATTTACTATTTGTCACACCTCATTTTTACCACACCCCTCAAGGTATATAAGGGAGTTTTTCCAATTTAAGTGTTAATCGAAACGGGATTATTTATATTAAATTCAGAGTCGCCACATGGGATAATTTATGGTGTCCCAAGTCACCGGTTTAAAATCCCGAATCGAGGAAGTTGACTCTTATTTATGGTCCGCGAACATAGAAATTCGGGTAAGGAATTCTGTTAACCCGGGAGAAGGTGTTAGGCACTCCCGAGTTCCATGGTTCTAGCACGGTCGCTTAGCAATTTATACTTGGCTTAAATCATTTAAATACTCATTTTTAGGATCTATGTGCATTTACCTTTTTACCGCTTTTAATTGCTTGATTAATTCGTACTTGAAGAATTAAGTTACGCGTACGTATACTCTTTTCTTTTGACGCGTCAAAAATCATGTCACGCGAACGTGTCCACAATTAATAATGCTTTGTTTATTTATTAAGAAAGTTTGATTGAAGTTGCGCGAACACATCCCTCGGTTTATTTTGAAAATCGTAAATATGTCACGCGAACGTGTACACAATCACGATAATAGACTAAGTCACACCTAAAGCGTTTCTACGAGTGTTCAAGATTCAAGATTGTCTCCTAAACTACTTTGAGATTATTATAAAATATCAGTTATGGACTGATTGTAGAGAAAGGGCAAGACTTTAGCTAATAAGATTTAGATCGATTGTGTGCAAATCACTATCCAAAAATAAGACAAAAACTATAATTAATTCTTATAACTAGTCATGCAACCCATTTAACCTTGAATTAAAAATGTGGCAATTAAAACCAGTTAGTCCTTCAGATGTTCTTGAATCATGAGAAAATTGATTTTGAGCAAAAGAAATCTAATGATGCGTTTATGATCAGGTTGAAGGCAGAACTTCACCAAGAACTAAGAGATTTTCAACGCAAGAATCTTGGGGCACAAATAAACTTCCTATCAATTAAAGTCAATCAATTAAACTCATTACACAAATTTGCCTTTCCCGTCAGTTTCCATCTACGGCCCATTAAATATTTAGGAAAATTTAAACTAAAGAAAACCTATTTCCATATACAACAAATGAACCCGACTCTCTCTTTCTGATGACTCATTTTTAATTCATTTTAAATCAAACCCCATATCTCATTGACCAAATATTTACAGAAATGAAATAAGCTAGATACTAAAACATTGCATAACTAGAGCAAGAGATTGACGATGCATAACCCAAGCGGAATTACCCCAAACTTCCAAACTCCCTAAGCTAAATTAACTAACTCAATAACTTGTATTAGATGATTTATTTAAACATACTACCACAAAATAAACATAAGCATATCAGCAAGAAGATCAGAATTCATGGCAAACCAGGATATTGAACCAATGAAAATTCTTCAACAAATAACACAAGTAAACACATAAACAGAGATTCATGAGCAAACATATTGAAGAGATCAACCAAAATATAAATCGAAAGTGAAAAAAAAGGGACCTCAACGAGATAAATTCTCCAAACGGATTTTTTCAGCTAACACGTACAAACATGACGACAAACCCCAGCATCTAAACCAAATAGGAAACAAGCATCGCAACAGAAATTCCTACGGGAACCACGAATGGCCACCTCACTAACAACCTCAAAGCTCGGCTGAAATGGTAAGACCGTTTCTCGGCGAAAGAAGTAGCATTTGAGCCACTGTTTCCGGATGGTTTTCGTGCTGTTCAGCAACACTCTTGACTGGTGTTTGGCGGCGGATTTTCGTGGTTAAGAGGTGCGAGAATGGCCAGTGTTCATGGTTGTTCTGTCGCTGATTTGCAGCTGGCGTTAATGGAGGTTTTTTTTGAAGAAGAGTTGCTGCGAGGAAGATGAAGGGGACGACTAGGTCGTTGTTTGGGGTATAGCGGCGAGCTCTCCACTGGTGAGGAGAGGAGGAGTCGAGGGGTCGTTTGGGTGGGGGAGGAAGACGAGATCGTGGGGGGTGGGGTGCTTGAAGAAGACGACACTAGGGGGTGGGGGTCGTTCCTTGCGCAACTATTTTCAGCTACTGCTTCCTTCTTTCATTGTTTTTCCTTTTCTTCCTTTTTTGATTTTTTAAGCACTTATTTATAAGTAGAGTCTAGGTCTAGGTGTATCTTTGTGTATTTTGCCCATTAGTCCCTAGGTCTTTTGTGTTAAGTCCTTAGGGTCCTCTTTATTTATTTTTTTTATTCCAAAGAAGAGTCTAGAAGGGTCCCTAGGCTTAATGGACTAACCCGAATTGGGACAAGAATTGAGTTCTAAAACTCTTAAAATTATGATCCAACACCTTAATTGACTCATTTTAAAGTAAGATAAAAATACTACCCCATGCCAAAGGCTAAAATGAAACTATTATATATTTTTATTTTTAAAATTATATAAAGATAAAAATAAGTACTATTTTTGTATATTTTTATTTAAATTTATGAAAGATACGTAAGCTAAATATATATTTTTTCGTAATTTTTGTTTTTTTGTGACGAAATAAAGTAAAAGAGTCAAAATCAGCTGAAATAGAGATATTAGGCCTAAACTAAATATTTACATGCTAAAATGTGAAAAATCTTGGGAAGGGTCAAAAATCACATGTCTACAGCTGCCCCTCTTTGACTGGAAACACGAAGAGTTTTCAGACAAAGAACGACTAGACAAGTTTTTTGACCCGACCCTTATTAAGGAGACCAAAACTAAGAGAAAAGGGGAATGTGACCGAGCCCTGGTATTTGAGCTGCCTACATATCCTTGGCTATAAAGGAATCAGGCCACGTGTAGTTCAGAAGTGAATGAGGTGATGTAGTACCGAGGTTGAGAGCCGAGTGAGGTGCCGTCGAGGTTCCGGTCCGCAGTCCCATTATTACATCAAAATCAAAAATGAAAAAGACTAACTAAGCCTATCAGCTACGAGTTACAAGATTCCTATCTATGAGTCTTCTGAAGCTTGATTTTGAGTCTTGGTTGATTCTTCATGCAGACCCTGATCTGAATCTTGATGCTTGTTAGCTACAGGTGTTGGTTCAATCTTCTTCAGCTTTTCAAATCAAGACGGGACATGCAGAGCTTGTGACCTCAGCCATGTCTTTAGCAGCTCACATTTTTCATTAACTTCAGCATTTGGATTCACTTCTTGTCTTTCTTTTGGTTTTTTTCTTTTTATTCTGGAGTGTGACTAACTTTTGTTGATCATCTAGGACTGCTGACTCGCATTCTTGACGCGAGCTTCTTTTGAAGTTGACCCGAATTGCATTCTGAATTGAATTCCCCCTTTTTTTTCTTCCCAGGTGGGTGCCTGATTGTTGAACTTGAACTGTCTTCTCTTGTTACTTGACACTATTTCCCCTTGCACCTTGAACCATTTTCTCCTGAAACTTGAACTGTTTTCCTTTGAAACTACTTTCCCTTGAAACTCGAGTTGTCTTCCTTCAACACTGCTTTCCCTAGAAACTTGAGTTGTCTTCCCTTGTTCTCCAGGTGGGCACCTGATTACAACAAAACAGACAAAACAAAAGAAATTTTTTCTGCCCCAGTTTGCACTAGGAAGATTTGTGAGTTGTTAGCAAAATTGTAAACCACTTGTACTATTGATGCAATGATGAGAGTAAACTAAAGAATAGACAAAGAAAACTATAAACTAAGCTTGACTAAAGTAAAGACTGACCCTATTCTCCAGGCGGGCCCCCTTGATTTCAGAAAAACTAAACATTGATAATCTTAAGAAAACTAAAAAATTGACCCACTTTTTTCAAATCCAAACTTCCTCTTCTTTTTTTCTTTTTTTTTCCAAAATATCCTAGGAGAAAATTCGTCAGACTAGGTTTTCTATCTTAGGAGAAAGATTCATCAGACTAAGACGTTAATCCTAGGAGAAAATTCATCATACTAGGTTTTCTATCTTTTTTTTTGTTTTTTTATTTTGGTATCTTAGGAGAAAGATTAATCAGACTAAGACGTTTACCCTAGGAGAAAATCCATCAGACTAGGTCTTCTATCTTAGGAGAAATATTCATCAGACTAAGACGTTTATCCTAGGAGAAAATTCATCAGACTAGGTCTTCTATCTTAGGAGAAAGATTCATCAGACTAAGATTTCGATCCTAGGAAAAAGTTCATCAGACTAGGTTTTCTATCTTAGAAGAAAAATTCATCAGACTAAGATTGTGATCCTAGGAGAAAATTCGTCAGACTAGGTCCCTTTTTGTTATCTTAGGAGAAAGATTCGTCAGACTAAGATTTCTATTTATTTTCTTAGGAGAAAGATTCATCCGACTAAGATTTGATCCTAGGAGAAATATTCATCAGACTAGGTTTTTTTATCTTAGGAGAAAAGTTCATCAGACTAAGATTTTTATTTATTATCTTAGGAGAAAGATTCATCCTACTAAGATTTGATCCTAGGAGAAAGATTCATCAGACTAGGTTTTTTATCTTAGGAGAAAAGTTCATCAGACTAAGATTTTTATCCTAGGAGAAAGTTCATCAGACTAGGTCTTCTATCTTAGGAGAAAAATTCATCAGACTAAGATTTTATTGGGAGGAAAATCCATCAGACTAGGACTTTTTATCCTAGGAGGCAAAATATGACGACCAAATGACAAAATTTTATGCACATGAGCAAGATAGAAAAAGGAAAAAATTTGAGAAACTTCCCTTTGTCGGCTCTTCTCTTCTTTTCATTTTCATTTTTCTTTTTTTTTGTTTTTTTGTTTTTTTTCTTTTTTTCATCTTTTTCTTGTTTTTTTCTCTTTTTGAATCACTTTTCTTGCACCGCTTTGTTCCTATTTTATACAAAGAAAAATTTGTCAGTTTTGAAAATGGTGGTCGGTTTGTGGCCTTGAGTTTTGGGCAGCTTGACTTCTGCTCAATCAGCTTGAGTCGGTCTCAAAAGACTTTTGTTCTGCACCAACTCTGATTGTTTCACACTAGTACCATTTGTATTTGCAGCTCAAACAGCCTTATCCCAATTAGAGATCTTTTCTTAGATGACCTTTTCTGATATCTTGAATGACTTCCTGCTTTTGAGCAATTTGTCTGTCAGAGAGAATCACGAGTTATCTTTGTTTGCACCAAGCAGGCTGACAAGAGTCTTATGGGGAAGCCTTTGTATGAATCCTCAAGGCATGTTGACATGAACAACTGAGTTTGCTAGCCAAATTTACTTTGTACAACTGAAAAGCTGGTAGCAGATTTTGAAATCTTTTCTTGCTTGTTTTGATAAGGACCGTCTCGGAGTGAAGGACAAAATGATGCAAAGAAACAATTATTAACAAAAAATGCCCCTGTCGGAAGGACAGAAGGAAGAGTTTATCTTTTTTTTTTTTCCACTTTTTTTCCCACTAACTAGCCTTAATGGTCATGACATGCATTTTGGACTTAGTGGCCGATCTATCAAACTAATTCACTCTTCCCTTTTACTATTCTTATGACCTTTGAAGTCGGGCCTATCCGTGCCAATCCTTTGCATCAGCTTCACGACTCACTTTCGACTAATGGTGCCCCGAGGGGTTTTTCACCAACAAGTCTCTCTCATTTATTCATCTCTGCTCACTGTCGTCTTACTGTGCCCGTGAGGGTTTTCACTAATAAGACTCTCTCATTTTTCATTTCTTTTTCTTTCTGTTGCTTTCTTGTGTGGGCAACTTGACAGTGTTCTACGTCATGTGACAACCGTTGCTCATCACATGCTTCTCTTGGCATTCTTGAAGGCATATTGTGGGGTCTTTATTTGGAAGGTTTTTGGATAGGGTTGAAAAGAAAGGACGGCGTGAAGGCTCAAAATAAACCTAGAACGAGGGGTTGTAGACTTACAACTCTTGGAATCGACTCTTTCAAAAATAAAATAAAAGTTTTGCCCCAGTTTTAGATGCTGGGGATTTTTGGATTTTTTTTTGAATTCTTATTTGGTTGGACCGAACCGTGAGGCTGCCTACGTATCCTTTTTTTAAAGGAATCAGGTCTAACGTAGTTCAAACATCTGGCCTAAACTATTTTTCATCTTTCTTTCTGTTTCTCTTTTCCTTTTTCTTTTTTTTTCTCTTTTTTCCTTTTCTCTTTTTTTTTTCTTTTTTTGTTTGCCCCAATTTCTATTTTTGAGGGCATGAACCTTTTGACAATTTTATTCTCTGAACTTTCTAAGAATTGCCCCAGTTTGTACTCTTGGGACATGGATTTTTTCTTTTTTTTCTTTTTTTTTACTCTAAACTTGATTTCAAAAGAGGGTAGTCAAAGAAAAATAACACAGGCTCAAAAGGGGTAGCAAAGGATATAAAGTGTTTAGGTAGCAGAAAAAGGGCCTCCCAACCTCAAGAATGTCAAACATGGTATCTTTTCGCGATCACAGCATTGACGAACATGTCTGTCTTCTTGGTATGCCGTGGTCACAAGACATTTTTTCATCCCTTAGTGACAAACTTCCCAACAAACATCAATTGATTAAACATCCTCAGGCCCGATCTTCATAATGATTTGAAGGTGAATTTTACTCGACCTTAGTTCCAAAGTATTCCAACTCTTTATTCATCCTCAAAAGTATTTTTTTAGTTATCGAATTCCAGATTAAATCAGTTCCTAAGATCTGGCCAAAATTTCTGCATGCATGTCATGTCATTAGAACTAGCGAGAAAAGAATTAGGAATAGAATGACACAAAATGACAAACTATATTTTATTGAGTAAAGGATGAAAGGGTTTTACAACTAAACAAGCAACCTAAAATACGAGTTATAACCCTAAAATAACCCGAATAATGAAACTAGCAACAGAACAAACAAACAAGACTCACACAAACAGAATGGAGGGATGGAAGGATTTGACTCAATAAAACAAATAAAATCTGGATCACAACCCTGAAATAACCCAGATAATAGAAAAAACATCAAAACAAGCTACCAAGATTCCTTCCTAGCTAGTGAGGAGGGAATGACTTTTCAATTGCTAGGCTTGATATTTTGCCACAAATTTGCTCATCAGAATCAGCAGAGCCTTCTCCAATTTCAAAATCATTAACTTCAGTTAGCAAATTCCCGAAAGGATTCTCATACTCCATGTCACCAGGCATCATCCCCACAAAGTGTGCATCATGATGTGCAGGTAAAGGATTCCGCGCGATATTCTGGATGTCACTGCCTTGGATCACAATCAAGTTTTCCTGGATCATTCCTTCTATTTCTCTTTTCAAATCCCGACAACTTTCAACATTGTGCCCCTGGGCATTGGAATGGTATTCACACCTTTTAGAAGGGTCAAAGCTTCTCGCACGTGGGTCCACATGATTTGGAGGAATAGGCGCAATGATGTCATAATGCTTTAACTTCTCAAATAAGCTTGCATAGGACTCTCCTATTGGTGTAAAATTATCTTTCAACCTTTGTTCCCCTTTATACCTCTGGCTTGGATGTGGGTTATAGGGCACCTGAAAATTTTGTGGAGACTGTTGGAGATTTCGTGATGCTCGTGCTCGACCTCTGGGGTGTTTTGGTGGCTGGACAACATACTGAGGTGGAGCAATAGAGTATTGAGGGTTCTGAGGTGGATAATACTGCTCAGGGGAGTCATGGAAAACTTGAGGAGGCTGCTCATACCTTCGAGATATTCTCCTGGGACCTCTTCTCGACCTTGATGTCATCATGATTTCTTCAACCTTCTCATTTGTGTCGCTAAAATTATCAGATTCAACCCGGACAGCCTGAGTTGCGGCTTTAAAAACTGCTTGACTTATAATTTTGCCTGTCTTAAGACCATTCTCTACCATTTCTCCCATTTTGATTGCTTCCGAGAAGGATTTGCCAACTGCGGTGTTTTGAAAGTAATCTGGCTCTTGCGCTTGAAGGAAGACAGTGATTAGCTCGTGGTCATCCATGGGTGGCTTAACTCGAGCTGCTTGCTCTCTCCATTTAATGGCATATTCCCTGAAACTTTCACTTGGTTTCTTCTTTAGGTTTGAAAGGAAAATGCAGTCTGAGGCAATGTCGATGTTGTATTGGAACTGATTGACAAAGGCCTGTGCCATGTCATTCCAGACGTACCAACGAGATGTGTCTTGATCCAAAAACCATTCGGATGCTACTCCCATAAGGCTTTCCCCAAAATAAGCTATTAACAATTCTTCATTTTTTTCTGCACCTCTTAGTTGATTGCAATACCTTTCCAGGTGGGCTATGGGATCTCCATGTCCATCATATTTTTCAAATTTGGGAGTCTTGAAACCAGGCGACAAATGGACATCGGGGAACATATATAGATCTTTGAAGGCAACACTCTTTTGACCTGCCAACCCTTGCATATTTTCAACCGTTGTTCTACGCTTTTCACTTTTTGAGTCATTTCTTCATGTACCATCTTTCGGGCAGGCTTCTCAATGTTTGCAGGAAGATCAAACGAGTACGAGTGGTACTCAGGAGAGTGGTACTGCTCTTGTTGTGTAGAAAATTGTGACTCATGACGAGGTTGTCCTTGACCACTGGCCCATGCTTGACACATTTTGGTCATTTGCTGTTTCAGCATTCTATTTTTCTCAAACACAGTAGACTCTTGTTGAACCCTCTGACCCTGAGTCTCTTGAGCACTTATAACAGCTTCGATGTCAGTTATCATTTTCCTTGGATCTTGTGTTTCCAGCTTACCACAAACCGACCACCTCAACTTTCTTCACAATTCAAAACAAAACATGTTAGAATGGACTCTGTCGGTCCTTATTATTATCAATATTTTTCATTTTGTTTTTCATTTTTCTTCTCTTTTTTTTTTCATTTTTTTTCATTTTCTTTTCAATGGTTGATCGATCTGATGTGGATTGCCTATGTATCATGTGGGAACATGAATCAGATCTTGCGTAGTTCGGGAAGATCATGAATAAAGTAAATAAACTAGCTTCTTTTTTTGAATTTTATGGAAAGAAAGACTTATAAAGAAGAAATGGAATATTTTTGGGATTTTGATTCTTCTTCAAAAATTTTGCAAAGAAAAACTTCTAAAGAAAAGAGATATTTTTTTTTGAATATTGACCTTTTTTTGGAATTTCGAAGAAAAACTTCTAAAGAAAGAAGAAAATATTTTTGAATTTTTGGATTTTTATTTTAAAATTGTGAAAGAAAGACTTCTAAAGAAATATTTTTGAATCTTGAATTTTCTTTTCAATTTTTGAAAGAAGAATGAAAATATTTTTGGATTTTGAGAAGAAATTAAAAGAAAATATTTTTGGATTTTTTGAAAATTGGGCTCTCAAAAAAAAGATTTTTCTAGAGAGGAAGTAAAGGAAAATATTTTTAGATTTTTGAAAATTATGGGCTGGAACCGATGAGGTTTGCGCACGTATCTCACATCAGGTGAGAATCAGACCCGCGTAGTTCACCATTTTGACATAATTGAAAAAACATGATATATAAATACATTTTCGTTTTCTTTTTTTTTTCAAACAATTTGCACAGAGTTTCGAGGCATTTTCGAATACCGAAATTTTCAGAACCAGGTGAATTCTCTATCCTATCGCACTCTTGATTTTTTTCTGTTGTTTTTCTTTCCTTAGCTAGTCAGCATGCAAGCCGAAATAAATAAATGTTCACATAGCACAAAGAATGCATCAGGATGGTCTGTTATTTTGGGCACACCTGTCCTAGACGGACCCAACCCTTGTGTTGAGTCCCCTAAGTCAAATGCACATGATGAAAACAACATTCCTACTAGGGATCCGGTATGAAGCTCTATTTTTCTAGGTTTAAATCCTGGGGTTTTGGTCTAGACTTGGGGTACCCGAGCGGACAACTGGGGCCGAAGAGGGGGCGACGTACCGGGAGCACTGAAGTCTACCCGGCCTTGTAGCTTGCCCAGCCTCGTTCTATTTGGTATCATTTCTACAGAAAAAGCGGGCCACACGAATGTGTGCACCATTTTCAGGAGACTCAGAGGGGTGGCGTAAGAAGACGGTTATATACAATTCAAACAATATCAAAGCGGTAAACAGATAGCATTTAGCACAAAAGGTTCACATAATACAGTAATATCAACAATAAATAAAGCCAAGTAAAAATCATGTTAACAAGCTCGAATTCTTGAACCCTGAACCAGAAGTTCTGGGTTCTTGTCCCCAGCAGAGTCGCCAGAGCTGTCATACCTCCTTTTTACCACACTCCTCAAGGTATATAAGGGAGTTTTTCCAATTTAAGTGACAATCGAAACGTGATTATTTATATTAAATTCAGAGTCGCCACTTGGGATAATTTATGGTGTCCCAAGTCACCGGTTTAAAATTTCGAATCGAGGAAGTTGACTCTTATTTATGGTTCGCCAACACAGAAATCTGGGTAAGGTATTCTGTTAACCCGGGAGAAGGTGTTAGGTACTCCTGAGTTTCGTGGTTCTAGCACGGTCGCTTAGCAATTTATACTTGGCTTAAATCATTTAAATACTCATTTTTAGGATCTATGTGCATTTACCTTTTTACCGCTTTTAATTGCTTGATTAATTCGTACTTGAAGAATTGAGTTACGCGTACGTGTGAGCACGTGATTTTTGTTTCACACGACAATCGCTCCAAAGAGAAATAAAAACAAATATAATTGGCCCTGCTGTACAATTTCGGATTTCTGTGCGGCACTTTGTTGATTTATTTATGACTTTGGCCCATTTTTATTTATTTACTTTATTAAAATAAAATTCAAAAAATATATGTGTCCTGCATAATTCAAACCGTAATCCGGTCGTTAAATAGAAAATCGTGATTAGGCATTTTCGTCCGTGATTTTATTTGGTTTGACCTTACCTGTTTTGAAATATTTTAGTATGTGTGCAAATAATTGTATTTGAGTGTGTATTTAATTTTAATTTGATTTTTGGCTTAGTTTTGTTTTAAAATAAATAAGAAAAAGAAATAAAAAAAAAAAAGAAAGAAAAGACCCCTTCCCTTTCGGACTTGGGCCAATTTTAACAAAATTGGCCCAAACAAACAGCCCAAGACCCAGGCCTGCCCGGCCCAGGTCACCTGATGCCCAGGACGTCCAAACGACGTCGTTTGAGTCGTGCCTGATCTGGGCCGTTGATCTCAGAGTGATCAACGGCCAAGATCAATCCCCATAACCCATCAACAAACCCGACCCATTTACACCCGGACCGACCCCAACCCCTTACCCTTGAAACGACGTCGTTCCCTGTTAGCCGAAGGATCCTGGCCCTTCATCTCGTCTCATCCAACGGCCAGGATCCACTTGCCCACTAACTATATAAGCGCATAACACTACCCTGCCCCCCTATCCAAACCCCAGCCTTCGTCGTCTTCACCACAACACCCAAACCCTAGAGCCGCCCCTGTACCCTTCACCATGAAAACCGGCGGCATGGATGCCGGTGACCTTCCCCTGAACACCATAGGACCCCCATGCCATCCTGAACCCAAATCTACCAACCCCATGGTTCGAATCACCCCCCAGGTCCTCGAATCTTCATTCGAAGATTCGAGTCAAAACTCGATCTAACCCAACCAACCCCAGTTTCATACCAGACACTCCCCAGACCCCCCTCGTGACCAAACCATACTTGGTTTGGTCCGAATCTGATCAGGGAAGCATGAATCCCAGATCTGAGTTTTGGAATTTGTGGGTTCTTCGTCACTGGTCCATATCCGTTCGAACCGAAGAGGTTAAGGTCTAATGGACTTTAATCCAAGTGTTTCTCGTCTGAGAAACACTTCGTTTAAAGTCCGTTCAGCCTTAAGAAAGGCTTGACCAAGTCCGAGTTAAGGTTTTGATCTTTTTGCGGTATAAGGTGAGTTTTCTTTCTTTTCTTAGTTGTTTTGGTTTGTTTGATTGTTGTAAGGGTCTGTTCGTTTGCTGTTTATGTCCTTGACCTCTATCAACTGTGCTTCAACTACTTCGCCTGAACCTCTGTTCGTTTGTCTAAATTCCCCCCTCCTATTCTGATAAGGCATTATGTATTTGTTTGTGCAAGTAGCTGATTTTCGAGTTTGGACTGACTAGTTGACTCCTCGAGTGTATTCCTGCTTAGTCAGTATAATGCGAACCATGTATCAATACCGTTTAAATGTCTGATTTTTGGCTACGATTGTGTATGTTAATACTAATATAGTCGAGTCGACATGTGTCGTCAATTAATTTCAACTGTCTGAGCATGGTAAATCGATTTGCTTCTGTTGAACAGTTGTTGAAATCAATTCAGAACCAGTTTTGTTTACTTATGGCTGTTAATTTGGATCAGTCAATGTAAAAAAGGGATTGTTTATGTTTAAATCCTGAATTGGAAGGCATGTGCACTCGTGCACAGCATGTGCATTGGTGCACCTCATGTGCCTTGTGCACAGCCTGTTTTTCTGCATTAAGGAGCTTTTAAGTTTTAAACAATCTGACAGTATATGCTGTCAGATATATTTTACTGCCCATACTTGCTTTTAGATAATAAAATGAAAAGTTAAAGCCTGCCAAGGGAATGTCATGGGATTAATACTTAAATAGCTGAGTGGAAACTGAAAAGTAATGGGCACATGGGAGGGGTATCTGATTAATTTAACAGGCTGTAAAAGGTTTTGATGTTCAGGCTTATAAAGGGAGGCACATTAAGAGATAGGGAGGAGAAAAAAAAAGGGAGAGGACATCTGATAGGGGAGAGATACACAGAAGAGAGTAACACACACAGAGATATAGAGAGGGACAGAATTAGGAGATAGACATACAGATACTGTGAGGAGTTTTGAAAGGGAGATACCATCTGAAGGAGAGGAGATACACACTGGACCTTGAGAGCTAAAAGGGAGTGAGGCATAGGAACAAATACAGAATTAGAGGGGAGGGGAAATCAGAAAAATACAGGAAGAAAGAGGGAACACACTGTGAGGAACAGAGAGAGAGCAAGAAGAAGATAAAAACAGATTAAGAAATCAGAAACTTGGTCTTGTTTGTCTGAAGTTCAGCTATTGTCAATACGTTAGGCAGTGTTTCTTCTTCTGAATTTCAATTGAGTTCTTTCTGTGGTGCTGTTCTGATTACTGCTGCTATCTTGCTCGCTATTGCTGCTGCATTTTTGTCCTGCTGCTACTGTTAATTCTGCCCTTTTGCTGCTGCTGATTCCCACCTTCTTCTTCTTCTCCTTTGCGTTTTCAGTATTTCCAGGTACACATTTCAAGTCCCATATTGATGTAACTGAACAGTTTGAAAGCATGAAATGAAAAAGGTTGAAGAAGTTCAAAATCATTTGTTGTAATATTCATGGCATATTAAGGGGCCTGTGTAGTTGTTAGTTCCCAGTTCAATAGTACGAAAATGTATGTTAACTAATACACTTCTGAGCTTGGTCCTTCATGTTTTAGTTTGTAGCTATTTGTTAATACAAGGTATGGATACTCCAAACTTATACTATGTTGACTTGTTTTATTTTAGTCTTTGCTGGGTCTCGTTAGGCAGTACATAATATCATATTCAAATCCCATTAGTAACAACGCCTAGTAGTTAATTCCTTTATTTCAGCCCCAATAAGTCTAGTAAAATTCAATTCAAGAAACGTTTGGACACAAGTATAATATTGGGTCAATCTCGAATGTAATTTCTTTGTCCAATTAAAGTATGTTTCATAAGTTATGACATCCCTCCGCTTTGTAAATAATCAATCAGAAATTGATAAGAATCCGGATTAGACAAAAGCATATAGTTAATTTAGCATTTTCCTTCTCTTTTAGTTTTTAGGGACAAATGTATTAAAATGTAGCCACTTTAGGATATCCTTTTCTAAAATAGAGATGAGCCTCGCCAAATAAAGATGCAAAATTGCGGGGCTCTCAATAAATAACCATGATAATTATTTAGAAATTCAGGCTAGGCCGTTTAGTGAATCTCATGGCCTTCTCAAAAATAATAACGCGTCAGACTCTTTAGGCGCGGCTTAATTAAATCATATTCTTAAATTCGGGTGCACATTGATGTGACCCAAATCCAAATCTCAACGAAGTCGAAATGTGTTGACGACCACGGGTGCATTGATTGTGACGTGGTTCGAGGTGCATTTTCATGACGTTGCAATTCTATAAAAAATAAATGATAATAATAAAAGCGGTTTAAACTTAATAAAAGCACGTAAGTCATAATATGTATTTAAATCAGATATTTAGCCATTATAACAATTTAAGCGACCGTGCTAGAACCACGGGATTCGAGGGTGCCTAACACCTTCCCTCGGGTCAACAGAATTCCTTACTTAGAATTTCTGGTTCGCAGACTTCATTTGGAAAAGTCGAATATTTTCCTCGATTTGGGATTCAAGATAAACCGGTGACTTGGGACACCAAAAGCCAAACCTTTCCCAAGTGGCGACTCTGAATTAAATAAATAATCCCATTTCGAATATTGTCACTTAAATTGGGAAAACTCCACCCGCGCACTTAACCCTTCGGGGCGGGCGCGCAAAAAGGAGGTGTGACAGCTCTGGCGACTCTGCTGGGGATTGTGACCCAGAACCACTGGTTCAGGGTCCAAGAATTCGAGCTTAGAATAATTGTTATATCTGGCTTATTATCTGATCTTTATTACATGTTTTGCATAAAAGTGCTAAATGTTGTCTTTTACCGCTTTTGATATTATCTGAACTGTATATAAACTGTGCCGAAACCCTTCTTTTCTTACCTCCGGGGAGAAGCTCGCTGGTCGAGACTCCCTATTCTGTTAGTGTCAATACTTGAAATAAGAAAGAGGTCGGACAAGTTACAAAGCCGGACGATCTCGCGGGTCCCCGGTACGTAGCCCCCTCCTCGACTCGAGTTGTCCGCTCGGGTACACAGTCTAGGGCAAATACCAAGGTTTAAACCTAGTATAACGAAACTTCATGCCGGATCCCTAGTAGGAACGCTTATTTGCATCATATGGCATTTGACTTAGGGGACTCAACACAGGGGTTGGGTCCGTCTAGGACAGGCAACCTGAAATGGAAAGACCATCATGCTGCATTCCTATCTGTGTTATGCATTTATCTGCTTCGGTTCCGCATGTCGACCGGTTCTTAAAAAAAGAAGGGAAAATAGCAGCGCAGGGGAGATAATTACTTATTTTTGGAAAATAGAACCAATGTCCAAGTAGTGTCAAAACCTCGCCGGAATTTTTCTAAAAAAAAACTGTTTTGTTTATTGAGAGTTGTTAAAAAAAATATATACAAAAATTTTTCTTTTATCACTTTCAAAGATCAAAAAAAAAAAGAAAAGGTATTTATTTTAAGAGTAAAAAAAAAAATCAAAAATTCATAATTCAAAAAAAATGAGTTGTTTCTTTCGTAGTACCCCTTTTATGAATTCAGACTAATAGTCCAAATTTTTCTTAAAAAAAAATAATAATAATATATAATAAAATAAATAAATAGTTTCTTTAATCTTTATCTCTTTTCAAAAAAAATGTAAAAAAATACGCATTCCTGATTTCTAGGTTTATTCGATTTTTTTTTCCTATGTTACGATACCCCGAACTACGCCGGTTTGATTCTCACCGGATGTGAGATACGTAGGCAACCCTCGTCGGGTTCAACCCCCATTTTGCTAAAATAGCCAAAATCAAAAAAAATATGTTTCAAATTTTTAAAGAGTCATAAATAAGTCAGGTGATGCTGTTTTGACATGAATAGCCGAATGTTCCCGAAAGGGACGCCGGAAGGCTGACTTTGCATAAATAGCCACTTTTGGGTTTTCCTTAGCATTTTTAGACCCACACAGCCTTAAAATCTTCTTCCCCGAAGTGCTTAAAGGCCGTGTTCAAAGCTTGGTCCCCTCTGTAAAATATTTTGAGTCAGTCATTTTTGTTAAAATCACCTTAATAAATGTGCAGGATGAGCACGATGCAAAATGAACATTTTTCAATAATGACCAAAATCCCTATCAAGTTACGGCTATGGTGGAATGATCTAGGTGTTGAAGGGCAAAATGAGGTTAAGAAAAATCTGAAAGGTCTTGTGGGTCTGTTGGAAATCCAGCCTCGGGGAGATATCATAAGAGCTTTGGTTACCTATTGGGACCCGGCGCACAATGTTTTCCATTTCTCTGATTTTGAGCTCACCCCAACTTTGGAAGAAATGGCCGGATACATCGGGAATACTGAACTTCCGCTGAGGGAAAAATACTTGGTCGCCCCAAGAGTCGTCACGGTACATCGGTTCCTGGATTCATTGAAAATACCTAGAACAGTCCACAACCCGGATCTAGCAGCCGGATTCTGTACTCCATGCTTCATATATGATAGATACGGTCACGAGGGGGGATTCAATAATCCAATCAACAAACTGTGCAGCAAAGGAGTTCGTCAGAAGTGGGACGAGCACAGACGGGTGGCGTTCATGATAACGTTTCTGGGTCTTCTGGTATTTCCCAGGAAAGATGGAAACATTGATTTGAAGATATCTGGGGTCGTCAGCACTTTACTCACGCAAAGTGACAGTACTCTCGCGCCTATGGTGGTATCCGACATCTTTCGAGCTCTCACAGCTTGTAAAGCTGGGGGAAATTTCTTCGAAGGTTGTAACTTGCTCCTGCAGATATGGATGACCGAGCACCTTTGCCATCATTCCGAGATTTTGAGCCATGGTTCCCCGGAAAAGACCCGCATAGAAGAATCTTACGCGAGAGCCAAAGAGATCAGTTTGCCCGAAGGAGTCCTGGCTTGGACCTCGTTCTTTCAAGCTCTTACTGCCAGCCAAATACAATGGAAGTTGGGATGGTTGCCCGTTGATGAGGTCTTATATATGTCAGCGGCTAAAACTCATTTCTTGCTGATGGGGCTTAAGAGCATTCAACCTTACGCACCCGGCCGAGTTTTAAGACAGTTCGGAAAATGCCAGACAGTACCTCATGAGGAAGATCTAAGCACTCAAGCAATTGAGATAAGTCCTAACGGACAGTTCCCAGAAGCAAAGATTCGCCAAATCTGGAATGAGGGTCAATATTTGAAATCAGATACTTGCGTGCGGGATCAAGCCAAAGGAGAAACGGCGCCAGGTTACCTTGCATGGTACAGAAGGGAACTCGAGCATGAAAGGCCAGCTAAGAGACCCCACATCCGGAATTTTACCGAATCATCACAAAAGCAGTGGGATTGGTTAGCAAAAGAAAGAGGCTATTGCACCGAAATCAGCAGGTTAAAGCAACAAGTGGAAAAATTGAAATATGAACACAACGTGCAAGTTGCTACCGATCTGGGAGAGCGGAACAGGTTGATTCAAGAAAATGAAATGCTCAGAGCCCAGATCAAACAGATAAGGTTGGATGCAGATAGACAACCAAGGCGTCGATCGGACGAGCAGCTGATAAAAGGGCTAAAAGGTGAAATCAGGGAATGGCGAGATGGTTTGGAGAAATCTGAAAACATCATAGCAGAGCTCAAAGCACAGTGGGATACAAGAACGGATAAGCATCGCAGGTACCTGAATCGATTGGAAAGCGACCATGAGAAGACTGTTGCTAAGATAAAGAGAGAGATGGCTGCACTTGAGATCAAAGCAGCTAATCAGGCCAAGGATTTCCAAATTGAGAGCAGATACTGGTATGACTCAATAGCCCAGATGAAGTTGGAAGTACGACGACTGAAGCATCAGCATGTACAAGATGCTCAAGTTTTCAAGATATGCAGCGATCAGACAAAACGCCTGCTCGTAGAGAAGAAGCAAACCAGAGATAGGATCAAGGCCATTGCCCATGCCATCACCAGACGATGCCTACGATGTGAGAACATGTCCAGCGCTACCGTCCTCTCGGCAGTAATGGGTTATGTCAAGCAGACTATGCACGAGCTAGAGCAACTTGAGAGGGATCTCACGCCTAGGACCGCGGCGAGGCCGAACGACGCCCCGCGGAAACCAATTTTTAAAACCATAATGCATTCATAGGTCAAATCTGTATCTTAGCATCTTCTGCCTGTTTTTTCATCAGGGTGATTTTTAGTCTATTTTTGAGTCTAGGTTTATTTTCAAAGTTTGCTTTTTCTTTTGCAAAATGTAGTTTGTAATAGACTGCTTCAATAATAAAGAGTTTGCTTCTTTCACGCTCATTTGTGTTTTCGAACTACGTAATGATCTGATTCACGTAGGCATCGTGATACGTAGGCAATCCTCATCGGATCCGGTCGCATTTCTTTTACTACAAAAATAAAATATATATATATAATAAATAAAATAAAAGGGAAAACAAAAGAGAAAAGGAAAGAAAAAAAAAGGGAAAAACTAATAAGAGAAAAAAAAAATGCCGGAATGACGCATGCTCTCGTAGCGGACATATAGCAATCCACTTAACTGTATAGGTGCATCATGCCCAACGTGAGATTAACTATCCGTTATTTGCTGCAAATTAACCGTGCATTTGTCATTGAGCATTTCCAGGGTTTTTGAAAAGACGGTTGGTTTGGTGAAAGTCTGGCCTCGCACTCATACTTCACGAGGTCAAGGAGAGGTGTTCAACTACCTATTGTTAGGACCAGAAACAGTACTCACACTTACTTCACCAGGTCAAAAGGAAGTGTGGAAATGTCTTCGGAAATTCCATTGCAAACAGTCCCCGTCTCTGAGGAGAGCTCAATCTCAGCCGTCCTCACGCCCGAATCCGCAACTGCGGAAGAAAATAGAATCCTACGGCTCCGCATGTTGGAAATGTTGGATGACTGGAACAATGGGAAAGAGCCGCCAAGTGTCGTCCCCGGATTCCCTGAATTATTCTCCAGGTCAGGTGGGACTTCTAATGTCCCCATAAATTACCCTGCTACCCCATTCGGGTACCCAGCCAACTCCGTTTTCTCCGCAGGATCACCTTCTGAGCCTCATCCCCGAATGTCGGCCACTGATGCAAGCATGAACATCTTTACTGCATCGCCTTTGCCCAGCTACGGCACAACCTGCCACATACAAGCCAAGCTTTGACTCATCCTCTTTTACATTCCAAGCACCATCGTTCTCAATGGAACCAACTAGGTTCGCTACCAACAATAATCCTCTACCGCCTCAGTGCGAACTCGCACTGGGACAGGATCAGAACCCCAGGATTGCAGAACAAAATGAGATTGCTAAGAGAATGAGAAGCCTTGAACAAAGTTTGAAGAATATGCAAGGGTTGAGCGGACAAAAGAGCGTCTCTTACGCCGACCTGTGCATGTTCCCTCACGTGCACCTGCCGACGGGCTTCAAGACCCCCAAGTTCGAGAAATACGATGGGCACGGTGACCCCATTGCACATCTTAAGAAATACTGCAACCAATTGCGGGGAGCCGGCGGAAAAGAAGAACTGCTAATGGCGTATTTTGGGGAAAGCTTAGTAGGGATAGCTTCGGAATGGTATATGGATCAGGAAATGTCCCGATGGCATATATGGGATGATCTCGCCAGAGATTTTGTAAAGCAATTCCAGTATAACATCGACATTGCGCCAGACCGAAACTCTCTGTCGAATTTGAAGAAAGAAGCCTTCGGAAAGCTTTAGAGAGTATGCTATTAAGTGGCGTGAACAGGCGTCGAGAGTGAAGCCTCCCATGGATGAAGTGGAAATGGTCACTACCTTTCTCCAGGCTCAAGAGTCTGACTATTTCCAAAACATGATGTCGGCCATGGGTAAGCCATTCGCGGAAGCAATCAAGATAGGAGAGATGGTAGAGAATGGGCTGAAAACGGGTCGGATTCTGAGTCAAGCAGCCCTAAGGGCAACCTCCCAGGCCGTCCAAAGCGGGTCTGGAGGGACGACAAGGGGGAAGAAGAAGGAAGAAACGGCTATGGCAGCCTCTGAAGCAAGGGAGTATCGTCATCACAGGCCCCATTTTCCGGAAAGGGCCTCACAACACTACTACCCCCACTCAAATGTGGCATATGCTCATCAACCTTATATGGTCATGAATGCCCAACCTTATAACCATTCACCACAACAAGCCAACCGAGGCCCAGCTCCACCTCCCAGAAATCAGCCTCCTTACCGCAACCACTATAACCCACAACCCCCGCAAAATAACTACCGCCCCCAAGAGCCGCCTCGACGGCGGACTTTCACGCCCATCGGTGAGCCATACTCAACTTTGTTCCCAAAGTTGGTTCAGTTGGGTTTCCTGCAACCCATCCCTCAAACAAGG
Source organism: Nicotiana sylvestris (assembly GCF_000393655.2). Classification (NCBI taxonomy): domain Eukaryota; kingdom Viridiplantae; phylum Streptophyta; class Magnoliopsida; order Solanales; family Solanaceae; genus Nicotiana; species Nicotiana sylvestris. The sequence goes on along the minus strand of NC_091063.1, from coordinate 22,305,970 downwards.
CAAAACCCGACATCTCCTTCTTACAAAGCCGGAGTCAGATGCGCCTATCATTCAGGGGCCGAGGGGCATGATACAAACGACTGCTGGTCATTGAAAAGAGTGGTCGAAAATTTGATAGAGCAGGGGAAAATAGTGCTAAGGGACGAGGAGATCCCGAATGTAACAAACAACCCATTGCCCGCTCACAATAATGGGCCATTGATCGGCATGATTTGTGAAGACAAAGAGTTCGACCCTGCTTTGAAAGCCATAATTGCCATTGTCGACACGGGGAAGAGGCCTGAAATAGACCAAAAATCAGAAAGGGGGGAGGAGGTCAAGGCTGCGGAAAGCAAGCCTGAAAAGAAGGTGGAGAAGAAAGTGGTACCGGCAAAGGGTGGAGTTCTTTACATACCGCGAGGTCAAGCCAAGAAGACGCAGAACTTCGGGATCAAAAAGACAAAACCTATGTATGTGCCAAAAGGGGCCTATGTGGTCCGGGGGACGATTCAACCACCTCGGCTGAATGAGCCAGTGGTTATCGGACGCGTGCCACAAAAGCCAATGACCAACCCGTCCACAGTGCCGTGGAATTATCAAAAGACTTTGGTAACGTATAAAGGTAAGGAGGTCATGGAAGAACTTCCAGAAAATACTTTCGTTGGAGGGTACTCAAATACCCAAGAACTGAACAACGCCACACAAAGGCGCTTCCCTCCAAAGGAGCCTGTGAGTGTTGAAGAAGCGGAAGTGTTCTTCAAGCAGATGAAGATGCCGGATTACGAAGTGATAGACCAGCTGCGCAAGCACCCTGAGCAAGTGTCCATGCTGTCACTATTAATGAGGTCAACCGAGCATCAAAAGATCCTGCTGAAAACCCTGAATGAAGCATACGTACCGGTCGAAACCTCGGTGGAGCAACTAGAGCGGATGACAGAAAGATTCTTCGCCGTCAACCAAATCTCCTTCAGCAAGAACGATCTACCCCCGGAAGGAGCAGCACACAACAAGGCATTGCATTTAACAGTCAAATGTGAGGACTACTATGTCAAGCGGGTGATGCTGGATGGGGGATCAGGTGTTGACATCTGCCCGCTCTCCACGCTGCAAAGAATGGAAATTGAGACCGGAAGAATCCGACCCAACAACGTCTGCGTGAGAGCTTTCGATGGTATCAAGAGAGACACCATGGGAGAAATAGACCTGTTGCTGGTCATAGGACCAGTCGAATCTCGAGTCACTTTCCAAGTGATCGACATGGACACATCTTACAATTTCCTCCTTGGCAGGCCTTGGATCCATGCGGCAGGAGCCGTGCCTTCTACTCTTCACCAGATGGTGAAGTTCGAGTATGAAGACCAAGAGATCGTGGTCCATGGAGAAGATGAACATGCCATTTATCGGGACCCATCTATCCCGTATCTTGAACCAAGAGAAGGGAGTGAGCATACGGTCTATCAAGCTTTCGAGGTGGTATTGGCAGAGCAGCACGAAGAGGGAGTACCTTGCCCCCAGCCTTTCTTGTCTAACGCTTCGGTTATGGTGGCCAAAGAGATGATCCGACACGGATTTAGGCCAGGGAAGGGGCTTGGACGAAATCTTCAGGGAATGACGGAACCCATTACTTTACCAGTCATCAAGAAACCTTTTGGACTAGGTTTCAAACCTACTCCAGCAGACGAAAAATGGGCAAAGAAAAGGAGAAATGAGGGCTGGAAGTTGCCTCAACCACTGCCGGATTTACATGCGACTTTTGTCAGGCCAGGGTACACTGAAGAAGAAGAAGATGAGGTCTTCACAGTTGAGGAAATCGAGGAAATATGTGGGGCAATGAGGGAAATGCTCTACGAGGTCCACATGGTTCAACCAGGCGAAGGCACGAGCACTGCTGAGATGATATACATGGGGCCAAACGCCAAGCTCCAAAACTGGGAGATCACGCCATTCCCAACTAGACGGAAGTCCGGGTAGACCTGTCCTGCCACCTTTCCTGTATCACAAGTTATCTCCGGGACATAACTTGAACGTTTTCTTCTTTTCATTTGTTATTCCGAATTCCTAGTTGTAAACGTTGTTGTCTTCCAATTTTCCAAAGAAAATAAAAAAAAATATCTTCATTGCTTTCCTATTCTTTCTTTCGTTCTGATTTTATTACTTTTCCTCTTATCTTCCTTTTCAGTCCTAATAATGCGGCTTTAAATATGACATGCTTGCGGACTTCACGCCCGGATCACAATGAGCTATTTAACTGCGAATTAATGAATCCAGAACCAGAATATGATGCGGAAGAGGCTTTTAGGGAGATAAACCGAGAGTTGGAATATTTCGAGAATAAACCTAAGCCAAATCTGAATGACACTGAACCGGTAAATTTAGGAACCCCGGAAGAAATCCGGGAGACCAAGATAAGCATTCACACGGACAAGAAAACGCGAGAGGCGATAATTCAACTTCTTCTTGAATTTAAAGACGTGTTTGCTTGGTCATATGATGACATGCCGGGACTAGGTGTCGATCTAGTGGTTCACAAATTGCCGATTCATCCTGATTGTCCTCCGGTTCAACAAAAGCAACGAAAGTTCAAAACCGAGGTCAGTGACAAAATTAAAGAGGAGATCACCAAGCAACTGAAAACAGGAGTGATCCGGGTAGTCCAATATACAACATGGTTGGCGAATGTGGTTCCAGTACCGAAAAAGGACGGGAAAACTCGGGTATGTGTAGATTACCGAGATCTGAACAGAGCAAGTCCTAAAGATAATTTCCCGCTGCCCAACATCCACATCCTCGTTGATAATTGCGCCAAGCACGAGATACAGTCTTTCGTAGATTGTTACGCTGGGTATCATCAGGTATTGATGGATGAAGAGGATGCCGAGAAAACTGCCTTCACCACGCCTTGGGGCACCTACTGTTATCGGGTCATGCCATTTGGTTTAAAGAATGCTGGGGCTACTTACATGAGGGCCATGACCGCCATTTTCCATGACATGATGCATCAGGAAATAGAGGTGTACGTGGACGATGTAATAGTCAAGTCCAGGACACAGGATAATCACATCCAAGACTTGAGGAAATTCTTCGAGAGGCTAAGGAAGTATGACTTGAAGCTAAATCCAGCCAAATGCGCTTTCGGAGTTCCGTCGGGTAAACTTTTGGGTTTCATCGTAAGCAGGAGAGGTATCGAGCTAGATCCGACTAAGATAAAATCTATCAGAGATCTACCCCCCCCAAGAACGAAGAAAGACGTGATGAGTCTTTTGGGCAGGCTGAACTACATCAGTCGGTTTATTGCCCAGCTGACAAGCACGTGTGAGCCCATATTCAAGTTGTTAAGAAAAGATGCGGCGATTAAGTGGACAACGGAGTGTCAAGAAGCCTTTGATAAAGTCAAAGAGTACCTTTCGAATCCCCCAGTCTTGGTCCCTCCCGAACCAGGGAGGCCACTTTTCTTGTATCTGACAGTCTTGGAGAACTCCTTTGGCTGCGTCCTGGGGCAACACGATGTGACCGGGAAAAGGGAACAGGCGATCTACTACCTGAGCAAGAAATTCACCAGCTACGAGGCCAAATACACTCTGTTGGAGAAGACATGCTGCGCTCTCACATGGGTTGCTCAAAAGCTGAGGCATTATCTCCAAGCCCACACTACATTCCTCATAAGCAGGTTGGATCCCTTGAAATATATATTTCAGAAACCAATGCCTACTGGGAGACTGGCTAAATGGCAAATCTTGCTTACGGAATTCGACATAGTTTATGTCACTCGCACGGCAATGAAAGCCCAGGCGTTAGCAGATCATTTGGCCGAAAACCCGGTCGATGAGGAATACCAGCCATTGGATACCTACTTTCCAGATGAAGAGGTAAACACCGTAGAAGTAATCTCAGAGGAAGCTCATGTTTGGAAGATGTTCTTTGACGGAGCCGTGAACACCAAGGGTATAGGGATTGGGGCAATTTTGATCTCACCTGCCGGTCAGCATTATCCCGCCACAGCTAGACTTCGTTTCTTCTGCACAAATAATACAGCTGAATATGAAGCCTGCATTATGGGCATACATATGGCAATCGATCAGGATGTCAAAGACTTACTGATTATGGGAGATTCTGACCTGATCATCCGGCAAGTTCAAGGTGAATGGGAAACTCGGGATGTCAAACTTATCCCATACCGACAACATGTGGAGGACCTTAGCAAGCGCTTTACCTCAATAAAATTCAGGTATATTCCGAGGTGTCGCAATGAACTGGCAGATGCACTTGCTACTCTGGCTTCTATGCTACCCTACCCGGGCGACACCCACGTTGATCCTTTGGAAATCCAAATCAAGGAAAGACACGGTTACTGCAGTGTAATCGAGGCGGGATCAAATACGCAGCCTTGGTACCATGACATCAAGAAATTCCTGAAGAAACAAGAATACCCCGAGCATGCAACTGGAGATCAAAAGAGGACCATTAGGCGACATGCAAGTGGTTTCTTTTTGAGCAGTGAATTGTTATATAAGAGGACTCCGGACCTCAATCTCTTAAGATGTGTCGATATCGAGGAAGCGAGAAAGATCATGCACGAAGTACACGCAGGTGTGTGTGGACCTCACATGAACGGGTATGTCTTGGCAAAGAAAATCCTTCGAGCAGGTTATTACTGGATGACCATGGAAAAGGATTGCTTTAGTTTCGTTCGGAAGTGTCATCAGTGTCAGGTGCACGGTAATTTGATTCATGCACCTCCCACGGAACTGCATCCCATGTCCGCACCTTGGCCATTTGTCGCTTGGGGCATGGACGTCATTGGACCAATTGAACCAAAGGCTTCGAATGGACACAGGTTTATACTGGTTGCCATCGATTACTTCACAAAATGGGTAGAGGCTGTCACTCTCAAGTCGGTCACCAAGAAAGCTGTAGTGGATTTTGTACACTCAAATCTTATCTGTCGCTTCGGTATTCCTGCGACTATCATTACAGATAATGCAGCAAACTTGAACAGTCACTTGATGGGAGATGTGTGCGAGCAATTCAAGATAACACACAGGAATTCCACTCCTTATCGGCCAAAAGCCAATGGTGCTGTGGAAGCTGCAAATAAAAACATCAAGAAGATTTTGAGGAAAACAATACAAAATTCCCGACAGTGGCATGAGCAGTTGCCTTTTGCATTATTGGGGTACCGCACTACGGTACGCACATCGGTGGGAGCGACTCCTTATCTTTTGGTTTATGGGACCGAGGCCGTAATACCGGCAGAGGTAGAGATTCCTTCACTTCGAATCATTGTCGAAGCAGAAATCGAGGACAGCGAGTGGGTTAAGACTCGACTGGAGCAATTGACGTTGATTGATGAAAAGCGGATGGCTGCAGTTTGTCACGGACAGTTATACCAACGAAGGATGGCCCGTGCTTACAACAAGAAAGTCCGACCTCGGAATTTCGAAGTAGGACAATTGGTACTGAGGCGTATTCTGCCGCATCATGAAGAAGCAAAAGGAAAGTTTGCCCCAAATTGGAAAGGCCCATACATCGTAAGGAAAATATTGCCAAGAGGAGCATTGTATTTAGGTGATATCGAAGGAAATGACCCTGACACAGCAGTGAATGCAGATGCAGTCAAGAGGTACTATGTCTAGATCATACTCCAAGTGGTCCTGACACGTTGAAAAGGGCGAAGGTGTTTATTCCCCACTACTCCCCAAACACTACCCAATTCTCTCTACCAACTTTTGATTGAGGCCTGAACTACGTTTGACTTGATTCCGAAAGGATACGTAGGCAGCCTCTCCCTGAGGTTCAGTCACACCAACAACAAAATCCCATCCACCCTGAAAGTGAAAACCGGGGCATGTCGGACACTTGAGAAGTTTAGTATCAGCTACCTCTCTTTACCAAGTACAAGCCTTCAAATCAATTACCAAAGATAGTGGGAAACCAATAAGCATCACAAATGGAAACCGGCACACCCTGAGTTGAGAGAAATAAAATGAGAGAGTCTCGGCGGTGAAAACCTTCGGGCACCACGAGGCGACGGGAGTAGAGAAACCAAAATGAGAGAGCTTGTTTAGTAAAAACTCGCAAAGAGTGCTATCAAGCGATGACAGGAAGAGAAATGAGAGAGGTCAGCCAGTGAAAACCCGCAAAGGGCGCTGTTGGCCGAAAAGGAATGACGCCACCCCAAGAAGGTCTCGGCGAAGTTCCACCGGTTTTGGAATCACAGATCTGTTCTGGTTCAGGAAAACGCAAGTTCATGGAAGGTCGGACGTCCAGTCCAAAGAGCATGTCATGTCATTTAAAGCCAGCGTTATCTTCCTCAGATAAGTCTTTCTCGCCCCGAAAAGGGTATTCCTTTTCTGATTTGTTTTCCCCTGCTTTGTTTCTTTTCGAATCCCTTTTGCATTTTTACCCCGAGTTCAGAACACACCGGAAAGAGTAGGTGGCATGGTTTGTTTGCACGGAATCCCGTCTCATGAAGGAAAGCACCTCATCTCGTTGATATGATTACCCAAGCATGATGAATCATGACGTTTGATGGTGTTCCGGAGTAAAGGAAAAAGAGAGAAATCTTGAAATCTTCCCCAGCAAGTCCACCTTCGGACAAATCCCCACAGAGTCTCCCCCTGTACAAATCCCAACAGAGTCTTGTACAATCTCCCACAGAATCTCCCCAATATATAGAAAAAAAAATGGAATCTCCCCAGCACATCCCAGCGAGTCCTTTTGTAGACATCCCCAACAAGCTTACCCCAACAAATCCTAGAAATCCCACTTTGAAATAAATCCCCAGCATGCCCATTGTACAAAATTCCACACAAAGAATCCACTTTGTAAATATTCCCCACAAAGCTTCCCTTTTGTACAAATCCCCACAAAATACCTCCAATAAAATCCCCGTTGAGAACCTCCAAGCAAAACGGGACACAAAAAAAAGAGAAAAGAAAAAAGAGCCTTACGAGGCAAATCATCACAGAATCTGGAAATACAAGCCTGAGCGGTCTAAAGGGTTTCGGCATATGAATCAAATCAATGGCGGGACTTCACAACAGGAATAAAGACGCAACAAAGCAACCGGGAACGATCAAGGTCACCAAACCGACCGTCATTTCCGAACTAACAATTGTCCTTTGTCTGAAAAGTTGAAACAGGTGTAATCCAAGACAACCGTGCAAGGAGCAGGTGTCGCCCAAAGAAGAAGGTACATGGGTACAAGAAATATTTTGGCAATAAGGAATTCACTCGAAAGGTAAGTTTCCACGAAACTCCCTTGTATCTTCTACTAAAACAAGAAAATTCAAAAGGTCGAAAAAGAGGTCGCTTAGTATTCTTGAACTTTGCCCCCAACCAATCAGCATTAGGGTTTTAAACCCTAAACTGAATTTTCCTTTTAGTCAGCATTAGGGTTTTAAACCCTAAACTGAACTTTTTCCTTTCAGCCAGCATTAGAGTTTTAAACTCTAAACTGAGCTTTTTCATGCAATCAGCATTAGGGTTTTAAACCTTAAACTGAATTTTCCTTTTAGTCAGCATTAGGGTTTTAAACCCTAAACTGAACTTTTTCCTTTCAGCCAGCATTAGAGTTTTAAACTCTAAACTGAGCTTTTTCATGCAATCAGCACTAGGGTTTTAAACCCTAAACTGAATTTTTCTTTTAGTCAGCATTAGGGTTTTAAACCCTAAACTGAACTTTTTCCTTTCAGCCAGCATTAGAGTTTTAAACTCTAAACTGAGCTTTTTCATGCAATCAGCATTAGGGTTTTAAACCCTAAACTGAATTTTTTTTTAGTCAGCATTAGGGTTTTAAACCCTAAACTGAACTTTTTCCTTTCAGCCAGCATTAGAGTTTTAAACTCTAAACTGAGCTTTTTCATGCAATCAGCATTAGGGTTTTAAACCCTAAACTGAATTTTCCTTTTAGTCAGCATTAGGGTTTTAAACCCTAAACTGAACTTTTTCCTTTCAGCCAGCATTAGAGTTTTAAACTCTAAACTGAGCTTTTTCATGCAATCAGCACTAGGGTTTTAAACCCTAAACTGAATTTTTCTTTTAGTCAGCATTAGGGTTTTAAACCCTAAACTGAACTTTTTCCTTTCAGCCAGCATTAGAGTTTTAAACTCTAAACTGAGCTTTTTCATGCAATCAGCATTAGGGTTTTAAACCCTAAACTGAATTTTTTTTTTAGTCAGCATTAGGGTTTTAAACCCTAAACTGAACTTTTTCCTTTCAGCCAGCATTAGAGTTTTAAACTCTAAACTGAGCTTTTTCATGCAATCAGCATTAGGGTTTTAAACCCTAAACTGAATTTTTTTTAGTCAGCATTAGGGTTTTAAACCCTAAACTGAACTTTTTCCTTTCAGCCAGCATTAGAGTTTTAAACTCTAAACTGAGCTTTTTCATGCAATCAGCATTAGGGTTTTAAACCCTAAACTGAATTTTCCTTTTAGTCAGCATTAGGGTTTTAAACCCTAAACTGAACTTTTTCCTTTCAGCCAACATTAGAGTTTTAAACTCTAAACTGAGCTTTTTCATGCAATCAGCATTAGGGTTTTAAACCCTAAACTGAACTTTTTCCTTTCAGCCAGCATTAGAGTTTTAAACTCTAAACTGAGCTTTTTCATGCAATCAGCATTAGGGTTTTAAACCCTAAACTGAACTTTTTCCTTTCAGCCAGCATTAGAGTTTTAAACTCTAAACTGAGCTTTTTCATGCAATCAGCATTAGGGTTTTAAACCCTAAACTGAATTTTCCTTTTAGTCAGCATTAGGGTTTTAAACCCTAAACTGAACTTTTTCCTTTCAGCCAGCATTAGAGTTTTAAACTCTAAACTGAGCTTTTTCATGCAATCAGCATTAGGGTTTTAAACCCTAAACTGAACTTTTTCCTTTCAGCCAGCATTAGAGTTTTAAACTCTAAACTGAGCTTTTTCATGCAATCAACATTAGGGTTTTAAACCCTAAACTGAATTTTCCTTTTAGTCAGCATTAGGGTTTTAAACCCTAAACTGAACTTTTTCCTTTCAGCCAGCATTAGAGTTTTAAACTCTAAACTGAGCTTTTTCATGCAATCAGTTTTAAACCCTAAACTGAATTTTCCTTTAGTCAGCATTAGGGTTTTAAACCCTAAACTGAAAATTTTTCTTTTAGTGAGCATTAGGGTTTTAAAACTGAATTCTTCCTTTGTTCGGCGTTAGGGTTTTAAACCTTAAACTGAACCTTTCCCCAGCTAGTCGATATTAGGGCTCCAACCCTGAACTGAGCACGCATATCCTCTTTCATCAATTTTATGAACTTCCTGGTGAATAAGTAACGAAATTTTCCTAGTGAAACTGGGGCAGAAAATTTCGTTTGTTTGTTTCTTTTCTCCCGCAGGTCTGACCTCGAGCCACATGGATCGAAATGACCCACGAGATAAATCCCAGTTCGGAATCAAAGAAGAAAAAAGACAAAAAAAGAGATATCCCGAGATATCAGAGTAAAGGGAAAGCAAATCGACTCCAACATTTGACTAAGGTCCTGACCTCTGCCGGTCACATTTTATTCGGTATCCCGGAGATTAAAAAACAAGTCGCCGCAACTCGCAAGCATCAAGATTCAGATCAGAGTCTACAAGCAGAATCAGCTAAGACCCAAGATCAAGTCGTAAAAGAATCATAGATAGGAATCTTGTAACTAGCAGTTGACATGCATATAAGTAGTTAGTTCAGTTTCCAATTTTCGTTTGGTTGTAATAAGGCGGTCAGTGACGTAGCAGTGACAACAGCAGCAGCAGTAGCAGCAAGCATTGCAGTCCCATGGTAGCCCCAGCTACCAAAACTTCTCGAACTACATTGACCTGATTCCTGTTTAGCCCAGGATATGTAGGAAATCTTTGAAGCAAGATTCGGTCAGATCTTTCGAAAAAAAAAACATGCTTCATACGGAGTGGTCCATAGGCAAAAATCGCTCATACACGCTCACTTTATCTTTGCACGAAAACTCTTCGTGTTTCCGAACAAAGAGGGGCAGCTGTGAGCACGTGATTTTTGTTTCACACGACAATCGCTCCAAAAAGAAATAAAAACAAATATAATTGGCCCTGCTGTACAATTTCGGATTTCTGTGCGGCACTTTGTTGATTTATTTATGACTTTGGCCCATTTTTATTTATTTACTTTATTAAAATAAAATTCAAAAAATATATGTGTCCTGCATAATTCAAACCGTAATCCGGTCGTTAAATAGAAAATCGTGATTAGGCATTTTCGTCCGTGATTTTATTTGGTTTGACCTTACCTGTTTTGAAATATTTTAGTATGTGTGCAAATAATTGTATTTGAGTGTGTATTTAATTTTAATTTGATTTTTGGCTTAGTTTTGTTTTAAAATAAATAAGAAAAAGAAATAAAAAAAAAAGAAAGAAAAGACCCCTTCCCTTTCGGACTTGGGCCAATTTTAACAAAATTGGCCCAAACAAACAGCCCAAGACCCAGGCCTGCCCGGCCCAGGTCACCTGATGCCCAGGACGTCCAAACGACGTCGTTTGAGTCGTGCCTGATCTGGGCCGTTGATCTCAGAGTGATCAACGGCCAAGATCAATCCCCATAACCCATCAACAAACCCGACCCGTTTACACCCGGACCGACCCCAACCCCTTACCCTTGAAACGACGTCGTTCCCTGTTAGCCGAAGGATCCTGGCCCTTCATCTCGTCTCATCCAACGGCCAGGATCCACTTGCCCACTAACTATATAAGCGCATAACACTACCCTGCCCCCCTATCCAAACCCCAGCCTTCGTCGTCTTCACCACAACACCCAAACCCTAGAGCCGCCCCTGTACCCTTCACCATGAAAACCGGCGGCATGGATGCCGGTGACCTTCCCCTGAACACCATAGGACCCCCATGCCATCCTGAACCCAAATCTACCAACCCCATGGTTCGAATCACCCCCCAGGTCCTCGAATCTTCATTCGAAGATTCGAGTCAAAACTCGATCTAACCCAACCAACCCCAGTTTCATACCAGACACTCCCCAGACCCCCCTCGTGACCAAACCATACTTGGTTTGGTCCGAATCTGATCAGGGAAGCATGAATCCCAGATCTGAGTTTTGGAATTTGTGGGTTCTTCGTCACTGGTCCATATCCGTTCGAACCGAAGAGGTTAAGGTCTAATGGACTTTAATCCAAGTGTTTCTCGTCTGAGAAACACTTCGTTTAAAGTCCGTTCAGCCTTAAGAAAGGCTTGACCAAGTCCGAGTTAAGGTTTTGATCTTTTTGCGGTATAAGGTGAGTTTTCTTTCTTTTCTTAGTTGTTTTGGTTTGTTTGATTGTTGTAAGGGTCTGTTCGTTTGCTGTTTATGTCCTTGACCTCTATCAACTGTGCTTCAACTACTTCGCCTGAACCTCTGTTCGTTTGTCTAAATTCCCCCCTCCTATTCTGATAAGGCATTATGTATTTGTTTGTGCAAGTAGCTGATTTTCGAGTTTGGACTGACTAGTTGACTCCTCGAGTGTATTCCTGCTTAGTCAGTATAATGCGAACCATGTATCAATACCGTTTAAATGTCTGATTTTTGGCTACGATTGTGTATGTTAATACTAATATAGTCGAGTCGACATGTGTCGTCAATTAATTTCAACTGTCTGAGCATGGTAAATCGATTTGCTTCTGTTGAACAGTTGTTGAAATCAATTCAGAACCAGTTTTGTTTACTTATGGCTGTTAATTTGGATCAGTCAATGTAAAAAAGGGATTGTTTATGTTTAAATCCTGAATTGGAAGGCATGTGCACTCGTGCACAGCATGTGCATTGGTGCACCTCATGTGCCTTGTGCACAGCCTGTTTTTCTGCATTAAGGAGCTTTTAAGTTTTAAACAATCTGACAGTATATGCTGTCAGATATATTTTACTGCCCATACTTGCTTTTAGATAATAAAATGAAAAGTTAAAGCCTGCCAAGGGAATGTCATGGGATTAATACTTAAATAGCTGAGTGGAAACTGAAAAGTAATGGGCACATGGGAGGGGTATCTGATTAATTTAACAGGCTGTAAAAGGTTTTGATGTTCAGGCTTATAAAGGGAGGCACATTAAGAGATAGGGAGGAGAAAAAAAAAGGGAGAGGACATCTGATAGGGGAGAGATACACAGAAGAGAGTAACACACACAGAGATATAGAGAGGGACAGAATTAGGAGATAGACATACAGATACTGTGAGGAGTTTTGAAAGGGAGATACCATCTGAAGGAGAGGAGATACACACTGGACCTTGAGAGCTAAAAGGGAGTGAGGCATAGGAACAAATACAGAATTAGAGGGGAGGGGAAATCAGAAAAATACAGGAAGAAAGAGGGAACACACTGTGAGGAACAGAGAGAGAGCAAGAAGAAGATAAAAACAGATTAAGAAATCAGAAACTTGGTCTTGTTTGTCTGAAGTTCAGCTATTGTCAATACGTTAGGCAGTGTTTCTTCTTCTGAATTTCAATTGAGTTCTTTCTGTGGTGCTGTTCTGATTACTGCTGCTATCTTGCTCGCTATTGCTGCTGCATTTTTGTCCTGCTGCTACTGTTAATTCTGCCCTTTTGCTGCTGCTGATTCCCACCTTCTTCTTCTTCTCCTTTGCGTTTTCAGTATTTCCAGGTACACATTTCAAGTCCCATATTGATGTAACTGAACAGTTTGAAAGCATGAAATGAAAAAGGTTGAAGAAGTTCAAAATCATTTGTTGTAATATTCATGGCATATTAAGGGGCCTGTGTAGTTGTTAGTTCCCAGTTCAATAGTACGAAAATGTATGTTAACTAATACACTTCTGAGCTTGGTCCTTCATGTTTTAGTTTGTAGCTATTTGTTAATACAAGGTATGGATACTCCAAACTTATACTATGTTGACTTGTTTTATTTTAGTCTTTGCTGGGTCTCGTTAGGCAGTACATAATATCATATTCAAATCCCATTAGTAACAACGCCTAGTAGTTAATTCCTTTATTTCAGCCCCAATAAGTCTAGTAAAATTCAATTCAAGAAACGTTTGGACACAAGTATAATATTGGGTCAATCTCGAATGTAATTTCTTTGTCCAATTAAAGTATGTTTCATAAGTTATGACATCCCTCCGCTTTGTAAATAATCAATCAGAAATTGATAAGAATCCGGATTAGACAAAAGCATATAGTTAATTTAGCATTTTCCTTCTCTTTTAGTTTTTAGGGACAAATGTATTAAAATGTAGCCACTTTAGGATATCCTTTTCTAAAATAGAGATGAGCCTCGCCAAATAAAGATGCAAAATTGCGGGGCTCTCAATAAATAACCATGATAATTATTTAGAAATTCAGGCTAGGCCGTTTAGTGAATCTCATGGCCTTCTCAAAAATAATAACGCGTCAGACTCTTTAGGCGCGGCTTAATTAAATCATATTCTTAAATTCGGGTGCACATTGATGTGACCCAAATCCAAATCTCAACGAAGTCGAAATGTGTTGACGACCACGGGTGCATTGATTGTGACGTGGTTCGAGGTGCATTTTCATGACGTTGCAATTCTATAAAAAATAAATGATAATAATAAAAGCGGTTTAAACTTAATAAAAGCACGTAAGTCATAATATGTATTTAAATCAGATATTTAGCCATTATAACAATTTAAGCGACCGTGCTAGAACCACGGGATTCGAGGGTGCCTAACACCTTCCCTCGGGTCAACAGAATTCCTTACTTAGAATTTCTGGTTCGCAGACTTCATTTGGAAAAGTCGAATATTTTCCTCGATTTGGGATTCAAGACAAACCGGTGACTTGGGACACCAAAAGCCAAACCTTTCCCAAGTGGCGACTCTGAATTAAATAAATAATCCCATTTCGAATATTGTCACTTAAATTGGGAAAACTCCACCCGCGCACTTAACCCTTCGGGGCGGGCGCGCAAAAAGGAGGTGTGACATACGTATACTCTTTTCTTTTGACGTGTCAAATATCATATCACGCGAACGTGTCCACAATTAATAATGCGTTGTTTATTTATTAAGAAAGATTGATTGAAGTTGCGCGAACTCATCCCTCGGTTTATTTTGAAAATCGTAAATATGTCACGCGAACGTGTACACAATCACGATAATAGACTAAGTCGCACCTAAAGCGTTTCTACGAGTGTTCAAGAATCAAGATTGTCTCCTAAACGACTTTGAGATTATTATAAAATATCAGTTATGGACTGATTGTGGAGAAAGGGCAAGACTTTAGCTAATAAGATTTAGATCGATTATGTGCAAATCACTATCCAAAAATAAGACAAAAACTACAATTAATTCTTATAACTAGTCATGCAACCCATTTAACCTTGAATTAAAAATGTGGCAATTAAAACCAGTTAGTCCTTCAGATGTTCTTGAATCATGAGAAAATTGATTTTGAGCAAAAGAAATCTAATGATGCGTTTATGATCAGGTTGAAGGCAGAACTTTACCAAGAACTAAGAGATTTTCAACGCAAGAATCTTGGGGCAAAAATAAACTTCCTATCAATTAAAGTCAATCAATTAAACCCATTACACAAATTTGCCTTTCCCGTCAGTTTCCATCTACGGCCCATTAAATATTTAGGAAAATTTAAACTAAAGAAAACCTATTTCCATATACAACAAATGAACCTGACTCTCTCTTTCTGATGACTCATTTTTAATTCATTTTAAATCAAACCCCATATCTCATTGACCAAATATTTACAGAAATGAAATAAGCTAGATACTAAAACATTGCATAACCAGAACAAGAGATTGACGATGCATAACCCAAGCGGAATTACCCCAAACTTCCAAACTCCCTAAGCTAAATTAACTAACTCAATAACTTGTATTAGATGATTTATTTAAACATGCTACCACAAAATAAACATAAGCATATCAGCAAGAAGATCAGAATTCATGGCAAACCAAGATATTGAACCAATGAAAATTCTTCAACAAATAGCACAAGTAAACACATAAACAGAGATTCATGAGCAAACATATTGAAGAGATCAACCAAAATATAAATCGAAAGTGAAAACAAAAGGACCTCAACGAGATAAATTCTCCAAACGGATTTTTTCAGCTAACACGTACAAACGTGACGACGAACCCCAGCATCTAAACCAAATGGGAAACAAGCATCGCAACAGAAATTCCGACGGGAACCACGAATGGCCACCTCACTAACAACCTCAAAGCTCGGCTGAAATGGTAAGACCGTTTCTCGGCGAAAGAAGTAGCATTTGAGCCACTGTTTCCGAATGGTTTTCGTGCTGTTCAGCAACACTCTTGACTAGTGTTTGGCGGCGGATTTTCGTGGTTAAGATGTGCGACAATGGCCAGTGTTAATAGTTGCTCTGTCGCTGATTTGCAGCTGGCGTTAATGGAGGTTTTTTTTTGGAAGAAGAGTTGCTGCGAGGAAGATGAAGGGGACGACTGGGTCGTTGTTTGGGGTATAGCGGCGAGCTCGCCGCTGGTGAGGAGAGGAGGAGTCGAGGGGTCTTTTGGGTGGGGGAGGAAGACGAGATCGTGGGGGGTGGGGTGCTTAAAGAAGACGATACCGGGGGTGGGGGTCGTTCCTTGCGCAGCTATTTTCAGCTGCTGCTTCCTTCTTTCGTTGTTTTTTCCTTTTCTTCCTTTATTGATTTTTTAAGCACTTATTTATAGGTAGAGTCTAGGTCTAGGTGTATCTTTGTGTATTTTGCTCATTAGTCCCTAGGTCTTTTGTGTTAAGTCCTTAAGGTCCTCTTTATTTATTTTTTTATTCCAAAGAAGATTCTAGAAGGGTCCCTAGGCTTAATGGACTTACCCGAATTGGACCAAGAATTGGGTTCTAAAACTCTTAAAATTATGATCCAACACCTTAATTGACTCATTTTAAAGTAAGATAAAAATACTACCCTATGCCAAAGGCTAACATGAAACTATTATATATTTTTTATTTTTAAAATTATATAAAGATAAAAATAAGTACTATTTTTGTATATTTTTATTTAAATTTATGAAAGATACGTAAGCTAAAAATATATTTTTTAATAATTTTTGTTTTTTGTGACGAAATAAAGTAAAAGAGTCAAAATCAGCTGAAATAGAGATATTAGGCCTAAACTAAATATTTACATGCTAAAATGTGAAAAATCTTGGGGAGGGTCAAATCACATGTCTACACTATTGAAAAGAAGAATAAGAGGATTCATAAAGATTGTACACTCATATTATTTGAAATCAAATACTACCGTTGTTGTAATATTTTCGGTCTTGATTTTATTTTTTCGATGCAAATTTATTGTCTACAAATTCTGGCACACCTAGTGTGACAATATCTACCTCTCATCTCAACTTTTCAATAACCAAAGTTCGAGAACATCGAAATGGCTTCAAAGAAAATCACCTCCAGATCAACGTCCACTAAGGTTGCTAATTTCAGGTTCTATGCTGATGTGGAAAGCATCCTCGATGTTACCTTTGGAAACTTTGGACCGACTACAAGGAGCAAGGCAAGCTCTTTAGGAAAACAAGCACTCTAAATGTCATCCACATCAACCCCTATTTTCGGATCTTCATCCTCAAAAGGAGCAAGATCTTACACATATGCACCCAAAGGAGGAAGCGATGTTGTAAAAGATTAAGAAAACTCTTTCTCAGCTTGACCTCTCCGGATCCAAGAACTCTGCTGTGAAGGAAGTTGATGATGCTTCAAGTGATGGATCCTCTCCACTTACACCGCATAGAATGAGCCTTTCGAGAATCAATCTGTGTGACAATCCATGCTATTTCCCATCATCCACAACAATCATGCAAGCCTTGGTGACAAGCACTTTATCTATGGAAAAACAATTGGCAATCTTGACGGTAGCAATCGTTGGCTTGACCAAGTGCATGCAAAACCAAGATGCTAAAATTGACAAGCTAACAGACAGGGTAGGAATCTTGATGGAAGAAGAATCCACCCATGCACCTGGAAAGCTCCCAGAAGTTTCCATAGATTGATTCTCCCCCAAGACATGTAGCATCCGCCAAGGCTATCCGTTTCTCATATGAAGGGATGATTCCAATTGATCAACTGAAGTAGTTCATTGAAGGAACTATTAAAAGTAAGTATGAAGTTTCTTCCAAGTCTTCTCTTACATACCAAAGTAGTATACTGCAAGGGTCGATATGTTGAAGATGCCAGCTGGCTATCAACCTCCAAAGTTTCAACAGTTTGATGGTAAAGGTAATCCAAAACAACATGTGGCGCACTTTGTTGAGACGTGCAACAATGCTGGGACTTATGGAGATTTCCTTGTCAAGTAATTTGTTTGCTCGCTAAAAGAAAATGCTTTTGACTGGTACACAGACCTCGAGGCTGGGTCTATTGATAGTTGGCATCAACTAGAGCAAGAGTTCCTCAATTGCTTTTATAGCACAAGGCACACTGTGAGCATGGTGGAACTTACAAATACTCGTCAACGGAAGGGTGAACCAGTTATCGACTTTATCAATCATTGTAGGAATGCAAGCCTCAACTGCAAAGATAGGCTTAATGAATCTTCTTCCATAGAGATGTGTATCCAAGGCATGCATTGGGTACTATGCTACATCTTGCAAGGTATCAAGCGTAGCACATTTGAAGAACTTGCGACTCGTGCCCATGACATGGAGTGGAGCATGGCCTCTGCTGGAAATGAAAGGTTGCCCATCTATGAGCCTCACAAAGGGAATGACAAGCAAGAAGTCAAGAAACAGAGCAAGTTTGTACCCAAGTCTAATAATAAAGAAGCTATGAATGCCAACACATCACCTATGAAGTTCAAAACAAAATCGAGCAAGAAGCAGAGTAAGAAGTCCACTTCTTTTCAAGATAAGCCAAGTGGAAAGTTGACTCTAAAAGAAATGCAAGAGAAGGAATACCTAGTTCTGGATTCTGATATGCCAACCATTTTTGAAGAACTCCTCGAGTTATATCTTATTGAGTTTCTGGAGATGAAGCGGCCAAATGAAACTGGGAAAACGAATGACCCAAATTACTACAAATACCATCGACTTGTTAGTCACCCTCTGGAGAAGTGCTTTTTCTTCAAGGAAAAAGTTGTGGACTTGGCTCGTGAAAAGAAGATCGTGCTTGAAGATGAGAAAGCAAGCGCAAACCAAGTCTCTATCACCTTTGGCTCATTCAGTCCAGATGAATTATGTAGTTTTAAAAACAATAAAGATGAAGAATTACTGGAGGACAACAAAGTTGAAGTTGATCAACCTGATGAGGATGAAGGTTGGACGTTGGTGACTCGTCGTAAGCGCTACAAAAGGAGCCCATGTAAAGAATCTATAGAACAACCAACAAGAAAAATAATGGTAAAAAGACCAAGGAAATGGAATCCGTTAAAAATTTAAAAAAGGCAAAAGTAAAGGTGCA
Organism: Nicotiana sylvestris; assembly: GCF_000393655.2. Lineage (NCBI taxonomy): Eukaryota > Viridiplantae > Streptophyta > Magnoliopsida > Solanales > Solanaceae > Nicotiana > Nicotiana sylvestris. The sequence continues at coordinate 22,287,611 of NC_091063.1, read as the reverse complement.
CCATTCCCAAAAGCCACAACATCTAGTGACCTTGGAGGAGTTCTTGCCAAGTTGATTCCGCATGAAGATTTCCCGTGATGGTATTGAGGCATCTTCTTGCAATGCTGATAAAGGGGAAGAAAATGGTGATGACCTACCATTGGCACCATCTTCAGAAAAGCTCATCGAGTCAATTTCTCAAGAAGTTAATGCTTGAGAGAAAAACGTTACATTCATAAATGATGATTTCTACTAGGTGACACTACTCATAATTGCCTGTTGTACCTGGTTGGCTATATGCACGATGAAAGGGTAAATCGAATTTTGGTTGATGGGGGATCCTCAGTGAATATCTTGCCAATTCGCACTGTGAAAGAACTTAGTATTCATATGAACGAACTTTCGAAAAGACGAGTCATAATTCAAGGATTTAACCAAGGAGGGAAAAGAGCCATAGGTGCGACCAGATTGGGAATCACCATTAAAGATATGCAATCAAGTGCATGGCTGCATGTGATCAATGCAAAGACTTCATATAACGTCTTGCTTGGAAGGCCTTGGATACATGAGAATAAAGTGGTTCCATCTACCATAAATGTTTGAAGTAATACGAGGGAGGATTCGAGAAGAAGATAGTTGTTGATGATGAGCCAGTCACCGAGGCTGAATCACACTTCGCCGATGCAAAGTTCTACCTGAAGAACTACATTGTGAAGGAGCTAAAAGCTAATGATGTCATGAGTGGCAAGAATGACGAGTCCACGACTAAGAGAGCTGAGATGGTTGCCGACAAAACCAAAGATGTTGCTGAGGAAGTGCACCCTAGCTCAAATAAATATCATAAAGGGAACATTGGGTCTCACGGCAAGAAAGTAACTCTTGCGCTTTGCTATGTCCCTAAAAAGAAGAAAGATGAAAGAGAATCGGCCAAACTCCAAACCAATATACTAAGGGAGTTAATTCTTCCGATCAACTGAATTGATGTAGTAAACTTTCCCTCAATGCTACTCATAGGGTTTGTGGCCCAAAATCCTTTGCAGAATGTGGCACTCCCTGCGAAGCGTATAGATGAAGGCTTTGATCCTAATGCTTACAGACTATTTGCAAAATCTGGATATGATTCTAATGAGCCAGGGAAGCTCCCATCAGAAGATGCTACAAGGCAATCACGTGAAGGTTTTGGGTACAAGCAACCATCACCAATTCGCATCTCTATAAGAAGGGAAAACAATAATTATATCATTGTAGAAGATGAATCTGCCGCTTCTAACAGACCTTCGGTCTTTGATTGACTTGGAAAATCAATTGTGAAAACTTCAGTATTTGAGAGATTGGGTCCATTAAAGAAGGGGAACAAGTTCCATATAAATTATCAAAGCATAAGAACACCCGCTTCGCCCAAAATCCAGAAGATATCTAAGGATTTCCAAAGTTTGGTTCCTTCTTGAATGATGCGACAAACAAAACTTGTGGTTTCATGTAAAGAAGTACAGAAGGTAAAGCTATATACTATGGTCTACACTAAGGAACGTGACGAAGATGAAGAAAGTGTGGGTTCTTCGTATCATATTGCTGTGCAAGGTGAGAATGGTGTTCCATCTTCAATGGAGGATAATACAAAATTGGAGGATGTTTCACCGTGTTATCACATATCCTTCGATGATGGGGACCCTCAAGAAAATGAAGACGCAAAGGATGCTCCGCCTGAACTTGAAGAGGGGGTAAAGACAACAGTGGATGCTTTGAAAGAAGTAAACCTTGGCACTAATGAAGAATCGAGGCCCACTTATCTAAGTGCTTTACTAGCAGCCGATGAAGAAAGAACTTATATGGAGCTACTCAAGGAGTTTAAAGATGTCTTTGCTTGGAGTTACAAAGAGATGTCTGGCTTGGACCCTAAAGTAGTTGTCCATCACCTTGTAGTCAGGAATGGTGTTCGTCCTATTAAGCAAGATCAAACGTGTTTTTGGCCGGACTTGGTTCCCCTAATTGAAACCGAAGTTAACAAACTCATCGAAGCTAGTTTTATTCGTGAAGTTAAATACCCAACATGGATCTCAAGTATTATCCTTGTAAGAAAGAAGAATGGCCAGATTCGGGTGTGTTTTGACTTCAGGGATCTCAATAATGCGTGTCCCAAAGATAAATTCCCTCTTTATATTCCAGAGCTGATGATCGATGCTACTACTAGTTATGAGTCAATGTTTTTCATGGATGGTTCGTCCGGCTATAATAAAATTCTCATGGCACCAAAAGACGAAGAGCTTATTACATTCCTCACCCCCAAGGGTATTTATTGCTACAAAGTAATGCCTTTCGGCTTGAAGAACGCTGGTGCTACTTATCAAATGGCTATGCAGAATATCTTTGATGACCTTCTCCAGAAGAATGTAGAATGCTATGTGGACTGTTACACCCTAGTTTTTGTACTTAAGAGTACGTTGTAAGTCAATTGACGTAAGCTAAGAAATGAAATCATCTTTGAAAAATTTAAAGTAAGCTAATCATGGTACTATGGAAGCTAATGATATTTAAGATCATGAATAACAAGTACCAAGATGGTTGGAAGGCTTAGAAGCTAAACGAATTGAAGAAGATAAGTTTTGTTTAAAAGTCGGCAAGTTTGGCATTACACCTTGTGTGTTCTAATATGATGTATAATGAATATGAGACTTGTTTATCATGATTGAATGAGTATAAAGTCATAGTATGACTATATATGATGTTTGGACATAAAATATAATATTTTGGAAAAATTGGATTTAACTTACGGAAAAATCGAGTTAAGATTTGCCTGGTAATGAGCCATTTTGATAAATTAAATTTGTAAGCTTTATGATGTCATTTTGGGACATATATTATACCAAATTTAAGGTCTTGGAACCTAGTTTCCAACGGTACAAACCATTTATTCATACAACATCGGGGTAGAGAAATATGAATTTTTAAAGTAAGGGTCACCAAGTCACGTTGCCGCACTTCGGAGAAACTGGCAAGTTTATAGGCCAAGTTACGACGCAGTTTTCTCCCAATATATTAGGAGTTACATGGAGATATTTATATGGAATTAAAGACATATGTGTCTAGTTTTGAATTCTGCAAACCGTTTGTCAATACGATAATAGAGTAAAGAGATACAAGTATCCGAAGTGGCACTGCTCAAGATGTCAAGCAGGCAGCTTACCCACCTTCTTGGAGAATTGAGGCGGTGGGCTTATAAGCTGTCTATATCCATTATATTTCGTCAATATCCAAAGATCAATTACTGCAAAACACTATCAAACTCTCCAAGAACTTGTCCAAGGTTCAAATAACTAAACTCAAGAGAAATCAACACAAATCCTCATCAAAGGTGTTAAAGACTACAAGAGAATACTTCTATGATGTTGTGGTGTGATTGAGGGCTATTGTGAGCTAAGTTGGGATGGGGATTTGAGTTTTAGCTGCTATCTAAGATATGTATAACATATTCTTAATTGTGCCTAAGGTTAATCTTGTTTTGGTTGTGTTATTTAAGTGAAAAACCATAAGATGCACTTGAAGGAACATGAGATACGGTTGTCTATTTGGTTGGACTGTTTTGTGGTTAAAAGTATGGTTTGTGGTGGCTGAAAATTGTGAGAAATAATTTGATAATGTTGTGGTTGTTGATGTTAAGCTTTCCTAGGTGTTAATTAAATTTATTGAAGAAGAAAATATGAAAAAAGTGATTGACGATAAAAAAAATTAAGGTGCTGGAGGTATGAGGTTGTTTTGGTAGGCATTTTGTGGAGGTTTTAAACAAGAAATAATATGGTACATATAAGCATGATGTTCTGAAGGTTGTAAACTAATTTATGGAATAAGAGTTAGATTCAGTTTATATCTTGTTATGAGCAAAAAAAAAAACTTGCCGCTCAATATGATTGTTAAGATAATCGGAGAAACTCATATTGGGTTATATTGTTGTTGTTGCTAGTGTTGGTTATATTTGTTGTTGTTGGGCTATTGAGGACACTTAGTGGTCTTTGGTATGTATTAAAATAGGGAAGTTGCTTCCCGATTTTCCTTAAGTCATGCAACTAGCCAAATACGATGGTACGACATTATATGTTAACGACAATATCGTTTCACTTGTTGTAGATGCAAGAAGTTGTGTTGAGCTTGGTTGAGTAATAAGGAAGAGATCATACAGGTATGTTAAGGCTAAGCCCTTCTTCATTTTGGCATGATCTCGCAATTACACGAGTTTGATAACGAGACATAAAAAGAAATTCATATTCCTGAATTTATGTATGTTTCCTAGTCTCATAAGTTACAGTATTCTCCCTTATCGGGACTTCTTATTCAATTGAGTATTATTTTGTTCCAGTCAAGAGAGCAGAGCCTATATATACAGTATTATAGTATTTTTATTACCATCGAGCTATAATCGATAGGCAGGCCCTATTGGGCAACCTCTGATCAGATGGTAAGTTATATGTCGATCCTACTGTGGCCGAGCGCCTATGAGCGAGCCCAGTTGGTCGAGTTATAGAGCCTAGTATGTCCGAGCATATATATATATATACCGAGCCTTATAGGGCCGGACATCTATTTTACTTACTATATTGAGAGAGTTGAGTCAGTATCAGCAGGTAAGCATATCTTCAGATTATCTTTGACTCTCAGTTACTTTCAGTTATTATATTATCAGTTCAGTTTAAGATTTTAGTTATTCTGTTGCCTTACATACTCGGTACATTATTTCGTACTGACGTCCCTTTTGCTGGGGGATGCTGCATTTCATGCCTATAGGTCCTGATAGACAGCTGGATAGATCTTCCCAGTAGACAGAGCCAAACATCAGCTTGGTTGGTACGCTCCATTTTCTCGGAGTTACCAGGTCTATACATTGGAGACTATTTTATATATACAGGTTTGATAGGTAGGTCGAGCCCTTGTCCCTATTATGATACAATTCAGTTATCTCTAGAGGCTTGTAGAAGAGTCTGATATATTTTGGTCTATCGGTAAACGTTCATGGCGGCCTCATCAACTTGCACAGTTATATATATATATATATATATATATATATATATATATATATATATATGAGCTTTTGGGTATATTTACCCCTAAGATGAGATAGATGATTTTTTAAGATTATTCTGAGTATGGCCTCATTGGCTTAAGTTATGGATTACTCCTCCAGAGTTCACAGTTACAGAGTGGTACACTCGGGCCGAGTATGACATCGGGTGCTCGTCGCGGCCCATCGGTTTGGGTCGTGACATGGTATCAGAGCAGTTCTGTCCTAGGGAGTCTACATGCCGTGTCTAGTAGAGTCTTGTTTATGGGTGTGTTATGCACCACACTTATAAGCAGGAGGCTACATGGCATTTAGGATTGTCACTCTTTCTTCTTACTCTAGATCGTGTGGTAGAGCTCAGTTGTAAGAACTCAATTTCCTAAACCCTATCTTATTCATAATACAACGATGCCTACATTTAGAAAGACGGTTGGTAAGGGATTGCACATAGTTATGGAAGAGTTGAGTAAGAGGAACTTGATTCTGCATGATGCTTATAATGAGTAAATGTAAGGTCTTCAGCAGATCATGTGTGTACTAAGACATGTAAGCTTCTTGTTGAGGAGCCCTAAGGCATAAATATTAATCCACCCATATGGTGAAAAGTAACGAGAGAATCAGGCGGTGCAAGTTTCAACAAGTAACAAAAGTAAGGTGAAGAAGGGTACAAGGTAACCCGTTAGTAAAGATGAACATTATCTACAATTCAGGAAGAGAGATATAAGCATTTTGAGTTACCTTCAACAGTAACAGAGGTATGTACAATTGACCACATCGATCTTAGTTATTCCCTATGGGAGCTAACATATATGGTTTAAGAGAAGGACGGGATATCAGGACCCGACTGGGGTTAGAGTAACCCAAAATAATGGATGGATTGTTTGCATTAGTTGACATTTCCAAAGGATATTGCAAATGTGCTAATAGATCTCCTTGTGAGACACCCAGATGGTGCACTCTAGAATAGTACAACTAGATATGAGTACTACAAAGATAGGCACTGGAAGCCTTGAAGGGTCATCGATGATGTGAGATGATGCCAAAGATGAAGAGGTTAAACATCTATAGGTAGATTGTTGTAACGCTAAACCTTAGTACTCCCCTAAAGGGGGGAATATTGAATGATGTGGCACTAAGTCAGAATTAAGTGATTTTAGTAATTTTGGAATGGTGAATGAAGAATGCGATAAAAATATGAGAAAAGGGATGAGATTGCACTTATCCAAATCCTGCTGATATGCTGCGATTCTAGAATATTATGCAAACATGACGTCAAGGAGAGGAAGTAAGGGTTCCTACCCGAGATGCTATTGATAAATAAGGGGCCAGTGCGAGAGGTAAGTTAAGATAAAGGAAATAACCCAAGAAAGATTACGCAACATAATGATATGAGAATGGACCAACGAGTAGTTAGCAACTGATTCCAGAAGAGCCTAGTTATGGCTAAAACAGGGGATATAAACAAATCAATAGATCGTGCGAAATAAACATAGTAAATCCCAACATAGGGAATTCAGTCTTGCAGATATGACATCGTAACCTTGAGAACTATTAAGATAAGAGTTAAGGTAGTTAAAGGTACCATATAAGTGTTATGGAGATAAAAGAGAGTGTCGTTGGGAAGACAATCAAAATATCATCTTAGAAGCTACCCCACAAGCAAAAAGGCATGAAGGTAAGTAAGTAAGGATAATTACAAGTAAGAAAGAACATCAAAAATTCTGCCGGGTAAATGACGTAATAAGCTCGCAGCCTCGCAAGAATCAGAGGGTCCTCCCTAAGTACTACAATAAAAGACTAGCTAAGGAAATAAGGAAGAAGGCTTCAACCTAAGCATAGTGACCTAAATAGGAAATGGTCTTGTAACAACAGTCTCACTACAACATTATATGCACTCTATAAGAAAGTAGGATTCGAGATCATGTGAGTTGCACGGAAAGTCATGCATGGGAACTAAGAAAAGCTAAGTATGTATGCTATAAGGGAGTAGAAAGACTAGGAAGAGTAATAGCCTATGTTTAAAGAAAGTTGAGAAGAAACGAAAGGAATTATTCGAACAATGATCCAGAGTTAGTTACGTTATGAATGCACTTAAGAGTTTGGAGTATTATCCAGGCAACATATATGTTGACAATCATACAGTCGTAAAAGACTCCAGTATAAGCTAAAAGAGAGAATTGAGTCCAGTTCATAGACAAAGGATTGAATTGTTAGAAGATTGTATCATGGATATTCCATAGCGTCCATGAAGGGATAAATCAATAACTAAATGCCATAAGCTACAGATCAGAAGATAGCTTAAGCCTACATAAAGGCCGATCAAAAGGAAGAGGAAATTAAAGAGTTACATCAACAAGTAAATCAGTAGTCTGATTATTGGACCCAGAAAATTATAGAAATCATGATTGAAAACATTGCAGGATCACCTTTAATATCATAGATACAAGAGAGATAGTACGACAACCATATTATATAACGCTCTACGAGAAAGCTAGCTAGAAGTGCACCAGCCTCATAAGAAGTAGTATGAAGCTCCCACCGGAATGGGTATGCACCAGAGGTGTAAGTATTACAATAGAGCTTCAAGTTGTGGATATAAATCATACCTATGTAAAAGGGAAGTTATGAAAGAGATAGAAGACGTGATGCGAGATTTTAAAGCAAGTAAGGTAAAGGTGAACAACGTACAAGACACTCAAGTGCAGAAGGTTGTGAATATTCCTTACTTCGGATAAAAGGCTAGAAGCATTGGGATTCAGTATCCAGGATAGATAGCGGTGGCATGCCTTCTAGCCTATGGGTTCTAGGTATCGGGAAGCCTGATTAAGAGAGTAAAGAAGAGTTAGAGACAATGTGATGTCTCGCTTGATGATCCAGAATAGCACAAGAAAATCTATGGTGCAAGAAAGTTGATGGAAGGTTGCGAGTAGTATAAATAGACATGTATAGGTCGCAAGCTAAAGTATGGTGAAGCGACAGGTTTTAAGAAGACATGAGTAAGGACAAGAAAGGACGGGTAAGAAGGTGACGAGAAATGGATTAAGTCCTCAGAATTAAGCCTAGGAAAACAAAAGAGCTGATGGTTTCCATAAGTTATAGAAAGCTCAGTATAGCCTGAAAGAACTCAAAAGAGTCTAAGACTAGCAGCATTTAGAAGAGATGAAATGTTGCACTGGTAATAGAATGAGGATGTAGTTGTGATAAATAAGGGATAACGTTTGGGCCTTTGATTGAGTAATTATTTGAAAAAGAGAGATTTCATGAATTGTACAGGATTGACACACCCACGTAAGGTGAATCACATTGGGATGCTGTGAAAAACGGTTATGGAAATTACTCTAGATGTTTCTCGATGCAACATGGGCCATAGTGATTACATAAGAAGTTTCAAGTTATCTGTGGTAAATTGTAGATCAATATTGAGGTTAATCAACAATGAATGGACAAAATTCACAAATTATAAGATGATATTAGGCCGTTGTTCTTAAGATGAACAGTAATGAGGAAGCATTAAAGTATTTAGATTTATGCATATATTATAAGCAACGAGAATAACCTGGAGTTTGGTGGCAGGCCTCAGTAATTACGTATGACCTACCTAGATACGGTAAAGTCATATGGATGGATACCGGGTCCATGAAGTAAGGTATAGCAATATTCATAAGTTCATCAAAGTACCGAGAGAAGAACTTCAGTATACCTATGGATGCCTAGAGGGACATCTTGTCAAGCTCTGTATATGTTTACAAGGTGAGGCCAAGAGATTGGCTAAAAACTGGAGGAAAAAGCTGTAGGGAAGAGTCGTATGCCTAGGTAGAAGGTACAAGATGCATGATAGAAGGTAGCAATAGTTACGAGATTGTAAGGTTTCCGACTATGAGTCGTGGTGTCAGAAAGAGGCCTAAAGGGGAGGGAATGCCCTGACCTTTGGATTTATTCACGAAGCAGTTAGCTAGATGCAAGGACAATATTTAAATATTCGTAAGAGCTATACGTTATGAGATTGATAAGTGCATCAGTCAACATTTGAGGACGAATGTTTCAAAAGGGGGTATGATGTTACACCCCATGTGTTCGTACTTAAGAGTACATCGTAAGTCAATTGATGTAAGCTCATAAATGAAATCATCTTTGAAAAATTTATAAAGTAAGTTAATCATGTTACTGTGAAAGGTAATGATATTTAAGATCATGAATAACAAGTACCAAGATGGTTGGAAGGATTAGAAGCTAAACGTATTAAAGAAGATAAGTTTTGTTTGAAAGTCGACAAGTTTGGTGTTATACCTTGTGCGTTCTAATGTGACATATAATAAATATGAAACTTGTTAATTATGATTGAATGAGTGTAAAAGTCATAATATAACTATATATGATGTTTGGACATAAAATATAATGTTTTGTAAAAATTGGATTTAACTTACGGAAAAATCGAGTTAAGTTTTGCCTTGTAATGAGCCGTTTTGAGAAATTAAATTCATAAGCTTTATGATGTCATTTTGGGACATATATCATACCAAAATGAATGTCTTGGAACCTAGTTTCCAATGGTCCAAACCATTTATTAATACAATATCGGGGTAGAGAAATATGGATTTTTAAAATAAGGGTCACTAAGTCACATTGCCGCACTTCGGAGAAACTGGCATGTTTATAGGCCAAGTTACGACGCAGTTTTCTCCCAATATATTGGGAGTTACATGGAGATATTTATATAAAATTAAATCCATATGCGTCAAGTTTCCAACAATGCAAATCGTTTGTCAATACGATATCGGAGTAGAGAGATAAAAGTATCCAAAGTGGCACTGCTCAAGCTGCCAAGCAGGAAGCTTACCCACCTGTTTGGAGAATTGAGGCGGTGGGCTTATAAGTTGTCTATATCCATTATATTTCATCAATATCTAGAGATCAATTACTGCAAAACACTCTCAAACTCTCTAAGAACTTTTCCAAGGTTCCAAGAACTAAACTCAAGAGAAATCAACACAAATCCTCATCAAAGGTGTTAAAGACTACAAGAGAATACTTCTATGATGTTGTGGTGTGATTGAGGGCTATTGTGAGCTAATTTGGGATGAGGTTTCGAGTTTTAGTTGTTGTCTAAGGTATGTATAACATCTTCTTGATTGTGCCTAAGATTAATATTGTGTTGGTTGAGTTGTTTAAGTGAAAAAACATAAGATGCACTTGAAGGGACATGGGATACGGTTGTCTATTTGGTTGGACTATTTTGTGGTTAAAATATGGTTTGTGGTGGTTGAAAATTATGAGAAATAATTTGATAATGTTGTGGTTGCTGTTTTTAAGCTTTCCTAGGTGTTAATTAATTTGATTTAAGAAGAAAAGATGAAAAAAGTGATTGACGATAAAACAATTAAGGTGCTAGATGTATGGGGCTGTTTTGGTAGGCATTTTGTGGAGGGTTTAAACTAGAAATAATATGGTACATATAAGTATTATGTTCTGAAGGATGTAAACTAATTTATGGAATAAGAGTTAGATTCAGTTTATATATTGTTATGAGTAAAAAACGAGCTTGCCTCTCAATATGATTGTTAAGATAATCGGAGAAACTCATATTGGGTTATATTGTTGTTGTTGCTAGTGTTGGTTATATTTGTTGTTGTTGGGGTATTGAGGACCCTTAGTGGTCTTTTGAATGTATTAAAATAGGGGAGTTGCTGCCCGATTTTCCTTAAGTCATGTGACTAGCCAAATATAATGGTACGACATTATATGTTAACAACAATATCATTTCACTTGTTGTAGATGCAAGAAGTTGTGTTGAGCTTGGTTGAGTAATAAGGAAGAGATCATACAGGTATGTTAAGGCTAAACCCCTCTTTCATTTTGGCATGATCTCTCAATTACACGAGTTTGATAACGAGGCATAAAAAGAAATTCATATTCTTGAATTTATGTATGTTTCCTAGTCTCATAAGTTACAGTATTCTCCCTTATCAGAACTTCTTATTCAATTGAGTATTATCTTGTTCCAGTCAAGAGATCAGAGAGCCTATATATACAGTATTATAGTATTTTTATTACCATCGAGCTATAATCGACGGGCAGGCCCCTATTGGGCAACCTCTGATCAGATGGTAAGTTATATGCCGATCCTACTGTGGCCGAGCGCCTATGAGCGAGCCCAGTTGGTCGAGATACAGAGCCTTGTATGGCCGAGTGCCTATGAGCGAGCCTACTACGGCAGAGCAGTTATATATATATATATATATACCGATCCTTATAGGGCCGAACAATTATTTTACTTACTATATTGAGAGAGTTGAGTCAGTATCAGCAGGTAAGCATATCTTCATATTATCTTTGACTCTCAGTTACTATATTATCAGTTCAGTTTAAGCTTTCAGTTATTCTATTGCCTTACATACTCAGTACATTATTTCGTACTAACATCCCTTTTGCAGGGGGGATGTTGCATTTCATACCAACAGGTCCTGATAGACAGCTGGATAGATCTTCCCAGTAGACAAAGTCAAACATCAGCTTGGTTGGTATGCTCCATTTTCTCGGAGTTACCAGGTCTATACCTTGGAGACTATTTTATATATACAGGTTTGATGGGTAGGTCGAGGCCTTGTCCCGATCATGATACAGTTCCGTTATCTCTAGAGGCTTGTAGACGAGTCCTGTATTAGTCTATCAATATACGTTCATGGCGGCCTCATCAACTTGCACAATTATATATATATATATATATATATATATATATATATATATATATATATATATATATATTTGAACTTTTGGGTATGTTTACCCCTCCGATGAGATAGATGATATTTTAAGATTATTCAGAGTATGGCCTCATCGGCCTAAGTTAAGGACTACCCCTCTAGAGTTCACGGTTACAGAGTCATACACTCGGTCCGAGTATGGCATCGGGTGCTCGTCGCGGCCCATCGGTTTGGGTCGTGACTTGGACGACTTGGTAGTAAAATCAAGAAAGAGGGGCGACCATTTGAAAGACTTGAGAATGGTGTTTGAGTTGCTCCGGAGTCCATTGAAATGCGCTTTTGGAGTTACTTTTGGAAAGTTCGTCGATTTCATTGTCCTTCTTCAAGGGATCGGAATTGATCAAGCCAAAATGGATGTCGTTTTGAAAATGCCTGGGCCTCGAGATATTCATGAATTGAAAAGTCTGCAAAGAAAGCTATCATACCTTAGAAGATTCATCTCAAACCTAGCTGGGAGGTGCCAACCATTCAGTCGCATCATGAAGAAAGGCGTCCCTTTCAAGTGGGACCAAGCTTGTAGCAATGCCTTTGAAAGTATCAAAACTTACTTGATGAAACCTCCAGTTTTGGCAGCCCCTATACCTGGAAAGTTGTTGATACTATATATTTTAGCATAAGAAAGGTCTGTTGGAGCGCTGTTGGCCCAAGAAAATAGTGATGAGAAAGAAAACCCCCTTTACTACTTGAGCAGGATGATGACACCAAACGAGCTGAATTATTCGCCAAGCGAAAAGTTATGTATGGCACTAGTCTTATCAATCCAAAAGTTGAAGTACTACTTTCAAGCTAATGTCGTTCGTCTTGTTTCTAGAGCAAATCCTATCAAATTCGTGATGTCAAAACCTGTCCTTAGTGATCGATTAGCAAGGTGGTACCTTCAGTTTCAACAATTTGAAATTGTGTACATCCCTCAAAAGGCTATAAAAGGACAAATGTTAGCAGACTTCTTGGAAAATCACCCTATACCTGATGATTGGGAGTTAACTGACGAACCCTGATAAGGACAAAATGGTCGTTGAAGTACAACCTCTATGGAAGATGTTTTTTTATGTTGCTTCCCATTTCGGAGGAGCCAGTGCTGGTGTAGTATTTTTCACTCCTCAAGGGGAGGTTTTGCCCTACTCCTTTACGTTGACACAACTTTGCTCCAACAATATTTCTGAATATCAAGCTCTAATACTTGGGCTTGAAATGACTGTTGAAATGAAGCGAGTGCAATTACAAGTCTTTGGTGACTCTCAGTTGGTGATCAACCAACTTTTAGGTAGTTACGAGGTCAAGAAACTTGAACTACACCCATAGCATGATTATGCTAAGAAATTAATGGGGTGGGTCGATGATATGACTATTCAACATGTACCTAGGAAAGAAAATAAGAAGGCTGATGCTTTAGCTTCATCATTAGCCCTGCCTGATCAAGCGCATGTTACAATCTGCCAAAAATGGATAGTATCGCCACTAAATGAGGGTGAAAATGAAGAAAATGAAATCGAGCATCTTGTCGCTGTTTCTGAAGTTGAGAAGGAAGAATGGCGACAACCCATTATCGACTACTTGAGCTACAGGATACTTCCAGAAAATCTGAGGAGAAGTACTGAAATCCGCTGTCGTGCACCTCGCTTCCTTTACTACAAAGATACCCTATACAGAAGATCATTCGAGGGAGTACTTTTGCAGTGCTTAGGGGAAGACGAAGCACTCCAAGCTTTGCAAGGAGCGCATTCTGGGGTATGTCGATCACATCAGTCTGGACCAAAGCTCTACTTCCATATAAAAAGGATAGGATATTATTGGCCGACTGTGGTAAAAGATTGCTTGGACTACGCTCGAAGATGCAAGGCTTGCCAATTCCATGCAAATTTTATTCATCAGCCTCCCGAAGTATTGCACCCGACTGTTGCATCCTGGCCATTTGACAATTGGGGATTAGTTGTTATTGGACCACTGCCAAAGTCCTCTGGTGGGCACCTATATATCTTGGCTGCAATTGACTACTTCTCAAAATGGGTTGAAGTTATTGCCTTTACGGAGGTAAAGAAGGAAAATGCTGCAAGTTTTCTCTGAGTAAACATAATATATCGCTTTGGCGTCCCTTGTTATATAATAATGGATAATGGAAAGTCATTCGATAATATGTTGATGAACAAGATTTGTGATCTCTTTAGCTTCAAGCAACGTAACTCTTCGATGTACAATGTTGCCGCTAATGGCCTAGCTGAGGCATTCAACAAGACTCTATGCAACTTGTTAAAGAAAATCATCTCCAAATCCAAACGAGATTGGCATGACCATATGGAAGAAGCTATGTGGGCATATAGGACAACTCACCGCACACCAACACAAGCGACCCCTTATTCACTTGTCTATAGAGTCGAAGCCGTTTTGCCACTTGAGCGTCAAATATCTTCATTATGATTAACTATTTAAGAATGGATCATTGATGACGAAAATGCTCGAATTCGATTAGCAAAGTTGAAGGCTCTTGATGAGAAGAGGTTGGAAGCTCAACAGAGTTTTGAATGTTATCAGGCTTGATTGTCTCGCGCCTTCAATAAAAAGTTCGCCTAAGATCCTTTCAAGTAGGAGATCAAGTCCTTGACATAAACTTGTAGGGAAGTTCACTTCAAAGTGGGATGGGTCATATGTCGTGCAAGAGCAAGAAGCTTATTCAAGTGGGGCTTACAAGCTGGTTGATGCAGATGACATGAGAATCGACCCTATCAATGGCAAGTTTTTAAAGAAGTATTATCCTTGAATTTGCAACACTCCTTAATGAACGAGCCTAAACTGCATGTTCCTACACTCCTGGCCCGCATGAGTATAAACTGTGTACGGCCCACACACAAAAAAGAGTCTGCTAGGTTGAAAACCTCGAAAGAGGCTGCATAGGAAAAAGTTAGGATATAAAAAAAAATCATCCATTCTGAACTAGCGTATGACTTGATCCTCTTCATAGAGGTATGCAGGAATCTTAGAGTTTCATTCTCGCATAGGTTCAAAAGATACATAGTTCCCCAATCGTTGTCCAAATGAAGTATGATGGAAGTAGTTCATTCAACCAGCACTTGAAAATCGGGCTGAAATTTCATTCTTCTTTTGAACTTTAGATCTCATATGACTTAGAAGGGGCAAGCCTCCATAATAAACCAGTGTCTTCAATGGGACGATTATAGTTTTTTAAGAGGATACTAAGTATTTGCACTGAAGTTCAGAGATTCATTATGTCTTCATGTTCACCAAATTTTTAAGTCCTCTGGTCTTCAAGTTCGATGCTCTTCAAGTTGAAACATTTAAGCCCTCCAAGTTTCTAAGTTGAAGTCTTCAAGTCCATCGGTCTTCAAGTTGAATTCTTCACGTTCGCCGCTCTTAAAGTTGAATTGTTCAAGCCCTCCAAATCTTCGAGTTGAAGTCTTCAAGTCTGCTAATTTTTCAAGTTGAATTTTAAAAGTCCACCACTCTTCAAGTTGAAGTCTACAAAGTCCGCTAAATCTTCAAAGTTTTCCAAGTGTTCAAGTCAATGTTGTCAAGTCCACGAAGTCTTCGAGTTGAAGCTTTCTAATTTTCCAATCTTAAGGTCGATATTTAATTCCCTTCTCACCTTAAGTTAGCCTCTTCATGGGTTTGTCATTAAAAGAAACTATAACTTTCCAGTCTTAAGGTGGACGTATAAGTCTCTATGCTCCTTAAGTTGGTCTCTTCGTGGGTTTATCCTTAAAAAGAACTATACTTTCCAATCTTAAGATAGACATGTAAGTCTCTTTGATATCCGGGTCATCTTGAGAGTAATCTCTCTGATAGTCAGGTCACCTTGAGAGTAATCTCTCCAATAGTCGGGCCACCTTAAGAGCAATCTCTCCGATAGTCGGACCACATTAAGAGTAATTTCTCCGATAGTCGAACCACCTTGAGAGTAATCTCTCCGATAATCGAGTCGCCTTGAGAGTAATATCTCCGATAGTCAGTCCACATTGAAAGTAATCTCTCTGATAGTCGGGCCACCTTAAGAGTAATCTCTCCTATATTCGAATCACCTTGAGAATAATCTCTCCGATAGTTGGCCGGAGTTGAGTATCCATCCCCTCACACCCTAATATTTCCTTTTTTATGCGTGAATCATCTCGTTAAAGAAGAACATATCCTTCTCGTTGAAAAGAACGAGCAAAGAAAACGATAAGAAAAGAAGTAAAATAATTTACCTTCTCGTGACTGCTTTTCAGGGCGGCTTGCAAGAACCACAAATTAATGATCAAACTACATGAGAGTAAGGGGTTTATATAGATTCCCAAAGGCGGCTACTGAAAGTTTATGGTCGATGTGGGACGTTGCGACAATATGTCTTCGAAAAGGACTCGGATAGTTGAAAGGCGGCAGTAAGAGTTGGTTATTAACAAGGATTCAATAGCAATCTTTGAAGACAAATATCCCTGGTCAACTCCTAAAGGCATTTGGATAAGTGTTAGCATGATAAAGCAAGCTTGAAATAACTTGGAATTGAGTTACGTGGAAACTTCTTAAGGCCAATTAAATTGCATTAATTATGAACTGAGCTGAATTTCAATTTATGGCCTTACATGAGCTGTACTAAACATGTCAAGTGTAGTTCTCAACTAAAATAATAATAATAACAATAAGAGTTCTTTTAAATATCCAAAACCAAAGGGGACATGAGCAAACAATCACAACTCTCACATGACTGAAGATTAGAAACTTTAGTGTTTCAAGTATGTAGTATTTGTAAGATGATTTGGCTCGAGTTTTACGTAAAAAGAAAAGGAATGACGCTTCGATATTACTTCAATCCTTGTCTTCCAAATTCATCAAAATATATATTTTGCCAAGTTTTAAAGTAGGGGCATTTGTAGACATCTAAAATTTATTGGATTCAAATTCAATAAATAATTCGGATTATATTTTAAATATGTCAGTTCAAATAAATATTATGGGTTAATATAATTGGATAATTACTTAAGTCAAATAATTATTGATTGGATCGGCCCATTTAGTTGGGCTACAAATGATGAGCCTACTTCATTAGGCCCAATATGTCATCCTCCTAGAAGCCCATTTTGGTGCCACGTGTCAAATAACATGGCACGCTAAGTCAAGTGGAAGAGCCAATAGGATCATGCCACGTGTCAAAATGACAAGGCATGCCAAATCACATTAAAAAGCTAATGAAATCGCGCCACGTGTGCAAGTGACATGTTCTGGCTAACTAAATAAGGCCTTGTCACACTTCAATGTGATTGGTCGGAAAGAGTTTTTCTTATCATAACTCTTCCCTTCCACAATTATAAATAGGGGTCTTCATATCCCAGAAAAGACAACAGAAGTTATAACAAGAAGCAAGAGAGAGCTCGTGGATCAAACGTCGCAAATTTCTCTACAAGTTTCAAGTTCAAAAAATCAAGTTCAAGCTCGAGAACGAAGAACAAATCAAATTCAAGCTCAAGAACGAAGAACAAATCAAGTTCAAGCTCAAGAACGAAGAACAAATCAAGTTCAAGCTCAAGAACGAAGAACAAATCAAGTTCAAGCTCAAGAACGAAGAACAAATCAAGATTCAAGGAGTATGAGTTCAAATCAAAGTTCGTGTTAGTTGAATTCAAGATCATCGTTCGTGGCAACAACTACATATTCAAGATTAAGCTCGAAGGCCCTTGAATTTATTTACTATTGAAAAGAAAAATAGAGGATTCATAGAGATTGTACACTCATATTATATGAAATCAAATACTACGATTGTTGCAATATTTTCGGTCTTAATTTTATTTTCTCGATGCAAATTTGTTGCCTACAAAAAAGAAGAAGAAGAAGAAGAAGAAGAAGAAGAAGAAGAAGAAGAAGAAGAAGAAGAAGAAGAAGAAAGTCTAATCGAAAAATAAAATACATAAGGGGATTCCTTTTCCTAGTCAAAAGGTGAGAGAGGTATCCGTTACCAATCTATAAAGGTTAAGGGGTAAATTGATTTTTACTCTTTAAGTTACTATTAGTATAAGTACTTGTACGATGTGCGTATAATATTGTGATGCTACTAAATTCTATAAATTAAAAAGAACAAATTATACGAATAACTATTGACATAAACTTAAATAGTATAACCCCATATATAGCCGGTAATACAAACAAATAAAAATACAATATGATTCAAAAATAAATATCCTTTCCCTTTCAATTTACATAAAATATTTTTCTTATTAGTCTGTTAAAAAAGAATGATACATTTATGTATTTGGAAATAATTTTACTTTAAATTTTTTATTTTACCCATTTTACATATAATGAGAAGTTCTTACACCTATGCAAATATCATGACCCACAAAACTATTAGGATCATAAGTTTCAAAAGTTTTCTTTTTCGTTCTTAAATTTTGTGTCAAGTCAAACTATCTCATCTATATTAAAATTGAGTGAAGTCATACTATATAGAGTAATAACACATAAAAATACATTTAGTAATATCTTAATTTAAATTATAAAAATATATTATATTATTATCTCAACATAATAAATTCTCACATCAATATCAACTTCTACCAACCTAAAATTACACAGTGACAAATTAATATATACATACATGATAATTTATTAACAACCAATATATTCTAACTTTTAGGATTACCAACTTATAAAACAGTTGGATCGTAATTTTCTCAATAGTTTTGCTAGTTACCTCGATTTTAACCACACAATTAAAGTCACATTATTTTTAACAATTTAAATAATACCTTTGAGATATAGTTAAGATTAATATATTATAATTAAATAAATATTAACCTACTTTAAATATTTTTCTTTTACGATGCACATGTACTAAAAGAAGATGAATTCTTACATGTAATTCTTAATTAAATGAATCTTACCTTATGATTTTGTGATTCACTTTATTTTGTGTAAATAGCAATCCCAAATAGTACAATTATATTCATTTATGTGTTAACTCTATCCAAATCTATTTCATTCTAATTGACACACACACACACACATGTGTGTGTGTATATATATATATTCGACCTCATCGGTTGCTCGATCAATTGGCTCATACAATTTGAGAGAACATAAATATCAACAACGTGCTAAAAAGTGATTGTCCATACCTGAGCCATTTGAGAAGAATATATCCTCCCTTCTTATATATTTTAGCATAGCTGCTGCTAGCACTAGTAGAAAAAAATGTATGTATTGCTTCCAAACAATTGAGATATAAAATAATTATAATATATTAGATAATTAATTTTACCGTAAATAAATTAAGATAAGATATAAATTCTCTATTTTTTGTTCTTTGTCTATTGTTACTGTGTTACCCGTTACATAATATGATTACATTATTACTCAACTTTTTATTAGCTTGTCACCTAATTTATATCCCTATATGTTACTTCTATTACAATATACCATAATGAATATGATTTGTATTTCTCTTAAAATAATCTTTTTATTTATTTTTAATCTTTCATTACATAATATTTGAATTTATCAATAATATTTTTGAGAAATAATTATTTATTTGTTTATTTTATCATTTATATTAATTCAAAGTATAAATTCTCTCACACTATCTTTATCCCCCTCTTTCAAAATTATTTCCTCTAGTAAGTATGATATTTTATTTAATTTTTTCATTTAGTATTTTATTCAATAATAGACAAAAATAAAAGTGCATATGATCAAACTATATAGTACTTCACCAAAATGTTACGATATTTTTATTACTAAACTTCTAGTAATTATTATTTTTATTGAAGCTTTTAACCTTTAAAAATTTATTTTTATTGTATATTTGTTTAAAATTCAGAAAACTTAGTCTAAAATAGATACTTTGGATTATCCATTATGAAATAAATAAATTATTAAATATATTTACATTCTGAACTTTAGGTTAAAACCTTAAAATATATTCTTCAACTCATTAAAAAGTATTGAATTCTTAAAATAAATTAAAACTGCACATTAGATTACGGTAGGATATATTCTTCTCACTCGATACTAGAAAAGGAATTCAAATGCTATAGATATCAAAATTCTTTACTTTCCAAATAAAAAAAATTCAGTTAGAAAATATTAGTACAATGATTGAACTTTATTTATTTCAATTTAATTTCAATAAATGGAATTCCATATATAGTTCTTAAGTGAGATATTTTCTTATTTGACAATCTCCCACAAACTCTTTAAGATTGCCAAGTGGCTTTATAGTAGCTTTCCATTTAGCTTAACCACAATGCAAAATTTCTTGCTTTAATATATATATATAGATATCAAAATTCTTTACTTTCCAAATAAAAAAATTCAGTTAGAAAATATTTATCACGACCCGGATTTTTCACCCTTGGAGTCGTGATGGCGCCTACTCGTAGAAACTAGGCAAGCCATGGAATTAGAATTCCTTAAGTCCTTGTTTTAATCTCCTTACAAATTACATTAACAAGTGATAAATATTTAAATACAGCGGAATATGAGATTAAGCGGAAGACTTAAATAAATATAAAACTCAAAATAATACGAAAATCTACATATGCCTCTGCCCAGAAACTGGTGTCACAGCATCCACGGACTACTAAGATCACTACACACAACTGTTAGAAAGAAAGAAAAACATTGTTTGTCTCGGATACAAGAGATAACAGAACATAATAAAAGATAGAGGAGACGTCGGGGCTGCGGATGCCTGCAAGGCTACCTCGGTATCTCGGTGGACTGAAGGCTGACTCCCCTAATGTTGTTGACCAAGCGCTGCTCCTGTATCTGCACATAAGTGCAGAGTGTAGCATCAGCACAACCGACCCCATGTGCTGGTAAGTGTCTGGCCTAACCCCGGCGAGGTAGTGACGAGGCTAGGACCTGACTCTAGATAAACCTGTGCAGTTATATAATATACAACGGAAATATAAACAGGAAATAATAGTTTAAAAAGGAGGGGGAAACATGCTTCGGGGAAACATATCAATTCTAACAGAAACTTAATAAAGTATGAAAGAACACTCGTTGTCTACAACAATACAATAACAATACTGTTGCGGCGCGCAACCCGATACCTTATCAATTAACATTGTTGCGGCGTGCAACCCGATCCACATATATAACTGTTGCGGCGTGCAACCCGATCCACATATATAACTGTTGTGGCATGCAACCCGATCCAATATAATATCTGTTGCGGCGTGCAACCCGATCCATATATATATATATATATATATATATATATATATATATATATATATATATATATATATATATATATATATAGTAATATTGTGGCGCGCATTCCAAATATACAGTCAACAATAATCATAATTAACCATCCCGGCAAGGGAACTAAACATTACAAGTATATACGTCCCGGCAAGGGAGAAACAGATATAACCAAACTTGTTCCAACATCTAACTATCTCAACTATAACTCAACTAGTTTCAACATCTAACTACCTCAGCTTTAACTAAACTTGTTACAACACCTAACTACCCAGCTATAACCAAACTTGTTATAACACCTAACACAAAGAATCATCAACCTAAGCGTCAGTAATATCAATTAAGAACACAATGCAAGGGAACCTCAACTCAACAATAGCCCGGCAAGGGGGCAACATAATGATCTCTTCTCTTTCTCACTTTTACTTCACAATTCACTTCACAACTCGAGCCAATGCTCTAGAGTTTGAATTATCACTTATACTTTCACAATTACAACTGGAGCCAACGCTCCTCAACGTTCATAGGTCAAAATTCTTCCCACAACTTTACACAACAAATAGAATCAGGCATGAATAATACAACGAAATCATGAAAATCATAATATAAGACTCACGGTCATGCTTGACTCCAACGTATAGATACTCGTCACCATGACTATACATCGTACTCAACAAGAAACAAATAGCAAATAGGACACAACTCCTAATCCCTCAAGCTAAGGTTAGACCGAACACTTACCTCGATGCCACGAACACAACTCAAGGTTCAATTATAGCTTTACCCCTTGATTCCACTGCCAATTCACTCGTATCTAGTCACAAATTACTTAATTACATCAATAAACGCTAAATGAATCAATCCCAATGCATGAAAATGAGTTTTCTAAAGTTTTACCCAAAAAGTCAAAAATCGCCCCCACGACCACACGGTCAAAACCCGAGGTTCGAACTAAAACCCGATTACCCATTCCCCCACGAACTCAAATATATGATTTGTTTTGAAATCGGACCTCAAATCGATGTCCAAATCCCCAATTTTTGAAAAACCTAGGTTCTACTCAAAACACCCAATTTCCCCCATGAACACCATTGATTTTGAGTTGAAATCATATTAAAAGATGTCAATGATTGAAGGAAATGAGTTAAAATTAACTTACAATCGATTTGGAAGAAGAGTCGTTCTTGGAAAATCGCTCAAAGGAGTTTGTGTTTTGAAAAGATGTGAAAAATGAGTTTAAAATCGTCTAAGTATAAAGTTGCAGGTCGCAGGTATGGGAATTGCGAACACCGACCTCTGCCAAGTTGGGAAATGCAAAACAGAGTTCGCATTTGCGAATCCTTCAGGAAAGCTGGAATATCGCATTTGCGATCAACCTGTCGCATTTGCTACCTGGGAATTGCGACCACAGCATCGCATTTGCAATCACCGGCCAAAATGGAAAACTTCGCAATTGCGAAGATAATCTCGTATTTGCGAGAGGGAGCTGGCCTGGGCTTTCTTCGCAATTGCGACAAGCCGCTCGCATTTGCGAGCCAGGCTTCGCAAATGCAAAGCCTGCAGGCCTGCTATGCACAGCTGAAAACCTGCAATTTTCTAAGTTCAAAAATGCACCCCGTGACCTATCCAAAACTCACCCGAGCCCTCGGGGCTCCAAACCATATATACACACAACCTCAAAAATATCTCACGGACTTATTCATGTACTTATATCACCAAAATAACATCAAAAACATCGAATTAAACCTCAATATCAATGAAATTTATCAAAATTTCTTAAACATCAAATTTTCCAATTATGGTCCGAATCACGTCAAACGGGATCCGTTTCTTACCAAATTTCACAGAATTATCTTAAATCATATATAAGACCTGTACCGAGCGCCGAAACCAAAATACGGACTCGATACCAACATGTTCTAATCAAAATTCATTTCAATTTCCTTTAAACAATTTCAGAAAATAATTTTCTTTGAAAATTTATTTCTCGGGTTTGGAACCTCGGAATTCGATTTCGGGCATACGCCCAAGTCCCATATTGTCCTACGAACCTTCCGGGACCGTCAAATTACGGGTACGGGTTTGTTTACCCAAAATATTGACCGAAGTAAATTAGCTCATTTTACAGTCATAATTTATCATTTTTCACAGATTTTCACATCTAGGCTTTCTGGCTACGCGCCCGGACTGCGCACACAAGTCGAGGTGATGCTAAAAGAGGTTTTTAAGGCCTCAGAATACAGAATTTCGTTTTAAAACAAGTGATGACCCAAGGTCATCACAATATTAGTACAATGATTGAACTTTATTTATTTCTATTTAATATCAATAAATGGAATTCCATATATAATTCTTAAGTGAGATATTTTCTTATTTGACAATCTTCCACAAACTTTTTAAGATTGCCAAGTGACTTTATAGTAGTTTGCCACTTGGTTTAACCACAATGCAAACTTTCTTGCTTTAATATATATATATATATATATATATATATATGTTTTTTGTGTTTGTTAGTGTATTTTGGTGTGTGTCCGTTATAGTAGGGGGAGGATTGAGAAAGACAGAGATAACTAATAATTAATTCCGTAAAATAATAGAGAAAAAATATGATTAGTTTGCTTGTCGTTTTCCCCGTGCATGGATCTCTAAATTATATGTATTTCGTTGTGCCAAATCGATTTGAATTGATTTTTGGGTTAGAATCATGCAATTCAACTGTCTAGTTAGTCTTATAGCCTGTTTGGTGAAACTTTTAAAATCAGTTTGTTTTAAAAAATGCTTTTCTCGAAGTTATTTTCAAAAAAAAAAATTGATAAGAAGCAGTTTATGTTTGACTGATTAATGTGAAAAGTATTTTTGAGCATCGATTAGTACTTGTCTAAGATTTTAAAAAAGTGTTTCTTTATTTCTCGAAAATGTTTTTCAAAAAAATATTTTTGAAAGAACAAGTCTTTTCGCTTCTCAAAAGTTGCTTTTTTGGGTAATTAAACTTTTTGCATTAATCACCGATGTAAAAAAGTTGCTTTTGCTCCAACTTAAAAGCATTTTTTTCTCTCTAAAAGCTAGAACAAACACCTTGACTTTTGGGAAAAAGTACTTTTGACAACAAAAAAAGGAATCTTTACACAAATAGTCGGTCATATTTATTGTTTACTTTTTATAGTCATATACATAGATTATACAATAATTATACACAATTATACATAGATAATACATAAATTATGCATATATTATACCTCCACCGGCTATTTTTAGTTTATGCGGTTGGGTGAACGGTTATTTGGGTTAATTTTTCAAAAAACAAAAAATCACTTTTGGTCAAAAAAAAGCTTGGCCAAATAAGCTATTAATGTGTTTAGACTTTTGAAACAAAAACTTAAGTAGTTGCTATTTCATAATACTTTGTCTTTGAATTTATAAATTGTGTAATATTTTGTTCTAAATTCTGAAGAATTCTAGGCACTTACCTCACCATTGAGGGCTACTATTTCACGTTTGGTTACTAGATTCACCAAATAGAAATGTTATAAATTGCTTCATCAGAATTTCCAGTAATATAGGGTAATTGGGGAATCTTTAGAGGGAAATTTGACAGATTTAGTTCTTTGAATGAAATGTCTAATAAGTAAAGTAAATGAAACCTCATCCAAATTTATCATATATTTTCGAAATCTTTTTTCACTCGGTTTATTTTGGGAGAAATTCAAAAATAGCCAGATTTATAAGTGGTCATTTAAAAATAGTCGCAGTTTCAAAAGTAATTAAAATTTAGCCACTTTTCATATAAAGATAAATTTGAATGAAAACACTGTTCAAAATCCGAAAAAATACTCCAGCATAATATACTGGAGTTTGGAGCACCGGTGCTCCAGTCTCCAGTAAATTATACTAGAGCCAGCAAAATGTACCGGTCCAGCATAATATGTTGGAAGTTCATACACAGGTGCACCGAACTCCAGTATATTATGCTGAACCGGTCTTTGTTACAGCAAAATAGTGGCTATTTTTTAATGACTTGGAAAATGCTGGCTATTTTTTAATGATCAGTCCAAAAACTGACTAGACCGTGCTATTTTAACATTTCTTTTTTATATAAAATAATAGTGAGCTTACGAGCCAACCGGTGAGAAATGAGTTGGGCTAATATTTTTAAGGTCCTTTCAAATGAAGGTCAGTGTCGATTTGGGCTGAATCGTTGAATTCTGAGAAATATATATTATATTTTTAGCCACACCCTAAAATAATAGCCAATAAAATATATAATTTTATTATATACATATAATATATACATTTTATATATTTTTTTACTAAAAAATATAAGTAATTTTAGCCAATCGGTCAATCCTGTATTTTTCTCTTGAATTGTTCCGTTTTTAGATGGACGGTATGGGCCAACTCATTAGCTGTGGGTACTAGAGAATCAAGTGTAGGCGACGTGACATAATTTCTTTGAAACAACCACCTAATGTACAATTTCTTTCTTGCATACTGGAGATTATGGTAATGAAGATGAAGAAGAACTTCAAAGATGTGTTAAAAATTTTCAAGTCAGCTCAATTTGATAGGTGTAATTATTTTAAATATTGATAGTGTATATTAAAGGAATTTTTACCACCTATAGCAAAGGTTGATAACTTATTTATTTTAAATAAATACCATTTTATAAAATTATATCCCATAACTACCTTTTGATTTTTATAGCCAAATATCTATTTATGGTCACCTCCTACCCTTAAGCCATAAAATACGTTTTGTATTATTTTTCTTCACCCTCTCTCTCTCAACGCCAGTTTTCTCCATGAATACAAACTCGTGGATTCTCTCTCATCAGTTCCTCCGTCGATTGTTCTTTGGAGTAGTCAACAAGAATTTTCTGGGACTTTATATGAAGTGTGTATATTGAAAAAAGTCATGGAGCATATGAAGTATATTGAAAAAAGGGACATGTATTCTTGGAGGAAGCGAATGTCATTGTAATGAGCTATGTAATAGTCATGACCCAGGTTAACTTAACCATAGTTAGGCTTCTTGTAACTGTAGTTAGTTATTAGTAGTTAACTGTAATTAGTTGTTAATGGTTAGTTGATTGTAGTTAGCTGTTAGGCGGTTATATTAGGTACTACTGTAGCTTGTAATTCAATTTTGGAGAACTATCAGAAATGACTTCCTTTTCTCTTCTCTATTCCTTCTCTCTGTAAGAGAAATTATTATACCCAGATCCACAAAATTGACATGGTATCAGAGCTTGTAGACGATTGAATCTAAAGGTTTTCACTGAGAATTTTTGAAAACAAGGGATTCATCGTTTATTTCTCAATTTTTTTTGCCGAAAACGTCAATCGCTCGCCGAAATTCTAAGCAGTCATGGCCGGAGACGAAGCTACCAGTCGTACAGAGGAAATAACGAATTGATCAACAGTGGTGATAGATCATAATCATCCACTGTATTTACATCCATCGGATGCACCAAGAGCATTGTCACTTGGGTTTCAGCTACAAGGAATGGAAAATTACACGATCTGGAGCCAAGCTATGGAAGTTTTGTTACTAACATGGAACAAGCTAGGGTTTATCGATGGTTCAGTAACGCGTGACACTTATGGAGATACTCATGCAAATCTATAGGATCGCTGCAATGCTATTGTGAAATCGTGGATAATGCACAATGTAAGTCGCGATTTGCTGAGTGGAGTATTGTTCCGGTCAAGTGCATATGCAATTTGGTCGGATCTTAAGGAGCGATTTGATAAGGTCAATGCATCACGAATTTATTACTTGCACAGGAAGATTTTTTCATTAACACAAAGTACATCCTCTGTTCCAGTTTACTACTCGAAATTGAAGGATTTATGGGATGAATATGACTCGATTATGCCTCCCCCTGTTTGTTGTGATAAGTCGAAGAAGTTCATTGAACGGCAGGAGTATCAACGTTTGTGGCAATTTTTAATGGGATTAAATGATGGCTATAGTCAAGTTCGTAGCCAAATTATAATGAAATCCAAAATTCCCCCTGTCAATCAAGCTTATGCTATGATCCTTCAGAATGAAAGTCAAAAATTAGTAGCAGGTGGTGGTTATAGTGCTGAGTCCATTGATCCTACTGCCCTATTCAGCTCTAAACTTGGTCAAAAACAAAGGAGGAACTTCAATGTTGAATGTGACTTCTGTCATTTAAAAGGGCATACTAAGGAAGAATGTTACAAGTTGATGAAATGTGATTACTGCAATAAGAAGGGACATTTGAGGACCAATTATTATAAACTGATAGGGTATCCTGCAGATTTTAAGCCTAAAAATGAGCAAATATGGTTGAAGTTAAAATAATCAACCAATCACATCTTCATCAGTCATGATGACACAAGAGCAACATTTGGGATCTATGCATGGATTCACTTCTGAACAACATATTCATCAGGGGAAACAAAGCTTAGGGCCTGTGCAAATGTTCACTCCTGAGCAATATGGTCAGATTTTAAGTCTGCTAAACAAAACATCAATCTCTGAATCATCTGCCAGTGCACATATGACAGGTAATGTTTCTTATGAACCAAATACTGATGAGAAATGGATAGTAGATACTGGAGCTACAAACCATATGGTTGGTAATGAACAGCTTCTGCTTGATAAATTGTTAGTAGGTAATGCAGGAAATGTACAACTCCCTACTGGAGAGTCTACTAAGGTGTCACATGTTGGTAGTTGTCAATTAGATGGAGGTGATACTATCAACAATGTCTTGTGTGTACCGGCTTTTAAGTTTAATCTCTTGTTTGTGTCTTAACTGACAAAAGCTTTAAACTGTTGTGCTGCATTCTTTCCAAATTTTTGCATATTTCAGGATCTCTTCACTGGGAGGATGAAGGTGATTGGTAAAGAGGAAGAAGGACTATATGTGCTACATTCACAAAGGAGAAATAAGAATAAAACTAGATCATTGGTGATGATTGCCCACAGGAATGAAGATGAGCTGTAGCACAAGAGAATGGGACATGTTCCAATTCAAGTTCTCAAGAAAATTCCTAGTATAAATAGTAGTAGTAAAGCGAAATAAGCCCATGTGGTATTTGTCCTTTAGCCAGGCAAGCTAGGACTTCTTTTCCAGTTAGTACCAGAAAATGTCTTTGATTTGATACACATGGATGTTTGGGGACCCTATAAAGTTCCCACATATAATGGAAAGAGATACTTTCTCACAATGGTTGATGATCATTCTAAATGGATTTGGATTTTCTTACTACATCTTAAGTCTGATGTTATTACAGTACTAAAGAATTTCATTGTTATGGTAAAAACTCAGTTTGGTAGATTGATCAAATGCTTTAGGTCAGACAATGGTTCTGAGTTCTTTAACCATAATTGTGCAACTTTGTTTCAAATGTATGGGATTATAAATCAAAGTTCCTGCCCACACACTCCTCAACAAAATGGAGTGGTGGAAAGGAGACATAGACATGTTCTAGAAACTGCAAGGGCCATCAGATTTCAGAGGCACTTGCCAGTGAGGTTTTGGGGTGATTGTGTGGATGCAGCTGGGTATATAATAAATAGAATTCCCTCCACAATACTAGGGAACATGTCACCTTTTGAGTTATTCTATGGAAGACAACCTTCATTGTCACATATGAGAATTATATGGTGCTTATATTTTGCAACAAAGTTACCAAGGGGTGACAAATTTGCACCTAGATCCATAAGGTCAGTGTTTCTGGGATATGCAAGCATACAAAAGAGATATAGGTTATATGATATTGAACACAAGACACTCTTTGTCAGTAGAGATGTGATATTTCATGAAGATGTGTATCCATTTCAAGGTCTTGCTCAAAATTCTTCTCTCTTTATAGATGAATTTCAGAGGGTTGATCTTCCCCTTGATCAGCCTGCCATTGTTTTACCTTCTATTATCAGGGATAGGGATAACTCAGGCTCATCTACACTTCCTACACCTGCAAAATCTGTTCCTGGAAGTATTGATCCATCATTAGATTCTTCTTCTATGCCACATATAGAGGAATCAGCTATTGCATAGCATGAGGAACATACTAATAATACTGGTGAATTAAGGAGATCAGGAAGAACTTCCAAGCCTCCTATTTGGCTTAAGGATTATGTTGGGCCAATACAGAGGTCTAACCCTTCTCATGTAGCACATTGTCAATATCCTATTAGTGATTTTATTTAGTACACAGGATTGTCTGCTTCATATCAAGCTTACATCACTCAATTGTCTTCTGAAGTTGAACCAAGTTCTTTTTATGAGGTAGCCAAGGATTTGAAGTAGATTGAAGCTATGAAAGCAGAAATTCAAGCATTGGAGGACAACAAAACATGGGAGGTAGTGTCATTGCCTCCAAACAAAAGTGCAATTGGGTGTACAAGATCAAGTATACATCCAATGGGGAAGTTGAGAGGTATAAGGCTAGATTGGTAGCTAAGGGGTATAGTCAAAAGGAGGGACTAGATTATCAAGAAACCTTTTCACCTGTTGTGAAAATGGATACTGTTAGGTCTGTTGTATCCATAGCAACTGCCAGAGGTTGGACCCTATATCAAATGGATGTTTACAATGCCTTCTTGCAAGGGGATTTGGAAGAAGAGGTATACATGACCTTACCTCAAGTTTTTCTCCTGGACAAGGGAAGACACGGGTATGTAGATTGCTCAAGTCCCTCTATGGGATTAAGAAAGCTTCAAGGCAGTGGAACATTAAACTCACCACAACACTACAATTCAGATTCAAACAAAGTCATTTTGACTATTTTTTGTTTACTAAGAAGCAAGACTCCTATATTGTTATTGTTTTGGTATATGTTGATGACCTCTTAATTACTGAGGATGATGCTGATCTTATTTCAGCTACTAAACAAAGTTTGCATCAGAATTTCAAAATCAAAGACCTTGGAGAGTTGAGATACTTTCTGGGGATTGAGTTTTCTAGAAACAAAGAAGGGATCCTGTTGCACCAAAGGAAGTATGCACTTGAACTCATCTCAGATGTTGGTCTGGCAGGATCCAAGCCAGTTCATGCTCCTGTTGAGCTAAATCAGAAGTTCACCACAGTGACTTATGATGATCATTTAGGCCTCAAGGATGACAGCCTACTTGAGGATCCTGGTGCTTATCAAAGACTGATAGGCAGACTACTTTACTTGACAATTACAAGGCTTGACATCTCCTTTGTTGTGCAGTCTTTGAGTCAGTTCATGTAGGCCCCCGAACACTCTCACATGGAAGATGTTTTGAGGGTAGTTAGATACATTAAGCAGAGTCCAGGTCTTGGGATTCTCATGTCAGCTACAACATCTACTCAATTAATAGCTTACTGCGATGCTGATTGGGCTGCATGTCACAAGGAGGTCAGTCACTAGCTATTTAGTGCAATTTGGTAATTCTCTCATTTCATAGAAGTCCAAGAAGCAGAGTACCATTTCCAGAAGTTCTGCTGAGGCAGAATATCGAAGTTTGGCTTCCATAGTGGCTGATATTGTTTGGCTCGTTGGTCTATTTGCTGAGTTGGGAGTCACTCTCACACTCCCAGTTCCCCTTCATTGCGACAGTAAATCAGCAATACAGATTGCTGCTAATCCCGTGTTCCATGAACGGACAAAGCACGCTGACATTGATTGTCACTTCATTCGTGAGACGGTTCATCTGGGCTTAGTTCAAACAGTCTACTTGAAGTCTGCTGATCAACCTGCTGATATCTTAACTAAAGGCTTGAGTAGTGTTCAACATTCTCACTTGCTGTGAGCACGTGATTTTTGCCTCACGAAAACTACTCCAAAATAAATCAAAAATAAAATTAATTTCTTTTAGTGTGCAATTTTAGAAATTGTGTTACGTTTATTAACTGTTTGTGTTTTATCCGTAAATGTTTGCTTTGTTATAATTAAACAAAATAAAAATAAAAATACATGTTTCATGCATATCTAGGATTTAATTATGCATTTAATAATTGAGTTAATTAAAATAAAATCACAAAAAATATGCATGTTTCACTATGTGATTAATATTTTGTCTATGTGTTAATAATTGTTAAAGGTTGATTGAATGTCTTGTAAAGAGTAATTTTGTTTTTTATAATTTTAATTAGGATTTTAATAATTAAAGAATAAAATTGAAAATAAAAAAAGAGTGGAAAATAATAGGCAAAACGGACTTGGCCAATTAATTGAAAAGGCAGGCCCAAAACTAATTTAAACCCCCCACAGCCCAATTCAACATCCCCATATCCGGTCCAGTGCAAAGCAAACCAAACGACGACGTTTGGTTGTGTTTCATCAAGGGCCGTTGGATCAAAGCCATCCAACGGTTGAGTTCCCACACCCCTTACCCGTAACCCTTACCCGACCCACTGCCCCGATCCAGCCCGACCCCAGCATTAAACCAAATGACATCGTTTGGATAAATGAACTGATCCTGGCCATCTATTCTGTTTGATCCAACGGCTTGGATCAATTCACCCCTCCCCTATATAAACCCAAATCCTTACCCCGGCCCCCTAACTAAACACCCCCCTCTTCACTATTCATCATCTTCTCCGAAAGCACACCCCTAACCCTAGCCGCCCTAGCATCCTATCGCCTGAAACCCGGCGGCAACAACGCCGCCGGTCACCACCTTAACACCCCGGACTCCTCACAACCTCCTCTTCACGGATCTGGCCTTAGTTTCCTTCGAATCAGACCCCAACTCTTCGAATCTTAAATCGAAGGTTGGTCTGAAAACTGAACCCTCTCCGATGGTCTCCAAATTCACACCGTAGCTTCCCCTAACTACCCTAGCTATGGATCTAGTGTTGGTTTGGTTCGAATCCCTCAGAACTCTTCGAATCTTCTTTTGAAGGTTCGAATCAAATATGAACTCACTCAGATTCCTTCCAAATTAACACCAAATGACCCCTAGGCTTCCCTCACCCTTGTGTCATCTTTGGTTCCCTTCGAATCTGCCCAGAAGTGTTCAAATTTAAGATCCTCGAATCTGAAACCCTAAAAAATTTCCAATCTTGGAATTTTTTCAAATTCAAGCGAGGGATTGAGGTTTAATCGACCTTGGTCGAAGTATTTTCAGTTGAAAATACTTCGACTAAGGTCTGTTTGATTTCAAAAGTCCGAATCCAAGTTGAGTTTGAGTCCGTATGAAATTGAAGATTCAGAGGTATTCTCCTATGTCTTTTGTTTCCTACGTATGTATGGTTGTTTGTTTTAATAACCTGTGTAATTTTGCATATTTGTTTAGTTGATTCCATAATTCTGTCTCATACCCGTCTATTTGATCAGAATTATACAATTGTTTCTGTTGGTTATGATTATTTACAATGTGTGTAATTGACTCGATTAAGTTCGTCGATTAGTTGTGTTATAAATCCTGTTTCTGAAAATGTTGATTGAAACAACCTGTTTTGGAAGGATTATTTTGTTGTAATCAGTTGTTTCGTATTTGATAGTCAGTTGATTAATACTCGTTTGTAAATCAATAAGTCTGTCAAAATAAATGTTGTGTATATGTTGTTTCCTGAACATTAAGTTTCAGGGCATTGTCAGTATATTGACAATGCTCCTATATTTGTTTGATCTTAGTTCAATGTTGAAGTTCAGTTTAACTTGTTATGTTGAATTCAGTATAATGTTGTTGTGATGTTGGGTTTGAATTCAAGTTTACAGGGGTTGGGTAGATACAAATGTGTTAGGAAGCTGATTAGGATTGGTTCTAGCTGTTTAAATCAGAAGGATAATTAAGCCTGGACAGATTTTAAAATCTGTTTTGTAATAGATTCTGATTTTGTATTAATGGGCAGTAATAACAGTAGGATCAGGGCATTTCTGGGAATGAAACAGTAAAAAACAGTGTTAATGCTAGTGTGCTGGAAGTGGAATGTTAGTGGTTGTAAATCTAATAGGATAATAGGAAACCAAAGGAAGTGGAGGGGCTGAAAATAAAGTAAAGGTATCCTTAGTGCTGTTTGAATAAGAAAAAGCAGTTCAGTGGCAGATTTTAAGGGAAAATCTGCCTTAGATAACAAAAAGGGGGTCCAGGCAGCACTTAAGAGAGGGGGGCAGACTTGTATAAATACAGGGATAGACATTAGAAGAAGGGATCTGATTTTTAAGGCATTAGGGAATACACACAGAGATACATATACACAGAGAGATACACAGAGGGAAAAGATAGAAATTAAGAAAAGAAACACATACTAATCAGAAACAAAAATCTGAAAAGAAAGAAGAAAACAAAAAGAAACAGAAGAATGAGAACACACACACCCACACACAATCTGAAACAGATATAGAAAAAGGAAAGAAAAACCCGAAACATATTTTTCCTGGAATCTGTCCGTGTTTCTTTATTGATACTGTGTGGTTTAAATCTGAAATTTTTTCTCAAATCTCTGTTACTATTGGTCTGGTTTCACGGGACTCGTTGATTGTGCTCAAAATCAGCTGCGTTATTTGGCATTTTCTACCTATTTTGTTGCTGCCATTACTGCTGAAATTCACTTCTTCTTCCCTCGTTTCCAGGTACATATCTGTAAACTCCTGTCATAAAAAGCTTCAACGTGACAAATAAATGAAGCTCGAATTGTAATTCTGTTTTCTATTCACTTAAGTTTGTTAGTTTAAATTTCAGCTTTGTTTCATATTGACTAACTAGTAGTGAGTTCGACACGATGACTATAAGTTAATTGTCTTATTTTGAAATTCGTATAAAAGTTCTGTAATAAGTGTTATCCATTTTGAAATCTCATTAGTGTAGTTGAATTGTCAAAATAGGGAACATGGTAGAAAGATGACCATTATTTAAACTTTATGGTATTATTAGTTAGGTACAGCATAATATGGAAATATCAAGGAAAAAATGCATTATTGGTTTATTTTGTTAGTTAGTTATTTGTTGTTTAAAGCTAGGTGATGTTGGTTGCATTTTGTTATATTATGGCATAACAATGGTTATGTTTACAATCAATAATTGAAAGTTGCATTAGTAAAATCTGCTATGTTCACAAGGTCAAACTATGGCGAATAATGTTGTATGCAATATCATTTTATTAAGTCAACAGGTAGATTTGTTCTCTTTCTTAATAACAAAGGGCCTAGGAATTTTACAATGCGAAAGTTAGTGTTTTCCAATAGTTCGCATAGGTTGAGAATAGAAATCGTTTCGATTATGTATATCCCAAACTCAATCATAAGCAGAATTAACTAAAATAATCATGCATATCGGATTAAGAACAAGCGATATAGAAGTAGATTAGAGTTATAACGTGTAACAATTTTAAGAGTGCAAAAATAGCATTCGTTGCAAAAAGAATAATGAGAATTCTTCGAAAATATCATTTCCTTTCAAGAATTGATTTTTTTTAGTTTCATACGCTATTCACATTTTTAGTATACATATGTTGTATTTACTAAAAAATAGTGTTAATCATATGTTTATTCTTATCTTTAAATTTGAATAGCTTGGAGGAATGTAATTAATACGCGAAAATGTAATCAGGGATCAACATTTAATAAATTGTGAATTCTTTTCAAAGAATTTAAGGGCATCTCAAAAATGGGAATTTCTCATGATTTTCACATAAAAATGTATGAATATAATAAACAATTTGTGGAAAATCCATAATACCATTACAAATATTTTGCGCGATTAGGGATGCGTTCGCGTAACCTGATTATATTTTTAAAAGCAAATTCGGATTATGCGTTCGCGCAACTTCGAGCGAATATTTAATAAAAGGGATTTCTTCAAGGATGTTAAAATAATTTCATATAACCCGAGATGTGCAGTTCACTGTTTAATCATACAAGGGTGACGATGTTCTTAATTTTATTTCTAACTTCGAACGTATGATTTTTTTTTTAATAAAAATATAAAAAAAAATATTATCAACCTTTTGTGTACACGTATGCGTGGCACGATTCTCTGTAATTATAAAAGGTATATAATACGAATATACGTACGCGTAATTCGTTTATATAATTGTAAACAATAAACAGAAGCGGTAACAAAATCCTGCAATAAAAATGTAAAATCGAGATAAGCCAAGAATAAGAACAGTTAAGCGACCGTGCTAGAACCACGGAATTCGGAAATGCCTAACACCTTCTTCCGGATTAACAGAATTCCTTACT
This sequence comes from Nicotiana sylvestris, assembly GCF_000393655.2. NCBI lineage: Eukaryota > Viridiplantae > Streptophyta > Magnoliopsida > Solanales > Solanaceae > Nicotiana > Nicotiana sylvestris. Next base: position 22,252,494 of record NC_091063.1, on the reverse strand, counting down.
CAGGATTTCTGGTTCGCAGAATAACAAACAGAGTCATATTCTCCTCGATTCAGGGATTAAAACTGGTGACTTGGGACGCCTTAAAATTCCCAGGTGGCGACTCTGAAACAAATAAACAAATCCCGTTTCGACTGTCCTTTAATTGGAGAAAACTCCCACGCACCCTCGCGGGGGCGGAAAAAGGAGGTGTGACAGCTCTGGCGACTCTGCTGGGGAAAACACTTGTGAAAACTGTAACCCAGAACCACTGGTTCAGGGTTTAAAGAATTCGAGCTTAAAATAACTGTGATAATTGGCTTTATTTACTATATGATTTTCAACTGTTTATATGCTTAATATGCTAAATGTTGCTTTTTACCGCTTTAATATTATTTGAATTGTGAATATATACAACTGCTACGAAACCCCCTTCTTTCTGAGTCTTCTGAATTTATGGTGTACACGTGCGCGTGGCCCACCTTTCTGTTAAAGTCATACCAAATAAGACGAAGTTGGGACAAGTAACTAGGCCGGGTAGACTTTCGCGCTCCCGGTACGTTGCCCCCACTTCGGCTCAAACTGTCCGTTTGGGTAAGCCAGGTTTAGAACAATATGCCTCAGGTTTTTTTACCTAGAATAACTCAGCCATGTGCCGGATCCCTAGTAGGAATGTTTATTTTGCATCATGTACATTTGGCCTTGGAGACTCAACACAGGGGTTGGGTCTGTCTAGGACAGGTGAACCCGAAATAAAAAGACCATCATGATGCATCCTACTTGCTACCTATGCATTCATTTGCCTCGAATATGCTTGTTGACCAGCTTAATTGAAATCATTGTAAGAACCGAGGAATAAATGGGTTGTTTTAAGAAATTCCCAAGAAATAGTTTTAAATCTTGTAATAAAGGTGTTTAATAAATAAAAATTGAAAATGATTTTTTTTAGTGTATATTTTCAAAATGAGTTTTGACTTTATTAAATTAAATTTCAGATACAAAATGAGCACCACACAAAACCCCCCATCCACGAATACAGACGAGTTTCTATTTCAGCTTCAAATGTGGTGGTATGAATTAGGCGAAGATGGTCAAAAATGGGTCGTCAAGCATTTGGGAAATCTCACGGATATTATGAAAGTTAAACCCCGTGATGATCTGATTGCGGCGTTAGTAACTTTTTGGGACCCTGTTCACAATGTCTTTCGTTTCTCTGATTTCGAGCTTACTCCTACATTAGAGGAGATAGCTGGATATGCTGGTTTTGACGGAAGTCTAAGAAATCAGAGCCTGATATTCACAAAGGCTCCCTCGGTACATCGATTCTTCGGTCTTCTGAACATCAGTAATCAAATCAGGAAAAGCAATGTCATCAACGGATGTTGTTCTTTCAACTTCTTATATTCAAGGTTCGGAAAGCCAGATGGATTTGAAATTCATGAGAAAGGCCTTACTAACAAGCAAAACAAAGACACTTGGCAGATTCACCGTCGCTTTGCCTTCATGGTGGCTTTTCTAGGAATCATGGTCTTCCCAAACAAAGAGCGAACAATTGATATTCGCACCGCGAAAGTTGTGCAAGTCCTCACCACCAAGAAAAATCACACCCTTGTCCCCATCATTCTCTCAGACATTTATCGGGCGTTGACTTTATGTAAATCAGGAGCGAAAGTCTTCGAAGGATGCAAAATTTTGTTGCAAATGTGGGTGATTGAACATCTCCAACAACAGCCCAAGATCATACAGTATGGGCCAAGCAATGATAATTTCATCGAGAGTTATGAGGAAAGAATAAAAGATTATAAGTCTCCAGAAGGGATAGAAGCATGGGTATCTCATCTAAGGGCTTTAACGGCAAATCAAATTGAGTGGACTTTGGGATGGCTCCCGATGAGGGAAGTGATACACATGTCAACCTCAAATAGTTATTTGCTACTATTGGGATTGAGAAGCATCCAGCCATATGCACCCTTAAGAGTCCTAAGACAACTAGGGAGATACCAAGTAGTTCCTGATGATGAAGATTTGAGTATGCAAGTAATCGAATTACACCCAGAAGCCACTATTCCTGAGGCTCTAATTCAGCAGATGTGGAATGGATGTCGATACTTGAAAAGTGATACTCAAGTCTCAGACACTACAAAGGGTGAGATAAATCCTGGATATGCAAGGTGGTTTGAGAAACGGTCTCGCGTGGATGATGTACCAGAACCTGAGCTAAAAAGGCCAACAAAAAGACCCCATATTCAAAACTTTAATGATAAAATCCAAGAGCGGTTGATCTGGGGAGAAAAGGAAAAAGGGTACAAAGCAACTATCCATGCCCTAAAGGAAAATATGAGGAGCCTCAGTCTGGAGAAAGATTTGCAAGCACAAGAAGCTGAAGGCGAGAAGAAGAGTCTAGTTTGTGAGAATGAAAATCTTCATGCTCGATTTCAGGAAATGAAAAAGGCTTCTGAAACACCAATGAGGAGTTGGAAGGATAAAAAACCATCGCCAATCTTTTTGAAAGAATGCAAGATTATGATTCCATTCTTGCTACAAACGAAAGGGCGTTGAGCAAAGCAAAAGAAAGAATCCAACAATTAAACGAAGAAGCCAGATCTAATAAGGAGCGCCAAGTAAGGCAATCCGAAGAAGACATGGCACAATTCAATAAGGAAAAAGACCATTGGATACGATCAGAAGACCAACTTCGTGCACAACTAGAAGAGGCAAGAAGATACAACAGAGAACATCAACAAGAGGACATCGACAGAGAAAGAGCGCAGGCAAGATTAGAGCAGGCCAGACTCCGAGCTCTATTAGAGTCAGCTCTAGATCGTGAAGACCGTGTCAGAGATATAGCCACCACTCGCCAGCAGCAATTGCAGAACCAAGACCAACGTCTCCAAGATTTCAGGGCACAAATCCACGACCTGGCGGTCTACACCTCTCAAAGTTATGTAAACTGCCAAGGAATGGATTATGAAAGGTTTACAGAGCATGCACCCATTTTTGCCCGTCATCTAGCAATGGAGTTGGAAAGGATGTATCGTACGCTGGGAGGTCATCCAGGTCAAGCCCCACATTGAGCAGATAATCCAATGATTGACAACAAAAGTGGAAAGTGGGGCATGTTGTGAGATGTTAAGAGTTGTATCTTTTATTTTGATTTAAGTGTGTGTGTTTCAAACCATTTTCTTATAAGGTTTTCAAATGTAATGTCTATTCCATCTTTAAAAGTGTTTGCCTTATGACCGAACTACGCAAGGTCTGATTCATGCGGGGGCATGATACGTAGGCAATCTCTATAAGATTCGACCACAATAAAGAATATAATAAAATAAAAAGTGAATAACAATAAAAATTTCAAGAAAGCTGGGACGACACAAGCAGCCGAGCAAATGCATAATAGAAAGGGGATATTTGCCTAGGAACATTGCATCTCAACGTGTAATTATATATGTGTTAAACTCTCAAAACTAACAAGTTTGTTCATTTCCAGAATTCAAGCAGTTAGTTTCTCTAAAGAGTATACTGGCATATTATCATTATCACACGAGATCAAAAGGACCAATACCCGAAAGTATGTCTATCCCAGATGTTGACACAGGTATTTCGCTAGAGGAGATGGATGTCGGAAAAATGAAAGAAGAGATGTTTAAACTCAAGCAGCAAATGGCTGAAATGTACCAGGCCTGGTCTATAGGGCAGTTACCCCCATCTTACCCAACTAACCCTGCTTCATCAATGGCCCAAACTCAGGATAATCTTACCACTGAATTATCCCCAAATTTCCCCATTTACCAACACTACCGAGGCACCACCTCTCAGACACCGCAGTCTCCCCCTCCTAAACCAGTTCCATACTTTCCTCCACCTGTAACTCCTGTCTTTGTGGCATCTCCCACAGCTACACTCCACAAATCTCCTAGTGAGCCTACATTCCAGGCCCAGGACAACCAATATTACCCCCGGAGCTCACCTTCAAAGCATCCGAAATCCATTCAACTACTCCTCGTTTTGACCTCCCAACCGAAATTGATAAGCCAGCCAAAAATGCTGAACAAGAAGAGATGTTCAGAAAAGTCAAAAGTCTAGAACAATCGTTCCGAGACATGCGAGGGTTAGGTGGGCAAGTCAGTGTAGCATACAAGGATTTGTGTTTGTTCCCAAATCTACAATTACCAGTTGGCTTCAAGATGCCTAAATTTGACCTATACAATGGGCACGGCGACCCAGTAGCCCACTTAAGGGGTTTCTGCAGCAAGATGCGAGGAGCTGGGGGAAAAGACGAATTATTGATGGCTTACTTCAGTCAAAGTTTAAGTGGATCAGCTTTGGAGTGGTATACACGCCAGGACCATGGGAGATGGTACACCTGGGATGACCTGGCACAAGCATTTGCATACCATTTCCAATACAATCTGGAAATCATCCCAGATCGACTATCTTTGACAAAATTTGAGAAGAAACACAATGAAAGTTTCAGAGAGTATGGCTTTCGGTGGAGAGAACAGGCAGCAAGAGTGGATCCTCCTATGAAGGAGAGTGAAATGGTAGACTACTTCCTCCAAGCCTTGGAACCAACTTACTATGCCCACTTGGTTTCAGCGGTTGGGAAATCATTCAACGAAGTAGTGAAGATGGGAGGTATGGTGGAAGAAGGCCTCAAGACAAATAAAATCATGAGCTATTCAGCAATTAAGGCGACTACTCAAGCTATTCAAGGCGGGGTAGGAGGAATCGGAAGAAAGAAGAGGGAGGAAGCAGCGGTAGTTGATTCAGGAATTTGGTCGGGACCCAGAGGTTCACCGCCTTACTATAATCAACAACGACCTCGCCAATCAACTTACCACCACGATTCATCCCAACACTACTATCACCCTTCAGAGCCTCATTTTTCCATTAACCATGCACAAACATACAATCAGCCACCTGTTCACGCTAATTGGCGTGCTCCTGCCATACCAAGTACTTACCCACGAGCCTATCCCGGACCAGGTTTCAGGCCTAGGCCAGCATTCAGGGGAGAAAGGGAACAGAAAAAGAAAACCTACACTCCATTGGGGGAGTCTTACACTAGTCTGTTCCACAGGCTGAGACAGTTAGACATGCTAAGACCAATACAATCCAAGCTACCCAATCTTCCTCCAAAGAATCTGGACTACACCATTAGCTGTGAGTATTGCTCCGGTACACCAGGCCATGATACGGAGAAATGCTGGCATTTAAAAAATGTAATACAAGAGTCGATTGATACTAATAAAATCGAGGTCCAAACCCCCGAAGCTCCCAATATCAATAGAAATCCAATGCCAGCCCATCAGGAGGCCAATATGATAGAAATCATACAAGCTGATGGGGAGACAAAGAAGCCGTCACAAACTGTCATGATGATCAAGTCTCACGAAGCCAAGCCAGATAAGCAGTTAACAGAGGAGAAGTCGGTGCTTAAGCAGAACAGAAATGGTGATGAACCATCTGTGATAGACGAGAAGGGGTCTTCGAGCAAGGTTGCCACAAAGCAAGAAAGGTTGAAAGTGATAGTACCAGGGGTTGCCAGTAAACCCATTGTAGTCGTGGAAGGAGCCCGTGTAGATCGGGTTATTATCAAACCTGTAACCCAGCTACCAGTGATCAACAACAAAGCTATTCCATGGAACTATGAACGGGCGACTGTAATGTACAAGGGAAAAGAAGTCAAGGAAGAAGTATGTGAGGTGCAAGGCTTGACTTGTTCAGGAAGATGTTTTACGCCCGAAGAGTTAAGAAAAACTAAAAATAATCCAACACCAATAAAGAGAGCTGTGACGGAAGAAGAAGCGGAAGAGTTTGTAAGAAAAATGAAACTCCATGACTATTCTGTTGTGGATCAATTGAAGAAGACGCCCGCTCAAATTTCATTGTTGTCATTACTGATCCATTCAGAGGAGCACCGTCTGGCTTTGATGAAAATCCTGAATGAGGCTCATGTTCCTGAAAAAATCTCTGTAAATCATTTGGGAAGAATAGCCAACAGAATCTTTGAGACAAACAGAATTACATTTGCTGATGATGAATTGCCTGTGGAAGGTACCGAGCACAACAGAGCTCTTTACCTCACCGTGAAATGTGAAAACTCCGTAGTAACCCGGGTATTGGTTGACAATGGGTCAAGTGCAAACATCTGCCCTCTCTCCACTTTAAGCAAATTAAAAATTAAAGAGGAGAGGATCCAGAAGAATAGTATCTGCGTACGGGGGTTTGACGGTGGAAGCAGAGATTCATTTGGCGACATAGTGTTGGAACTAACAATAGGGCCAGTTGAATTCACAATGGAGTTTCAAGTACTGTACATAACTGTTTCTTATAATTTGTTGTTGGGTCGACCATGGATCCATGCTGCTAAAGCAGTCCCGTCAACACTACACTAGGCGGTCAAGTTTGAATGGGATCATCAAGAAATAGTTGTGCATGGGGAAGAAAGTTCAAATGCTCACAGCAGTGCCATTGTACCGGTCGAGGGAACAGAAAATGACCAGGGACCATGGGTATACCAAGTGTCCGACACAGTGTCGGTAGAGAAAATTCCAGAGGGGAAGTACCTTCCGAATCCAAAGATAACCTCTGCATCAGTCATGGTAGCCTATGAAATGTTAAAAAATGGTTTTATACTCGGCAAAGGTTTAGGCTCGTCTTTGCAAGGAATGATACAACCAGTATCTCTCCCCGAGAACTGGGGAACATTCGGTTTGGGGTTCATACCCACTGTCAACGACATGAAAAAGGTCAGAAAGCTGAAACAAAAGGCATGGGTTCTTCCAAAACCAGTCCCACATCTATCAAAGTCTTTTGTCAAGACCGGTGCTAAAAATCGCCCGATAACAACAATTCCTAAATCCCTGGTCAATCCTGAGGAGGAATTAATTGAAAGATTCGAGAAATTGTTTGACGATGTGAATATGGTGGAAAGCGGGGAAGGTTGTAGCAACGCAGAAGTTCAATTCGTTGGGCCAGAAACAAAGCTTAATAATTGGAAAGCCACTCCTCTCCCCATTCGAAAGGAGTCTTGGTAGTTTATTTTGATTTTCTTTCAGTTTGTTTGGGTTACCTCAGGGTTGTAATCCCAATGCTTATCTTACAGTTTGTTTGAAGTGTGCAAACCTTGTTATCTTTCAGCATCCAATAAAATACAGTTTCCTTTATCATTCCTGATAGTTTTCTTTTTCCCTTTCTTCTTTTTCTGTACAGTTCTTTTTACGCTGGCTCTAGTGATATAGCATGCATGAGGAATCCTCAGCCCAGTCTTAAAAATAATCTGGTTCCGAAATATTAATTCAAGAAATATATTGTGATTATGAATCAGAATATGATGAAGATGAGGTTTTTGAAGAGATTAGTAAAGAGTTAATTCACTTTGAGGAAAAAATCAAACCTAACCTGAGCGATACCGAGGACATCAATATAGGGGACACGAGTAATGTCCGAGAAACTAAAATAAGTGTCCATCTCGAACCAAAGATCCGAGAAGAGTTAATTAAAGCACTCATAGAATTCGAAGATGTTTTTGCATGGTCATATGACAACATGCCGGGCCTGAGCACTGATTTAGTGGTTCACAAATTGCCCACCGATCCAACGGTGCCTCCTGTCAAGCAGAGGCTGAGAAAATTCAAGCCTGATATGAGTGTGAGAATTAAGGAAGAAATCACCAAACAGTTGGAAGCAAAGGTCATTCGAGTCACTCGATATCCTGTTTGGTTAGCTAATATCGTTCCTGTGCCAAAGAAAGACGGCAAAATTAGAGTATGCGTCGACTACCGCAATCTCAACAAAGCAAGTCCGAAGGATAATTTCCCATTACCCAATATCCATATTTTGATCGATAATTGTGCCAAGCATGATATAGGATCTTTCGTGGATTGTTATGCTGGGTATCATCAAATTCTAATGGATGAAGAAGATGCAGAAAAGACGACATTCATCACACCATGGGGAACTTATTGCTACCGGGTAATGCCATTCGGTTTGAAGAACGCCGGAGCAACCAACATGAGAGCGATGACCACAGTGTTTCATGATATGATACACAAGGAGATTGAGGTATACGTGGACGATGTGATCATAAAATCAAAGCATCAGGCCGACCACGTTGGGGATTTGAGGAAATTCTTCTTAAGACTTCGCAGGTACAACCTCAAGCTTAACCCTGCCAAATGCGCATTTGGAGTTCCATCTGGAAAGTTGCTGGGATTCATAGTCAGTCGGCGAGGCATCGAGCTAGACCCATCAAAAATCAAAGCCATCCAAGAATTGCCACCTCCAAGGAACAAAACTGAAGTAATGAGTTTGTTGGGAAGGTTGAATTACATCAGCAGGTTTATTGCTCAGCTTACGACAACCTGTGAGCCTATTTTCAAATTGTTGAAAAAGGATGTTGCGGTCAAATGGACCGATGAGTGTCAAGAAGCGTTTGATAAGATAAAAGGATACTTGTCAAACTCACCCGTGCTGGTCCCGCCAGAGCCAGGAAGACCTCTGATTCTTTACTTGACGGTCTTGGAAAATTCATTTGGTTGTGTATTGGGGCAACATGACCTCACCGGCAGAAAAGAACAGGCCATCTACTACCTTAGCAAGAAATTCACAGCTTATGAGGTTAAGTATACTCATCTGGAAAAGACATGTTGCGCCCTAACGTGGGTAGCTCAGAAGTTGAAACACTATTTGTCGTCCTACACTACTTACCTCATTTCTCGTCTGGATCCGTTGAAATATATTTTTCAAAAGCCTATGCCAACGGGAAGACTTGCAAAGTGGTAGATATTGCTCACAAAATTTGACATCATCTATGTGACTCGAACAGCAATGAAAGCCCAAGCACTGGCCGATCATTTAGCCGAAAACCCAGTCGACGAGGAGTACGAGCCGTTGAAAACCTATTTTCCCGATGAAGAAATAATGCATATCGATGAGTTCAAGCAAATTGAAAAACCTGGTTGGAAACTTTTCTTCGATGGGGCTGCTAACATGAAAGGAGTCGGGATAGGAGCTGTAATCATTTCTGAAACAGGGCATCACTATCCTGTTACGGCTCAACTACGATTTTATTGCACCAATAATATGGCTGAATATGAAGCTTGTATTTTGGGGTTAAGGCTAGCCGCAGACATGGGTATCCAAGAAATCTTAGTCATGGGAGATTCGGATCTTCTGGTACATCAAATTCAAGGAGAATGGGAAACCCGAGACTTGAAGCTCATACCATACCGACAATGTCTACATGATCTTTGTCAGCGTTTTCAATCAGTAGAGTTCCGGCATATTCCAAGGATCCATAATGAGGTTGCCGATGCATTGGCTACCCTGGCATCAATGTTGCACCATCCAGACAAAGTTTATGTAGATCCACTACATATTCAAGTCCACGATCAGCACGCTTATTGCAATATGGTTGAAGAAGAATTTGATGGTGAACCATGGTTCCACGACATCAAAGAGTATATCAGGATGGGGATATATCCCGCACAAGCCACAGGAGATCAAAAGAGGACCATTAGGCGATTGGCAAATGGATTCTTCTTAAGCGGAGGAGTTTTGTATAAAAGAACACCAGATCTTGGATTATTAAGATGCATAGATGCCAGACAAGCTACGACTGTCATGTCTGAAGTACATTCGGGAGTTTGTGGACCCCACATGAGCGGATATGTACTGGCAAAGAAAATCCTCCGAGCTGGTTATTATTGGCTTACCATGGAGCGAGATTGTATCAGTTTTGTGCGCAAGTGTCATCAATGCCAGATACACGGAGATTTGATTCATTCTCCACCATCCGAGTTGCACACAATGTCGGCACCATGGCCCTTCGTTGCCTGGGGCATGGATGTGATTGGACCAATTGAGCCAGCAGCATCCAATGGGCACAGGTTCATTCTGGTAGCCATTGATTATTTTACCAAATGGGTTGAGGCCAAAACATTCAAATCAGTGACCAAGAAAGCTGTGGTCGATTTTGTCCACTCAAATATCATATGTCGATTCGGAATCCCAAAGGTGATCATCACAGATAACGGTGCTAATCTTAACAGTAACTTAATGAAGGAAGTATGTCAACAGTTTAAGATTACACATCGCAACTCTACCCCATATCGGCCCAAGGCGAATGGAGCAGTCGAGGCAGCCAACAAAAACATAAAGAAGATACTTCGGAAAATGGTAGAAGGTTCAAGACAATGGCACGAAAAACTACCATTTGCGTTATTGGGATATCGCACTACTGTTCGCACTTCAGTAGGAGCAACTCCTTATTTGTTGGTATATGGCACTGAAGCAGTAATTCCTGCAGAAGTTGAGATTCCTTCCCTTCGGATCATCGCCGAAGCAAAGATTGATGATGATGAATGGGTCAAAACCCGTCTGGAACAGTTAAACTTGATTGATGAAAAACGATTGGCCGCAGTATGTCATGGTCAATTATATCAAAGAAGAATAGAAAGAGCATACAACAAAAAGGTGCGTCCACGGAAGTTTGAAGTGGGTCAGCATGTGCTGAAACGTATTCTTCCACATCAGGTTGAGGCAAAAGGCAAATTTGCCCCGAATTGGCAAGGACCATTCATTGTGACCAGAGTATTATCGAATGGTGCACTATGCTTAACAGATATTGAAGGCAAATGCATAGACATGGCGATCAATTCTGACGCGGTAAAGAGATATTATGCATAACTTTTTGAATGTTTGTATTTAGCATTATTTCAAAGATTGGAATGACAAAAGCAATTTATTCTGCTATCCAAACACTATACCCTTTGCTTCCCCTTTGAGCCATATTTTTTTTTCCTACCCTCTCTTGGAATCAATGAAAATCAAATATGAAATAATTATAAAAAAAAATCACTATTATTTAGTGAACTACGTTTGACCTGATTCCTCAAAGAAGGATACGTAGGCGCCTCACGGCTCGGTCATAGGGTGCACAATATGCATAAAGTGCACAAAAAGAAACATTAAGAGACCCCAATCAAGAAACTGGGGCAGGAATTGTATTGGAAATAAGAAAAAGATTCCAAGAGTTGTAATTTTAAACCCGTATCAAAACTATTTAACTTTTTTGATACCTTTCCATTTTCAACCACATACCAAAAAAACCTTTCGATCAATCTTAGAAAAGTGTTGAGTCAAGCAAATGAAGATGGTTCATAACACTCTGGTCCAAACAAGAAAAGAAACTAAAAATGAGAGAGTCTTATAGGTGAAAACCCACACGGGCACCGTAAGACGACGGAAGTTGAGAGAAAGTAAAATGAGAGAGTCTTATTGGTGAAAACCTTCGCAGGCACCATAAGGCGAAAAGGAATGAAGAAATAAACAAATGAGGAAGGTTTGCCGGTGAAAACTCTTTTAAATACAGCGACCCAAATTGGGTTGTGAAAAATTTGGGACAAACAAAATGAAACAATTGAAAAGAGGTTGGTTAAAAAGACTGGGTTGATTAATCCAAAATGCATACCATGATCATTGGTGCCAGTGACTCCAATCAGATAAGTCCTTTATTTTTTCTCCCACAGTCATCCAAATTTGGATTTTTCTTTTCATTCTAGATTTTCGAAATCGTCATGTTTTCGTCACTAATAATCTTACTTCTAAAGCTTTTGAGATGAGTTTTATTCCAAACAAATAAGAAGGAATGTCAAGGTATACTACAAAAATTCAGGGTTGCATAGGACAGAAATACGGCCATGATGGGCAGGAGGTAATATGATAAAAAAAATAAGATATGGGTGGAAGAAAAGTGGAATCAAAAGTGGATCAGCAATGTCAGGAGAGACATATGATTACAGTTAAAAGGGTTTGAAGTAAAAACAACAGTTGGGGATCCTATAGTCAAGGATCAATTACATGGACAAAACAGTCTTTTCAACCATTCCAAGGCGATAAAACAAGACGAAGAGAAGCCCCACCATCGGCAAGAATGCCCCAGTTAACCACCATGCTTTAAATTAATGAAGTTTTCTTTGATTTAACATAGGGGCAAAAACAACATTTGTGTTAGGAAACACCCGGTGAAAAATTTAAGAAGAAATCAGGCGTCCACCTGGAGAATGAGGATGAAGAATTGAAAAAAAGAAATCAGGCGTCCACCTGGAGAATGAGGATGAAGAATTTAAGAAGAAGTTAGGCGTCCACCTGGAGAATGAGGATGAAGAATTAAAGAAGAAGTCAGGCGTCCACCTGGAGAATGAGGATGAAGAATTAAGAAGAAATCAGGCGTCCACCTGGAGAATGAGGATGAAGAATTAAAGAAGAAGTCAGGCGTCCACCTGGAGAATGAGGATGAAGAATTGAAGAAGAAGTCAGGCGTCCACCTGGAGAATGAGGATGAAGAATTGAAGCAACAGAAGTCAGGCGCCCACCTGGAGAGCAAGGGAATATAATTGAAGTATTGAAATCAAAAGCCCGCTCGTATGAGAAAGGAGCACACTTAGAGTTAATAGAGCAGAAGAGTCCAACAAAGTCCCCAGCAGGAAACAACAAGAGTCCCAAACAGAGAAAGAAAATACGGGACACAATGAAAGGGAATGCGGAATAAGCCAAATGCCCAAGAGTCACCAAGATATCAAGACAACAAGAAACGCAAGGGCATGATCTAGATAAGATTTTATAATTCATGTACCATAGTCTAGTTTAGCTTTTTGTATTACCTTTGAAGCAAGGTGTAATAAGGAGGTCAGCAAGCAGTAAAAGCAGCACGAAACAGCAGTAACATCACAGTCCCACGGTAGTCCCAGCTACCCAAAACTTCCCGAACTACATTGACCTGATTCCTTTATAGCCAAGGATATGTAGGAAACCTTTGAAGCAGAGGTTCGGTCAAATCTTTCAAAAAATGCTTCCCACGGAGTATTTGAACGGGCAAAAATCGCTCGTATCCGCTCACTTTATCTTTGCACGAAAACTCTTCGAGTTTCCGCACAAAGAGGGGCAGCTGTGAGCACGTGATTTTTGCCTCACGAAAACTACTCCAAAATAAATCAAAAATAAAATTAATTTCTTTTAGTGTGCAATTTTAGAAATTGTGTTGCGTTTATTAACTGTTTATGTTTTGTCCGTAAATGTTTGCTTTGTTATAATTAAACAAAATAAAAATAAAAATACATGTTTCATGCATATCTAGGATTTAATTATGCATTTAATAATTGAGTTAATTAAAATAAAATCACAAAAAATATGCATGTTTCACTATGTGATTAATATTTTGTCTATGTGTTAATAATTGTTAAAGGTTGATTGAATGTCTTGTAAAGAGTAATTTTGTTTTTTATAATTTTAATTAGGATTTTAATAATTAAAGAATAAAATTGAAAATAAAAAAAGAGTGGAAAATAATAGGCAAAACGGACTTGGCCAATTAATTGAAAAGGCAGGCCCAAAACTAATTTAAACCCCCCACAGCCCAATTCAACATCCCCATATCCGGTCCAGTGCAAAGCAAACCAAACGACGACGTTTGGTTGTGTTTCATCAAGGGCCGTTGGATCAAAGCCATCCAACGGTTGAGTTCCCACACCCCTTACCCGTAACCCTTACCCGACCCACTGCCCCGATCCAGCCCGACCCCAACATTAAACCAAACGACATCGTTTGGCTAAATGAACTGATCCTGGCCATCTATTCTGTTTGATCCAACGGCTTGGATCAATTCACCCCTCCCCTATATAAACCCAAATCCTTACCCCGGCCCCCTAACTAAACACCCCCCTCTTCACTATTCATCATCTTCTCCGAAAGCACACCCCTAACCCTAGCTGCCCTAGCATCCCATCGCCTGAAACCCGGCGGCAACAACGCCGTCGGTCACCACCTTAACACCCCAGACTCCTCACAACCTCTTCTTCACGGATCTGGCCTTAGTTTCCTTCGAATCAGACCCCAACTCTTCGAATCTTAAATCGAAGGTTGGTCTAAAAACTGAACCCTCTCCGATGGTCTCCAAATTCACACCGTAGCTTCCCCTAACTACCCTAGCTATGGATCTAGTGTTGGTTTGATTCTAATCCCCTCAGAACTCTTCGAATCTTCTTTTGAAGGTTCGAATCAAATATGAACTCACTCAGATTCCTTCCAAATTAACACCAAATGACCCCTAGGCTTCCCTCACCCTTGTGTCATCTTTGGTTCCCTTCGAATCTTCCCAGAAGTGTTCAAATTTAAGATCCTCGAATCTGAAACCCTAAAAAATTTCCAATCTTGGAATTTTTTCAAATTCAAGCGAGGGATTGAGGTTTAATCGACCTTAGTCGAAGTATTTTCAGTTGAAAATACTTCGACTAAGGTCTGTTTGATTTCAAAAGTCCGAATCCAAGTTGAGTTTGAGTCCGTATGAAATTGAAGATTCAGAGGTATTCTCCTATGTCTTTTGTTTCCTACGTATGTATAGTTGTTTGTTTTAATAACTTGTGTAATTTTGCATATTTGTTTAGTTGATTCCATAATTCTGTCTCATACCCGTCTATTTGATCAGAATTATACAATTGTTTCTGTTGGTTATGATTATTTACAATGTGTGTAATCGACTCGATTAAGTTCGTCGATTAGTTGTGTTATAAATCCTGTTTCTGAAAATGTTGATTGAAACAACCTGTTTTGGATGGATTATTTTGTTGTAATCAGTTGTTTCGTATTTGATAGTCAGTTGATTAATACTCGTTTGTAAATCAATAAGTCTGTCAAAATAAATGTTGTGTATATGTTGTTTCCTGAACATTAAGTTTCAGGGCATTGTCAGTATATTGACAATGCTCCTATATTTGTTTGATCTTAGTTCAATGTTGAAGTTCAGTTTAACTTGTTATGTTGAATTCAGTATAATGTTGTTGTGATGTTGGGTTTGAATTCAAGTTTACAGGGGTTGGGTAGATACAAATGTGTTAGGAAGCTGATTAGGATTGGTTCTAGCTGTTTAAATCAGAAGGATAATTAAGCCTGGACAGATTTTAAAATCTGTTTTGTAATAGATTCTGATTTTGTATTAATGGGCAGTAATAACAGTAGGATCAGGGCATTTCTGGGAATGAAACAGTAAAAAACAGTGTTAATGCTAGTGTGTTGGAAGTGGAATGTTAGTGGTTGTTAATCTAATAGGATAATAGGAAACCAAAGGAAGTGGAGAGGCTGAAAATAAAGTAAAGGTATCCTTAGTGCTGTTTGAATAAGAAAAAGCAGTTCAGTGGCAGATTTTAAGGGAAAATCTGCCTTAGATAACAAAAAGGGGGTCCAGGCAGCACTTAAAAAGAAAGGGACAGACCTGTATAAATACAGGGATAGACATTAGAAGAAGGGATCTGATTTTTAAGGCATTAGGGAATACACACAGAGATACATATACACAGAGAGATACACAGAGGGAAAAGATAGAAATTAAGAAAAGAAACACATACTAATCAGAAACAACAATCTGAAAAGAAAGAAGAAAACAAAAAGAAACAGAAGAATGAGAACACACACACCCACACACAATCTGAAACAGATATAGAAAAGGAAAGAAAAACCCGAAACATATTTTTCCTGGAATCTGTCCGTGTTTCTTTATTGATACTGTGTGGTTTAAATCTGAAATATTTTCTCAAATCTCTGTTACTATTGGTCTGGTTTCACGGGACTCGTTGATTGTGCTCAAAATCAGCTGCGTTATTTGGCATTTTCTGCCTATTTTGTTGCTGCCATTACTGCTGAAATTCACTTCTTCTTCCCTCGTTTCCAGGCACATATCTGTAAACTCCTGTCATGAAAAGCTTCAATGTGACAAATAAATGAAGCTCGAATTGTAATTCTGTTTTCTATTCACTTAAGTTTGTTAGTTTAAATTTCAGCTTTGTTTCATATTGATTAACTAGTAGTGAGTTCGACACGATGACTATAAGTTAATTGTCTTATTTTGAAATTCGTATAAAAGTTCTGTAATAAGTGTTATCCATTTTGAAATCTCATTAGTGTAGTTGAATTGTCAAAATAGGGAACATGGCAGAAAGATGGCCATTATTTAAACTTTATGGTATTATTAGTTAGGTACAACATAATATGGAAATATCAAGGAAAAAATGCATTATTGGTTTATTTTGTTAGTTAGTTAGTTGTTGTTTAAAGCTAGGTGATGTTGGTTGCATTTTGTTATATTATGGCATAACAATGGTTATGTTTACAATCAATAGTTGAAAGTTGCATTAGTAAAATCTACTATGTTCACAAGGTCAAACTATGACGAATAATGTTGTATGCAATATCATTTTATTAAGTCAACAGGTAGATTTGTTCTCTTTCTTAATAACAAAGGGCCTAGGAATTTTACAATGCGAAAGTTAGTGTTTTCCAATAGTTCGCATAGGTTGAGAATAGAAATCGTTTCGATTATGTATATCCCAAACTCAATCATAAGCAGAATTAACTAAAATAATCATGCATATCGGATTAAGAACAAGCGATATAGAAGTAGATTAGAGTTATAACGTGTAACAATTTTAAGAGTGCAAAAATAGCATTCGTTGCAAAAAGAATAATGAGAATTCTTCGAAAATATCATTTCCTTTCAAGAATTGATTTTTTTTAGTTTCATACGCTATTCACATTTTTAGTATACATATGTTGTATTTACTAAAAAATAGTGTTAATCATATGTTTATTCTTATCTTTAAATTTGAATAGCTTGGAGGAATGTAATTAATACGCGAAAATGTAATCAGCGATCAACATTTAATAAATTGTGAATTCTTTTCAAAGAATTTAAGGGCATCTCAAAAATGGGAATTTCTCATGATTTTCACATAAAAATGTATGAATATAATAAACAATTTGTGGGAAATCCATAATACCATTACAAATATTTTGCGCGATTAGGGATGCGTTCGCGTAACCTGATTATATTTTTAAAAGCAAATTCGGATTATGCGTTCGCGCAACTTCGAGCGAATATTTAATAAAAGGGATTTCTTCAAGGATGTTAAAATAATTTCATATAACCCGAGATGTGCAGTTCACTATTTAATCATACAAGGGCGACGGTGTTCTTAATTTTATTTCTAACTTCGAACGTATGATTTTTTTTTTAATAAAAATATATAAAAAAAATATTATCAACCTTTTGTGTACACGTATGCGTGACACGATTCTCTGTAATTATAAAAGGTATATAATACGAATATACGTACGCGTAATTCGTTTATATAATTGTAAACAATAAACAGAAGCGGTAACAAAATCCTGCAATAAAAATGTAAAATCGAGATAAGCCAAGAATAAGAACAGTTAAGCGACCGTGCTAGAACCACGGAATTCGGAAATGCCTAACACCTTCTTCCGGATTAACAGAATTCCTTACTCAGGATTTCTGGTTCGCAGAATAACAAACAGAGTCATATTCTCCTCGATTCAGGGATTAAAACTGGTGACTTGGGACGCCTTAAAATTCCCAGGTGGCGACTCTGAAACAAATAAACAAATCCCGTTTCGACTGTCCTTTAATTGGAGAAAACTCCCACGCACCCTCGCGGGGGCGAAAAAAGGAGGTGTGACACTTGCTATCCAAGCTAGGCCTTAAGAACATCTTCATTAGTCCTAGCTTGAGAGGGTTAATGAGTTATGTAATAGTCATGACCCAGGTTAACTTAACCATAGTTAGGCTTCTTGTAACTGTAGTTAGTTATTAGTAGTTAACTGTAATTAGTTGTTAATTATTAGTTAACTATAGTTAGTTGTTAGGTGTTATATTAGGTACTACTGTAGCTTGTACAGTACGATTCAATTTTAGAGAGCTATCAGAAATGGCTTCCTTCTCTCTTCTCTATTGCTTCTCTCTATAAGAGAAATTATCATACTCAGATCCACAAAATCGGCACATTGAGGTCAGGGTCATTTTCGAGATCGTCAAGCTCATCTTGGGTTTTGTCATCGATCCAATCTTTGTCTTTGGATTTGGAATTGGAATTTTGATCCTCAGAAGGAGCAAAAGGGGCGGGCTTGAAAACAGGGGTTTTGGAGGGAGATTTTCGAGCTTCCTCTGAATATCATCCTACTGTGTTGAGATTCCTCTGTATTTTCTCTCATCAGTTCTTCCATCGATTGTTCTTCCGAGTAGTCAACAGGAATCCGATGGGTCGTCGGAAAATTGTCGGCAAAAAATAGGTCGTCTGAAGTTTGGGGTTGAGCAACTCAAAGATTCTCTTACCTTTTTTAGTGTATTTCAATGTATGTCGCTGTTTATTTCCATGTATTTCATTGTATTCATTGTCTTTTTTCCCATTGTATTTCAATGCATCTTGCTGTATTTCATGTATTCCATTGTATTCACTGTCTCGCTATATTCCATCAATGTATTCATATATATTTTTTAATTAATATAATTTATGTATTTTATGTAAACAGATTTATAATTGCGTTTGTTGAGTTATATTAGGAGTCTATTGTGTTAGTTGATTCACTTTCCGTTTAAAAACAGCTGAATAGACTATGAATTGCACTATTTACGTTATTGTATTCACAAATACATATCGTGAATACAGTCGAATACAATAATCTATCTAGCTGTAATTTCCTGTTTCACGCCGTGAATACAGTTGAATATAATAATCTATCTAGCTGTAATTCCTTGTTTCACGCCGAGAAATGCTACTGTATTCATGAATATAGTAGCTTAAATACATCGAATACACTCTAAAAACCTGAAAACATAGCTATAGGAAGTAATCTATATCTATACTATATTTAAAGCACGAAGTCCCTTAGCGATATATCGTTCGCCTTTTCTACCCTTTTAAAATAATGTTCACACTGGACAAAATAGTCTTTCCATTATTTTCCTAATATTTAAAAATATTATTTAATTATTTTCCTATATTTAGGAATAAAAAATTAATTAGTTTCCTACTATTTAGGAATAGTCATTTAATTAATTCCCTATTATTTAGAAGTAATCATTTAATTATTTCCTAATATTTATAACTTTTATGTTTTAATACCTTTATGTTCTAGAATTTCAAGTACATTGAATTTACACTATGAAAGTTTTGTCCATGTTTATTGAACTAATTCATACGTTAGAGTATCAAATTTCTCTTTTTAGGTTTAGAAGGGTCTTTTTTAGTTAATAAAATTTTGACATATTATTCACACGCAACTCAATTTGACATATTATTCAAATTTCAAGTTCATTCATACGTTGTACTCCTTTTAGGTTTAGAAAAAAACAAAACACTTTGAACTTCTTTTTGATTTAGGAGTATTTATTTTTTGATAATATTTTCTTTGTCTATTTGAATTATACACAATTAAACCTTATTTGAATTATACAAGCGACTACTTCTATTAAAGAAACAACGATTTCATATTTTATTATCAAAACTTTGTGTTGTTCGGGTATTGAGCAAAAAGATTTGTATTAGTAGTTGAATTTTGAATTTACATATTTGTATTAGTAGTTGAATTCATTCACAAGCTAATTTGAATTTTGCATTCACATATATTTTTTTTAAAAGTTTATTCTTATTAATACGAGGGTCATGCGCTATATTAAAACACATGAAGCCCCTTAGCAAAATATTGTTCGCTTTTTTACCTTTTAAAAATAAGAGGATGTTTGGCTAAGCTTATAAGCTGGTCAAACTGGCTTATAAGCACTTTTTGACCTATCTACGCGTTTGGTAAAATTAAAAGTGCTTATAAGTTAAGTACTTATAAGCCAAAAATAAGTCAAAAGCCATAAGTTGGTCTCCCCCAACTTATCAAATTTCAGCTTATAAGCACTTTAATTTTGACCAAAATATTTACTATTCTATCCCTAAAATACTTCTTTTTAAAACAAAACTCTTCGTATACCCAGCTCTTCAGGTGCATATTATTAAGTTCAGCACTTTTATCCAAACACATAACTGCTTATTTTTTAAATCAGTTTCAGCACTTAAAAGTGCTTTTCAGCACCTAATGCTTATCAGCCACTCTAAATCAGCTAAGCCAAACGGGCTCTAAGTTTCATACTAGACAAATTAGTCATTTAATGCTTTCCTAATATTTAGAAGTAATTTTTTTCCTTATTTTAACTACTTTGTAAGAATTTCTATATAAGATTTTAAAAGTGTAGTATTTTACCTAATTTTTTTTCTTATTTGAACTTTGTAATATAAATATAATATTTTTTGAAAATTTAGATGGGAGAGCATTCTCGCCTATATTCCTCAATGAAGTATCTATTTTTTTAAATAACTCTTATGTAGTTATTTCTAATTTTGACGCTTAATTTGGTAGATTTTAGTGTTCCCTAATAAGGATGCAATATCAAGACAATAAAAGACTTTGAAAAATAGGCAAAGTTGTTTCTGACAAGAAAAATGCCACAAAAAATAATTCTTCGCCCTTTTGTCATTATATTTTAAATTTTTAACCACATAAGAACATTTTTTTCCCTCTATTTTTCTTTCATATAACCTGTTCACGGTTAGTAAAACTCAATTTACAAGTGTTTTTTAAAATTTGATTGATATTTACTCATAACTATTCTTGAAATTTGATTCCGTAAGTGTTTCGACAATATTTATTTTAGATAATATCTATTATTAGGTTTACAAATTGGAGTTATTTTCATAAAATTAATTTGTAAGTGTTTCTTTAAATTGAAAGTTTAACTGATAATTTATAATTTTTCTTGCTTGGATTTTTGAAGACATTGTACCTCTTTCATCTTTATTTCATTACTCAAATAATTTATAATAAAATATTTATGTAATTTTTACTATTTTATACTTATTGAGATAGAATACACGCGCAACACACGTACACTTAAACTAGCATAGTAAATAATAGATATAACTGGCTAATAACCACTAAAACATAGTAATTTCTGAAAGTTTCTCTATATCAAATTAAGTATTTAAGTTCCTTGTAAAACTAAAGTTCAGAATGTTGAAAGCTGTGAGCTCGTGCCGCACCAAACTATTAGAAAGGCCCAAATTTGTTGCTCTAGGGATGGGGCCAAGTGCAGAGACAAATCATTTTTAGGGATTGTATTTAGAGATTAGTCAGTATTTATTTTGTCTTGAAATTTTAAATTAAAATTTTTAACTTCAGTACAATTCAAGATATTTTGTCCTAAAAAAATTGAATAGAAAAATTAAAATTTAGGACGTACCGACTAATTTCTAAATAGCAGCCCTTTAAAGTGGCTATCTGGCGGTAATGCTCACAGTTCATTGGATCCATTTCTCTCCATATGCCTGGCTTTTGAAGCCCAAAACAAGTTCGAACTATAGCTAACCCAAGAGCGAATGCATGGTTAGTAGAGACCTTTACACAAATAGTAGGTTAAATTTACTGTTTACGTTTTCTAATCGGTATATATATATATATCATATCATATCATCATACTATATTATAAGCATGAAGACCATTAGTGTGAGTTATTTTACAAAAATATCCTTATAAAATTAAATGACCAAATTATCCTTGCAATTTACCCTCTAAAATATCCCCTTTTGTAATTTATACTAAATACTAAATATTTAATAGGTCATAGATTATGGGTTTGCAGCTGTTTTCTTATGAAATTAGTTTCGCATGATAAATGCACAATAAATTTGGCGAATTGATTTAGATCCTATTAAATGGTAGCCGACAAAACTTTTTTTTTTTTTCAAACCAAAAAGAAAAACTAAACTCTTCATTCAACATTAATGTAAAACAACGTAAATAATAGAATTTGTGTAGGAATATTAAAGTCTATCTTCAGATTTACAGAATTTAATTGGAAAAAATTTAAAAATTTATTATGACGCATGTATCTATAACATTATTTTCATCTTCCAATGTCTCTTGAAATGCCTACATGTACGTAATCAATAAATTAAATTCTCTCAAGGATTATTTAATGAATTAATATCAATTTGATAATGTGACTTGGATCCGATATCAAGAAACCATGTGGGCGGGTAAATAGTGTTGATTGCATAGGTAAGAAAAGTAAATAGTTTATGTATGAGTATTTAAGGGTAAATAGTTTGGATTTAGTGGGTATAAAGTGAGATTTTCCCGTAATCCATTTCCTCATATTTCTCTTTATTTGTATCAAGGTTTCACGCTTAAATTTATTTTTCATGTGATGTTGCTTTCACTTTATAATTTTTTTTTTGCCACGAAAAATCTTTCATACACTTACAGGTTCGTAATAATACCTAATTAGAGTTATTGGATACTTCTTACAACTTCATATGAGGTTTTATTCCTTTTGATGTTGTTATTGTTGTTTCTTTTTTTCTTTTTAACTTTATATTGTTTTCTAAATTATCTCTTGAATCTAATTTACATTGTATTAGTTTGTTGAAGATAGTATGTTTAATTACCAAAAAAAAAAAAAAAGATAGCATGTTCGAATGAAAATAAATTGCTGATTTGTTAGACATGGATTAGCTTGAGGTTAGTCGCGTAAAAGTAAAGATGGGCTAATTTTTTCAAATATATTCTTGAAACAAAAATGAAATAAGTTTAAATGTCAATTTGGTTATCGACTTTTCCATAATTCCTTGGGCATTACCAATATGAAGCCTTAATTTCATGTGAAGAATATAGAGCAAACTAAGGAGCAACGCCAAGTTTCAGTGATCACAACTCATATGAATAATATTTGATGACTTTTAAAAGCCTTACTCATCTGAAGTATGCATGCTTGGATCCCGTGATTGCAGCAATAGTTTGATGGTCCTTTTTAAAATATGGTAGCAACTAAGTACACAAGCTTTAATCCAAGAATATAATTTTTGTGGAGTAGGATTTCTACATTTATTGAGTTTGTTAAATATAAGCAACTTTCAGTATTTGAATAATTTCCTTTAATTTTTAGTTTATAACTCCGACTAATTCTACACTTAAATCTATATATTTTAAAAATAATTATACTTATTGATATTGACACACGTACAACAACGCGCGTGTTCAAATATATATATATATATAGAGAGGCGGTTGGATGGACGCCTATAGTGGTTAATTCTTCTTGTTAGTTGAATACAGTAGCATTATAGTCTTTTTCTTCGTTGAGGAAATATTTTTGAGGTCAAATGTTCAAAACAAAATTGTGCTTGAATAGTTATAGGTCTTTAAAAACTTTGTAAGTGGAAGTCACGAAAAATATTTGCTGAAAAAGAAACTGCTCAACCAATCTTTTTTAATAAAAAGTCTAACCAAACAAACCCTTTAAAAGCTTTTCAAAAGATCTACAAGCAAATTTGAACTAATTGTATTAGTGGTAAGAAAAGCTAGGACACAGTCACGTTACACGTATATATTACATAGAGAAACTTTAAATTTGATGAATTGGCTCTCATACTTTGAAAAAAGGTAAATCATATCTCGCATCTCCTTAAATTCGGAAATTATTGTACTATTAAACAAATATTTGTGATAAAAAATAAATTGCAATCACACTATAAATATGAAGAAACATAATTTTATTAATAAAATAATGCATGTACAATTTTATTTATTTTCTTGATTCTGTAGGGAAATGACACCGAAAAATAACAACAATACAACAATAAAATTATTTGTGAGCGAAAATACACCGATTGACTTGAGTCGTGCTAGGCACTGTCCTAAGAAACTATTTCAGCAATGTGAAATATTTCCCCAGGATTAAACAAGCTCATCTCTATTTATTTAGAGGATAGAGGAATCAACAAAATTAAATAATAAATCCAGCTATTAAAAAAGGGGAACAAAAGAAGATAGACTACTAATTTTGAGAAGGAAAGACAACAAAGAGACGCTACTGCATAACGAAAAGGCAAGGAAAGTTGCAATGGTTTTTGCTTAAGTTGAATGCCTATTTATAAGCTTTAAGAGAGGTTTGATGTCTTGAATTTTTCATGCAATTGTCACTTTTCATACTTCTTTTGCCACTTATCATAGGCTTCTAGAATGGCTAAGACATTTGTCATTTAGGCTTTGAAATAAATATGACATTTATAAAATAAAAGGGCACTTGGCTATTTAATTTTTGAAAATACTGCCACAATCCTCACATATTTTCAAAAATTTATAGGAAAAGGATAAAGGAATGGAAGAATTAACAACTTGTTGGATTTGCATGGTCCAAATGTAATAGGTTTGGTATCTTCTAGACTATGAACCAAATTTAGACCAATAAAATTTAACTCACAGAATTACTGGTGAAATATAATATTTCTATGAACCAATAGTTCTTATTGTAAGTTAGAGATTTTATCAATCACATTTCGACCCTCACGATTTTGCTGTTCAACGCGGTTTTGCGCCACTAGGCCATGCACGTGCCTGGTTATTCATAAGAGCTAGAGACTAGGCCAAAATCTCATAGGAGCGGCCCACTCCACTCTCATATTGGTAAATTCGTCAAGTGTATACTGCTTTTAGATATACCATCCATAAAGAATATAAATTTCATTAAGAATTATAACTCAACCTCTCAATTAGTAGTAGTTAAACACTCTCTTTTAGTGCATTGGTACCAATATCAATTACCCATATGAACCTACTTCATGGGATCTCCAATCACATATGTTGGGTTACCATCTCTATTGACAACATGTTGGACTTAACCCCATCTCTTTTGAGGTTTGAAGAATTAATTTTCTTCCCACGGATTTAGTTAGAGGATCAGCCAAATTTATCTCTGACTTCACAAAGTCAATGAAAATTATTCCATCAACAGCTGTTTTATGATATCATGTCTCAATTTCATGTGTCTACTTTTATAATTATAAGATTTATTCTTTGCAATAGCTATTGCCGCTTTACAATCACAATGCATAGATACATGAGGCAATACGTCCTTTATTAAAGGAATATTAGCTAAGAAGTTTCTTAGCCACTCAGCCTCAAAACCAGCTAACTCCAGAGCTATAAACTCTGATTCCATAGTCGATCTAGCAATGATTGTCTGTTTAGCTAATTTCCACGATATTGCACCACCACCAAGGATAAATACATAACCACTAATGAATTTTGTCTCATCTGAATCAGAGATCCAATTTGCATCACTGTACCCTTCTAAAGTAGAAGGAAATCCACTATATATGATACCATAATTCATAGTTCCTCTCAAATATTTTATTAGTCTAGCTAATGCAGACCGATGCTCGTTGTTGGGATTAAGAGTATATCTACTCAGTCTACACATATCATAGGTTATATCAGGCCTTGTAAAATTCATTAAACGCATCAGACTCCCAATAATCTGAGCATATTTACACTGAGCAACCGGGTCACCATTATTCTTTTTAACTGAGAGTTAATATCAAAAGGAATACTTACCGGTGTGACTTTAAAATATTCAAATTTCTTAAAAAGTCTTTCAATATAATGTTCTTGTGACAATATTATGTCACCTTCACTCGTTATAACTTTAACTCCCAATATCATATTTATTTCACCCAGATCTTTCAGGTCAAAATTAGCAGACATAAATAATTTAGTACTTTGCACAATATTTAAACTTGTTCCAAATATAAGCATGTTATCAACATACAGACATATTATCACATAATCTGTCACGACCCAAATTCCATTATAGGTCGTGATGGCGCCAACCGCCGTTGTTAGGCAAGCCAACCCTAGTCAACTAGTGAGTTCTCATTGATTTGACCAAACAATCCCAACATGTTCTTGACTTAAATTTAAAACAAGTGATAATTAACAATCCATAATAATAGATATACAACCCAAAATGATAGTCTAGCAATGTATGTGCCAGGAATCAGTGTCACAAGTACTAGGGCAACTAGTAGAATGTACAAAAAATATAACTACCCTACTGCTTGGGATAGGATAGACAAATATAACAAAAGAAAAGAAGAGACTCTGGCATGTTGCTGAACGGCTCAGAAGAGGCAGCTCACTGTGAAGTCTCGAACAAGTATCAGGGGTGCGCGCCGGTCGGATAGCTAGATACACCTGCCTCAGATCCTGTATAGTTAAATATATAAGTGTAGTATGAGAACACAAACAACATATACCCGGCAAGTATCCAGTCTAACCTCGAAAAAGTAGTGACGATGGGTCGACTTGACACTTACTAAGGTCAATATCAATAACATTTAAGGATTTCGCTAAGCATGGATAGCATGAATATAATGATAGTCTCAGAATTAAGGAGAAAACGATATATCAATTTCAGTCATGTCATATAATAATTTGCATTTCAAAGCATTTAAATAGAGTAAATCATGGATAAATTCCACATAAATAACATGCGCACATTATGCCGAGGTTGTATAGTCCGGTCCAACATAATATTAAACTGTGCACTGCTAGAGGGTCGAATGGCGCAAACTATAGATGCATCTATTTCTACCGAGGCGATCGACCCAATCCACAAATAGCAATTTTTATCAAGTAAGCACACATTGCTCATTTATAGTCAAATAAATTCATTCAAGTTCTCAAGTAAGTGCGTATATTCGTTTATAATCATTTACAATTTCTAGCATGTCCTAAACGATCTCAGAAGCAAGCAAAAACGTAGGCATTTTCATGTATAGCATGATACGAGTCCTAAATTACCCGGACAATTAGCATAATAGTAACTACGCACGGACTCTCGTCATCACGTACGTACATAGCCCCCACAGATAGTCACAAGCATTTATTTAATTCACCTAACAGTTTATTTCCCTCTAACAAGGTTAGAAAGGAGATTCGCCTTGCTCCAAAGCTTACTTCCAAACTCAAGAACGTGCTCAAAACCTTCAATTCGGAGCCGAACGATCCAAAACTAATCAAAGGGGGTAAGAACTAGTCAATACAAGCTCAAGAGTTCATATTCTAGCTATTAGAGTAATTTCTCAACCCTAAATGCAAAGTTCCTAAAATTTATCCCCAGGCATACGTGCCTGGATTCCGAAACTTTTTGAAAAAAGTTGTTACTCATAACCCAAGGATCAATAATATATGATTTTTACTCCATTCCATAATAAATTTCGTGGTTAGATCTTTTTTTTATCAAAACCCTAGGTTTACTCTAATTTCATGAATTTCACTAATTTTTATATGTTAATCTACCTAAAAACCAAGTATTAAACTCACATTAAGTAGAGAAAACTTACCTCACAATGCTAGGTTGAAATCCCCTCTTTGGAAGCTCCCAAATCGCCCAAGTGTAGAAGTGAAATGAAATAAATGGCCTAAGTCCCATTTTTAAAAGCTATGCCCAGGTCTCTGATGTCGCATTTGTGACATCAGGTTCGCAAATGCGACAAAATCATCGCAAATGCGAACCTGAGCTCCCTTTGCAAGGGTCGCAAATGTAGACCCTGCTGGATTCTCAAATGCAAACAAAAATATCGCAAATGCGATGACTGCCCAACTCAAGCTTCTTCGCATTTGCGAAACCTTTATCGCAAATGCGAACAATTCCTCACATTTGCGAGACCTGCAACACTGCCCAGAAATACCAGAAAAACTGGAGTGTTTTCACTCCTAACACACGTCCGAAACTTACCCGAGTTCTCGGGGCTCCACACCGAATACTCACACAAGTCTAACAACGTCATACAAACTTGCTCGTGCGATCAAATCGCCGAAATAACATCTAAAACTACGGATTTAACACCAAAACACATGAAATCCTTATGAACATTTGAAAGTCCTATTTTTACAACCGGACGTCCGAATCACGTCAAATCAGTCCCGTTTCTCACCAAAATTCACAAACATAACTTAAATGTTATATTGGACTTGTACAGGACTCCAAAACCAACATACATGCCCGATACCAACATGATCAAACATTATTCAATTTCTTTAAATCCTTAGATTTTTAGTTTAACAATTTTTAACAAAATTCATTACTCGGGATAGGGACCTCGGAATTCGATTCCGGGCATACACCCAAGTCCCATATTTTACTATGGACCCTTTGGGACCGTCAAAATATTGGTCCGAGTCCGTTCACTAAAAATATTGATCGAAGTCAAACTTGGCCTTTTAAGCCAATCTTAAGGAACCAAGTGTCCCGATTTCAACCCAAACTCTTCCAAATTCCGAACCAACCATCCACGCAAGTCGTAAATCAATTAAATCAAGTATGGGAAGTCTTATTTATCGGAACAAGATTCTAGAAAGCAAGACGACCAATCGGGTTGTTACATTCTCCACCTCTTAAACAAATATTCGTCCTCGAACGAACATAGAAAAATACCTGAGCTAGGGAATAGATGGTGATATCTGCTCCGCATGTCCTCCTCGAACTCCCAGGTCGCCTCCTCGATTGGTTGGCCCCTCCACTGGACCTTTACCGCATAAATCCTCTTGGATCTCAACTAGAGATCCTGTCTACCAACAATGGAAACTGGCACCTCTTCATAACCCAAACTTTCATCTAGCTGGATAGTACTGAAATCTAACACATGGGACAAGTCCGCATGATACCTCCGAAGCATAGACATGTGAAAAACTGGATGAACTCCTGATAGGCTGGAAGGTAAAGCAAGCTCATAAGCAACCTCCCCTACTCACCTAAACACCTCAAATGGGCCAATAAAACCTTGGACTCAACTTGACCTTCTTCCCGAATCTCATAATACCCTTCATCGGTGAGACTTTCAAGAGGACATTCTCGCCGACCATGAATGATACATCACGCGCCTTCTGATTCGTATAACTCATCTATCTGGACTGTGCCATGCGAAGTCTTTCCTAAATCAACTTTACCTTCTCTAAGGCATCTTTCACCAAATCTGTACCATACAACTTAGCCACACCAGGCTCAAACCACCCGATAGGAGAACGACATCGCCGACCGTATAAATCCTCAAATGGAGCCATCTCGATGCTGGGCTGATAACTGTTGTTGTAAGAAAACTCGGCCAAAGTCAAGAATTGGTCCCACTACCCTCCGAAGTCAATCACACATGCTCTGAGCATGTCCTCCAAAATCTAAACTGACTGCACATCGGTCTGTGGGTGAAATGTTATGCTGAGCTCTACCTGGGTCCCCAACTCACTTTGTACGGCTCTCCAAAAATGGGAAGTGAACTGAGGGCCTCTATCTGATATGATGGAAACAGGCACACCATGAAACCGAACTATCTCCCGAATGTAGATCTGAACCAACCTCTCTGAAGTATAAGTAGTCTACCGGAATAAAGCGTGCTGACTTGGTCAACCTGTCGACAATGACCCAAACTGCATCAAAATTCTGCAATGTCCGCGACAACCCGACTACGAAGTCCATAGTAATGCTCCCGCTTCCACTCAGGTATAGGCATCTGCTTAAGTAGGCCACCTGGCCTCTGATTCTCATACTTAACATCCTGGCAATTCAAACACCTAGCCACATACTCAACTATGTCTTTCTTCATCCGCCGCCACCAATAATGCTGCCTCAGGTCACGATACATCTTCGTAGAACCTGGATGAATGGAATATCGTGAACTGTATGCCTCTTCTAGAATCCTATCCCTCAAGCCCTCAACATTAGGAACACATAGGTGACCCTGGAGTCGCAGAACACCATCCTCGCCAATAGAAACCTCCTTAGCACTACCTTGTAGCACCATCTCTCTAAGAATTGCCAAATGAGGATCATCAAACTGTCGAGCCTTGATCTGCCCCAATAATAAAGACTGAGCAACGACACACGCAAGGACTCGGCTAGGGTATGAAATGTCCAACCTTACAAGTCTGTTAGCTATGGACTGAATGTCCAAAGCTAGTGGCCTCTCCTCCGCTGAAATGAATGCCAAGCTACCCATACTCTCTGCCTTCCTACTCAAGGCATCTGCAACCATATTTGCCTTGCCTGGATGATAAAGAATGGTGATGTCATAATCCTTTAGTAACTCAAGCAATCTATGCTGCCCCAAATTGAGATCCCTCTGCTTAAACAAATGTTGTAAGCTACGATGATCAGTATAAATCTCACATGTCACCCCATACAGATAATACCTCCATATCTTAAGAGCATGAACAATCGTTGTTAACTCTAGGTCGTGCACGTGGTAATTCTTCTCATAATTCTTCAGTTGACGAGAAGCATATGCAATAACTCGCCCCTCCTGCATCAATACATATTCCAAGCCAACGCGCGAAACGTCCAATATACCATATACATCCCCATACCGTAAGGCAATACTAGAACTTGTGTTGTAGTCAAAGCTATCTTGAGCTTCTAAAAGCTCGACTCACAATCATCGGACCAATGAAAAGGAGCACCCTTCTGGGTCAATCTAGTTAAAGGTGTTGCAATGGATGAAAAACCCTGCATGAATCGGTGATAATAACCTACTGACCCCAGGAAACTCCGGATCTTAGTCACCGAAGTAGGACGTGGCCAACTCTGAACTACCTCAATCTTCTTGGGATCTACCTTAATACCCTCTCCTGATAAATATGCCCCAAGAATACTACTGACTCTAGCCAAAACTCACACTCGGAGAACTTAGCATATACCTTCTGCTCTCGCAAGGTCTGAAGCACTACTCTCAAATGTTGCTCATGCTCTCCCAGGCTACGTGTATATAAAGATGTCGTCTATGAAGATAATAACAAAGGAATCAATATAAGGCCTGAACACCTTGTTCATCAAGTCCATAAATGCCGCTAGGGCATTATTCAAGCCAAAAAACATCACCAGAAATGCATAATGGCCATATCTAGTACGGAAAGCAGTCTTCGGGACATCTGAGTCTCGAATCTTCAGCTGATGATACCCTAACCTCAAGTCAATCTTAGAGAACACCCTAGCACTCTACAACTGGTCGAACAAATCATCAATGCGCGGCAACAGATACTTGTTCTTGATGGCAGCCTTGTTCAACTGGCGGTAATCAATGTACATCCGCATAGTCCCATCCTGCTTCTTCACAAACAACACTGGTGCACCCTAAGGTGACACACTCGGTCTAACAAACCCCTTTGCTAACAACTCCTCAAGCTGCTCCTTCAACTCTTTCAACTCTTTCGGAGCCATATGGTACAGTGGAATAGATATAGGCTGGGTGCCTGGAGCCAAGTCAATACAGAAATTAATATAACGATCTGGTGGCATGCCAGGAAGGTCAGAAGGAAACACATTAGTGAACTCCCGGACTACTGGAACTGAATCAATCATCGGAGACTCTGCGATGGTATCCCGAACATAAGCTAGATAAGCCAAACAACCCTTCTAGACCATTTGTCAAGCCTTTAGAAAAGCGATAACCCGACTATATGTACTAACTGAGGAACCCTTCCACTCCAACCTCGACAACTCTGGCATTGCTAAAATAATAGTTTTGGCATGGCAATCTAGGACGACATGGTATGAGGATAACCAATCCATGCCCAGGATGACCTCAAAGTCGGTCATATCAAGCAACAAGAGGTCTACTCTAGTCTCAAAACCATAGAATATGACCACACAAGACCGGTAGATCCGATCCACAACCACGAAAATGCAAAAAATTCCTCACATTTGCGAGACCTACAAGACTGCCCAGAAATACCAGAAAAACTGGAGTGTTTTCACTCCCAACACACGTTCGAAACTCAACCGAGCCCTCGGGGCTCCACACCGAATACTCACACAAGTCTAACAACATCATACAAACTTGCTCGTGCGATCAAATCGCCGAAATAACATCTAAAACTATGAATTTAACACCAAAACACATGAAATCCTTAAGAATATTTGAAATTCCTATTTTTACAACCGGACGTCCGAATCACATAAAATCAGTCCCGTTTCTCACCAAATTTCACAGACATGACTTAAATGTTATATTGGACCTGTACCGGGATCCGGAACCAACATGATCAAACATTATTCAATTTCTTTAAATCCTTAGATTTTCAGTTTAACCCAAACTCTTCCAAATCCCAAACCAACCATCCACACAAGTCATAAATCAGTTAAAGCAAGTACGGAAAGTCTTATTTAGGCGAACAGGATTCTAGAAAGCAAAACAACCAGTCGGGTCGTTACATAATCATTGTCTACCACTTTAGAATAAACACATTTATCCACCTCAACTGAACAAACACAATCTCTCAGTAAGACTTGTTCAAATTTCTCATACCACTGCTTAGGAGCTTGTTTAAAGCCATAAAGAGATTTAATTAATTTACAAACTTTATTTTCTTGTCTAGGAATGACACAGCCTTCAGGTTGAACCATATAAATTTCTTCTTCTAAATCACCATTCAGAAAAGCAGCTTTGACATTCATTTGGTGGATAAAATGCTTACGAATTGAAGCAAAGGCAATTAAAACTAGAATAGAAGAAATTCTAGTCACTGGTGCAAATGTATCAAAATAATCTACTTTTATTTTTGAGAAAATTCTTTTTATACTAATCGAGCTTTATTTTTATCTAAGATCCATCAGGATTAAATTTCTTTTTGAAAATCCATTTACAACCAATAGGCTTTGCATCAGGAGGTAAATCAGTTAAAACCCATGTATTATTTTTCAAAATAGAATCAAATTCAACTTTTATTGCCTCTTTCCAATATTTATAATCTGAAGAAGATATAGCTTCAAAATAATTTGATGGTTCATTAGCGACAAGAAAAGTTTGAAAATCATTTCCCTAAGAAAAATATTCTTTCCTAGGCCTTTTGCTCCTTCTCAGTTCCTCATAGCGGTAATTACACTATTTCTTTCAACAAGTGTATGAGAAATTTTATTAGACAATGGATAAATATATTCAAAGAACTCAACATTCTTTTTTTCAATTATAGTATTGCAATCAAGCACATCACTTTTTAAAATAAGAAATCTGCATGCAACACTATGTTCAGCATATCCAATAAGCATGCAATCAGCAGTTTTAGAACCTATTTTTCTCTTTTTATATTCAAGCAAAAGACCTTTAGCAAGGCAACCCCATACTTTTAAATATTTCAAGTTAGGTTTATAACCCCTCCACAATTCATACGGAGTTTTGCCAGTTCTTTTATGTGGTATTCTATTTTTTAAGTAACACGCAGATAAAATAGCTTCACCCCACAAATTATCAGTAGCATTAGAGCTAACTAATATAGAGTTTATCATCTCTTTCAATGCTCTATTTTTTTCTTTCAGCTACTCCATTTGACTCAGGTGAATAAGGCAGAGTTACTTCATGAATTATTCCATTCTTTTCACAAAAATTATTTAAAGATAAATATTCTTTACCTCTATCAGATATTCTCTTGATTTTCTACGAAGTTGATTTTCAACCTCATTTTTTTAAGAAATAAAAGCATTAAAAGCAACATCTTTATTTCTAAGCAAATACAACTTCGTATATCTAGAAAAATCATCAATAAAAGTCACATAATACCTTTTACCACCTCTAGTCATAGTCTGCTTTAAATCGCCTAAATCAGTGTGAATCAAGGATAACAATTCAGTTTCTCTATTTACAGAAAAATAAGTCTTCATAGTACTTTTAGCTTCAACAAATATTTCACACTTGTTAATATTATTTGAGTCTAAACCAGATATTAATCCTAGTGACTGGATTTTTCTTATATACACGATATTTACATGTCATAGTCTAGCATGCCATAAAGAAACAGACTCAACCACATTATCATAAGAAGATGCATTTTCATTGCTAGTATAAAAAATATTAAGCATGAATAGACCATGGTTGCAATATCCATTGCCCACAAAAATATTATTTTTGGTCAATATGACCTTATTATTTTCAAAGGAAACCTTCACTCCAACTTTTCCTAATAACCCCACAGAAACTAAATTGATTTGGATATTAGGAATATGCAATACATTACTTAATGCTAGAGTTTTACCGGATGTGAGTTTGAGAACAATTTTTCCTTTCCCAAGAACGCGAGTTGTTCTTGAGTCACCAGGATAAATAGTTTCTTCTCCTTCCTCAATTTGGGTGTAAAAAATTATTTTTATCTGCACAAATATCCCTAGTAGCACCAGAGTCTATCACCCAATCTCTCACATTGGTCACATTATTTATTTGGAAAATGACTGCAATAATTATATTATCTACTTTAGTCAAATTTAATTTTGACTTAGCGAGATTGTCATTTATCCCAACTCTTCTCTTGCATTGAGGTGCATTTTTCTTGAAGGTTTTAATATTAGCATTGGATATGCAACCATGTCTATTCACATATATATGATTTGATATTATTGCCTATCAAAGTTGTGGATGCAATAACGTATTTGCAACACCATAGATATTTGGCAGGACAGCTAGAACAGTAGCAGCGGAGACAACACCAAAATAGGTAGCACCATCAAAAAATTTCGTAGTGATATTACTTGCCCTAGTTTCTTAGATTGTTGGGAAATGACACCGAAAAATAACAACAATACTACATATAATATTATTTGTGAGCGAAAATACACCAATTGGCTTGAGTCGTGCTAGGCACTGTCTTAAGAAACTATTTCAGCAATGTAAAATATTTTCCCAGGATTAAACAAGTCCATCTATATTTATTTAGAGGATACAGGAATCAACAAAATTAAATAATAAATTCAGCTATTAAAAAGGGAACAATAGAAGATAGAATACTAATTTTGAGAAGGAAAGACAACAAGGAGAAACTACTGCATAATAAAAAGGCAAGGAAAGTTGCTGATGAATTTTGCCTAAGTTGAATGCCTATTTATAGGCTTTACGAGAGGTTTGAAGCATGCCAAGTGTTATACACTTGTCTTGAATTTTCTATGCAATTGCCACTTTTCATACTTCTTTTGCCACTTATCATAGGCTTCTAGAATGGTTAAGATATTTGTCATTTAGGCTTTGAAGTAGATATGACATTTGTAAAGTAAAAAGACACTTGGCTATTTAATTTTTGAAAATACTGTCACAGATTCTTCTCTCTAGATCGTTCTCTGTAATTCGAGGGCTTAAGCAGCATATTTCTCGAACGTAGGATGATGCGAACTTCCTTATGATGTATTTGATTTCCATGGAAAGGAAGAACATGCCACTTCGGTGGCTTTGAGAAAGACAATATTTGATGTCTTTGATCTCTTTGTGAATATTCCACAAATTTTGATGGAATTTCGAGATGTCTTGCAAAGGGAACATGTTGCTCCCTTTTAAAGGTTGGATAGAGTACCCTCCAAGCTAGGGTTTCAGGTGCCTCCAAGTTAGGGTTTAAGATAAAGTAGCCTCCAAGAAACTTCGATGGACTCTACTTGTAGTATCTTAAATTTAAAATTTTGCCTAAATTTTATATGAATTTGATTCGCAATAAAATTTCGATGTCTACAATTATAAGAACCTCTTTCATTAAATTTTTAAAAACTTTAGGAAGAAAAGACGGTTTTATATCAATAAACATTTAACTTATTAATCCAAGGTCCAATCCTAAAATGATTCCTCTCTTTTAGCTTGATCCCATCGAGGTTAATTATTTTTTTGGACCCTATGCTATAATGAGATCTCTCTACTTTTAACTAGTTCAAATTCCAACATTGAAAAAAAAATCATTAGAAAACATGCTTTCCCAACTTAACATGATCTGTTCACGTGCGGATCTAAATTAATCAGCTCAATAAACATCATATACTAACGCTATGTTTGGATTATTGTTACCCATAGTTTTATAATGTGTTGTATTATACTATATTATATTGTATTGTTTTGTATTGTATTATTTTACAGATACAGTGTTTGGATATAATATATTGTTTGTTGTTGTTAAATAAAAATTTTGTTGTTTGGTTTGATTATGCATACTATACTGTAACTGAAAAGCTTCCAAAAATACCCTCAACTATTTTAAATAAAATTTACGAGAAAGGGATTAAAGTACCCCCTATCGTATGGTAAATGGTTTATAAAAGCTCCTCGTCCATCTATCCGTTTGAAAATATATAGGACGTTAATTCTATTATCAAATTTACCCCCGCGACTAACAGAACTCCATGTGGGCCTCTCATTAAATGATGTGGCATTCTTTCATTTGTCCATGTGGCTTAGTGGGGATGACATTGTATTTGGGTAATTTTTGATCCATTTAACCGATTCGATCCACTCCTTTTACCTTATACCCACTCTTTTAACCCTATACCCACATATCTTACTCATCTTCTTCCCCAATTTAGAACCTAGGTCATCAGGTTGCTTACCTGATTCTTCTTCCCCAAAATTTCTCTTTTTCAAATAATTAAACCTTGTCTTTTTCCTTCGAATCTTGTGGTTGGCTGTAAAAGTTCTGCCTTTATTGAATAACAAAAAATTCAAATGTCTGAAAATTTTGTCTCTTCTGATTCGTCGCGTCGTTATGGTTGTGGTTTAATTGCAAATTATTTTGTGGCTAAGACTCATTTGAATGATTGTCGTTGATTCTACAAATGCCCCAGTTTTGACGAGGAAGCTTCATGTGGTTTGTGGGAATGACGGGATGAAGAGATGCCGCCACATGTGACGATGTTAATCCATAGCTTGAATACTTCAATGAAGTCAATGGAAGTTGAAAGAAATTATCTGAAGAAGATGGTGGCTAACTTGGAAGATGTTGTTTCTGCTGAAAGACTGAAAATGGAGAAAATAATGGAAGAGGTGGAGGGAATTAATTCAACAAACTTAGAGAAGGTCGCTAGGATGGAGGATAAACTACAAAATATAAAGTGGTTTATTGTGTTTTCTTGGGTTGTCTTTGTGTTGGTGCTAGTTTTCAAGATTATGTAGTGTAGTTAAGTTATTATGTAATTTTGTTGATGTTGTAATTTGCAGATGTTTATGGATTAGGTTCAGATATTGTGATTTTGTAGATGCTGTAAATGCTGCATTTGTAATAGTTCTCTGTTGGTATGAAATGAAGTTTTTTTACCATTTTCTTCACTCTCATACAACATTTTGCATACACGGACAATCAAAATAATAAATAGAAACATCTCTTATAGATAAACAAGAAGAACATTGCCATTAATCGAGTAGCAAATATACACTGTTTCAAGATTTAAGCCCAACAAAACATTGCTATTAGACAAGTAAATGTGTGATCCAAAAACTTGTACCACTATCACAATATTTACTTGTTTAAAAACCTAAAACATAAACAAACATCGTGTACTTGAACAGTCATGCAAAAAAAGGTTTTAATGTATATTACATTTATCATTTCTTGCTACACTACTCCCCCTTGCCACTCCCCTTGCCTCTTATAGCTTTAAGTTTGACAATCTTTTTCTCTCACACACAACATTTAAGTTGTTGTCATTGCCTCCTTCTCCTTCTAGGTAGTTCTCTTCGGGGAGTATGACAGTTTTATTGGTTGTGAGCTATAAGTGTGATCACTTGTGAATGGTATCTTTCTAGTTCTAGAATTTTGTTGATTCTTACGCTGAAGTCTAGTCTTAATATCAGAGACAACCTTAGGCCTCAAAACTAGGTCAGTTTCTACACCAAAGTCTGCTCAAATAAGCCTTCTTCTGGTCTGAATATTCTAACTTAGCATCTGAGTTGCCTAGGTGTCATGACTGGAGTGCTGACTTTTCATCTGAGTATAGAGACTGGATTGCTGACTTGGCTGCTGAGTGTACTGACTGGATAGCTGACTTGGCTACTAAGTGTATTGAATGGATTTCTGACTTGGCATATGAGTGTTCTAACTGGACAGTTGACTTGGTTGGCTAGCCTGACTTGGCATTTGTTGGCCTTGTGCTTTAAAACCTGGATTAGGGACCATAAAAAATTCTGATTCTTGGTCTTCAGTTGTCTTAGTGTGGTCTTGCACATTCTTGGACTGTGATTATAACCAATTATATTGTAAGTATAAAATACAAATTGTAAGTATAAACAATAGATTACAAGTATACCTCATTAGCTAATGGACAACTTCTTTTATTATGGTTTAGCTTGCTACAAAAACCACAAGTCATTTGAAGACCCTTCCTAGATATTGACCATCCTCATTACTTTTTTCTAGCTTCATTCTTCTTTCTTGACCTTTTCACTTTAGGTCTACCAACTAACTTTGCTAATGGTGGTGGTTCTATGGCTTGGTGTGGCTCAACTTTCCAGAATTTTTCACCTCTAACAGATTGCAGTTTGTGCTGATAGACCAACTACCAAGCTTGTTTGGAATACCACCAGTGAATCCCAAGTGTTGGGTCTTGTTTCTTATAGTTGAATGCCCTGATAGCATGAGCACAAGGGATTCCAAACAAGTCCCAAAGTCTGCATGTGCACCTTTGTTGCTCCAGAATCACTGTGTGCCTGTCTTCACCTTCACTTATTTCAAAACCTCTTTCTCCATTGAAATTTTACTTTCACTTTGAAGCCATCTCTCTATAATCATTGTATAGCTCCATTGCATATGGGCTGTATTCACCTCTCCAACTGCTAACTTCATCTACTCTATACTTTAGTGATTCATCACCTTCAATTATCAACCAATAAACAAGCAGTTAGTTAACATTAGACTATTTAACAAACAGCTGTCAATTAGTAACATAGTAAAGCAGTTAGTCAATTAGTCAACAGTAACTAACAAAAAATTAACAGTAGACTTCACCTTCACTCTTATATCCTCAAGCATCTTCACAATTGGCTTATGTCTAGCTTCAAGAATCCAAGAGTTGAAAGACTCTATAAAGTTGTTGTCCACCATTGGGTTCTTACATTGGGTATCAAAGTAAGCTCTACACCAGCTTATTGGAGGATATTTCAGCAAGTCCCTGACAACATCCTCTGACACTTCATCTAACTATTTCAACATATCGTTAAATTCTTTCGCACATGTGCTCCAGGAACACCACCACATTAATTTTTTCATCTCATTAGTATTTCAATTTTTGCTCCAGTTTGGTTCAATATGCCTTGCACAATATCTATGATATGAATGTGGATATATATTCCTTACAACATCTAATAGACCCTGCACATGAAGAAATATTACATTAACAAACTAAATAACATAATCTGTTGAGTGTAAAAGTTTTGAGCATATGGTAATATACCTTATGCATATCTGACATGAATGTATATCTTTCACCATCTTTCAAGTCCAAAGAAGCCATCAAGTTCTCAATGAACCACTCCATGTTATTTTTGTTTCCTTATCCACTACAGCCCAAGCTAGTGGATACACATGCTTGCAAGAATCTTGAGCAACAACAACTAACAACATCCCTTTGCATTTGCCTTTTAAAAAGGTTCCATCCAGACCTATAAAAGATCTCAAACCTGCTTTGAATCCACTCTTGAGGACCTGAAAACAGACATACATCCTCAAAAGTCTTCTCTTACCTTCCTCCATTGCATCCTTGGATATCTGCATCACCACATCAGTATCAAAATTGGTTTCTCTCAACTCTTGAGCATATGCCTCCAACTTGTTGTACTCATCCAAGTAATTGCCCTTCAATTGTTTTAACACCATCCTTTTCACCCTTTTTAACTTTGAATCACTCACATTCAAACTATATTTATCCGCTAAATCAACCTTCATCTCTTTAACCTTAAACTTAGGATTATTTTGAATCTTTCTCTTAAAATAATGTGATAAAGTAGCAGGAGTAGCTCTTCAGTTCTCAAAAACTTCACTACATTCATGTTCATCCCTCTAAGTTTTTATCTTTACTCCTTGATCTTGCTATCCTTATAAATAAGATATTTAAAGGGACACCCAATCTGACACTTGCATCTAAGTCTTCTCCTATCACTCTTGTCAACCTTAAGGCCCCTCTTATTAGAAATAACATAATAACCAATAACCTCCTTAGCTTCAACAAGATCTTTGAAAGTCATACATTTTTTACCATGTTTTATGCCTATCAAGTTGGTCAGTTACCTCACACTTCTTCTGCCTCTCAAATAAAACTAGGGCATCACTATCATAATTACTATCAACACTTTCAATATCTGTATCATCTTCACTACTATCACAGTTAGAAGCTACAACAATAGGTACACTATCTGTTGTTGTAAACTAGGTTAAAACATGAACATTTAGAGTATCATCCAAAAGGTCAACACCAAATAATTGTACATCAGTGAAACTATCATTAATCAGGGCTTGAATCTTCTTAATCCCTTCATCTTCATCTAACAAAAAATACCTCCTAGATGGGTCAATAAATATCAATTGTTGTACCTCAACAAATCCTATCACTTCAGTGTATTCTTTACACAAATCAATATAAGAGAGATGGTCTACTTCATAACCACTCAACAGGTGGACATCTCTCTTAGTATCAGACAGTGTAGGTTCCAATAACCACTCACCCCCATAATTAAAATACAAGTTCACTTTATCCGCCATCTTTCGGATAAAATCACATGCAACAACAATAAAAAAGGCAAAATGGGACCACATCAGCATTATTTAAGACTTAAACAGTATAAATATAAAGATATAAAACCCCACCATCAATTAATTATACAAATTGATAAGTAAAGATTTTGACTACTTATTTGCGCCCTTTTACTTCGTTTTAGCTTAAAAATGCTTAAAGGTATTCCCGAGAACTGATAGACTGTGCTTACTTGCAGGATTATTGGAAAATGAGCCAAAAAGATGAAAATCAACTCAAGAAGGAGTAATTTTGGGCAAGGACTAAAACAAAACAAAAAAGAGCAAAGCGCGGGCCGCACAATATTGTGTGCGGCTGCAGAGCATGAAGAGACCTATGATGGATTTTCTTTGCAAAATGCGGACCGCACAATTATTGTGCAGCCGCAAAAGATGAGGTTCAGAGAGATGTGATTTTGGTCCATGAAGAAGTGCGGACCGCACCATTATTGTGCGGCCGCAGAATCAAAAGTGCGGCTGCACTTAGAAATGTGCGGTCCACAGAAGTCTCTTATGTCAAAGCTCAAGCTCAAGAGTGCGGTTGCACTCATAAATGTGCGGTTCATCGAATTTGAAGAAGTACAGCGACAACCCAGAATTGTGTGGCCGCAGAAGTCCATCCTGTCAAGCCAACATTAAAGTGCGGACCGCACACAGAATTGTACGGCCGCAGAACCTCCATAGGGGCAATTTTGTCTGATAATTTCAACTGTGTATGAATAGTCTTTTTTGTCAAAATTATGTTAAGTTTTGAACAATAGAATGTAGATAGCCATTTTTCCTTTACTTTTTTGGGTAACTTTTTGATAGTTTATCATTTTAACATTGGATTTTCTTCCCTTTATCATTTAATATGAGTTTAATCTTCTTTTCCTCTTTAATTTCTTCATTTTTATCTATGAGTAACTAAATTCTTAGCTAGGATTGTGACTCAACCCTAGTGTGGGTACCTAATGGGTGTTTAATTTAGGGCTTGTTTGTGATTCGGTGAGCGATATTTAGCCTAGTTTTTTCTTGAATTTAAGAATTAATGGTTGCAAACATTGATTCATGCCTAATTGACTTAGACTCTAGTTGAGAAAGAGAGACAAAGTTTAGGAAAACTTGGCTAACAAGGAATTAAGGTGAACTCAGGAAATTGATAGCCCCAATTAAAGGGTTGAATCTTGAGATAGTAAGACCCGACTTGAGTATTTATCACTTGTTTTGTGCATTACCCATTTGGACTTGAGAAAGCTAAATTGGCCAAAACCACTCTAACTACCGGGAGGTATAGAGTGGGTAATTGCATGTGATTGCTATGTTACGACCCCGACCAATCAAACTTATCATAAAGCCCACAATCCGTTAGGTAACCACCTAGATGGAAGTCAATACCCTAATCTTTTATAATCTTGAAAAACAACAATGTCAAAAATATTGTTCTCTAGCTTTTCATTTACAAATATTAGCATAAAAATTAGAAGTAGAAAGAAACAACCAAATATGTGGAAGTGCATTTTGGGCACATCGTGCACTTAGTCTAGATATATACCTAATCCAATTAGTGGTTTGAATTTGGGCGACATCAATTTTTGGCGCTGTTGCCGGGGAGCTAAAAATGGATTTAGCTATATATTTGGTTTTGTGTGTGATTTGTCTTTCTTTCCTTCCGAGGTACTAATCTTTTTGTGAAAACAATTGTAGGTGATATAATGGTTCTCAACAACAATTATCCTCTTGGAAACGTGCCATTGGGGGATGACGAGGAGGATGACCAAGTTGATGAGGTTCCTCTTGAACCTCAAGCAAATAGACGAGGCCGGCCGCCTCAAGACACGTTCATATTCCACCCCACCTCCTCCAAGAGTGGCGGCACACTAGGTGTTGCTGAATGAAGGATACACAAGTGTCATATTCCTTCCCCGTATTAGGGCAGGAAACTTTTAAATCACAAATGTCATGCTTACACTATTGGAACAACGGGGATTCTTCACCGGGTCTCCGAGTCAAAATGCATACAAGCACTGGAAAGGGTTTGTTGAGACTTCCTGGGGGAGTAAACAAACAAACGTCTCCAAGGATGCTTTGAGGTTGAGGCTATTCCCTTTATCTCTACAGGGGAAGGCTTTGGATTGGTTAGAGAGGTTTCCAAATCATTCTATCAATACATGGGATGAATAGGCCGAGAAATTCATTTCTAAGTTCTTTTCTCCCGA
The DNA here is from genome assembly GCF_000393655.2 of Nicotiana sylvestris. Lineage (NCBI taxonomy): Eukaryota > Viridiplantae > Streptophyta > Magnoliopsida > Solanales > Solanaceae > Nicotiana > Nicotiana sylvestris. The sequence goes on along the minus strand of NC_091063.1, from coordinate 22,210,081 downwards.
GCATATGGCAACTCTTAGGGATGAGATTCTAGCTTTCAAACAACAACCCAATGAGCCTTTGCATGAGATATGAGAAAGGTATCGTACTATGGTGAAAGAGTATCCGAACAATGACATGACAGAAGTTATGATTCAACAAATTTTTTATAGGGGGATCAATACTACCAATCAGTGCGTGGTCAACCAACTGGCCGGTGGAAATTTCATGACAACACTGTTTGTAGAAGCTTGTGAGATTCTTAATGAAATGGCGAATACTTCATCGGCGTGGATAATTAGAGAAAACGTTCCTCAAGGCGATCCAAATGTGATTCACTTGCATAAAAAATTACATGATCATAAGCAAGCAATTGTCGAGTGACCACCACAATGAATCAACTAGCCAAAGCTCAACTTCAACAAGTTTAAGGTCCCAAGCAAGTAAATGCAATGGAAGGAGTTAGTATGATGGTAAACAAGAGAAGACAAAAGGGTCCTCAAGTGCAAAACCAGGTTGAAAATTATGAGTAAGATGATAGTGGATTTGATCAAGATGGACAATACAATGAACAAGAGGAGGAAGTGCAATATGTGAACAACTTCCAAGGGCAAAGAAACAACAATCAAGGCTCGATTCAACAACAATGGCGACCACAAAGAAATTAAGGAAATTGGAATTCAAACAATCAAGGTAGTTGGAACAATCAAAACAACCAAGGGAATTGGAACAATCAAGGAAATTGGAATGGTCAAAATAACCAAGGCAATTGGAGTGGAAATAATCAAGGCTATTGGGGAGGTAACCACCAAGGAGGGTGGAACAACAACAACAACCGGGGGTCGGGTTTCCAAAGGCCTCTGATGTTTCAACAATCAAGCAATCCATCTCCCTATCCTTCTCAAGGTCTGAGTATTTCCAACAATGAGATGGGCCGAATAGAGAACATGTTCAAACAAATGATGGAGAATAATGCCGACACCGATACTCGATTAGCCTCTCACAACACTTCAATTCGCAATTTGGAAGTTTAATTAGGCCAAATATCGCAAGCTTTGAACACTCACCCTAAGAGGGCACTACCAAGTGATACGGTGGTGAACCAGAAGGGTGGGAACAACACGGGACATGCTATGGCCGTGACTACAAGGAGTGGAAAAGGTGGGGAAGCAACCACCTCAAGTCAAAAGAAAATTATGGATGAGGGACAATTGGTACAAGAAGATGAGATGCCAAACAATGAAGTGCAGGCAAATGATGAGGTGAGAATTGATATTGATGACTATTTGGAGGAGATTCAAAAAGAAGTGAACCCGTCTAGGGAGCACATTGTTGACATACCAGAACCAGTATTGCCAAAGGCTAAGGCACCAATGCCAAGACCTCCTCCTCCTTGTCCTCAAAGGCTTGCCAATAAAAATGGTGAGAACCAATTTAAAAAGTTCATTGACATGATGAAGAGTGTGTCTATTAATGTGCTATTAGTTGAGGCCTTGGAATAAATGCTGAGATATGAAAAGTTCATGAAGGACTCGGTGACCAAGAAGAGGTCGATGAATTGTGAGACTATAAAGATGACACATCAAGTGAGTGTAATTGTGCACTCAATGGCTCATAAATTGGAAGATCCGGACCTTTCACAATCCCATGTACAATTGGAAGTGCCGACTTTTACAAAGCTTTATGTGATCTTGGGGCAAGTATAAACTTGATGCCCTATTCGGTGTTCAAAACTTTGGGAATTGGGCAACCAAGACCCACATCCATGAGGTTACAAATGGCGGATCGTACAATGAAGAGACCTTTGGGTATTATTGATGATGTGTTGGTTCGTGTTGACACGTTCTTCCTCCTGGTGGACTTTGTGATTCTTGATTGTGAAGTGGAATATGAGGTGCCTATTATTTTGGGTAGACCTTTCCTTGCTACGGGGAAGGCTCTTGTTGATGTGGAAGCCGGTGAGCTCACTTTCTGGGTGGGTGATAAAAAGGTAGTCTTCCATGTATGCAAATCTATGAGGCAGCCAAATAGCAATGAAGTTTATTCGTTCGTGGATTTGGTGACTAATGTGATAATTTATGATGTTAGTGCCACACTAAATGTTGAGGATAATTTGGAAGCCATTTTGCTCAACCTTGATAATGATGAAGAGAAAGAAGGCTATGTGGAATGTGTGAATACATTACAAGGAATAGGGTCGTACACTTATGAACCCTGCAAGTTATCCTTGGATCTTGAAAATTCGAAGACTCCTCTAACAAAGCCCTCAATCGAGGAGCCTCCCACTTTAGAGTTAAAGCCATTACCTTCGCATCTCAGGTATGAATTCCCTGTCCTTCTTATACTTTACCGGTTATTCTTTCCTCTTATTTGACTAACATGCAGGTAGAGTCCACATTGGAGGTGCTACAAAGGAGGAAGAGAGAAATTGGATGGACATTGGCGGATATTCGGGGCATAAGCCCCGCCTTTTGCATGCACAAGATTATTTTGGAGGAGGGTGCCAAATCCTCCGCTGAACATCAAAGGAGGCTAAATGAAGCAATACAAGAGGTTATAAAAAAGGAGATCATAAAATGGTTGGATACCGGGGTTGTTTACCCCATTTTCGATAGTTCATGGACTTCTCTGGTGTAATGTGTCCCAAAAAAGGGGGCATGACTGTGGTTACCAATAACAAGAATGAGTTGATTCCTACAAGAATGGTAACCGGATGGAGAGTGTGTATGGACTATCGCAAGCTCAACAAAGTCACAAGAAAAGATCATTTTCCACTTCCCTTCCTTGATCAAATGCTTGATAGGTTGGTCGGCCGTGCTTTCTACTTTCACATGTCCCTATGGCACTTTCGCATTCTCGTGGATGCCATTTGGGTTATGCAATGCACCGATGACTTTTCAATGGTGTATGATGGCTATCTTCATCGACATGGTGGAGGATATTCTTGAGGTCTTCATGGATGCCTTTCCTGTGGTTGGGAATTCTTTTGATGATTGCTTGAACAATTTGGATAAGGTCTTGGCAAGATGTGAGGAGACTAACTTGGTATTGAATTGGGAGAAATGTCACTTCATGGTCAAGGAAGGCATTATCCTTGGCCACAAGATTTCAAAGAATGGTATTGAGGTCGATAAGGCCAAAATAGAGGTGATTTCTAAACTTCCGCCCCTACATCCATGAAGGGAGTGAGAAGTTTCTTGGGAAATGTGGGGTTATATCGCCGATTCATCAAGGATTTTTCCAAAGTGGTGAACCCCTTGTGTAAGCTTTTGGAGAAGGATGCCAAATTCCATTTCAATGAGGATCGCATGAAGGCATTTGAATTGCTCAAGTTCAAACTGACAACTACTCATATTATCACCACATTGAAGCTTGCCTTTTGAGCTCACGTGTGATACAAGTGATGTGGTAATTGGAACAATTTTGGGACAGAGAATCAACAAAATCTTCCATCCGGTCTACTATGATAGTAAGACCATGATGATGCCCAAGTCAATTACACAGTGACCAAAAAAGAGCTACGAGATATTGTCTTTGCTATAGAGAAGTTCCGCCCGTACTTGATGGGTACAAAGGTGATTGTCCACACCGATCATGCGGCGCTTCGGTACTTAATGAGCAAGAAAGATTCATAGGCGAGGTTAATGCGGTGGGTTCTTCTATTGCAAGAGTTTGATCTAGAGATCCAAGACTGTAAAGGTAGTGAAAATCAAGTGGCGGACCACTTGTCTCAATTGGAGGAGGAGGGGAGGCCACATGATGGCCTAGAGATCAATGATTCCTTCCCCGATGAGTAGCTTCTAGCTATTTCAATGATAGGGATGCCATGGTTTGCCGACTTAGCAAATTATCTTGTGAGTGGCATTATACCGAATGAGTTCTCTTCAAACCAAAGGAAGAAGCTCAAACGGGATTGCCTTGACTATTATTCGGATGAACCGTATCTTTTCTGGATTTGTACTGATGGTGTGATTCGACGATGTGTGCTAGAGGAAAAAAAAGTGAAAATTCTTGAGGCTTGCCACTCTTCACCATATGGTGGTCACCATGGTGGAGCTAGAATGATAACAAAAGTGTTGAGTTGTGGATTATATTGGCCTACTCTCCATAAGGACTCTAGTGATCTAGTCAAGCGTTGTGATGAATGTCAAAGGGCCGATGAGATTTCTAAGAAGAATAAGATGCCCCTCACCACCATCTTAGAAATTGACATCTTTGATGTATGGGGCATTGATTTCATGGGATCGTTCGTGAGCTCTTGTGAGAATACTTACATTTTGGTAGTTGTGGACTATGTGTCAAAATGGGTTGAAACCATGGCTTTACCCAATAACGAAGCTCGAAGTGCGGTGGCATTTTTGAAGAAGAACATCTTTACAAGATTTGGTACTCCAAGGGTAATCATAAGTGATGGGGGTTCGCATTTTTGCAACAAGGCTTTTGATACCTTACTCACCAAGTATGGTGTCACTTGCAAAGTCTTGACCCCCTATTACCCTCAAGCAAGCAGACAAGTGGAAGTCTCTTACAGGTAGATCAAGAGTATTTTATCAAAGACAGTGAATGACAACCGGACGGATTGGTCAAGAAAACTTGATGATGCTTTATGGGCTTATAGGACGGCTTACAAAACACCGATTGGGATGTTTCCATATTGATTGGTGTTTGGAAAGGCTTGTCATATTCTGGTGGAACTTGAGCATAAGGCTATGTGGGCATTGAAGAAGCTTAATGTAACAGCCCAGCCCGCTAGTGATATTGTCCGCTCTGGGCATAGGCCCTCACGGGTTTAAAACACATCACTAGGGTCTAAGGCTTGTTAACTTATATACCCAGCATCTCACTTGTGTTTTGCCGATGTGGGACTCTGTCTAAAGCATGGGGTGTTACATACACCCCCTCTTATGGACTCAGCATCCTCGCTGAGGTTTGCCCCACCGTATGGGATTTGCCTACACTCAGCACTGAGGTTTGCTCCACCTAACTAAGATTTATCTAAACTCAGTTGAACTCTGACCCACTATCGGCAAGGCTGATACAAGAGTGGCTCGGATACCTTCTGTAATAGCCTTTTGTCACGACCCATTTCCTGAACAAGCCGGGACCGACACTCGATCACTAAACATGACCGAGCGAACCATCTCTGCTAATGAAATCTATTATAACTCCAAACTTTATATGCAACAAGGCAATACTCTAACCAAATATTTTTTATTAATTTAAACATTTAAATAAATCAACTCCAAAACATTGTTCATAGTAACCAACGAAATACTGCTAAGTTATTATCAAAAACATCTGAATTTTAACCCAACGACTATGTCTATGAAGTCTCTACTGATAAACTGACGCACTGCTCAGGACATGAGATTTCCTGGCCAGTTCTCTAAGTAACAAAGAAATAACTAAATAAAGATGACTCTAAGGAATGCTCCACGAACAAAAGCGGAGCTCACCAATAGCACTGGAAGAGAAGGAAGTCCTAACTCGTAGCCTGCTCGCCTGCAAATCCGGTTCCTACATTGTACCGCAGATCAGCGTAGGTTCCCAAAAGAGAACGTTAGTACCATCCATTGTACTCAGTGAGTCTCAACAACAGGGGGCGAAACTTTAATAACATATACATTATGAGCAAAGGTTCTAAATGCATGTAAAATATAAAGCTTATAAGAATAATTCTAAATAATTGCATAATAGCAGTTTATGAATATTCTAAAAGAAATTCTTTTCTTTTTCTTTCTTATAAAAAAAATACTTCACTTTATACTTTGGTAGTTCCAACTATCCTGACTTAATTCTGTCTCAGTCACTGTGTGATCGGCACGGGTTCGATCCCAACCTGATCGAATAGGCCCAATCCACGAGGTGCCACTCGCTTCATGGTTCTCAGTGCTCATGTCTCATACCTTAGCATGGCTAAGCAAATTCTCAGCAACGAGACCCTCGGCTTGTATGCTCCCTACTTTGGCACAAGTAATTTCAGGAAGTCAACGCCTTGGTCAGGACCCTAGGCTTGGACGGTGACCCCTTCTCAGAATAAATGATACTCCCAAAAATCTTTTCTTTCTAAAACTTCTTCTTGTGACTTTTCAAGTCTAAATCTTTTATACATACTCATACTGGTATCCTTAAATGTAAGGCATGGCATAAGAATGAAATAAACATTCAAAGGTATTTATAAAGGTTCTTGATCCTTCATGAATTTTCAACATGAAAATGGCATATAAGAATAATATAAAAATCTGGAATTTATGCACATATATCCAAATAATCATCTAAACTTTAGCTAGAAAATAATTCTAAGCTAATAGGTACTTACTACTCCAATTAAATATATATTAACTCTTTTATGCAATTCATCAAACACCTTGTGTGCGTGCTTTTATGAGTTAAACCACTTTAGTAAAGGGTTGTATCAACTCACCTCAATTTCTCCTTGCAAGCAACAATGTAAGTTCCAATTCTTTTAATCAACTCAACGATCAAATATTACAATGATAAGTCACAATAAGTATCCAACGTCCCAAAAGCATTAATCTTTTGTCAACTCTAAGAACTTTAGGTTCAACTTCTAAATTTCTAAGTTTTGGGGTGAGGTCTTATTCTAACAATCCTTTACTGCCTCTAACAACCTTAACCCGTCATAACAATCCAATAAAAATGAAGAATTTATCTATTAACACCAAAAACTTAACTCGTATTTGATGGGTGTTCTTGAGGTTTTGTAAAACTTTCCTATGAATTTACCTTATTAGGGTGTTAGATTCTAGTATATAATGATGTTATAGCTTACAATTCCGTAAAAAGAATTACCTCAGTCGTGGCCTAAAGAAGGTCTTGCGAAATAGCTCTCAATGACCGGTACACTGCTTTGTTCTTGCTCCTAGACCTCTCGTTGTTTTCCAAAGGCTTTAAGCCTTTTTGCCTCTACGTGACTAAACAGAACCAAGTTCTGTTTTGCTTAAGGCTTTAAGCCTTTTGTTTCCCAACATGGGCTTTAGGCCTTTTCCCTTTTTTTTTAAACTAGTAATTAATGATATTCACTTTTAATAATTAATAATATTAAAATTATTAATATTTCCCTAATTGTATATCCAATTATTTAAGTGTATACACACACACACACATATATATATATATATATATATATATATATATATATATATTTCACTATAGGCAAGATAAAAATAATAGTAATAATAATAATTTAGTTCTATAATTAGCGTATCTTGAAACTTTTATAAATTTGAGGAGTGTTGCAATCTTCCCTCCTTAAAACATTCATCCTCGAATGTTGCTAGGGCCTTATTCTTAAGATAACAATCATTCCTTAGGTCCTTGAACCTCTTAAGTTTTCTTAGCACTACTCACTTTTCCAAGGGACTCAAAATTTTGGCTAACTCCCTAAATTTTCAAAAATTTCGGCAGAGTTTCCCTTGTAAATTGGACTATCCAAAAACCTTTCCCTATCACAAATACCACAACTACACCAACAACAACCAAATATATCATAACAGGCCATTCATAGGCACCATACACATCTCATATATTAATTACTCACACTCCGGCAAGGAGGTACTACAATAACTAAAAAGAATCTAAAGTACAACACTTTAGCAAAAGTAAATCACTTTAATGAATTAAATATACTCTGGCATAAACTAAATCACTACAACAACTAAATATAATCTAGGAAGGACATAAGCATTTGCTAACTTGTATTTAATAAATAAAATATAAATGTCAAGCCAAACCTAGGTTCACATACCTTGTTACTCAAATAAATAAGGATACTTCTTCCTCATATCTTCCTCGACCTCCCACGTAGCTTCTTTTGAATCATGATTACTCCACAAAACTTTTACCGATGCTATATCTTTTGTTCTCAACTTTCTTACTTGTCTATCGAGAATTTCTATAGGTACCTCTTCATAAGTCAAACCTTCTTTAATTTCTATGGTATCGATAGGTATTATGTGCGACTCATCATGAATGTACTTTCTAAGCATAGACACATGAAAGACAAATGAACAGAGGATAACTCAACGGGTAACGCTAGCTTATAAGCCACGTTTCCTTTCTTTTCTAGAATTTCATAAGGTCTGATAAATCTTGGGCTAAGTTTCCCTTTCTTACCAAACCTCATAACTCCTTTCATTGGTGAAACTTTCAAATATACCTTCTCACCAACCATGAACTCTAAATCACGATGCCTCTTGTCAGAATAAGACTTTTGACGACTCTGAGCCTCTTTAAGTCTTTCTCTAATTAGCTGAACTTTCTCCAAAACCTTACAAACAAGCTCTGGACCAATCAACGACACCTCTTCTAGTTCAAACCAACCCACTGGATACCTACATCTTCGCCCATACATCGCTTCATAAGGAGCCATACCAATGCTGGCCTGATAGCTGTTATTGTAAGCAAATTGTATAAGTGGCAAATGATCATCCCAATTACCTCCAAAATCTATAACACACGCACACAACATATCTTCGAGAGTTTGAATGGTCTTTTCTGCTTGGCCATCGGTCTGTGGATGAAAAGGAGTGCTTAAATTGACCTTGGTACCTACTGAGGGCCTCTGTCAAATATGATTGAAAATGGAGTACCATGCAATCGGACTATTTCTTTGATGTACAACTGCGCATATTGCTCTGCGAAATCTGACGTCTTTACTGGTAGGAAATGAGCGGACTTTGTCAGTTGGTCTACAATAACCCAAATTGAATCATGTTTACGGTATGTGCAAAGTAGACCTACTACAAAATCCATATTAATCATCTCCCACTTCCACTATGGTATCTCTATGTCTTGAGCTAGGCCACTAGGCCTCTGATGCCCGGCTTTGACTTGCTGGCAATTTAAACATTTAGCCACATGACTTGCTACTTGTTTCTTCATGCCTTTCTACCAATATAACTCTTTCAAATCTAAATACATTTTGGTAGCACCTGGGTGGATAGAGTACCTCGAACTGTGAGCTTCATCCATTTTGGCCTTCCTAAGACCATCTACATCATGCACACATAACCGATCATTCAACTTCAAAACTCTGTCACTTCCTAGAGTGAAAGTAGTGATTTCTTTACTTCTGACTCCTTTTAATTTCACTAAATACAGATCTTCGTCTTGCTTAGCCTTAACATGCGCAACAAGGGAGGATTGCGCTAAGGCATAGATCGCCTTTGTATTGCAAGATGGGCCAAGACACCCATTGACTTCCTACTAAGTGCATCTGTTACCACATTAGCTTTGCCCGGGTGATAAAGGATATTGATGTCATAATCTTTCAATAGCTCGAGCCACCTTCTCTGTCTCAAATTTAGTTCTTTTTGCTTGAAAATGTACTAGAGGCTTTTGTGATCTGTAAACACTTCAGAATGCTCGCCATAAAGGTAGTGTCACCATATTTTTAATGCAAACACCACTGCTGCAAACTCCAAGTCGTGTGTGGGGTAGTTCTTTTCATGATTCTTTAACTGCCTGGAAGCATAAGCAATAACTTTTCCATTTTGCATAAGAACACAACCAAGGCCCACTCTGGAGGCATCACAATACACTGTGAACCCACTCGAACCTATCGGCAAGGTTAACACAAGTGCAGTGGTCAGCCTCTTCTTTAACTCTTGAAAACTCTGCTCACAAGCGTCTGACCATTGGAACTTAACTGCTTTCTGAGTCAACATAGTTAATGGAGCTGCAAGTGAGGAAAACCCCGACACAAACCTTCTATAGTAGCCAGCTAACCCCAAAAAACTCCTGATTTCGGTTGGTGTTGTCGGCCTAGGCCAGTTCTTGACTGCTTCTGTCTTTTGAGGGTCTACTATTATTCCTTCACTAGATACCACGTGGCCTAAGAATGCCATTGACTGCAACTAGAACTCACATTTTGAAAACTTGGCATAAAACTCATTCTCCTTCAAGGCCTGCGAGGCTATTCTAAGGTGTTATGTATGATCTTCTTTGCTCTTAGAGTATACCAAAATATCGTCGATAAACACAATAATAAAGGTATCTAGGAATGGCTTGAAAACTCTGTTCATGAGGTCCATGAATGCAGCTGGAGCATTTGTCAACCCGAAGGACATCACTAGAAATTCATAATGCTCGTAGCGAGTTCTAAAGGCTGTTTTAGATATATCCTCTTTTCTGATTCTCAACTGATGGTACCCCAACCTCAAATCTATTTTTGAAAAGTACTTTGCACCCTGAAGTTGATCAAATAAATCATCAATTCTTGGCAGTGGGTACTTGTTCTTAATGGTTACTTTATTTAACTGCCGACAGTCGACACATATTCTGCGAGACCCATCATTCTTCTTGACAAATAGGACTGGGGCACCCCACAGTGAAACACTCGGTCTGATGAAGCCCTTGTCAAGAAGGTCTTTCAATTGTTCTCTCAACTCATTAAGTTCTGTTGGAGCCATCCTATAAGGAGGTATAGATATGGGCTGAGTGCCTAACATGAGATCAATGCCGAAGTCTATGATTCTTTTGGGAGGAAGTCCGGGAAGGTCATCTGGGAAAACTTCTGGAAATTCTCTAACAACTGGCACTGATTGAAAAGCTGGTGGTCCTGATTCTGGATTAATAATGTGAGCCAAATAGGCGAGACACCCATTACCGTCATTTGTTGTGCCTTAAGGTAAGAAATAAACTTACCTACAAGCGATGCTGAACTACCCTTCCACTCTAAGACTTCTTCATTTAGAAATTGGAACCTGACTATCTTGGCATGACAATCTAACATGGCATAGCACGAAGAAAACCAATCCATACCCAAGATCATATCAAAATCCACTATTTCTAACTCTATGAGATCGACCTTTGGTGTTGCGACCTTAGACTGAAACTATATAACCTCTATAGACTCCGGTGACTTTCACTGACTCGCCAACTGGAGTAGATACTAGGAATGACTCACTAAGTTGTTCAGGTTCTAGTCCGAGGTTAATTGCAAAGTATAGAGTCACATATGAAAACGTTGAACCAGAATCCATTATGGCATAAGCATTATGTGAGCAGACTAAAAGTATACCTGTAATAACTTCTACAGATGCCTCGCACTCTGACGATGAAGTGTAGCAAACAAACGGGGTTGTCCCCCTCCCTGAACTTGGTCTGCACCTCTACCTGCTCCATGCCCGGTATGATTATGAGAACCATGAACCTAATGTGATGCAACTGCAGTAGCTGAGGAACTAAAAGAACGAGTTGATCCACCACTGAAATTACGTCGCAACTTTGGGCAGTTGGCCTTTATATGGCCAATGTCTCCACAATGGTAGCAACCATGAAACCCGAGCTTGCACTGACCTGAATGTTGCCGCTTACATGTTCCACAAAGACCTTACTGGTGTGAATGTTGCTCAACACGACTCTGGCTATGTGAGGATGATGTCCTAAAATTCTGATTCTGGCGATACTGATTTCCATAACTTTGAGTATGCCTTAAGGAAGACCCAACACCTGACTGATGACTGGACTGAGCTGGTGCTAATGACTCCTTATTAGAGGAATCCCTTACACCTCCGCTGGATGTACCATTAAACCTGCCCGTTGTCCGGGCTTTCTTGTTATGCTCTTTTTCTTCTCTCCTTAGTTGTCTGTCTTTTTCAAAGTGCTTGGCAAATCCCACAACAGAGGAGAAGGTTTTCATCCCTACTGCTGCAGCTGATGTCGTATCCTTAATGTAGTAAGCTAAACCTCCAACAAACCTGCGAATCTTTGCTTTTTCAGTCTTAACCATGTGAGGAGCATGTTTAGCTAACCTTATGAATTCCATGAGTACTCTTGCACACTTTTATTCCATTGCTTGAGCTGTTCGAACTCTGTAACCTTAGTTTCCCTATCCTCTTCTGGGATAAAGTTAGCCATGAAGGCCTCTTCAAATTCTTCCCAAGTAGGTGGACCATCATCTTCATCTCTTTTCTTTTCCCACATCTCAAACCATCATAAAGTTAGCCAGTCACATCTCTAAGCTGGTAAGCAGCTAGCTCCACAGCTTCATCATCAAATGCTTTCATCACTCGGAGGGTTTTCTTGACACCCTCCAGCCACAACATCGGATCGTCATCAACTATAGAATCATGGAACACTAGAGGACTCAACTTCAAAAATTCATTCACTCTTGAGGATTCAGAATTGTTCTGTCTATTTGATTGAGGTGGAATTTCATCTCTTCTCTCGTTCTGGTTGGCCATAAAGGCTTTAAACATCTCTATAGCACTATTGACAGCATTAAACATCTAACCCACCACGGGAGATATAGTTGCCTGAGCCAGAGCTACTGTTGGAGGCAACACTGGATCATGAGGTACTGGATCATCATGCTCCACCCCTTCTTCTTGTTCAGCCCGAGGTACTTGGACTCCCTTTGTGGATTTTCCCCTCCTTTTCTGAGTCGAAGCCTTTTTAGTTCTACCTTGAGCCATAATAGTAGCGATAGTTTCTTGAGCAACATCTTGAGTGTCGGTGTCAGAGTTGCGTGTACGAGCCATTTCTGCGAGTTTTGGAGAAACAATTAAATTAGATAATTTCTTAGAGGTAGACTCTACTGCATGATCTAAAGTATGAAAAAATAGACTTTTTCTAAATGTTTGTAGCCTCCTGTTTATAAGTATGACACGCTTCATACGCATAAACAAGACTCTACTAACACGACTTCATAGACCCCTAGGACTCCATAAACCTGAGGCTCTGATACTATCTGTAACAGCCCAGCTCGCTAGTAATATTGTCCGCTCTAGGCCTAGGCCCTCACGGGTTTAAAATACATCACTAGGGTCTAAGGCTTGTTAACTTATATACCCAGCATCCCTCTTGTGTTTTGCCGATGTGAGACTCTGTCTAAAGCCTGGGGTGTTACACTTAATCTTGAATGAGATGTCGCCGACAACTTAAGGGTGACATAATTGAATGAGCTAGATGAGTTCCGGTACCATGCATATACAAGTTCATCCTTATATAAGGAGAAGATGAAGTACCTCCATAACAAGTACATTCGGAGCAAGGAATTTAAAGAAGGTGATCTTGTGTTATTGTTCAATTCTTGGTTACAGATGTTTCCAGGAAAGTTGAAATCAAAATGGAGTGACCCATTTGAGGTTGTTGGTGTGACACCATTCGTTGCATTGGACTTGAAAAATAAGAATAACGAAGTGTTTAGAGTCAATAGACACCGGGTGAAACACTATCTTAGAAAAGTTGATGATGGCCATGTCATGGCGGTTCTTCATTTCAAATGATTGGTAATTTACGTCGTGCCGCAACGTTAAATCAGACACTTCTTGAGAGGCAACCCATGTGTCTTTTTCTTTTTCATTAGATATGCTTTGTTTTGTGCTAATTAGTTTTGAAGTGTACGCGGGAAAGGGTGTGCATTGCAGGGGCTGTGACATAAAAATTGGCTAAGTGTTGAAAAAGTGCGGACCGTACATTAATTGGGCAGACCACACAATTCTGATTGCAACAGCAGAAATCACTCTACGGCCGCACAATTCTGTGTACAGTCGCATAACTGGAGGATAAAAATTGCAAGCTCTCTGAAGTTGGTCTGTCAAAATTCATAGCCAATCTGCGGCCGCACACAAAATTGTATGGCCCGCATAAATTCTGCAGACGCACTTACTTTTGTGCGGACCGTAGAGTTTCAGCAAAGTCTAGGTAAAGAGTGTGGACCGCACTCAAAATTGTGAGGCCGCACTTAGCCTAAGTTTTGGGTGACGTGGTCAACCTACAAATAGAACCTCAATGCACTATTCACAACTTTACACACTCTGAGTTCTTGAGACCTAAGCAAGCATAGTGCACGTACACTTAGTTCACAATCCTCATTCATTTCAATCAGTACAGATTCTTACCTGCATTCTTCATCATCGGTATGTTTATTGCATCTTTAGATTTTTCAATTTCTCTTAGTATTTGTTCTTCTATGGTAGAGTTATTTTTAGGCCTAAAATGTCCAATGTTAGTCATGTGTGCTTAAAATCATGTGGGTAATGTCATATGTATTCATTGGGGGACTGGGTAGATCATTAATCATGTTTATTTGCAAATGCCATATCTAAATTGTGTCAAAATTGCAAAACCTAAACTAGTGCCGTGTGATTTTAAATTGTGTAGCTGCACACGAAATTGTACGGTCCATAGATCTTAAAATAAGGGCAAATGTGTTGCATGAAAAGTGCGGACCGCACTCAAAATTGTGCGATCTTTAGAAAATTATGCGGTCTGCAGACAATTATGCGATCCGTGGAAAAATGTGTGCGACTGCACTATTGAAAGATCAGAGAACCAGTAGTCTGAACTTGGGATTGTGCGACCGCACTAAAAATTGTGCGGTCCGCACATCAGGATGTGCGACCGCACTTTGAAATTGTGCAGTCTGCACATGGTAGTCTGCGACTGCACTCAAAATTGTGCGGTCTGCACTGTCTCTTCTGTAGACTGTTTTCCTGCAATTGTAATGCAACTGTTTGCACTATTTTGAACTCTAACAGACTTATGTACCTTGTATTGCAGACAATGGTTCGATCACGAGGTAAAGGTGACACTTCTAAGGGGAAGGGTGAACCCTCTCGAGGCCGAGGCAGGGGTAACCTCCCACTCTCAGTACAAAGATCAATAAACAAAAAGGCAACTACCAATAGAGTCCCTAAACCCTCAGAATCCAGTGAGTATATCCCGTCTAGGGAAGGTTTAGAGGGCAACTCTGTGTAAGCACAACCCGATGCCCAATCTCAACCCAAAAAAGTGTCGGGTAAACTATAATTGAGAGATGAATCCTCCTCCTCTGCTAGTTCTTATTAGGGTTCAAAAAAGGGTAGCAAAAATTCTGAGCCCTCTTCCTTACATTCTTTCGCAGCACCTATCCGCGTTGATAATGATGTTGATGTTCTAGATGATGTTAGAGGAGGTGACACTAGAGTGTGCAGCCTATAGAGGTCCAGAAGAAGGATATATAAGAGGATAGATTTGTGAGCTTGACAGCCTTTACGAGGTTCAGAGAATGGTGGCCTCAGAGATCGCTCACACTTGAGCGACAATTCTTAGTGAATGACTTGGATAAATACAATCCAAATATCTTTAGCAGTTCAGGGAGCGCAATGGGTGGATGTGGTTTTCCCAAAGTGTCATGGATGTCAACGAGCACTTGGTACATGAATTCTTTGTCAATGTGGCACACATAAAGAAAGGTACCAAAGTGACAAAATTGCGGAATTTGAAGGTCCAATTTGATCAATGCACTCTGGACACTTGCATGGGATTTGAGGAGGTAGAGGCAGTTCAGTAGATGGAGAAGCTTGCTATGGGTGATGCAGCTCGCCCTTGGGTAGCAGAGATCTTAGCATCTCCAGGACCACCACCACCATGGATCACAGGAGGAGTTTCCATTTCACAGAACACCCTTAATTTTGAAGCAAAAGGGTGGTAAACTTTTATGTGCAGCCGGATAGACCCTAGCAGGAATGAGAACAATCTTCCACTTACCCGATCAATTCTAGTGTCATCTATCATGGTCGGGTACCCAATCAATGTGGGTGCCATCATGTCAGTCAATATTTTAGTGGTTGTCTGAAAAGGTAAAATCTCATATCCAAATCCAAACACCCTCACTAAATACCTTAAGGATACCAAGGTGGAGCCGAGGAGATTTGATACATAGGTGCGGGCAAAAAATCCTTTCTCATGATACTCTTTGTAAGGACCGGGGAACCCAAAGTTCAAGGGTAACGCAACTACCACCGGTGGCCAATCTGATGAGCCAATGTTGGTGGTTATAGATTCAGCTGATGAGCCTTCTAACATTTCCATGCCTTCCGTAGCAACTGATCCTTCCACCCCGATAGCTGACATGCCACAACTACCATCTTCTAGACCATCTACATCAGTGTCAGTGCCTGCCTCATCCACATATCCACTCATTGCGCTGCGAGTCTCCCAAATATTGGCGAGTTTCCCAAACATTGGCGAGTCTCAACAATTGGATGCAGACAGCTACTTCAAAGCTATCTGACATATCTAGTGTTGTTGCAGCCCATTCTTCTGCCCCAGCAACATCACAGGTACCTCCATCAGTGGAGGAAACATTGTCAAAGATCCTGGAAAATTAGAAGATCATTATGGATACTCTGGTGGCACATGGAGGAGTCATTGAGAAGTTGGAAAAATAGGTAAAAAAGATGCGAAAATCTTAGGCTTCAAAGAAATCAATGGATAGGTTGAGAAAAGAAGTGGCGAAGATAGCATCCGCTGGGGATATACCACTTGATCTACTAATGGATTCAACACCAGCATCACCAGCAGAACCATCAGTACGTGAGGTATCAGAGGCAGCAGATGGCCAGTCTAAAGAGCCAGACCTTGCTGCCCACACTGCTGAGGAGATACTTCAGATGTTCTCCAGCCCTGTTATTCCCCGACCGGAGGATGATGAGATTCAGTTGGCGGAGCCCGAGGATGCTGATGATCCCATGCACACTAAGACCACATAGGTAGTTCTTTTAACTCTCTACCCTTCCTTATTCTAATTTTTGTTAAGCATTGAGGACAATGCTTATTCTTATTCGGGGGGAGGGGTGGTCTATTTTGATTGATTTGATATGACATTGGCTTGTAATAACTTTAATACTCTTTTTATTTTATCTTTATTCTCTCTTTCATTATGTATATATTCCTCCCTCTCTTTTGATGTATATATTCTATTCTCCTCGGTTTGTATACTCATTGTCACGTCCCAAACTACCCTCTAGACTTGACTGGCACCCAGCTAACACCACCTGCCAGGCGAACCCCTTTCTTTAACGTTTAACCATTTACACAAATACTGGAAGAAAAATACAGACCTAATAGTATTATTAATAATTAAAGAGGAAATGATTATTGCCAATACCTTAGTCAATTGATAGAAAAATCAACAATCACTCAATTAATAAAACTTTAGCCCAAATCCCACACTAAGACCATGGAGCATCTAACAGAGTAATATGAGGTTTATTGACGAGTTTGCAAACCCCAAAGAAAAAAAATAACTAACACAAACAAGGTAAATCTGAAATGAAAGCCTCCACGAACAATGTGGTGGATTACCTCAGCAATAGGATCCACTCGAATAAACTCGTCAGCCACTAGCTCTATCTCCCACAACGGTATCTGCATAGAGATGCAGTTAAGGAGTGAGTTATACGTAAATATAACCCAGTAAGATCCTCGACCCGTCACTTTAAATACCTCTGGGATAAGTGTTAGAAAATACAAACACACTGCAACACGGATAATATAGTAAATATGATAATTATACAATAACTCAATATATGTGTATCAACGGAGTTATTAAGAATTGACCAACAAGGATACCTACTAAGGACTTATCATAATTGCAGCGAAAGAAATTTACCAACACACTTACGAGTCCACAATGGCACCACAATGCCTCAAATATGTAACAGAGCATACACAATGCTCGGGTGATGTACAAAGGCATACACAATGCCCCAACATCATAGCGCACGGCCGTATCAAACTCAACATCATGACGCACAGCCGTATAAACTAAACATCATGGCGCACAGCCGTATCAAACTTAATATCATGGCGCACAGCCGTATCAAACTCAACATCATGGCGCACAGCCGTATCGAACTTAATATCATGGCACACAGCTGTATCAAACTCAATAGCATGGCGCACAACCGTATCAAATTTAATATCATGGCTCACAGTCGTATCACACTATCAAACAACTTATAAAATAATATATTTTTTTTATGAAATAATATATTTGCGGCTAGTCTAAGACCATCGACTCTGCCAAATGCACGCTTGTCCCAACACATGGACCAGGCAGAGAAAACACACTTTCAAAATGGATTTTAGAAAAGTAAGTATCAAAGTTTAAAGTTTCACTTACCTCACTAATCACATGTTTTCCAACCTTGCAACGTCTAGAGCACCGACCAAACGGCCTTCAATGGCCTCAATCTATACAACATATTGACAATCGATGTTACTTAATGGGTCAAACTGAATATCCATAGCTTTCAATCTTAGAGCTAAATCTTGATATCTCACTCCGTAAATCACGAATTAAGGAGAAAGATTAATAATATCCCATCTAACTTAATTATTCAATTAAATTCCTATAAATTAGGACTCGGATTCCAGTAATAAAAATGACCATAGTAAAAGTCAAAATCTATCTAAATTCAAAGACAAAAATTTGAAACTTTAGATGTAATATTAATATTAAAGTTTCAATGGATTCCAGGTGCATATTCTAGACGAATTCACATTTGATATATTGTACAACTATTTTATTATAATAAAATAATTTATTTATTATTACTTAATCATTATGGCTCCTAATCATTATCACTTCATGCTTAATAATGAGCCGTCACTTCAATTCCATGACATAGATATATATTTGCTACATAAAAATATGTATTAATAGACGTCTTAATACCTGAATATGAAAGTCACGATATTAGCTTTCTGAGTATTTGTTAGTTTCTCCCTTTTGTTTGCTTGAAGGAGCTTTAGTGCTCCGTTCTCCCCTCCGTAATTCTAGATACTTTGAGATTTCAAAGAATCTCTTAATTCTCTCCTTCTATATGATGCCCTACGGTATTTATCTCTTTGGGCTTCGGCCCTTTCATTTTTGTTTTCTTTTTGTCCTTTTTTTTGGCTAATGACTTAAACGTACAATATTAAAATGAGTCATTACATTCTCACCCACTTAAACAAGCGTTCATCCTCGAACGAGTTAGAAAGAGTACCTGACATCTCAACCAGCTACCCCTACTTTTTCCTCATATCTGTCTCAGACTCCCACATAGCACCCTTCATTGGATGGTTGTCGCACTTGTCTATTAACAATAGATATCAGACCTTCCCCATAATTCAAATTCTCATCAAGCTTTACATCCTCGGCCTTAATCTTCTAGTTATTAGTATTACTTACATATCATCTAAGCATGGACACACGTGTAACACGCGATGAACAATAGACAATCTCAAAGAAAAAGCAACTCTATACAACACCAGTCCAATCCAAAATCTCATACATACCAATATATTATGAACTTAGCTACCTTTCATATAAAATCTCAAAACTCCTTTCATGGAGGAACTTTTTAAAAAACGTTTTCATCTTTCATAAACTTAAATAAGATTCATTTATTGACATAAGAGTTTTTTTCTTTTTCCTGCTATCCTTTGTCTGAAGTCGTTCCTGCATTTAGTACAACCTTCTTATAGGCTTGCTAAAAAAAAATCTAGAGCAATAACTGTGATTCTCCATGTTCGAACCAACCAACGAAAAAAAATAAAAATTTACACCAACTTCATATGAAGCCTCAAACAACCGGATTTATATAACAAACTAGTACATATTATGAGGCACAAACTTGGTCAAAAGTAACTAACCATGAACCATTTCCCTATGTATCAATCACGCTGTGGTTGGGATACCCATATTCTTATGCACCCATTGAGATGGAACACATCCAAGTGCCAGGATGATCATAATCATATAGTGGAACACATCTACTGTTCTTGTATATGACAATGCCAGAACATATCCAAACACTCCTACAGAACGCTCTTATGTACGACGGCGCTAGAACACATCCATACGCCCCTACGTAATGCTCTCACGTACGATGGCGCTGGAACACATCCACACACCCCTATGTAACCACTTCATATACCATTACTCTAATCACACATGACAATACGGCCATCTCGTACTATTGCACTAACTTTCTAACATATTGTTGCATAGACTAGTATGTTGGATAACAATCTAGATTGAATCAGGCATGGGAGCTCAATGAGCTTATCACTTTCACCAAAACTAGGATCACAACTTTCTCAAGAATCGTGATAGACTAACCACGAAGTTACAATAATCTATTTTTTTTCTTTCTAATTGAATCATCCATGTCTCTAACGGTCGTATTTAGCCTATGAACAACTCAAATACTAAAGAGCAATATTTTTTTTTTACTTCTCGTAACCTAATCTGTCATTGTAACTCTTTTTATACTATTCCAAGCTATATTTGTGGATATTGAAATTACTAAATTTTATAAGTATTGTATCTCTTGGATTACAAATCTCTTCAAGTCAATTCCCATGATTGTATAGGAGATTATATAACCCCATAGTATGATGAGCTGCTTGGGGGATCGCACCCCTTGGCCTAGGCCTTTCTAATGAGATGTGATTTGTCTAGGGCTAGCTGAAATTTCAATACTTTGCTTATGTACAACTACAAAGTACCAAGCATTCTAATTGGATTAGATTAATATCAATGGATCCTTTATCAGTCATTCATACATATTCAACTCTTTAGCTATAGTTATTCATTTTATTCACTATCAAGTAGGTCCTGCTTCTAAGAGCTGATAACTAAATGCCCTAATAAACTCAATACTCTCATATCAATGAACTTTGCTTGCTCAAACAAAGACAATTATGATGTCACATGTGCTTTAGCTTTAACAGACATAATACCATTGATCTACCATCATTTGACTAGATATCACAAGGCCCAGAATATCATAACATAAGAATAAAATTTCACACTTATAGCCTCTATATTTAATCGTTATTATCTCGATATCCATAGGACCATCCTCAATCGTTGCATATGTTTCTATCAACTATGAAACTATTCTCGTATGTCGTTAATATACATAATAAATAATAAGGCTATGGAACTATTCGAATATTCGGTTCCTCTATTCCCTGATGATTACTAGTGCCTTTTACTACTTAAAAGACTCACTATATGTCACACCAGCCATAACAAGTCTTCAAATACGTTCTTCCGAATGTCTAACTCTTTTATCTTTCAATCATAATATCCGGATCACAATTCTATTTTTGAATATAACACCATGTGACTAAGAGCGTAATCATCTCAGTATGAAAAAAAAATGATACTTGTCATTCATAGTACTCTGGGTCATCGATCAATTATCGATAAACGCATGTATGGGTCCGCCATTTTGTGTGTGTTCTTCCCAACTAACAAAACTTAAGCACCTTAAAAGTGATATATTTGGTCTAATGACCTCTGAACCCCAAAATCATGTAACTTTTTCTTTTAGTTCCTTTGACCAAATAGAGCCATTCGATAACATAAAATAAAAATATGCTAAGCTTCTAGAATTATATTAATACCCAAGTCTATCACCTCAATAACTCCTCTGAGGATACATTCACAAAGACTAACTCAATAGTTGGTTACTCAACTCCGTTACCCCAAGTTATTACCTTTCACTTATTTATCATATCTAAAACTTTTTATTAACGAGGTAGCTTTGCCTAGAGACATACCAAGCGAATCCTCTATAATAAGCTCAATCGAAATAGGAAATTTGACAGTCTTTGCATAGCAAGCAAGTGTAAAGAAACACAAAGTTGACTAATCCAAGCCCAAGATAACCTCAATTCAATCATACTAAGTTATAATAACTTCGTTAGTATATCACAACTCTGAACCATGTCCACACATATACGATAAATTGGCTCAATAGTAAGACCCATCTACTTAGGTTAAAACCAAATGGTAGATCTAAGTACTCGATTTTTTTTAATCCTCATATACTCAATCATCTTATAACATGTTGTTATTCTTCCTCAAATATAAGCTTTATCGAACACAATGTATGTTAACAAAATTGTATAAACTGATTACTTTTCTCAGAAATAGTCATGTCATTTCATTTTTTTTACAAGCTAGCATTTATGCACGGACTCTTACCATTAACAGATTTTACATTACGTGGTGCCAGTACCATAATTATATTTAATGCACTTGAATTGTTCATTCTTACACTACAGTCACACGTATAACATCACTATCACAATACCACTAAGGCTATCAAATCGCTTCAAGAGGCATTAAACTAAGAAATATATAAGCACTTTCCTCAGATATATTTTACCATCATGTCCAACAACCTAGACGTGGCTAATTTATTACACCTCTTATGTTACCGCCCAAATCTTTTCTGCCCTTTCCAAACTCATAATGGAGGGTTATATCCGCGAACTCTAAAGTTGAATAATTTGCTCTTAGGAAGAAGTCGTATCCTAGATCACTTTACCATTCAAATAGAGTCTTGACATTCAAACATTTGACTAACTCTCTACATAAAATTTTGTGAGCTTTCCTTCATAACTCGAGTTATCCCAAAATTTATAACCAATCGATTCTCAAATAGAACCAATGCCTACAACGACCCATGAATTCAAGGCCACCCTCAATCTCATATATTTTATTCAAAACTTCCAAATCAAGTGCATTGTCCAACAGAGGCAGATGCACGTGTCCAAACCATCTGTGAAAGGGACATTCTAAGGTTCAACTTCATTCATCTCAACGCACGCATAAGAAATGAAAGAGGGGAAAATATCCTAAATGTTTAGTAGCCTCAACGTTATAAGTATGGACGTCTACATACCCATGAACAAGACTCCACCAAATACTGCTCCATGACCCGGGACTTAAAGCCTAGGCTCTGATACCAACTTTGTCACGTCCCAAACTACCCCTAGACGTGACTGGCACCCAGCTAACACCACCTGCCAGGCGAACCCCTTTCTTTAACGTTTAACTATTTACACAAATACTGGGAGAAAAATACAGACCTAATAGTATTATTAATAATTAAAGAGGAAATATTTATTGCCAATACCTTAGTCAATTGATAGAAAAATCAACAATCACTCAATTAATAAAACTCTAGCCCAAATCCCATACTAATACCATGGAGCATCTAACAGAGTAATATGAGGTTTATTGACGAGTTTGCAAACCCCAAAGAAAAAAAAATAACTAACACGAACTAGGTAAATCTGAAACGAAAGCCTCCACGAACAATGCGGTGGATCACCTCAGCAATAGGATCCACTCGAACAAACTCGTCAGCCACTAGCTCTATCTCCCGCAATGGTATCTGCATAGAGATGCAGTTAAAGAGTGAGTTATACGTAAATATAACCCAGTAAGATCCTCGACCCGTCACTTTAAATACCTCTAGGATAAATGTTAGAAAATACAAACACACTGCAACACAGATAATATAGTAAATATGATAATTATACAATAACTAAATATATGTGTATCAACAGAGTTATTAAGAATTGACCAACAAGGATACCTACTAAGGACTTATCATAATTGCAGCGAAAGAAATTTACCAACACACTTACGAGTCCACAATGGCACCACAATGCCTCAAATATGTAACAGAGCATACACAATGCTCGGGTGATGTACAAAGGCATACACAATGCCCCAACATCATGGCGCACAGCCATATCAAACTCAACATCATGACGCATAGCCTTATAAACTCAACATCATGGCGCACAGCCGTATCAAACTTAATATCATGGCGCACAGCCGTATCAAACTCAATACCATAGTGCACAGCCGTATCAAACTTAATATCATGGCGCACAACCGTATCAAACTCAATATCATGGCGCACAGCCGTATCAAATTTAATATCATGGCGCACAATCGTATCACACTATCAAACAACTTATAAAATAATATATATATTTTTTCATGAAATAATATATTTGCGGCTAGTCTAAGACCACCGACTCTGCCAAACGCATGCTTGTCCCAACTCATGGACCAGGCAGAGAAAACACACTTTCAAAACGGGTTTTAGAAAAGTAAGTATCAAAGCTTAAAGTCTCACTTACCTTGCTAATCACATGTTTTCCAACCTTGCAACGTCTAGAGCACCGACCAAACGGCCTTCAATGGCCTCAATCTATACAACATATTGACAACCGATGTCACTTAATGGGTCAAACTGAATATCCATAGCTTTCAATCTTAGAGCTAAATCTTGATATCTCCCTCCTTAAATCACGAATTAAGGAGAAAGATTAATAATATCCCATCTAACTTAATTATTCAATTAAATTCCTATAAATTAGGACTCGGATTCCAGTAATAAAAATGACCTGAGTAAAAGTCAAAATCTATCTAAATTCAAAGACAAAGATTTGAAACTGTAGATGTAATATTAATATTAAAGTTTCAATGGATTCCAGGTGCATATTCTGGACGAATTCACATTATATATAATGTACAACTATTTTATTATAATAAAATAATTTATTTATTATTACTTAATCATTATGCCTCCTAATCATTATCACTTCATGCTTAATAATGAGCCGTCACTTCAATTCCATGACATAGATATATATTTGCTACATAAAAATATGTATTAATAGACGTCTTAATACCTGAATATGAAAATCACGATAATAGCTTTCTGAGTATTTGTTAGTTTCTCCCTTTTGTTTGCTTGTAGGAGCTTTAGTGCTCCGTTCTCCCCTCCGTAATTCTAGATTCTTTGAGATTTCAAAGAATCTCTTAATTCTCTCCTTCTATATGATGCCCTACGGTATTTATCTCTTTGGGCTTCGACCCTTTTATTTTTGTTTTCTTTTTGTCCTTTTTTTTGGCTAATGACTTAAACATACAATATTAAAATGAGTCATTACACTCATTTGTCTTACTTTCAGTAGTTTATTTTATAGCCTTTTTAGTTTGTTTTTCTTTGTAGTATAACTTCTTATTTACTTTAATAGCTTCTTTTTGATTTGGTAGCTTCTTTATTATGTTTAAGTGAGCAATAAGCCTTTGATTTTTTTAATGCCACGGTTCTTTCCAAAGGTGTGTTTTGTGTGAACCGGGTGGCTTTTCCAGACGATGAATGGCGTGATAACCTTCTTAAGGGATTGAGTTCGTTTTTGATGTTTAGGTAAAAACAGTAGTATCAACGAATAAAAAACGTCAAGCATGCTTCACTTGGTACCAACACATTTAACTACGGCCTTATAGTTAAAAACAAGTTCTTGGCAAGAAATAGCTCTAATTAGTGACCTTTAGACTCTTATGTTGACTTGAGCAATCATCGAGTAGTTTAGTTGAACCATTTGTGATTTTTAATCTTGAATAGGGTTGTTGTGGGCCCTTGACTCTATCCTCTTTAACAATCCAATTGTGTGAGAAGTGAGATTTTTGTTGCAAGTCCACGTACCCGTGCGAATGGTCTAGAACTTGCCCCGAATGTATTTCTAGGCGAAATTCTAAGTTTTTCTTGGCTTGAGAAGTGATTGTAGGCTCTCCTTGGCCCGCTTGAAATTATCCATGCCCCACCAATGTTTCTATCCCTAGTCAACCCATTTGAGCCTAAGACCTTTCTCATTTGATAGCCACGTTACAAGCCTTTACCCATTTTGTATTGACCCTCTCTTGGCACCATAGCTTTCCTTATCACTCTTGAGAAGTAATTGGCTAAAACGTTCGTTTGGGGGAGAGACGAGGAAGTCAAAAGTGGTAAGAAGGCACAAAAAAAAAAGAAATGAAGAAAAGGATAGGTAAAGAAAAAGAAAGAATGAACAAAATAAAAAAATACAGAAAAAAGTAAAGAGTTGAATGGATTCAAAGAAAAACAATGATGCAAAGCATGGAACAAAACAAAGAAGAAGAAAATGACCATCATGACTGAGAAAGAGTGATATTAAGTCTCTCTAGTTCCCTCGAGGAAAAAGACAATGACTCAAAAAGTCGGCAAAGCATGAGCCAAAAAGAGAAAAATAGAGTACTTAAGGAAAGATGAACCCGTTCCTATTCCAACATTCCTAACCCTGTCCAATAAGCCTTCATTACATTCCGAAAAAGCCCTACGTGATTTCAAGCCGAGTGGACTTACATTAATGGTCATGAGGGGCAAGCATATGGTACCTAGATCCGTACTTGTGACATTCTTTTGAGATAGATGAACGAACTTTTCACAAATCCTTGAATTGAGTGCTACATTCTTAAGTGAGATATGCTAACGGAGAGTAGAGGAGGAGAAGTTTGGGATCCACAATGACCTACATGAAAGCGCGAGTTTTCTTGATGAATAAAGTCAACTCTTGATGCTCTAGTATCTGTCACACCTCCTTTTTGCGCGCCCCGCCCCGAAGGATAAAATGCGCGAGGGGAGTTTTTCCAATTTAAGTGACAATATTCGAGATGGGATTATTTATTTAATTCAGAGTCGCCACTTGGGAAAGGTTTGGCTTTTGGTGTCCCAAGTCACCGGTTTATCTTGAATCCCAAATCGAGGAAATTTTCGACTTTTCCAAATGAAGTCTGCGAACCAGAAATTCTAAGTAAGGAATTCTGTTGACCCGAGGGAAGGTGTTAGGCACCCTCGAATCCCGTGGTTCTAGCACGGTCGCTTAAATTGTTATAATGGCTAAATATCTGATTTAAATACATGTTATGACTTACGTGCTTTTATTAAGTTTAAACCGCTTTTATTATTATCATTTATTTTTATAGAATTGCAACGTCGTGAAAATGCATCTCGAACCACGTCACAATCAATGCACCCGTAGTTGTTAACACATTTCGACTCCGTTGAGATTTGAATTTGGGTCACATCAATGTGCACCCGTGTTTTAAGAATGTAATTTAATTAAGCCGTGCCTAAAGGGTCTAGCGCGTTATTATTTTGTAGAAGGCCATGAAATTCACTAAACGGCCTATCCTGAATTCTAAATAATTATTATGGTTATTTATTGAGGGCCCCGCAATTTTGCATTTTTATTTGGCGAGGCTCATCTCTATTTTAGAAAAGGATATCCTAAAGTGGCTACATTTCTAATACATTTGTCTCTAGGAAGATAAAGGAGAAAAATACTAAACTTACTTGTTTAAGCAACTAACATACTAAATCCCTACTATATATGATGAATCCAAATTTTTGCTTGATCGCCTAATTGGTTGTTTATGAGGTAAGAGCTATCTCATGCCTCGCCTTTAAGGAATGAATAAGTTTTGTTAATTTGCTAAGGGGATTGCAAGCAAACTAATAACGTACACTAAATTTGCATTAAGAAACGACCTTCCAGTTCGGATTGCAGAACTAGCCCATTTGGTATTGATAAATGAAATTAGTTGTTTATTAGGAAAACCACTGTTGATTGAACTCAGAAAAGTAGTCGCGTTATTTCGAAACGATGAATCTATATTGAAGCTCATATCGAAACTATGTAGAAAACAAGTAGTCCAGTAGAAGGGTCAGCATACATTATTACCTTGTTAATGTAACGCTGCAAAAGAATTAGTTTGGGGCACATCTTATCTTGGAGTCAAATAGAAACGAATGTAGCAGATTCGATGGTTCAGTGATCTAGGCAAAAATACATACATGTGCTTGCTATGATTCTATGTTTATGGTATCATAACTGAAACAAAGCTAACGATTGCATGCTTTAAAACACATCTGATTTATCAAGCCAATGCTATCTACTTGTTCATCTCAACTTAGAATACATGTTAATTTATATAGAATGTTTGCAGTTTGCAGTTAAACAAATACAGGCCCAACTAACATTCAACCTATTTTTAACACCAATGTTATAACATAAACAAATGTTCATTTCTTTATTTCTTTATTTTTGCTTCAACTTCAAACTTTCAACAATACATGGTTTCAGAGGTTGTGTACCTGGAAATATTTGACAATTGAAGAAGAGGGAAATCAGCAGAGTAACAATGACAACAAGTGCAGCAGCAGTAACAGCAGGTAACAAAATCCCAATGCAAGATGCAGTTATAGCCAATGGGAAGAGGTAACAAAATGACAGCAACAAACAGGGGAGTGGGCTCAGAACTCAAACGGTCTAACTCCAAAAGAAAACAAACCAATAAGAACCAAACAACAGAAACCTGACTGATACTTGAGAGGAAATCAACACTTATTTGAAACAGGTCAAACAAACTGGGAATCGAACAATTAGCAGGAAGAAAAGATAGTTTATGCTTTCTGTATAGCCACCCTCTATCTCCTTTCTTTCCAAAATCCAAAATCAATGTTCAGTTTTGAACTTATGCTTGAATTATCAAAAGAAACCTTTTCCAGTTCCCTCTATCTCCTTTCCTAACATCAGGTGGTATTCTTTTCCTCTCCTCTCTGTATGTGTATATCTTTGTGTGTGCTTATTTGTATGTATTTCAAGCTCTCTGTTTTCTCTTATATCCTCACCGTCTGTGTATCCCCCCGTCTGTATGTATATATATCTGTGTGTATTTTTCCACCCCCTATCTCTGTATCTATTCTTCCTTTATAAGCCTTTACATTACCCCTTTTAACATCTTGTTTAGAATATCACAACATCCCTCCCATGTGCCTTCCATTTTCAGATCCCAATTGGCTAATTAAGTATGAACAAAACCCATGATATTCCCTGGCCGACTCACTTTTAGTAATGTTTATTATTTCTGAGGTTAAAGTAGAGTACGGGCAGCAGGGTATAATCTGACAGCATGTGCTGTCAAACCATTTTTAAATCAAAAGCTCTTTTATGCAGGAAGCAGGCTGTGCACAATGCACATGCTATCAACTCAGATTTCAATTAACAATCTACCCTCAGATTCAAATATAGCGACTATAAGTGAACCTACTTGATCCTTACTTTGATTCAACAAAGTTGCAGCAAGCAACAGGTGCAATCGTTAACATTTGAACTACTGAAATTAATTGACGACATTTGTCGACTCGACTATACTAGTTATAACTCATACAGTCGTAACCAAAAATCAGACATTTAACAGTATCGACACATGATTCGAATTATACTGACTGAGCAAAGTGGTATTCGAGGAACCAATTGCTCAGTCAACATTTGAAGCTCAATTATTGCACAACAAATACATACATACACGCTTATCAGAACAAGTAGAAGAAGATACTCAATCAAACGACAAAGGTTCAGGCAAAGTGGACAGGGCATAGTTGATAAAATTTGGGGACAACCATTACACAACAACAATAACAGCCTTTCAAACAAACATGGACTAAAGAACAAAGAAAAGAGAACAGAACTCACCTCAAATCTCGAAAAATCAAAAATCTTAACTCGGACTCGGTCAGGCTTTTCTTAAGGCTGAACGGACTTTAATCGAAGTGTTTCTCAGATGAGAAACACTTCGATTAAGGTCCATTAGACCTTAATCCTTTGGTTTGAACAAAACAACGGACCAGTGACGAGGAACCCTAAGGTTCGAAAACCAGATCCGGGATTCATGCTTCCCTGGTCAGATTCGGACCAAACCAAGTATGGTTTGGTCACGAGGGGGTCTGGGGAGTGTCTGGTATGAATTTAAGGCAGATCGGTGTAGATTAGGTTCCGACTCGAATCTTCAAATGAAGATTCGAGAAGGTGGGATAGGATTCGAGGTGTGTGGTTGGTAGATTTGGGTTCAGGACGGCACGGGGGTTCTATGGTGTTAAGGGCGAGGTCACCGGCGTCCGTGCCGCCGGTTTTCATGGTGAAGGATACAGGGGCGGCTAGGGTTTGAAGGGGACGGGTTTGGTGAAGACGAAGGCTAGGGTGTTGGATAGGGGGCAGGGTATGGTAAAGGGTTTATATAGTTAGTGGGTAGGTGGATCCTGGCCGTTGGATGAGATGCGATGAAGGGCCAGGATCCTTCAGTTTGAAGGAAACGGTGTCGTTTCATCTTTTAGAGGGTTTGGGTCAATCCGGGTGGAAACGGGTCGGGTTCCTTAGTGGGTTATGGGGAATTGATCTTGACCGTTGATCAGTTTGAGATCAACGGCCCAGATCAACCTGTATTAATACGACGTCGTTTGGACTCTCTGGGTGTTCAGTTGGTGTGGACCGAGTAGGCTTGGTTTTGGGCTGTTTGTTTGGGCCAATTTTAATAAATTGGCCCAATCCGGAAGAAGAAGCCCCCTTTTTTTATTGTTATTTCTTTTTCTTCTTTATTTTAAAAACAAAACTAAGCAACAAAATCAAATTGAAATTAAATACACACTCAATACAATTATTTGCACACACACTAAAATATTTCAAAGCAGGTAAAATCCAACAAAACAAAAATTACGGACGAAGATGCCTATTTATGATTTTCTATTTAACGACCGGATTATGGTTCGAATTATGCATGACACACACATTTTTTTGTATTTTGTTTTAATGAGGTAAAAATGGGCAAAAATCACAAATAATTAACGAAGTGCCATGTAAAAATCCAAAAATTGTACAGCAGGGCCAATTATTATTATTTTTTATTTCTTTTGGAGCGATTGTCGTGCGAAGCAAAAATCACGTGCTCACAGCTGCCCCTCTTTGTTCGGAAACACGAAGAGTTTTCGTGCAAAGATAAAGTGAGCGTGTATGAGCGATTTTTGCCTATGGACTACTCCGTGTGAAACACATTTTTGAAAGATCTGACCGAATCTTGCTTCAAAGATTTCCTACATATCCTGGGCTAAACAGGAATCAGGTCAATGTAGTTCGGGAAGTTTTGGTAGCTGGGACTACCATGGGATTGCAATGCTTGCTGCTACTGCTGTTGCTGTTGTCACTGCTGCGTCACTGACCGCCTTATTACAACCAAACGAAAATTGGAAACTGAACTAACTACTTATATGCATGTCAACTGCTAGTTACAAGATTCCTATCTATGATTCTTTTACGACTTGATCTTGGGTCTTAGCTGATTTTGCTTGTAGACTCCGATCTGAATCTTGATGCTTTCGAGTTGCGGCGACTTGTTTAATCTCTAGGATACTTAGTGAGACGCGATTGGCAGGGTTCAGGACCTTAACCAAATGTTGGAGTCAATTTGCCTTCCATTTACTCTGATATCTCGGGACATCTTCTCTTTTTTTTTTCTTTTTCTTCGTTGATTCCGAACCGGGACTCATCTCGTGGGTCATTTTGATCCATGTGGCTCGAGGTTAGACCTGCGGGAGAAAACAAACAAACGAACGAAATTTTCTGGCCCAGTTTCACTAGGAAAATTTCGTTAATTATTCGCCAAGAAGTTCATAAAATTGATGAAGGAAGATAAAAATGTTCAGTTCAGGGTTGGAACCCTAATGCCGACTAGCTGGGGAAAGGTTCAGCTTAGGGATTAAAGCCCTAAAGCCGAACAAAGGAAAAATTCAGTTTAGGGTTTTAAAGCCCTAATGCTGATTGCATGAAAAAGCTCAGTTTAGGGTTTAAAACCCTAATGCTGGCTAAAAGGAAAAGCTCAGTTTAGGGTTTAAAACCCTAATGCTGGCTGAATGGAAAAAGTTCAGCTTAGGGATTAAAGCCCTAAAGCCGAACAAAGGAAAAATTCAGTTTAGGGTTTAAAACCCTAATGCTGACTGCATGAAAAAGCTCAGTTTAGGGTTTAAAACCCTAATGCTGGCTGAATGGAAAAAGTTCAGTTTAGGGTTTAAAACCCTAATGCTGACTAAAAGAAAAATTCAGTTTAGGGTTTAAAACCCTAATGCTGATTGCATGGAAAAGCTCAGTTTAGGGTTTAAAACCCTAATGCTGGCTGAATGGAAAAAGTTCAGTTTAGGGTTTAAAACCCTAATGCTGACTGCATGGAAAAGCTCAGTTTAGGGTTTAAAACCCTAATGCTGGCTGAATGGAAAAGCTCAGTTTAGGGTTTAAAACCCTAATGCTGGCTGAATGGAAAAAGTTCAGTTTAGGGTTTAAAACCCTAATGCTGACTAAAAGGAAAATTCAGTTTAGGGTTTAAAACCCTAATGCTGATTGCATGGAAAAGCTCAGTTTAGGGTTTAAAACCCTAATGCTGACTAAAAGGAAAAAGTTCAGTTTAGGGTTTAAAACCCTAATGCTGACTAAAAGGAAAATTCAGTTTAGGGTTTAAAACCCTAACGCTGATTGCATGGAAAAGCTCAGTTTAGGGTTTAAAACCCTAATGCTGGCTGAAAGGAAAAAGTTCAGTTTAGGGTTTAAAACCCTAATGCTGACTAAAAGGAAAATTCAGTTTAGGGTTTAAAACCCTAATGCTGATTGCATGGAAAAGCTCAGTTTAGGGTTTAAAACCCTAATGTTGGCTGAATGGAAAAGTTCAGTTTAGGGTTTAAAACCCTAATGCTGACTAAAAGGAAAATTCAGTTTAGGGTTTAAAACCCTAATGCTGATTGCATGAAAAAGCTCAGTTTAGGGTTTAAAACCCTAATGCTGGCTGAATGGAAAAGTTCAGTTTAGGGTTTAAAACCCTAATGCTGGCTGAATGGAAAAAGTTCAGTTTAGGGTTTAAAACCCTAATGCTGACTAAAAGGAAAAAGTTCAGTTTAGGGTTTAAAACCCTAATGCTGACTAAAAGGAAAATTCAGTTTAGGGTTTAAAACCCTAATGCTGATTGCATGGAAAAGCTCAGTTTAGGGTTAAAAACCCTAATGCTGGCTGAAAGGAAAAAGTTCAGTTTAGGGTTTAAAACCCTAATGCTGGCTGAAAGGAAAAAGTTCAGTTTAGGGTTTAAAA
The DNA here is from genome assembly GCF_000393655.2 of Nicotiana sylvestris. NCBI lineage: Eukaryota > Viridiplantae > Streptophyta > Magnoliopsida > Solanales > Solanaceae > Nicotiana > Nicotiana sylvestris. The sequence goes on along the minus strand of NC_091063.1, from coordinate 22,177,737 downwards.
CCCTAATGCTGACTAAAAGGAAAATTCAGTTTAGGGTTTAAAACCCTAATGCTGATTGCATGAAAAAGCTCAGTTTAGGGTTTAAAACCCTAATGCTGGCTGAATGGAAAAGTTCAGTTTAGGGTTTAAAATCCTAATGCTGACTAAAAAGAAAATTCAGTTTAGGGTTTAAAACCCTAATGCTGATTACATGGAAAAGCTCAGTTTAGGGTTTAAAACCCTAATGCTGGCTGAATGGAAAAAGTTCAGTTTAGGGTTTAAAAACCCTAATGCTGACTAAAAAGGAAAATTCAGTTTAGGGTTTAAAACCCTAATGCTGATTGCATGGAAAAGCTCAGTTTAGGGTTTAAAACCCTAATGCTGGCTGAATGGAAAAAGTTCAGTTTAGGGTTTAAAAACCCTAATGCTGACTAAAAAGGAAAATTCAGTTTAGGGTTTAAAACCCTAATGCTGATTGCATGGAAAAGCTCAGTTTAGGGTTTAAAACCCTAATGCTGGCTGAATGGAAAAAGTTCAGTTTAGGGTTTAAAACCCTAATGCTGACTAAAAAGGAAAATTCAGTTTAGGGTTTAAAACCCTAATGCTGATGGCTGGGGACAAAATTCGAGAACAACCACTGACTTCTTTTTTTTGAATTTTCTTATTTTAGTAAAAGAACAAAAGGGAGTTTTGCGGGAACTTACCTTTTGAGTGAATTCCTTATTGCCAAAATGTTTTTTGTACCCGTGTACCTTCCTCTTTGGGCGACACCTGCTTCTTGCACGGTTGTCTTGGATTATACCTGTTTCAACTTTTCAGACAAAGAACAATTGTTAGTTCGGAAATGACGGTCGGTTCGGTGACCTTGATCGTTCCCAATTGCTTTGTTGCGTCTCTATTTCTGTTGCGAAGTCCCGCCATTGATTTGATTCGAATGGCGAAACCTTTAGACTGCTCAGGCTTGTATTTCCAGATTCTGTGATGACTTGCTTCGTAAGGCTCTCCTTTTTTCTTTTTTTTTTTTCTTTTTTTTTTGTGTCCCGTTTTGCTTGGAGGTTCTCAACGGGGATTTTATTGGAGGTATTCTGTGGGAATTTGTACAAAAAGGAAGCTCTGTGGGGGAATATTTACAAAGTGGATTCTTTGTGTGGATTTTGTACCATGGGGCATGCTGGGGATTTATTTCAAAGCGGGCTTTCTAGGATTTGTTGGAGTAAGCTTGTTGGGGAATTTTTACAAAGGGACTCGCTGGGATGTGCTGGGGAGGCTCTGTGGGGATTTGTACAGGGGGAGACTCTGTGGGGATTTGTCCGAAGGCGGACTTGCTGGGGAAGATTTCTCTCTTTCCTCTTTAAACACCATCAAACGTCATGATCCATCAGGCTTGGGCAATCGTACCAACGAAATGAGGCGCTTTCCTTCATGAGACGGGATTCCGTGCAAACAAACCTGCCACCTGCCCTTTCCGGTGTATCCTGAACTTGGGGTTAAAACACAAAAAGGGATTTGAGGAGAAAACAAATTTCAGGAAGGGAGTGCCCTTTTCGGGACGAGAAAGACTTATCTGAGGAAGATAACGCTGGCTTTAGATGACATGACATGCTCTTTGGACTGGACGCCTGATCTTCCATGAACTTGCGTTTCCCTGAACCAGAACGGATCTGTGATTCCAAACCGGCGGAACTCCACCGAGACTTCCTTGGGGTAGAGTCATTCTTTTTCGGCCAACAGCGCCCTTTGCGGGTTTTCGCTGGCTGACCTCTCTCATTTCTCTTCCTGTCATCGCTTGATAGCACTCTTTGTGAGTTTTTTTACTAAACAAGCTCTCTCATTTTGGTTTCTCTTCTCCCGTCGCCTCGTGGTGCCCGAAGGTTTTCACCGCCGAGACTCTCTCATTTTATTTCTCTCAACTCAGGGTGTGCCGGTTTCCATTTGTGATGCTTATTGGTTTCCCACTATCTTTGGTAATTGATTTGAAGGCTTGTACTTGGTAAAGAGAGGTAGCTGATACTAACTTCTAAACTGCTCGACGTGCCCCGGTTTCAATTTCAGGGTGAATGGGATTTTATTGTTGGTGTGACTGAACCTCAGGGAGAGGCTGCCTACGTATCCTTTCGGAATCAAGTCAAACGTAGTTCAGGCCTCAATCAATGTTTTGTTTTTTGTTTTTTTTTTTTTAACTTTTTTTTAGAGAGGATTGGGTAGTGTTTGGGAGTAGTGGGGGATAAAACCTTCGCCATTTTCAAATGTGTCAGGATCACGGGAGTATGATCTAGACGTAGTATCTCTTGACTGCATCTGCATTTACTGCTGTGTCGGGGTCATTTCCTTCGATATCACCTAAATACAAGGCTCCTCTCGGCAATATCTTCCTTACGATGTATGGGCCTTTCCAATTTGGGGCAAACTTTCCTTTTGCTTCTTCATGATGCGGCAGAATACGCCTTAGTACCAGCTGACCTACTTCGAAATTCCGGGGTCGGACTTTCTTGTTGTAAGCACGGGCCATCCTTCGTTGGTATAACTGTCCGTGACAAACTGCGGCCATTCGCTTTTCATCAATCAACGTCAATTGCTCCAGTCGAGCCTTAACCCACTCGCTGTCTTCGATTTCTGCTTCGACAATGATTCGAAGCGAAGGAATTTCTACCTCTGCCGGTATTACAGCCTCGGTCCCATAAACCAAAAGATAAGGAGTCGCTCCCACCGATGTGCGTACCGTAGTGCGGTACCCCAATAATGCAAAAGGTAACTGCTCATGCCACTGTCGGGAACTTTGGATCGTTTTCCTCAAAATCTTCTTGATGTTTTTGTTTGCCGCTTCCACAGCACCATTGGCTTTTGGCCGATAAGGAGTGGAATTCCTATGCGTTATCTTGAATTGCTCGCATACATCTCCCATCAAGTGACTGTTCAAGTTTGCTGCGTTATCTGTAATGATAGTCGCAGGAATACCGAAGCGACAGATAAGATTTGAGTGTACAAAATCCACCACAGCTTTCTTAGTGACCGACTTGAGAGTGACAGCTTCTACCCATTTTGTGAAGTAATCGATGGCAACCAGTATAAACCTGTGTCCATTCGAAGCCTTCGGTTCGATTGGTCCAATGACGTCCATGCCCCATGCGACAAATGGCCAAGGTGCGGACATGGGATGCAACTCCGTGGGAGGTGCATGAATCAAATCACCGTGCACCTGACACTGATGACACTTCCGGACAAAGCTAAAGCAATCTTTTTCCATGGTCATCCAGTAATAACCTGCTCGAAGGATTTTCTTCGCTAAGACATACCCGTTCATGTGAGGTCCGCACACACCTGCGTGTACTTCGTGCATGATCTTTCTCGATTCCTCGATATCGACACATCTTAGGAGATTGAGGTCTGGGGTCCTCTTATATAACAATTCACCGCTTAGAAAGAAACCACTTGCATGTCGCCTAATGGTCCTCTTCTGATCTCCAGTAGCGTGCTCGGGGTACTCTTGTGTCTTCAGGAATTTCTTGATGTCATGGTACCAAGGCTGCGTATTTGATCCCGCCTCGATTACACTGCAGTAACCGTGTCTTTCCTTGATTTGGATTTCCAAAGGATCGACGTGGGCGTTGCCCGGGTAGGGTAGCATTGAAGCCAAAGTAGCAAGTGCATCTGCCAGTTCATTGTGGCACCTCGGAATATACCTGAACTCTATTGATGTAAAGCGCTTGCTGAGGTCCTCCACATGTTGTCGGTATGGGATAAGTTTGACATCCCGAGTTTCCCATTCGCCTTGAGCTTGCCGGATGATCAGGTCAGAATCTCCCATAATCAGTAAGTCTTCGACATCCTGATCGATTGCCATATGCATGCCCATAATGCAGGCTTCATACTCAGCTGTATTGTTTGTGCAAAAGAAACGCAGTCTAGCTGTGGCGGGATAATGCTGACCGGAAGGCGAGATCAAAATTGCCCCAATCCCTACACCCTTGGCGTTCACGGCTCCGTCAAAGAACATCTTCCAAACATGAGCTTCCTCCGAGATCACTTCTACGGTGTTTACTTCTTCATCTGGAAAGTAGGTATCCAATGGCTGGTATTCCTCATCGACCGGATTTTCGGCCAAATGATCTGCTAACGCCTGGGCTTTCATTGCCGTGCGAGTGACATAAACTATGTCGAATTCCGTAAGCAAGATTTGCCATTTAGCCAATCTCCCAGTAGGCATTGGTTTCTGAAATATATACTTCAAAGGATCCAACCTGCTTATGAGGAACGTAGTGTGGGCTTGGAGATAATGTCTCAGCTTTTGAGCAACCCATGTGAGAGCGCAACATGTCCTTTCCAACAGTGTGTATTTGGCCTCGTAGCCGGTGAATTTCTTGCTCAAGTAGTAGATTGCTTGCTCCTTCTTTCCGGTTACATCGTGTTGCCCGAGGACGCAGCCGAAAGAGTTCTCCAAGACTGTCAGATACAAGAAAAGTGGCCTCCCTGGTTCTGGAGGGACCAAGACCGGGGGATTCGAAAGGTATTCTTTGACTTTATCAAAGGCTTCTTGACACTCAGTCGTCCATTTGATCACCGCATCTTTCCTTAACAGCTTGAATATGGGCTCACACGTGCTTGTCAGCTGGGCAATGAACCGACTGATGTAATTCAACCTGCCCAACAGACTCATCACGTCTTTCTTTGTTCTCGGGGGAGGTAGATCTCTGATGGATTTTATCTTAGTTGGATCTAGCTCGATTCCTCTCCTGCTTATGATGAAGCCCAGAAGTTTGCCCGACGGAACTCCGAAAGCGCATTTGGCTGGGTTTAGCTTCAAATCATACTTCCTTAATCTCTCGAAGAATTTCCTCAAGTCTTGGATATGATTATCCTGCGTCTTAGACTTGACTATCACATCGTCTACGTACACCTCTATTTCCTGATGCATCATGTCATGGAAAATGGCAGTCATGGCCCTCATGTAAGTAGCCCCCGCATTCTTCAAACCAAATGGCATGACCCGGTAGCAGTAGGTGCCCCAAGGCGTGGTGAAGGCAGTTTTCTCGGCGTCCTCTTCATCCATCAGTACCTGATTATACCCAGCGTAACAATCTACGAAAGACTGTATCTCGTGCTTGGCGCAATTATCAACGAGGATGTGGATGTTGGGCAGTGGGAAATTATCTTTAGGACTTGCTCTGTTCAGATCTCGGTAATCTACACATACCCGAGTTTTCCCGTCCTTTTTCGGTACTGGAACCACATTTGCCAACCAAGTTGTATACTGGACCACCCGAATTACTCCCGTTTTCAGTTGTTTGGTGATCTCCTCTTTAATCTTGTCACTGACCTCAGTTTTGAACTTTCGTTGCTTTTGTTGAACTGGGGGACAGTCAGGATGAATCGGCAATTTATGAACCACTAGATCAACACCTAGCCCCGGCATGTCATCATATGACCAAGCAAACACGTCTTTAAATTCAAAAAGAAGTTGAATTATCACCTCTCGCGTTTTCTTGTCCGTGTGAATGCTTATCTTGGTCTCCCGGATTTATTCCGGGGTTCCTAAATTTACCGGTTCAGTGTCATTTAGATTCGGCTTAGGTTTATTCTCTAAATATTCCAACTCTCGGTTTATCTCCCTAAAAGCCTCTTCCGCATCATATTCTGGTTCTGGGTTCATTAATTCGCAGTTAAATAGCTCATTGTGATCTGGGCGTGAAGTCCACAAGCATGTCATATTTAAAGCCGCATTATTAGGACTGAAAAGAAAGATAAAAGGCAAAATAACAAAAAATTAGAACAAAAGAAATAATAGGAAAGCAACGATGATTTTTTTTATTTTCTTTGGAAAGTTGGAAGACAACAATGTTTACAACTAGGGATTCAAAACAACAAAAAGAAGAAAACGTTCAAGTTATGTCCTGGAGATAACTTGTGACACAGGAAAGGTGGCAGGACAGGTCTACCCGGACTTCCGTCTAGTCGGGAATGGCGTGGCCTCCCAGTTTTGGAGTTTGGCGTTTGGCCCCATGTACATCATCTCAGCAGTGCTTGTGCCTTCACCTGGTTGAACCATGTGGACCTCGTAGAGCATTTCCCTCATTGCCCCACATATCTCCTCGATTTCCTCAGCTGTGAAGACCTCATCATCTTCTTCTTCAACGTACCTTGGCCTGATGAAAGTTGCATATAAATCCGGCAGTGGTTGAGGTAACTTCCAACCCTCATTTCTCATTTTCTTTGCCCATTCTTCGTCTGCTGGAGTAGGTTTGAAACCTAGTCCAAAAGGTTTCTTGGTGACTGGCAAGGTAATGGGTTCTGTTATTCCTTGGAGGGTTCGTCCAAGTCCTTTACCTGGCCTAAATCCATGCCGGATCATCTCTTTGGCCACCATAACCGAGGCGTTAGATAAGAAAGGCTGGGGGCAGGGTATTCCCTCTTCGTGCTGCTCGGCCAGTACAATCTCGAAAGCTTGATAGACCGTATGTTCGCTCCCTTCTTTCGGTTCAAAATACGGGATGGACGGGTCCCGATAAATGGCATGTTCATCTTCCCCATGGACCACGATCTCTCGGTCTTCGTACTCGAACTTCACCATCTGGTGAAGAGTGGAAGGCACGGCTCCTGCCGCATGGATCCAAGGTCTGCCAAGGAGAAAATTGTAGGATGTGTCCATGTCGATCACCTGGAAGGTTACTCGAAATTCGACTGGTCCTATGACCAACAACAGGTCTATTTCTCCCATGGTATCTCTCTTGATGCCGTCGAAAGCTCTTACGCAGACATTGTTGGGTCGGATTCTTCCGGTCCCAATTTCCATCCTTTGTAGCGTGGAAAGCGGGCAAATGTCAACACCTGATCCCCCATCCAACATTACCCGCTTGACATAATAGTCTTCGCATTTAACTGTTAGATGCAAAGCCTTGTTGTGTGCCGCTCCTTCCGGGGGTAGATCGTTCTTGCTGAAGGAGATTTGGTTGACGGCGAAGAATCTTTCCGTCATCCGCTCTAATTGCTCAACCGAGGTTTCAACTGGCACATATGCTTCATTCAGGGTCTTCAGTAAGATCTTTTGATGCTCGGCCGACCTCATCAATAATGATAGCATGGACACTTGCTCGGGGTACTTGCGCAGTTGATCTATCACTTCGTAATCCGGCATTTTCATTTGTTGGAAGAACACTTCCGCTTCTTCAACACTTACGGGCTTCTTTGGCGGGAAGCGCCTTTGTGTGGCGTTGTTCAGTTCTTGGGTATTTGAATACCTTCCAATGAAAGTATTTTCTGGAAGTTCTCCCATGACCTCTTTACCTTTGTACATTACCAAAGTCTTTTGATAATTCCACGGCACTGTGGACGGGTTGGTCATTGGCTTTTGTGGCACGCGTCCGATAACCACTGGCTCATTCAGCCGAGGTGGTTGAATCGTCCCCCGGACCACATAGGCCCCTTTCGGCACGTACATAGGTTTTGTCTTTTTGATCCCGAAGTTCTGCGCCTTCTCAGCTCGACCTCGTGGTATGTAAAGAACTTCATTTTTTACAGGTACCACTTTCTTCTCTACCTTCTTTTCAGGCTTGTTCTTTATAGCCTTGACCTCTTCCCCCTTTTCTGGTTTCTGGTCCATTTCGGGCCTCTTCCCCGTGTCGACAATGGCAATTATAGCTTTCAAAGCAGGATCGAACTCTTTGTCTTCACAAATCATTCCGATCAGCGGCCCATTATTGTGAGCAGGTAATGGATTGTTAGTTACGTTCGGGATCTCCTCGTCCCTTAGCACTATTTTCCCTTGCTCTATCAAATTTTCGACCACTCTTTTCAACGACCAGCAGTCATTTGTATCATGTCCCTCGGCCCCTGAATGATAGGCGCATCTGACTCCGGCTTTGTAAGAAGGTGATGTTGGGTTTTGCCTCGTTTGAGGGATTGGTTGTAAGAAACCCAACTGGACTAGCTTCGGGAACAAAGTAGAGTATTGTTCACCGATGGGCGTGAAAGTTCGCCTTCGAGGGTGGCTCCTGGGGGCGGAAGTTATTCTGCGGGGGTTGTGGGTTATAGTGGTTGCGGTAAGGAGGCTGATTTCTGGGAGGTGGAGCTGGGCCTCGGTTGGCTTGTTGTGGTGGATGGTTATAAGGTTGGGCATTCATGACCATATAAGGTTGATGAGCATATGCCAAATTTGAGTGGGGGTAGTAGTGTTGTGGGGCTCTTTCCGGAAAATGGGGCCTGGGATGACGATACTCCCTTGCTTCAGAGGCTGCCATAGTCGTTTCTTCCTTCTTCTTCCCCCTTGTCGTTCCTCCGGACCCGCTTTGGACGGCCTGGGAGGTCGCCCTTATGGCTGCTTGACTCAGAATCCTACCTGTTTTCAAACCATTTTCCACCATCTCTCCAATCTTGATCGCTTCCGCGAATGGCTTACCCATGGCTGACATCATGTTTTGGAAATAGTCAGACTCTTGAGCCTGGAGAAAGGTAGTGACCATTTCCACTTCATCCATGGGAGGTTTCACTCTCGACGCCTGTTCACGCCACTTAATAGCATACTCTCTAAAGCTTTCCGAAGGCTTCTTCTTCAAATTCGACAGAGAGTTTCGGTCTGGCGCAATGTCGATGTTATACTGGAATTGTTTTACAAAATCTCTGGCGAGATCATCCCATATATGCCATCGGGACATTTCCTGATCCATATACCATTCCGAAGCTATCCCTACTAGACTTTCCCCAAAATATGCCATTAGCAGTTCTTCTTTTCCGCCGGCTCCCCGCAATTGGTTGCAGTATTTCTTAAGATGTGCAATGGGGTCACCGTGCCCATCGTATTTCTCGAACTTGGGGGTCTTGAAACCCGTTGGCAGGTGCACGTGAGGGAACATGCACAGGTCGGCGTAAGAGACGCTCTTTTGTCCGCTCAATCCTTGCATATTCTTCAAACTTTGTTCAAGGCTTCTCATTCTCTTGGCAATCTCATTTTGTTCTGCAATTCTGGGGTTCTGATCCTGTCCCGGTGTAAGCTCGCACTGAGGCGGTAGAGGATTAGTACCGGTAGCAAACCTAGTTGGTTCCATTGAGAACGATGGTGCTTGGAATGTAAAAGAGGATGAGTCAAAGCTTGGTTTGTACGTGGTAGGCTGTGCTGTAATCGGGCAAGGCGATGCAGTAAAGATGTTCATGCTTGCATCAGTGGATGACATTCGGGGATGAGGCTCAGAAGGCGATCCAGCAGAGAAGGCTGAGGTGGCTGGGTACCCAAATGGGGTAGCAGGATAATTTATGGGGACATTAGACGTTCCACTTGACCTGGAGAATAATTCCGGGAATCCGGGGACGACACTTGGCGGCTCTTTCCCATTATTCCAGTCGTCCAGCATTTCCAACATGCGGAGCCGTAGGATTCTATTTTCCTCCGCAGTCGCGGATTCAGGTGTGAGGACGGCTGAGATTGAGCTCTCCTCAGAAATAGGGATCGTTTGCAATGGGATTTCTGAAGACATTCCCACACTTCCTTTTGACCTGGTGAAGTAAGTGTGAGTACCGCTTCTGGCCTTAGCAACAGGTAGTTGAACGCTTCTCCTTGACCTCGTGAAATATGAGTGCGAGGCCAGACTTTCACCAAACCAACCGTCTTTTCAAAAACCCTGGAAATACTCAACGACAAACGCACGGTTAATTTGTAGAAAATAACAGATAGTTAATTTCATGTTGGGCATGATGCACCTATACAGTTAAGTGGATTACTATATGTTTGCTACGAGAGCATGCGTCATTCCGGCATTTTATTAGTTTTTTTTTCTTTTCTTTTTCTTTTTCTCTTTTGTTTTTCTTTTATGTTTTTTTTTATTTTGCAGTAAAAGAAATGCGACCGGATCCGATGAGGATTGCCTACGTATCACGATGCCTATGTGAATCAGATCATTACGTAGTTCGAAAAACACAAATGATCGTAAAAGAAACAACCTCTTTATTGTTGAAAATGTTCTATTACAAACTACATTTGCAAAAGAAAAAACGAACTTTGAAAATAAACCTAGATTCAAAAATAGACTAAAAATCACCCGGATGGGAAAAACAAGCAGAAGATGCTAAGATACAGATTTGACCTATGAATGCATTATGGTTTTAAAAATTGGTGTCCGCGGGGCATCGTTCGGCCTTGCCGCGGTCCTAGGCGTGAGATCCCTCTCAAGTTGCTCCAGCTCGTGCATAGTCTGCTTGACATAACCCATTACTGCTGAGAGGACGGTAACGCTGGACATGTTCTCACATCGTAGACATCGTCTGGTGATGGCATGGGCAATGGCCTTGATCCTATCTCTGGTTTGCTTCTTCTCCACGAGTAGGCGTTTTATCTGATCGCTGCATGTCTTAAATACTTGAGCATCTTGTATATGCTGATGCTTCAGTCGCCGTACTTCCAACTTCATCTGGGCTATTGAGTCGTACCAGTATCTGCTCTCCATTTGGAAGTCCTTGGCCTGACTAGCTGCTTTGATCTCAAGTGCAACCATCTCTCTCTTTACTTTAGCCACAGTCTTCTCGTGGTTGCCTTCCAATTGATTCAGGTACCGGCGATGCTCATCTGCTCTTGCATCCCACTGTGCTCTGAGCTCTGCTATGATGTTTTCAGATTCCTCTTAACCATCTTGCCATTCCCTGATTTCACCTTTTAGCCTCTTTATCAGCTGCTCGTCTGATCGACGCCTTGGTTGTTTATCCGCATCCACCCTTATCTGTTTGATCTGGGCTCTGAGCATTTCATTTTCTTGAATTAACCTGTTCCGCTCTCCTAGATCGGTAGCAACTTGCACGTTGTGTTCATATTTCAAGCTTTCTACTTGTTGCTTTAACCTGCTGATTTCGGCGCAATAGCCTCTTTCCTTTGCTAACCAATCCCACTGCCTTTGTGATGATTCGGTAAAATTCCGGATGTGGGGTCTCTTAGCCGGCCTTTCATGCTCGGATTCCCTTCTATACCATGCAAGGTAACCTGGCGCCGTCTCTCCTTTGGCTCGATCCCGCACGCAAGTATCTGATTTCAAATATTGACACTCACTCCAGATTTGGCGAATCTTTGCTTCTGGGAATTGTCCGTTAGGACTTATCTCAACTGCTTGAGCGCTAAGATCTTCCTCATGAGGTACTGTCTGGCATCTTCCGAACTGTCTCAAAACTCGGCAGGGTGCGTAAGGTTGAATGCTCTTAAGCCCCATCAGCAAGAAATGAGTTTTAGCTGCAGACATATATAGGATCTCATCAACAGGCAACCATCCCAACGTCCATTGTATTTGGCTGGCCGTAAGAGCTTGAAAGAATGAAGTCCATGCCAAGACTCCTTTGGGCAAAATGATCTCTTTGGTTCTCGTGTAAGATTCTTCTATGCAGGTCTTTTCCGGGGAACCATGGCTCAAAATCTCGGAATGATGGCAGAGGTGCTCGGTCATCCATATCTGTAGGAGCAAGTTACAACCTTCGAAGAAATCTCCCCCAGCTTTACAAGCTGTAAGAGCTCGAAAGATGTCAGACACCACCATAGGCGCGAGAGTACTGTCACTTTGCGTGAGTAAAGTGCTGACGACCCCGGATATCTTCAAATCAATGTTTCCGTCTTTCCTTGGAAATACCAGAAGGCCTAGGAACATCATCATGAACGCTACCCGTCTGTGCTTGTCCCACTTCTGACGAACTCCTTTGCTGCACAGTTTGTTGATTGGATTATTGAATCCCCCTCGTGACCGTACCTATCATATATGAAGCATGGAGTACAAAATCCGGCTGCCAGATCCGGGTTGTGGACTGTTCTAGGTATTTTCAATGAATCTAGGAACCGATGTACCGTGACGACTCTTGGGGCGACCAAGTATTTTTCCCTCAAGGGAAGTTCAGTATTCCCGATGTATCCGGCCATTTCTTCCAAAGTCGGGGTGAGTTCAAAATCAGAGAAATGGAAAACATTGTGCGCCGGGTCCCAATAGGTAACCAAAGCTCTTATGATATCTCCCCGAGGCTGGATTTCCAATAAACCCACAAGACCTTTCAGATATTTCTTAACCTCATTTTGTCCTTCAACACCTAGATCATTCCACCATAGCCGTAACTTGACAGGGATTTTGGTCATTATTGAAAAATGTTCATTTTGCATCGTGCTCATCCTGCACATTTATTAAGGTGATTTTAACAAAAATGACTGACTCAAAATATTTTACAGAGGGGACCAAGCTTTGAACACGGCCTTTAAGCACTTCGGGGACGAAGATTTTAAGGCTGTGTGGGTCTACTAGATAAAAATGCTAAACAAGACCCAAAGGTGGCTATTTATGCAAAGTCAGCCTTCCGGCGTCCCTTTCGGGAACATTCGGCTATTTATGACAAAACAGCGTCACCCGATTTATTTACGACTCTTTTTTAAAGTTTGAAACGCATTTTGAAACGCATTTTTATTTATTTAATGATTTTGGCTATTTTAGCAAAAATGGGGTTGAACCCGACGAGGGTTGCCTACGTATCTCACATCCGGTGAGAATCAAACCGGTGTAGTTCGGGCATATCATGAATCAAATAAACCTAGAAATCAAGAATAAGTATTTTTATTATTTTTGAAAAGAGCTAAAGACTAAAGAAAATATTTATTATTATTTTTTAGGCAATATTTGGACTATTAGTCTGAATTTATAAAAAGGGGTACTACAAAGAAACAACACATTTTTTTTGAATTATGAATTTTCCGTTTTTTTTTTACTTTTAAATAAATACCTTCTTCTTTTTTTATTTTGGAAATGATAAAAAAGAAAATTTTTGTATTTTTTTTTAATAATTCAAACTAAGAAAACAAATTTTGTTTTTATTCTTTTCTTTTTTAGAAAAATTCCGGCGAGGTTTTGACACTACTTGGACATTGGTTTTATTTTTCCAAAATAAGTAATTATCTCCCTACGCTGCTATTTTCTTTTTTAGGAACCGGTCAGCATGCGGAACTGAAGCAAATAAATGCGCAAAACAGATAGGAATGCAGCAGGGTGGTCTTTTCATTTCAGGTTGCCTGTCCTAGACGGACCCAACCCCTGTGTTGAGCCCCCTAAGTCAAATGCAACATGATGCAGATAAGCGTTCCTACTAGGGATCCGGCATGAAGTGAAGTTATTCTAGGTTCGTAACCTGGGTATTTGTTCTAGACTGTGTACCCGAGCGGACAACTCGAGTCGAGGAGGGGGCTACGTACCGGGGACCCGCGAGATCGTCCGGCTTTGTAACTTGTCCGACCTCTTTCTTATTTCAGGTATTGACACTAACAGAATAGGGAGTCTCGACCAGCGAGCTTCTCCCCGGAGGTAAGAAGAGAAGGGTTTCGGCACAGTTTATATACAGTTCAGATAATATCAAAGCGGTAAAAGACAACATTTAGCACGTTATGCAAAAACATGTAATAAAGATCAGATAATAAAGCCAAATATAACAATTATTCTAAGCTCGAATTCTTGAACCCTGAACCAGTGGTTCTGGGTTTACTCCCCAGCGGAGTCGCCAGAGCTGTCACACCTCCTTTTTGCGCGCCCCGCCCCGAAGGGTAAAATGCGCGAGGGGAGTTTTTCCAATTTAAGTGACAATATTCGAAATGAGATTATTTATTTAATTCAGAGTCGCCACTTGGGAAAGGTTTGGCTTTTGGTGTCCCAAGTCACCGGTTTATCTTGAATCCCAAATCGAGGAAATTTTCGACTTTTCCAAATGAAGTCTGCGAACCAGAAATTCTAAGTAAGGAATTCTGTTGACCCGAGGGAAGGTGTTAGGCACCCTCGAATCCCGTGGTTCTAGCACGGTCGCTTAAATTGTTATAATGGCTAAATATCTGATTTAAATACATGTTATGACTTACGTGCTTTTATTAAGTTTAAACCGCTTTTATTATTATCGTTTATTTTTTTTATAGAATTTGCAACGTCGCGAAAATGTATCTCGAACCACGTCGCAATCAATGCGCCTGTAGTTGTTGACCATTTCGACTCCGTTGAGATTTGGATTCGGGTCACATCAATGTGCACCCGAGTTTTAAGAATGTAATTTAATTAAGTCGTGCCTAAAGGGTCTAGCGCGTTATTATTTTGTAGAAGGCCATGAAATTCACTAAACGGCCTATCCTGAATTCTAAATAATTATTATGGTTATTTATTGAGGGCCCCGCAATTTTGCATTTTTATTTGGCGAGGCTCATCTCTATTTTAGAAAAGGATATCCTAAAGTGGCTACATTTCTAATACATTTGTCTCTAGGAAGATAAAGGAGAAAAATACTAAACTTACTTGTTTAAGCAACTAACATACTAAATCCCTACTATATATGATGAATCCAAATTTTTGCTTGATCGCCTAATTGGTTGTTTATGAGGTAAGAGCTATCTCATGCCTCGCCTTTAAGGAATGAATAAGTTTTGTTAATTTGCTAAGGGGATTGCAAGCAAACTAATAACGTACACTAAATTTGCATTAAGAAACGACCTTCCAGTTCGGATTGCAGAACTAGCCCATTTGGTATTGATAAATGAAATTAGTTGTTTATTAGGAAAACCACTATTGATTGAACTCAGAAAAGTAGTCGCGTTATTTCGAAACGATGAATCTATATTGAAGCTCATATCGAAACTATGTAGAAAACAAGTAGTCCAGTAGAAGGGTCAGCATACATTATTACCTTGTTAATGTAACGCTGCAAAAGAATTAGTTTGGGGCACATCTTATCTTGGAGTCAAATAGAAACGAATGTAGCAGATTCGATGGTTCAGTGATCTAGGCAAAAATACATACATGTGCTTGCTATGATTCTATGTTTATGGTATCATAACTGAAACAAAGCTAACGATTGCATGCTTTAAAACACATCTGATTTATCAAGCCAATGCTATCTACTTGTTCATCTCAACTTAGAATACATGTTAATTTATACAGAATGTTTGCAGTTTGCAGTTAAACAAATACAGGCCCAACTAACATTCAACCTATTTTTAACACCAATGTTATAACATAAACAAATGTTCATTTCTTTATTTCTTTATTTCTGCTTCAACTTCAAACTTTCAACAATACATGGTTTCAGAGGTTGTGTACCTGGAAATATTTGACAATTGAAGAAGAGGGCAATCAGCAGAGTAACAATGACAACAAGTGCAGCAGCAGTAACAGCAGGTAACAAAATCCCAATGCAAGATGCAGTTATAGCCAATGGGAAGAGGTAACAAAATGACAGCAACAAACAGGGGAGTGGGCTCAGAACTCAAACGGTCTAACTCCAAAAGAAAACAAACCAATAAGAACCAAACAGCAGAAACCTGACTGATACTTGAGAGGAAATCAACACTTATTTGAAACAGGTCAAACAAACTGGGAATCGAACAATTAGCAGGAAGAAAAGACAGTTTATGCTTTCTGTATAGCCACCCTCTATCTCCTTTCTTTCCAAAATCCAAAATCAATGTTCAGTTTTGAACTTATGCTTGAATTATCAAAAGAAACCTTTTCCAGTTCCCTCTATCTCCTTTCCTAACATCAGGTGGTATTCTTTTCCTCTCCTCTCTGTATGTGTATATCTCTGTGTGTGCTTATTTGTATGTATTTCAAGCTCTCTGTTTTCTCTTATATCCTCACCGTCTGTGTATCCCCCCGTCTGTATGTATATATATCTGTGTGTATTTTTCCACCCCCTATCTCTGTATCTATTCTTCCTTTATAAGCCTTTACATTACCCCTTTTAACAGCCTGTTTAGAATATCACAACACCCCTCCCATGTGCCTTCCATTTTCAGATCCCAATTGGCTAATTAAGTATGAACAAAACCCATGATATTCCCTGGCCGACTCACTTTTAGTAATGTTTATTATTTCTGAGGTTAAAGTAGAGTACGGGCAGCAGGGTATAATCTGACAGTATGTGCTGTCAAACCATTTTTAAATCAAAAGCTCTTTTATGCAGGAAGCAGGCTGTGCACAATGCACATGCTATCAACTCAGATTTCAATTAACAATCTACCCTCAGATTCAAATATAGCGACTATAAGTGAACCTACTTGATCCTTACTTTGATTCAACAAAGTTGCAGCAAGCAACAGGTGCAATCGTTAACATTTGAACTACTGAAATTAATTGACGACATTTGTCGACTCGACTATACTAGTTATAACTCATACAGTCGTAACCAAAAATCAGACATTTAATAGTATCGACACATGATTCGAATTATACTGACTGAGCAAAGTGATATTCGAGGAACCAATTGCTCAATCAACATTTGAAGCTCAATTATTGCACAACAAAATACATACATACACGCTTATCAGAACAAGTAGAAGAAGATACTCAAACAAACGACAAAGGTTCAGGCAAAGTGGACAGGGCATAGTTGATAAAATTCGGGGACAACCATTACACAACAACAATAACAGCCTTTCAAACAAACATGGACTAAAGAACAAAGAAAAGAGAACAGAACTCACCTCAAATCTCGAAAAATCAAAAATCTTAACTCGGACTCGGTCAGGCTTTTCTTAAGGCTGAACGGACTTTAATCGAAGTGTTTCTCAGATGAGAAACACTTTGATTAAGGTCCATTAGACCTTAATCCTTTGGTTTGAACAAAACAACGGACCAGTGACGAGGAACCCTAAGGTTCGAAAACCAAATCCGGGATTCATGCTTCCCTGGTCAGATTCGGACCAAACCAAGTATGGTTTGGTCACGAGGGGGGTCTGGGGAGTGTCTGGTATGAATTTAAGGCAGATCGGTGTAGATTAGGTTCCGACTCGAATCTTCAAATGAAGATTCGAGAAGGTGGGATAGGATTCGAGGTGTGTGGTTGGTAGATTTGGGTTCAGGACGGCACGGGGGTTCTATGGTGTTAAGGGAGAGGTCACCGGCGTCCGTGACGCCGGCTTTCATGGTGAAGGATACAGGGGCGGCTAGGGTTTGAAGGGGACGGGTTTGGTGAAGACGAAGGCTGGGGTGTTGGATAGGGGGCAGGGTATGGTAAAGGGTTTATATAGTTAGTGGGTAGGTGGATCCTGGCCGTTGGATGAGATGCGATGAAGGGCCAGGATCCTTCAGCTTGAAGGAAACTGTGTCGTTTCATCTTTTAGAGGGTTTGGGTCAATCTGGGTGGAAACGGGTCGGGTTCCTTAGTGGGTTATGGGGAATTGATCTTGACCATTGATCAATTTGAGATCAACGGCCCAGATCAACCTGTATTAATACGACGTCGTTTGGACTCTCTGGGTGTTCAGCTGGTGTGGATCGGGCAGGCTTGGTTTTGGGCTATTTGTTTGGGCCAATTTTAATAAATTGGCCCAATCCGGAAGAAGAAACCCCCCTTTTTTATTGTTATTTCTTTTTCTTCTTTATTTTAAAAACAAAACTAAGCAACAAAATCAAATTGAAATTAAATACACACTCAATACAATTATTTGCACACACACTAAAATATTTCAAAGCAGGTAAAATCAAACAAAACAAAATTACGGACGAAGATGCCTATTTATGATTTTCTATTTAACGACCGGATTATGGTTCGAATTATGCATGACGCACACATTTTTTTGTATTTTGTTTTAATGAGGTAAAAATGGGCAAAAATCACAAATAATTAACGAAGTGCCATGTAAAAATCCAAAAATTGTACAGCAGGGCCAATTATTATTATTTTTTATTTCTTTTGGAGCGATTGTCGTGTGAAGCAAAAATCACGTGCTCACAGTATCACATTTGAATTATTGTACTTGAAAAGTCAAATCATTGCCTTGTTGATAATTCATAAGTGTTGTGGGTAATTGTTGGTCCCAATTGATGTGTGTTTGATTCACCTTAGGTTGGCTGAAATAACTATTTTCTTGTGGAGGTGGGAATAACCTTAATTGCTTGAGGACAAGCAAAAGCTTAAGTTTGAGGAAGTTGATAAGTAAAGAATTTGACTACTTATTTGCACCCTTTTACTTTCATTTTAGCTCAAAAAAACTAAAAGGTATTCTCAAGAACTGATAGAATGTGCTTACTAGCAGGATTATTGGAAAATGAGCCAAAGAGATGAAAATCAACTCAAGAAGGAGTAATTTTGGACAAGGACTAAAACAAAACAAAAAAGAGCAAAGTGTGAACCACACAATATTGTGTGCGGCTGCAGAGCATGAAGAGGACTCTGGTGGATTTTCTTTGCAAAATGCGGACCACACAATTATTGTGCGGCCGTAGAAGATGAGGTTCAGAGATATGTGATTTTGGTCCATGAAGAAATGTGGACCATTATTGTGCGGCCGCATAATCAAAAGTGCGGCCCACTCAGAAATGTATGGTCCGCAGAAGTCTCTCACGTCAAAGCTCAAGCTCAAGAGTGCGACCACACTCATAAATATGCGGTCCACAGAATGTGAAGAAGTGTGGCTTAAACTAGAATTGTGCGGCCGCAGAAGTCCATCCTGTTAAGCCAACATCAAAGTGCAGACCGAATACAGAATTGTACAGCCACAGAACCTCCACATGGGCAATTTTGTTCAATATTTTCTGCTGTGTATAAATAGTCTTTTTTGTCAAAATTAGGTTAAGTTTTGAACACCAAAAAGTAAATAGCCATTTTATCTTTACTACTTTGGGTAACTTTGTGATAGTTTATCATTTTAGCATTGGAATTTCTTTCCTTTATCATTTAATATGAGTTTAATCTTCTTTTTCCTCTTTAATTTCTTCATTTTTATCTATGAATAACTAAATTCTTAGCTAGAGTTGTGACCCAACCCTAGTGTGGGTACCTAATAGGTGTTTAATTTAGGGCATGTTTGTGATTGAGTGAGTGATATTTAGCCTAATTCTTGCTTGGAATTAAGAATTAATGGTTGCAAACATTGATTCATGCCTAATTGACTTAGACTCTACTTGAGAAAGAGAGACTAAGTCTAATAAAACTTGGCCAACAAGGAATTGGGGTGAACTCAAGAAATCGATAGCCCCAATTAAAGGGTTAAATCTAGATATAGTAAGACCCGACTTGAGCATCTATCACTTGTTTTTTGCATTGCCCATTTGGATTTGAGGAAGCTAAATTAGGCAAAACCACTCTAACTACCGGGAGGTATAAAGTGGGTAATTGCGTGTGATTGATATATTACTACCCTGACCAATCAAACTTACCCTAAATCCCACAATCCATTAGGTAACTACCTAGGTGGAAGTTACGGCCCTAGATCTTTTATAATCTTGAAAAACAACAATACCGAAAATATCATTCTCTAGCTTTTCATTTGCAAACATTAGCATAAAAATTAGAAGTAGAAAGAAACAACCAAACATGTGGAAGTGCATTTTGGGCACATCATACACTTGGTCTAGATATATACTTAATCCAATATAAGCTCTCTATGAAAATCGACCCTGACTCACGTTTGGTAATTATAGTTGCATCGACCGCTTCATAATCCCAATTAGTAGTGTGAATTTGGGCGACATCACAAATCGACAAAAACCCTAGCTTTAATATGTAGGACCAACACGACAAAGGACCACCAAAAATAAAAGTAACATAAATAAATCTAGAAATGTACAAAAAATAGCTCATATAACATAAAAACATCACACGCAATAGACATAAAGTTGTCAGTTCCCAAATATTCCCTAACCCTACAATTTAATAACTTAAAGCTGTAAATACTTACTTTAATCGAATGATATTGCAAGATAGTGCTGGAAATCAAAGGTGTTCATGTTTTGTGTGCACCAAATCGGACCAAACCACGGACCCTAAAGAAACCCTAAAATCGCCATTTGATGGTTTAGATAGAGAAAATGAGAGAAATGGTAAAAATAAATGTTTTGTCCTTGGGTATAAGGTAAAAGAACTGACTCACATAAAAAATAGTGGGTCGGATCGGTTAAATGGTAGAAAATTACCCAAATACAATGTCAGCCCCACTATGCCACGTGAACAAATGAAAGAACGCCACATTATTTAATTAGAGACCCACATGAAGTTCCGTTAGTCGCGGGAGGTAAATTTGATAATAAAATTAGCATCCTATATATTTTCAGACGGATAGATGGACAGAGGGATTTTATAAACCATTTACCATACGATAGGGGTACTTTAGGCCCTTTTCCGTAAAATTTATCACGTTAAAAATAATTTAAGAAAACCTTTTTCTACTAATTTATCACAAATTATATAGCATGGAAACAAGAGCAAAAACTTGAAGCAAAAGGTTAACTATCATTAGTAAAAATAATAATAATAATCTAAAACGATGGAAAGAGACAAAGAAATGGAGGGAGATTCGTATGAAAAGAAAGGCATGAGCCAACTCTGGAAAAGATGGACGTAGATAAAGTAGGTCAAAAAGTTGGAGATTTGGAATTAAAATAAAAAAATATAAAGGATAAAATAGAGTAATAAGTAAGGGTACAATTATAAAAGAAAATAGGAAACAATCCCACCACACTAAATCGATTATTTAATAAAATGAGCTTTTGATTGTTTCATTTGATAATACAATACAATCAATTTTAAATAAACGATCAAAATAAATATTATTTTGGGATAACAATGCAATATGATACAATGTGTAACAATCATCCAAAGAAGCTATAAATGGTAAACTAAAAAAAACCCAAAGTATTGGTGAAAATATCTAGAACTTTCTACTTGAAAGGAAAAAAAAAGAGGGAAACATCTCATACGTCCATTTCCCCCCCGACAATCGAGTCCAGTCATTGTGTTGGATCTCTAAAACCGGAATAACATCATAAGCTGACATGGACAACTCTAATTGGTTAATACCACGTAGTCATTGCCACGCAACAGAAATTAGAACATGGTGTTTCTCTCTTTTTTACTCCTAGCCCTCACTATTAATACTTCTAAATTCTCTTTGACAGAAACGACGAAAGAAGAAAAGAATGGATCGAGCTTCGTTTTTTCCACTTTTATTGATAGTTGTACACCTTATTGCCACAGCCAATGCATTGTACGGACCTTCATCACCAGTTCTTCAGTTAACTCCTTCCAACTTTAAGTCTAAGGTATTTTTTATTCCACCTCCCTATTTTTCTCCAATTTTCATTCAAGACCCAATTTTAAACATAGATTCACTTTGATTTTAATTGAAGGGGATAACCCAATTTCTTATATCAATTTATTGTCTTGTTAAAAGGTATCTATGTATGTATCAAAACGCGAGATCGTTGATTATGTCATTCTTTCTTGTTATTTGGACTCATTGATGTTCTATTAATCCTTAGTAGCTATAATGCACTGATTTACTGAAATTGTTTCCTATATGGTAGTGGTAATGATCTGTAGACTACCTTGACACTGTAAAGTTAACATTTTTAGTTTTGGATAATTGAAACAGAGTTAAAAAGAAGCAGCAATCCGTTTAAACTTCCATTGCATTCTCAAAATAAAACTGAAACATTTAAAATAAAATAAAATAAAAATTGGGTTAAAACTAGTGCACATATGAATCTTTATGAAATGTGTTTATATCCTACTTTCGTGGTGTTTTACTGCCTTATGTCAGCCTTTTACTGTAATCGACACAACAAAGCTTCTTTAAATTGCATTTAAAAGAGCTTCAACTTTTAATGGGTGATTACAACAACAACAACAATGCCCGAGTTGCAAGCAAGTTGGGGTCGGCTATATGAATCCTCATTCCTTTCATTTAGCTCAACTCATCATCATCATTTACCATAATTCTCTACCAAGTCTAAAACCTATTCCTAGCTAGTAGGTATTACAAATATGAATTTTCCTCTTCCATAATGCCCTAGCTAAGTATGTATTGATTCCAATGATTTGTAGGTCTTTCCCATGTGATTTTAGCTTTTTACTGTAATTGGCACATGCTTCTTTAAATTGCGTTTAAAAGATCTTGAACTTTTAATGGGTGATTGCAGGTGCTAAATTCAAATGGTATTGTTTTAGTTGAGTTCTTTGCGCCTTGGTGTGGTCATTGTAAAGCTCTGACACCCCATTGGGAAAAGGCAGCTACTATATTGAAAGGTGTTGCCACCGTAGCAGCTCTTGATGCCGATGCTCACCAATCCCTTGCACAGGTATGGTAAACTTAATGTTATCTGAAGGTGCATATTCAATTACTAAATCAATTCTAGTAGTGTTATGTGTTTTGAAACATGAACAACAACAACAATTACTATGCCTCCATCCCTAATGAGTTGAGGTCGGCTAGAGGAATCCTCACTGTCTATGTTGCTCCATTTAAATTCATCTTAGGACAATATGCAAAATAAAAATAAAAATAAACAAAAAGTACTAGAAGTTCTTTATATTTTTCTACTGATGTATAAATCTCTGGAAAGGTTAAACGCTCTTAGAAAAGTATAGGATGTAAAATAAAAGTGCTAATAGGACTCAAACATATTCTCAATTAATAGGTATCGTTGTCCAATAGTTTCTTTTTCCTTTATGCCCTATCTTTTGCTGAGTCTTCTTGGATCCCAAGGACTTGTAGGTCATGCAAAACAATACCTCCCCTTTTAACACCTTCCCTCACCCTGGTTCTAGTGGTCGACGTAGAACATGACAATACCATCTCAAGCGGCTTTCTCCCATTTTATCCTCTGTATATGCTACCAGAACCTTCTCACAAATATGGTCATTTCTAATCATGTTTAGTCCTGTATGATTGCACATCCATCTCAGTAGCCGCGCCTTAGCAACATTCATCTTGTAGATGTGTTTGACTGTAGCTGCCCAACATTCACTCCCATATAACATTCATAACTCTTTAATTGTTTTAAAGAACTCGCCTTTCACTTTGGTTAACATTCTTCTATTAAATCTGCACGGAGTTCACTTAAGAATATTTGTGGATTGATGAAACTTGCTTGAATGATATTGGTTATGGCCTAGAGATAATGCCCCGAAAAGAGAGATAATGTGACGAAAAGAACGGTGAGGTCTGATGATTGATAAAACTGAAAGAACATGTTAATATGAGATGCATGTTGTCTTCCACTGAAAAAAATAGAAAGGCGAGATGCATGTCTTTCATTCAATTACCTTGTGTCAATTTCTGTTGACGTATTGTAAGGGCGTGACATGATATGACCACTTTGTGCAAATTCTTCATACACTAAAAGTTAGTTAAAGATATGCACATCCTCATACTAGATGCTTCCACTGTAACAAATAATACCCGTGCCAAGATTCATATAATGTCGATTGATGGCGCTCGAATTATGGTAAAGTGTTCAGTTTATGGCTTCTAAGCTTTGTAATTATGACTGAGGCATTCCAAGCAATCTTAACATGATAAAGAAACATCCCAGAATATATATAACTTGACGGTATGTCAAGAGTAAAGTGGAGGAGATTATTAGCTAAAGGAAAAAAAAAGAATTCTTGCTATCTCGCTTAGGTTCTGTTCTTCAGACAAATACTTCAAAGCTTGAGATAAACATAAGATTCACACACATGTAGGTTCAATGTACTCCATAAAACTACCTCAATTGAATTTTTTTTTAATCTCCTCTGTTGGTGGAGGTTCATAACCAAAATATCTAGCTAGGCAGATATAGAAGTGCAATATGTGCCCAGCTTATTTTTATTGAGCTGTTTAATTCCGCAGAAATAGTTAAAACCCATGAAGTTAAAGAATCATTGACCTTGTTCTTAGTTTTCATTTTGAGTTTCACAGTGGCTACTGAAGCTTCTAGGACTTGGTATGTAGCTTAACTTTTTTTCTAAGAAAATAATACTAGGAGAACTGTGAGCTAATCTAAAGTAGCTCTACACAGAATAACTCTTAGCAGTACGATTAAAATCTAATAGAATTTGGGAAGAAGCTGGCTGATAAACTTTATGGCTCTACGCCCCTACCTCTCACTTTTCACATCTTTTTAGGTGCACGTTTATGCATTTTATCAATTGATGAACTATTCTTAAACTTAACGATGCCAAGCGGCATCAGAATAACAATTATCAGACTTAAGTTTTCTGTTTCACACTTTTAGATGAATTCGGAAGTGATAAACTGACACATGTTTTTATGATTTAGGAATATGGAATCAGAGGATTTCCTACCATCAAGGTGTTTGCACCTGGAAAACCTCCTGTTGATTACCAAGGGGCACGTGAGGCGAAACCAATTGCAGAATTCGCATTGCAGCAGGTAAATATCATTGTTTACATTGTTTGAAAGTCAGTCTGTACTGGGGCTTTCTATTTTCCAACTTTTGTTTATGTTAAAAAACTTGAAAGTCACCTAGCATCATGTCTTTTTCCTCCCTTTTTTACGATTTCAGCTCCAGTGAAAGCCCTTTGTCTCGAACAAATCAAAAGATTCTGCCGTTCATATTCTTATTACTAAAAATGCATTGGCAGATCCAAATCTAGTGTTAAGATGAATAAATTCCTTTTGGCGATATCTAGTGTGAAGCTGTATCCTGTTTACTTGTCAAGAAAAAGGATTCTATGGTTTCTCCTTATATTTGATTGGACAAATGTATCTTTGTTTTAAGCATGACTTTCTATAGACATTACGCATTTGATTGGTAGTAATTAACCTATTTGATTGAAATTCATCCTGTCGAGCTTTTAATCATTATGTCTTGCACAACCAATGGAATAATATTCTTGAATCCTTTCTCCATGTCCTGCTTGAGTCTTCATCCAAAACCTGGGAAGGTTTTGATGTCAATTGCTTTGCTTACAGATCAAGGCACTGCTGAAGGACCGAGTACATGGAAAAGCTACAGGAGGGTCTTCCCAGAATTCTGAGCCTAGTGCATCAATAGAGTTGAACTCACGAAACTTTGATGAGAAGGTGCTTAAGAGCAAAGATCTCTGGATAGTTGAGTTTTTCGCACCTTGGTAAGTTTCAACTGTTAAGACTTTAGTTTCTTCATCGCCAGCCGCTAAATTATTTGTACTTGCAAGAGTCCAAGGACCTTTTTGTTGGTGTATATATGCTGTTTCTTTCTTTCTTTCACATGATGATAACCCATTCACTGCAAGTATTTCTGAATGTTTCAGTTGAGTAGTTGAATTAGTCTTTAAGGACTAGTGCGGTGGTGCCGTGCAGAGTAAAGATCTGTAAATGACTCTAGGTTGTTATAATCATTAACCCCTAAATTCCATGGACCATGATTTAATCTTATGATTCCAGTTTCTCGGGGAAGAAACTGCAGGACATTGTTTCACCTGATGTAAACTCTGATAATTAGGTAATTAGCTATTCACAAATCTGAGAGAAGAAGTATCAGACATTGGAAGCTGAGGTAAACTATATGGTAGAGAATCTCAGTTTCTCTATAAGGTTGGAAGTTATAAGACCCTTAACATTTAAGGCGAACCTTTTTACTCAAGTTTATTTTTGTACGAAAAGGTTACTCTAAGTTTCTGAAGACGCGTATGCTAAAGGTATATGTGAATGTGATGGATAAGTCATACGTTACCTCCTTCATCCAACTTTTCTTATTTTCTTCCCAAAGACCCTTCTCCCCTTACTTTCTTTTAGATTATGTGTTGTTTCCCTTTACCCTTTTTCCTTTGGTGTGCTGTTTCTATTAACTTACCGAGGTCTTAAATTTAAATGGCTTTCTTAAGGTGTGGGCACTGCAAAAAGCTTGCTCCTGAGTGGAAGAAAGCTGCTAAGAACCTTGAGGGTAAGGTGAAGCTGGGCCACGTAGACTGTGATGCAGAGAAGGTAAGTTTGGAATCTTATGATCAACTGGACATCTGTCATCTTATTGCATTTAGCTCTTCTTTTCTTCTTTTAAATAGTAAGAGAATAATAGAGAACATGTGAAGGTGGTTGCCGCAAACAAAATTTTGACACATTATTACCGTGAGTTCTAAAGTGAAACCTCTCAATAATGAACACCCCCCCCCCCCCCCGCCCAAATCAAAAACCACATCCAAAGAAAAAAAAGAATTAAATAATTTAATATCTATACTTTCGTTCTTGATGGTTCTCTGATTGTTCGAATTTTCTGGCCTGCAGTTCTTTATTCCTCTGATAATTTCTAACTCTATAATCATATGTTTCTTTCTTTCTGTTCACGTACTTTCTCCAGCTTTGATTAGGAATATTTGCTTAGCTTCCTTTAAAGTAAAAAGCTCATGAACTTGCTTGAATTAACAAGCACTTAACTCCAAGTTCTCAGTCCTACTCTGTTAAAAAGAATGGGAATAAGCAGGGAAATAAAGAGCTACTGTAAGCACTAAACAACATGGTAGGAAGGGACATTCTGTTGGTACCTTGTAAGTATTTTTAATAGCACCTCCTTGGTGCGATATTTATAATACACCTACCATTTCACAAAAAGAAAAACAAGCATCAAACAAAATGGTGAGATAAGCTTGGTTTATCATCCACGGTGTGGGATAATACTGGGTATGTTGTTGTAAGCTTGGTTTATCATATGTAATTACTAATTACATGGAAAACGAGGATGATATGGTTGTTCTCATCCCTTGATTTGGCATTACAAATTGTCAAAATAGAATTTCTAATTGGAGTTTCTTTTAACTTTTAATACCTTATTGAGTGTGCCACTTCTAATCAGGGTCTGTCACCAGTCTTTGATGAGCAGGTACAACGTCCAAGGTTTCCCCACAATTTTGGTATTTGGTGCTGACAAGGAAAGCCCTGTCCCATATGAAGGTGCAAGAACAGCGGCAGCCATTGAGTCGTTTGGATTAGAGCAGCTGGAAACTAATGTTGCACCTCCTGAAGTGATTGAGTTGACTAGCCCAGTAAGCTCACTTTAATAATCCTTTGAACTCTTCTTCCTTTGTCTTGCATTTCATACCCATTGAAATATGACTAAATTTGATCTCTTTCCTAATGAAGGATGTCATGGAAGAGAAATGTAATTCTGCTGCAATCTGCTTTGTTTCATTCCTGCCGGATATATTAGATTCCAAGGCAGAAGGAAGGAACAAATACCTAGAAATGTTGTTATCTGTTGCGGAGAAGTTCAAGAGAAATCCCTACAGGCAAGTGTAGTAGTGTACTTAGCTACACATGTTGCATTCTATTCTTCAATAGAAATGATCTGAGGTGTAATAAAATCAAGTGGCTTGAACTATTCTCGAATATAGAGATAAACCTAATTATTTTGGTCAATTTTACAGTTACGTTTGGGTGGCTGCTGGTAAGCAACCAGACCTTGAAAAGCACGTCGGCGTTGGTGGTTATGGATATCCAGCTATGGTAGCTTTGAATGTGAAAAAAGGAGTATATGCACCTCTTAAGAGTGCATTCCAGCGCCAGCCGATAATGTAAGTAGCTTTGTCCACATCATTTTGTGTTCTCCACTGTGTTTGGGATTGAACTTGACAGTATTCATTCTGTATATACAGAGATTTTGTGAAAGAAGCTGGACTAGGTGGAAAAGGTAATCTTCCATTAGCTGCTACACCTTCAATTGTAAAGACTGAAGCATGGGATGGAAAAGATGGGGAAATCATCGAAGAAGACGAGTTCTCCCTTGAAGAACTTATGGGCGACGACACACCAAACAAGGATGAGTTATAATTCTTCTTCACTCTCATAGAGTATTATGTTAAGCTAGTTAGAAACAGTTTTGACGTAACAAAAGCCGTGTATTACTATGTTATAGTGAATTCATCATCAGATTGGCCTCCCCAGTTCAAAAGATTTTATTTTTCCTTCCTTTGTTTCCTGGAAGTTTACATGGATTGTTACTGTTGGGGATATATCAGAAGTCACTTTTCCTGTTGTTGTTTGCTTGTTTTCTTCTATATTACGCAAGTCAGTGCTGTAACAGGTTTAGAACATCTAATATTTATTGCAGACTATAGTTGTATCGAGTCCATTAAATTAGACAAATGTCATAAACTAAGCATTGCTGGAAAAAATGGGCATATATTATGAGTCTTGACTTGCTGAGTGTTTTTTCACGTGCGAACTTTAGATTATCACTGGTCTTAAAGTAGCCTTTTTATTCCCATTGATTTTGACATGGTTATTTAGTATTGACTTGCTTGTCCCTATAGAGATAGTACAATAACTAAGAAATCATGAATTAGATCGCATTGTCATGAGTTCAAAATTCAAATCAAATTGGAACCCCCCCCCCCCCCCCCCCAAAAAAAAATCAAATCAGCTACATTCTGTTCAGTGGTAACTAATTGTGTCTTTTTTCTTTCTCTATTAACTTTGTAAAAAAAAAAAAATATTTACATTACTCACCTATTTGTTGCACCTGTGTTCTCTGAAATGCATTTGTAGAGTTGCATGTTATTTGAATTTGCACATTGACAAATAGTTCCAAAATAGAATAAACCGTATTCAATTCGATCGATATTGAAATACATAAAAAAGTTTATGCGCTCCTTTTATCTTTTTGATGAACCAATTGTTTGAACAATAAAATAATATAGAACGAGAACAATCCCAAGAAAATGTAATTAGCAATTAAAAGCACCCATTTTATATATACTTATCGTACAAGGGATCGGATTAAAGAACATCACGCAACAATACCCGTAATGTAACTAGAAATCCACTCAATTCGTACTAATTATATATGGCTTTATGGAATAACCAAAGCATGCAAATAGATAATCTCCAACTTATAATTATTCCAAAATCTTGGACAGAGCTGTTTTAACCACATGATCGGCGATGATACGATCTGTTTTTTCCGTTGGATGAAATGCATCCCAAAATATATATTTATTTGCATCTTTACATGTGAAAAGATTATATCGATCACATGCGTAACCCATCTCAAATAGTCCTGTTGCGCAGCAAGCGAGTGAAGCTACCTCAAACCCTGTCAAATAACAAGATTATCATAATACTATGAGTTTGTGTTCCCAACACCGACAGTGTAAACCGATCATATTAAGCTGATCACCTATAATAACATGCAAGTATTATATATGGTAGTAACATAGAAAGTAGAGTAATAACCTAAACCAATATTTTAGTTACATGTCTGATAGTGTAAAGAATTTTAAACTATAATAAGTGTATAACTTAACCTCTAATAAGTACTACATTATATTTAAGACGTTATAGTACTAGTAGAAAATAGTTGAAATCAATATAGAGGAGTTCTTTTACGGGATCATATTTAAAACTTATTATGGTACTTCAGTTTTAAATACAGTTAAATCTCTCTATAACAATCTCGTTTGTTTTGGATATTTTTGGTTGTTATAGTGAAATGATGATATAGAGAAAAAATTATTGTAGCATAACATGAAATATTGGTTCCAAAGAAAATTTGATTGTTATAGTGAAGTGAGGTTATGACCAATATAGAGGAGTTTGACTGTAAATATCAAAAAAATATTTTCTTAATTAACTGGGGGCGGGGGGGGGGGGGAGAGAGAGAGACGTACCATATATGGAAGGCTTTTTAATCATTTGTAGCATAATGTTGTAAGGATTAGAGAGAACAACTTGAATCCCAGAAAGCTCTTTGTTTAGCTCAATAACCAATCCACTCAACTTATCATTAAAATTCATAGCCACAACATTGTAACTCTCCAAACATTCATTCCCATTTGCCATGTTTGATGTTCTTTCTAGTGGCATACACCCCATTGGAGGAAGTCCACCTAGTGATATTTTTCTTGCTCCAAGATTGTACAAATTGGTTACAAAATTCTTGGCTATTCCAATTAGGAAAGTTTGGTATTGATCCACAGTGTATTGAGATCTCCTTTGAGGCATTGTGTAGTAGTTTTCAAGAAAGTCATTTGTTCCAAGACTTAAGGCATATAATGCCTCACTTATTACTTCATTTGCCTTTTCATCACCAAGATAAGTCCTTAGTTTCTTTTGATATTCTTTGTAGTACTCCAATTCTTTCCATAAGGGTATCACGCCCTGCAATTTTGGATCATGTACAAGCTATTTAATAAAACGACAAGAGTACATAGTAAGATTATGATCGTACTATGTTTATCCTATTTTATGTAACACTCTTTTCTTTTTAATATATTTAGAAAATAAACAACAACAAACAACTAAGTCTCAACTTATGGAGGTAAAAACTATTTCTGATAGACCCTCGGCTCAAAAAAAATAAAAATAATTCTCAGCAGAAAATATGACACCACTTTGTATTGTAAACAATTTATCTTAGTATTCGTATTTGACCCTAACAAAAATAACTTTTTTGGGGCCTCGCTTGATAGGAAAATCGATGTTTTATTAGGGGAGAACAATAAGAAGTGACATGTGAAACTTTTATGTACTTTTGGGACATCCGATGAAATTTGGAACATGTGAAACTTGTATCACCTTTAATTAACTCTTAATAGTAAGATTAATTTTAATACCTTGCATATTTTTTTTTGTCAAAGTATTTTTTTATTTCTTAAACTTTGTATTCAATCAAACTGCTATCAACTTCCAAAATGTTAACATATTATTAGCTAGTCAACCCAAATACACTCTTAACCTACTGTCATGCTATTCCTTTAAGCCCAAGACCAAACAATTCTTTTTTCAAAGGTTGCAAGTATACACATTATATGTAGCTTATTTTTCTTTTCTTAGAGGCTTTTACTATAAACTTTGATCGCACATCCAAATCTATAACACTGGCCAGTGGCGATCTAGTGCATATTTCATAGGTTTTCAGAACTCAGTAACTTTTGTACGGTCCGTATATTTCTATTCAGAAGTCCACTAACTATCTACTCCTATACTACACTTGAAATCGATGTAGAAATCTATAAAGTTAAATTTTGGATTTGCATATGAGATTACACTGCTTAACCAACGTAGCAGTATACTAGTAAAGCCTAAACCCTAAACTCTAAACTCTTAACCAAAGTAGCAGTACTACTATTTACATTATTAAACTGTTCTACAAGTACAATCTCTAAAGTCAAAAACATGTTAAGAATATTACAAATTAAAGAAGCTTACAAGAACATTAGCAGTGGCATTATCATATCCAGTTCCAGCAGAGGCAAAACTAACTCCAACAGCAAAATCAGAAATATTATAAGCTGGATCCAAATATGCTGGAACTGTTGGTTTTAAACCAGCAGCCTCCGAAATAAAATCAGTTGTAATTCTTCCATTAGAAAATCGACCTGTCGGCCGACCACCTGCAAAATCTCTACCATATGGCATAAAATCACTCCTCGCAATTGTCTGAATATAGTTGTTATTACCCGAATCAACCGATGAATCGCCGAAAACAATAATTGCAGGAATTTTGGCATTTGTTTTGGCTAGTAATAACAAGAAAATTTGAGTTATAATTAGGAGCCATGATATTCTATTATGTGCCATTTTAATTTATCTTGGTTATTTTCGTGCTATGTAGTTGAGTGGTTATATAGTGCAAAAATTAAAGGCTAGCAGTGAAAAAAGAAGAGACCAAAGTCATGAATGAACTAATTTTGTTGGGGGTTATAATGAGGAGTAATAAATAAGTGTGCATTTTTAGGGAGTACAGGGACAAAGACACAGAACTACACGAGGGTCATTTCGTGTTGACATTGCAATGACGGAAAGTGGATTTTGTAAAACTACCAAATCCAAAAAAAATAGGTGCATTAATTAATTCATGAATTCAACTACTTGTTCTGGCTCTGACCTAGAAAAGTTTAATTTAGCCTTTTCCACTTAAGAAGTGCACTAGAAATGATCCTATTAGTCTTGTGGTCCTCCAACAACCATACATATTGTTGTTGAAACTTCGAATATATATGCTTAGGAGTACTACTTTGAGTTTGACATCACATTCTCTAATACAGATTCAAGATTTGAATTTTATGGATTCAGTTTCTGAATTTTACCATATTTTATTTAATTTAATAGGTTCAAAATTAATTATTTATTGTCAAATTACACAATGTAAGCACATGAATTATCAATTAACCGTGAACTTGATATGATCTGTAGAGAGAGAAGGGAGAGGAAGAAACGTCTGTCTATTTCATCTTGTTAGTTAACACTGTTACAACACTAAGACCCTTTTAACAACCTAACTTCTCTTCTTCTAATGTAATACATTTCATCCACAAAGTTTAACTAATTGCACATAAGTCCCTGCTTCCTTAATGAAGCTTCTAATTATAAAACTTCCCTTCAAGCTGGAGAGTGGAAAACATCTATCCCTCCCAACATGGACACTAGAATCTGGTGTTGTGTAGTACCTAGGGTTTTGGTCATCATGTCTGCAACTTGTTCTTTTGTGGAGATGTATTGTAGTGAGATCTATCCACTTTTGATTCTTTCCCTCACAAAGTGACAATCTATTTCTATGTGTTTAGTTTTTTCATGATAGATTGGATTAGCAGCAATTTGTAGAGCTGTTTTACTATCGCAAAACAGTTTTACAGGTGTTTGGACTCCAATCCCTATTTCTTTCATCAACCTTGTAAGCCAAACTATTTTAGACATCACAACTGGCATGCTCTTATATTCAGCTTCTACAGAACTCCTGCTCACAGTCTGCTGTTTTTTAGATTTTCGAGAGATCAAGGAATCTCCCGACTTCACTATGTATCCTGTAACAGACCTTCTTGTGTTTGGGCATGCTGCCCAGTCTGAATCATAGAAGGTTGTGATTTGTTTCAAGGTTTTTTTTTCTCAACAACACACCTCTCCCTGGACACCTTTTATATATCTTATTACTCTCAATGATGCCTTAGATGAGATTATTTTGGATGCTGCATAAATTGGCTTAGCATCTGAACAACAAAGCATATGTTAGGCCTAGTTACGGTCAGATATATCAGCTTTAATTTCCTATAAGCTTCTGGTATCCACCTATATAACGCAATTCTTCATCTCCTGTCATCCCAACATGCTTATCATAGTCTACTATTTTCAACTTCTAATTTTGTTCAAGGGGAGAACTTGCATGTTTTTCCCAACTTAGTCCAACTTCAGAAACTAGACTGAGTGCATATTTTCTTTGATTGAGAAGGATATCCTTTTGTGATCTCAAGATCTCTATACCTAAGAAGTACTTCAACTTCCCTAAATCTTTAACTTTGAAACACAAATGCAATATTTTCTTTGTTGCTTGTATCATAGTTTGACAACTTCCTATGATCAGTAAGTCATCAACATATACCAAAATAATCACCATATCTGCACAATTCTTCTTTGTAAAGAGTGAGTGATCATAGGCACTTTGAAAATAGTCTGCCTTTGTTAAAGCATCAGTTAGTTTAATATTCCATTACCTAGATGCTTGTTTAAGGCCATAGAGTGACTTTGACAATTTACAAACTTTTGACTCCCCCTGTCTATGAAAACCTTGGGGCATATACATATAAACTTCTTCATATAGGTCTCCTTGCATAAATGCATTATTAACATCCATTTGAAATAGGTTCCAATTCTTTGATGCTGCTAGACTGATTGTAGTTCTGACTGTTACCATTTTTGCTACAAGTGAGAAGGTCTCATGATAATCTAGACCTTCTTGTTGTATGTAGCTCTTAGCCACAAGTCTAATTTTAAATCTCTCTATCTCTCCATTTGTCTTGTATTTAATTTTGTACACACACATAGAGCCAATGACTTTCTTACCATAGGGTAAGTCTACAAGTTCCCAAGTGTTATTATATTCTAAGGCTTTGATTTCATTCTACATAGATTCTACCCACCTAACATCGTGTGATGCCTTTCAAAAAGAAGTTGGTTCTACTTTTATTGAGAATGCTGCCAAATAGGTTTGGTAATGGATTGAGAGATGATCATAGGACACACTGTGAGATGGGAGTAAGGACTATGTCCTGATGATTTCCAAGTAGTAACATAATCCTTTAGCCATACAACACACTTTACTCCTCTAGTTGATTTTCTAATCTCAACTGGAGGTGCAACTTGAGTTACACATGGTTCTGTAACAGGTTCTGGCAGTGCCTGATGCACTTGATCAATTATCCCCCGGTGATGCACTTTATCACTTATCTCCTGCTTTGTTTGCTCCTCTGATTCAAGAGTTGAATTCCCTATTTCAGGAATAACTTTTTGTTCCTAGGGCGGTCCAGCTTGATCATTATTATAATCACTCTCACAACCAGGTGATAGAACCATGTTATTTCCCTCTGTCATTCCAGCTGCTCCTGTTGTATCACCATGCTGAAGGCTAGAGTTGGTAGTATCTGTTGTGCTGAGAAAAAATAGATCATCTTGCTCCATGTTATCTGTCTTAAAAGGAAATATGCCCTCTCTAAAACTGACATCTCCGTTAATAAGAAAGGTGCTAGTATCTAAGTCAAATAGCTTATATCTTTTTTGAGTTTCTGAGTACCATATGAAGACTGTCCTTCTTGCTCTTGGTGCAAATTTGTCACAATTAGGTAATGTGCTTGCATAAAACAGATAACCAAACACCCTTAAATGTTCAAATTTTGGTTGTTTTCTATGTAGCATCTCAAAGGGGGATTTGCCTTCTAATACCTCTTAAGGCAGTTTATTGATCAAATATACAGCAGTCTTCACACAGTCTTCCCAAAACTTCACTAGCATATCCCTTTGAAGCCTTAAGGACCTTGCCATCTCTAAAATATATATGTGATTCCTCTCCACAACTCCATTCTGTTGTAGAGCGTATGGACAACTGCTTTGATGTACAATACCAAGGGATGCAAACATATCATTGCACTGATCATTCAAGAAATCTATGCCATTGTCTAATCTTATTGTTTTGATCATAGTGTCAAACTGATTCTTAATCAAGGAAAAGAAGTCTTTTAATACTACAATTACTTCATTCTTTGAATGCAATCCGCAAATCCATGTATATCGACTAACGTCATCAACTATTGTCACAAAATATTGCTTCATGTCATAGGTTGGAACTTTATATGGCTCTCATACATCAACATGCACAAGTTGAAAGATACTACTAGATTTACTACTACTATTTGGAAATTTAAGTGTGCTATGCTTGGCTAGAGGACAAATTTCACAGGTTTTATGTAAGTTTACATCCACCTTATTCTTTAGTTCATCCAACTTTTGTAAAGTATTCCGAGATGCATGTCCTAATCGTCGATGCCATAATGCAATATCCACTTTCTCCCTTTTGAAAGTCCTTGTTGCTACTAATTCTTCCGTTCTTAGTCTGTAGATCCTACTGTCTTCCCTAGTAATTTCCAGTACCTTGCCATTGTAGATCTCCTGAAACACACAGAAATCAGGGTCGAAGGTAGTTGAGCAGCACAAGTCTTTAGTTAGTTTGGACATCCAAAGCAGGTTAAATTTAAAATCCGTCACATATAACACATTTGTTATCTTTTGTTTTCCCAAAATGAATGCATCTCTTGAGTGTGTATTCTTTGATTTATCTCCTGTAGGCATTTCTACTCCATAATTATTTTCTCCTTCAATTTCTTTAAGACTCTCTAATACTTCCTTGCAGAAGGTTATGTGGTGTGATGCCCTTGAATCTTTATCCAGTCATACACTTTCCCTTTGGATACACTAGATAGCAATGACTCAATACCTAGCATGTTTGATGAGCTTGTTGCAGCAGCAGATCCTTCTCCCATAGAAGACTTGGTCAGCAAATTGACTAGGTGTTTGTAATGCTCTTTTGTCATAAAATTCCTTGGAACCTAGGCTTTGACATCTAATCCTCCCTCTACATTCACAGTGTTAGCATAAAGTTTGTATGCACCTGGTTGCCCTTTCTTTATGCTCTTAAAATTAGCTGAATACCCTATTATTTTGTAATAATTCTCCTTTAGATGGCCTTTATAGCCACAATTCTCACAGATTAGTCTTGGTTTCTTTCCTTTGAACATTTGTCCCCTACCTGCTAACATAGTTAGAGGATCTTTGTTTGTTTCAACAACTTTTAATGCTCTTTGACTTTCCTCTTGTACTGAAACTGAGTATGCTTGATTTACAGTGAGTACTAGCCTTCTCTGCAAAATGTTACTTATTATCTGGCCATAACTCTCATTCAGCCCTATAAGGAACTGCAGTAACCTCTGTCTCACCACATGGTCAACATATGGCCTTAATTCCTCACAATCACATGAAGGTAGTGGTGCTAGAATATCTAGTTCATCCCACAAATTCTTCTATCTTTGAAATATATATTGTAATACTTCACATTCAAGTTGGAGTATTCATTTAATGTTACTTAAACTATAAAAAAACCTAGCTAATTAAATGGGCAAAAGCCCATTGTAAATGACGGCAAAACAACAAAAGAAAGAAAGGCAACAAAGGGTCGAAGCAGAAGCTTCAGAAAACGCAAAGAAAAAAATTCAAACAGAGAAGAAGAAGAAGAAGAAGAAGAAGAAGAAGAAGAAGAAGAAGAAGAAGAAGAAAAGGATTTTAAATACGCAGTGGTTCTTACATGTAATACTCGAACTTCGCATCTGGGTTCTTCTCTTCTGGTAATTTTTTTTGTCTCTGTTCATATATTTGAAGGGTTGCACAAGGTATAAGAAATTTAATACCAATAAGAGTTATTCTGGGCAAATTATGCAATTGAAAGTTGGTCGATATTACTGCAGGATAAATTCACTTGGAAAAAAGACGGGTATTGATGTATTTGTACTTAACATAGTCTCATTATATATGATCTTTGTTAGGTGTAAATTAATGTCACGACCCGGATTGTCCACCCTCAGGAGTCGTGATGGCGCCTACTAATGTGAGCTAGGCAAGCCAAGCCTTTGATCTAATTACTTCATTAACCGATTATTTCTTTATAACAATTATAAAGCGGTAACGTGATAACAGCTGAAATTCAAATTTAAGCAGAAGAAAACAATAAAATATATGAAAATTGTATCTATTACAACTACTTAAGCCTTAACCACCCAAAACCTGGTGTCACAGTGTCACAGACGGTCTAAGATTTACTACATACAAAGTCTGAAGAAAATGACAATACACTGTTTCTGAATAAAAGAAAAATGAAACAGGAAATAGGAATTTAGGAGACGCCAAGGCCTGCGGACGCCTGCAGATCTATCTTGGATCTCCGCGTGGACTGAAGGTAGCCTCCACACTACGGTCCAAAAGCTGCTCCGAGATCTGCATATAGTGCAGAGTGTAGTATCAGCACAACCGACCCCATGTGCTGGTAAGTGTCTAGCCTAACCTCGGTGAAGTAGTGACGAGGCTAGGACCAGACCATCAAATAAACCTGTGCAGTTATATAATATATAGCGGAAAGTAAAGCAGGAATAAACAAGTAAAGATGGGAGGGGAAAACATGATTCGGGAAAAAACAGGTAAAACAGAATATCAAGAGAACTATAAAGGAATCAAAATCCAACTACTAACATGTAGCAAATCATGTTAATGAAATCATGTTAAAGGATGTTAATGATTGAAGGAAATGAGTTAAAATTAACTTACAATCGATTTGGAAGAAGAGTTGTTCTTGGAAAATCGCCCAAAGGAGTTTGTGTTTTGAAAAGATGTGAAAAATGGGTTTAAAATCGTCTAAGTATAAAAGTTGCAGGTCTCAGATGTGGGAATTGCGAACAAGGGTTCGCAACGACCTCTGCTGGCTTAGGAATTGTGAAACAGGGTTCGCATTTGCGAACCCTTCAGAAATGCTGAACTTTCGTATTTGCGAAAGTAGTGTCGCATTTGCGATACATAGGTCACATTTGCGATCCTGGCCCATTGGCAAATCTTCGCATTTGCGAGCCAAGGAAGGCCTAGGCTGGTTTCGCATTTGCGATCCAGCCTTTGCATTTGCGAGCTCGCATTTGCGAGCCAGGCTTCGCAAATGCAAAGCCTGCAGGCCTCGGCACACCAGCTAAAATTCTGCAATTTTTCTAAGTTCCAAATGCACTCCGTGGCCTATCCAAAACTCACACGAGCCTTCGGGACTCCAAACCAAATATACACACAACCTCAAAAACATCCCACGGACTTATTCGTGTACTCATATCCCCAAAATAACATCGGAAACATCGAATTAAACCTCAATATCAATGAAATTTATCAAAACTTCTTAAATATCAAATTTTGCATTTAAGGTCCGAATCACGTCAAACGGATTCCATTTCTTACCAAGCTTCATAGAATCATCTTAAATCATATATAAGACCCGTACCGGGTGCCAGAACCAAAATACGGGCCCGATACCAACATGTTCTAATCAGATTTCATTTCAAATTCCTTTAAACAATTTCAGGAAACAATTTTCTTTAAAAATTCATTTCTCGGGCTTGGGACATCGAAATTCAATTTTGGGCACACGCCCAAGTCCCATATTTTCCTACGGACCCTTCAGGACCGTCAAATTACGGGTCCGAGTCCGTTTACCCAAAACGTTGACCGAAGTCAAATTAATTCATTTTATAGTCAAAATTTATCGTTTTTCACAGATTTTTACATTTAGGCTTTCCGGTTATGCGCCCAGACTACACACGCAAATCGAGGTGATGCTAAAAGAGGTTTTTAAGGCCTCAAAATGCAGAATTTCATTTTAAAACAAGTAAAAATTAAGTTAGGGTGTAAGGATTGAGTTTTTGTATTTAACTATATTGCAATGACAATATCGAATTTGGGTTTGAACGTGGTAAGTCTAGTATTGAGCACAAAAGATAAGTACCAATTAAGAAGGAATATTATGGACAGTAATATTATTTTAGTTTCAATTTATGCACACGATTAAGGAAATTGAAC
The DNA here is from genome assembly GCF_000393655.2 of Nicotiana sylvestris. NCBI lineage: Eukaryota > Viridiplantae > Streptophyta > Magnoliopsida > Solanales > Solanaceae > Nicotiana > Nicotiana sylvestris. Next base: position 22,139,177 of record NC_091063.1, on the reverse strand, counting down.
AGTACAAGGAATAAATCATATAAGTTCCTTTTTATTTAAAAGATTTTGGACTAATTTAAATTACTCATATCATGGGTAAATATAATTCGATGAACTGATGATAAAATATAAAACTCGAAGGATTGGGTATTCTAAATTAGTGATGGATTTAGCCTAAATAAGGCAATTAACTTGAGATCGATATTATGTAATTATTGATTAATTGGAGGAATTTGTACGAATTGCTCGAGATGAAGCATTTGGTATTTTAGCATGAGTACTGTGAGTAGTAATCTTACCGCAATTTGTATTTTCATAACTTGCATAATTTATAATAATTTTTAATATGAATATGTTACCGATTATTTTGAGTTGCATGTGGGACAAGTCTTTTACTCGATATGATACTGAAATAGTTATTTGACATGATTACCATTATTTTAAATATTCTTGTTGTCACTAGATATGTTTTACCATTACTTGAATTTATTGTTATCGAAATGAAATTACATGATTTGATAAGAACTGAAATGCCTTATATTGTTCTAAAATATTTTCCAATGAGTATATACGGATTACAGAGACAAATATAAATGGGAGTAGACTTTGAAAGATCTCGTAGCTAACGGTAGGTTCGTTAGACCTGGTGCACCTTATAATTATCGAATACCGTTTCAGCCCTTGCTAGTGGGAAGGTAGAACTAGCATACAATTACTGTGTTCCCTCGAGTAGGGACTACCGTTATTTGACTTCTTGCGAAGAAGTCCACAGTTATACCGATTAGATGATCCTTCATAGAAAACCTCCCAAATGTGAAAATATTGATATTATACAGTGGTTTCGAGCTTATTACTGAATTATTGATTGAATTATATTACATGAAAACATGACGGGACTGAAAATTATTTATTGTTTCTTAAAGGGAATCTTTATGATACTTTCTGTTTAATATACTAGCATAATTTTTTTTGACTTGTCCCCAATAAAAATGGTTGTGGTTAAGTGTTATTACTCACTAAGCTAGAAACTCATTCCTCGCTAATTTTTTTTTACAGAGACAACAGTTGACGCATGTGAGGATTTCGTTAATTAGAGCACAAAGTTGATAGTTCTTGGTGAACCTCTCGCTTGTTCACGTGGGCGGAGATTTTGTTTATTATTATGGTCTTTTACTTGAACTCTTAGAGTCGTTCTATAGTCATTATTTTAGTGTCATGAGTATTCTTTTATTATTATAGTCTTATGCTGAGTATCGTTCTTTATTATCAAAATTGGAGATAAATTAGTATTTCTGGTTGTTAGTGGATTGATTAGTAATGGTGAAGACTTGTTTTGGTTAATTGATAAGTTTTCGATTATTTGGTTTGATATTAGGATGGTTGGTTGTTGATTTTGAGACATGAAATTTTTTGGATAGCCCAAAAATAGGGGAAACTCTATCCATTTTTCTGTAAAATACTGATGAGGCTTACTTGGGAGCACTTGCTCCTAAGCGCTAGTCACGATCCTAAATTGGGTCGTGACAAAGTTGGTATTAGAGCTTAGGATTTAAGTCCTGATTCATGAGGCAATATTTAGTAGAGTCTTGTTTATGGGTATGTAGGCGCCCATACTTATTATCTTGAGGCTATTGAACATCTAGGAATGTTTTCCTTTTTTTCATTCTTTGATCGTACGTTGAGATAACTTGTGATTGACTTTGGAGTATTTCTTTCGTAGATGGCTAGAACACGCACACCCTCATCTGCTGTATGTGGTGCTGGACGTGGTACTACTTGGGGTGGTGGTCAAGTTGGGGTTCATCAAACTAGAAGACGGACTGCTCCTCAACCTGAAGTTGGGAACATAGGTCAACCTGAAGCTGCTATGCCAGATCAAAGGCAAGGGCAAGGAGTTCAGGACGCTCCACCACCAGTGCCAACTGTTGTACCTATTGTTGCCTTACCTGCGGACGCAATGGCAAGGTTATTGAATGTGTTAGATGCATTGGTTCCCACTCAGGGTGGAAGTTCAGCTCCTCAGGCTACTTTACAAACACAAGCACCAGCACAGACTTAGACTTTCGGGAATAAGGAAGTATCCATACAAGAGTTCCTGAAAATGAAATCACCAAAATTCACAAGTTCTGATAATTCAGCAGATCCCTAAAGTTTCTTGGATGGGACACTCAAGGCATTACATGCTCTAGGATGTTCTAGTGAGAGAGTCGTGGAGCTCGCAACATACAAACTAGAGGATATGACCAACACATGGTATGAAAATATATTGCTAGGAAGGCCAGCACGAGCAGCACCACTGACATAGGATGAATTCTCTAAGTTGTTCATGAATCATTTTCTTCCAGACAGCCTGGTGCAAAAATATGCCAGAGACTTTGAGAGATTGGTTCAGACTCTAGATATGGATGTGTCAACATATAACACCAAGTTTTGTAAGCTGGCTAAATATGCTTCTTACTTAGTGCCTACCGAAGAAGCTTGAGTTCATAAGTTTGTTGATGGATTGGTTGGTTGTCTATACACTACAGTAGCCCCACAGATGAAGATTTTATCCTATTCTGATGCAGTCGACTTGATAGAAGATTGAAATCAAGGGATGTGTTGGCCCAAGAATAGGTGAAGTTTTGAAGAATGACAAATAAACTCAGTCATGGACCAGGTCCATCTTGTGAAGCATTGTCATGATAAACCTACACATTTGAGATGCATGTGAAGGAGATAAGTCATACTGATCAAGCAGCAATATCTCCTGATCTGATAAAAAAAGTTGCATATTGGATAAGGGGAGAAAGTCTTCTTATATGAAGAGAACACAATCCGGATAAAGAGAGTGTTAGAGTTTGATATCTTCAAGGACTCAACTACGATAGAAGATCAGAAGTTGAGTCCCAATCAAACTCTGATTTCTAACCTATTAAATGACAATGATTGTTCTCTTTTACAGGTATTGCACAAACGCAGAAGTTAAACTAAATTGAAAGCAAAAGAGCAAGGCGATTTTGCAAGCAATTTATGTGAGATTTGAGTGTGCACTCCAGAAGCTACTTGAACGAGATAGAAGAACCAGTTCCATTGTGTTTTTTCTTATTCTAGTTCAATTGTAGTAGGTGGTTTAAAGTTGTACCTTTCAGCTTTCATAGAAGCAATTGTATTAGGTACTTTGAGTATTCAAGTTATAAGCAATTGTACCTGTGACATGTGTATATATGACTCACTGATCTCTTACAACATTTTCTCTATTATGGCATTTGAAGCATGTTCAAGGGAGTTCTATATGAAGAACCTGGTTCATCAGTATGGGTTCATATGAAAGCTCAAGTATATTTTCTATACTCTGCACAATTAGAAATATTAATAATTCAATCATGAGCAAAAATCCTATACTTGTCAAATTCCTAGAAAATTCTATCTGTTGAGCATTGAACCAGTTCCGTCCATCTAGAACTCTAAACTGTGATTTTTGCCTAATATCTAGGGAAGCCAAATCTATCATTAAAATTCTAGAATTTCAGTTTGATTAGACTTATATTTGACCCCTGAAAAAGTTGTCGTTACTTATTTAATGTCTAATTCGCTTTAAATACACACCGCATCTCCAGTCTTCTTCACAATTCTAAAACCGTCAAAAATTCCTCTTCAATTCTAGTTGCCCTCTTCTCCAAAATTCCCAAATTCTCTCAAAAAATGAAGAATCATGTCTAACCCACAAGATCATCCTGACACTCCTCCACCACCATCTCCCTCAAATTCATCCTCATCTACTCCACCTAGTGTATCTCCAAAACCTAGGTTTCGAAGGCAGAAAATGCTTGCTCGAAAAACTGTAGCATATGGGGCTCTGAGGAAGGTTTTAAATGAAAGGTTGAAAGCTAGCCAAGTGAAAGAAAGCCCAGCACCAAAGTTTGATTCTAGCTTTGAGTCTGAATCGTTTTAATCCGCGACTGAGGGAGATGGACATGGGTCTTCTGACTCTGAAAAGACTCAAGAATCTCCTTTTGAGGTAAGTTCTTCTATGGTTGAAAACTTAGAAACTAGGTTTGTTCTGGTTGGACCCATTAGGGATGTTGAGTTGCCTGAGATGAGTAGGAGTGGAGGTAAAAAGAAGTCTGAAAAAGAAAAAGAGAGAGAGAGGGTACATGTGTTAAAAAGAGGAGAAAAGGGAAGGGAGTAGTTCTTGCTATATGTGGGGTTGCACAAGATAGGTTAGATGAGAGTGGCATGAAGTCAGGGGGAAGTGGTTTTGGGGAAACAGCTGAGGGGTTGGTTCATCTAAGCAAACAAAGAGATGAACCTGTTTTATCTACTAAAGAAACCTTGGCTGACCTAATGAAAAAGGTTGGGGCAAGTTATAACCCAAAAAACGCAAAGCTACTACACCAAAAGCCCCAAATGTTCCTAAGGCATCCAAGAAAAGAAAATCCTCATCCCCAACACCTACTGCCTCTTCAGTTCCTAGGGGTAGAGCCACAAGAAGCAGGGTAAAACAGAGTGAATTTGATCTACAAAAGGCTTTATAAGAAAGCAAAAAAGGAAAAAGGATAAGGGAAAGGGAAAGGTTGCAAAATCCTCAGAGGCTGTTGAGGAAGAAGAGATGGAACTGGTCTATCAAGAAAGGGGTACAACAGTGGAGGTTCCTACACCCAAGCCTAAGAAACCCAAGACTTCCTCCAAGAAGTCCTCCTCTGTGCCTGTAGTTGCTGAACCCACACTAGCCAAGAGGACAAGATCTGCAGTGAAAGCTAAACAAATCAAAGTTTCTGATGATGATGATTGGAGTGGAGAAGAAGAAGAAGAAGAAGAAGAAGAAGAAGAAGAAGAAGAAGAAGAAGAAGAAGAAGATGAATCTGAGAAGGAACATGATAAGCTTGCCATTTTTGGCAGAAGAAAAATCTTAAAAGGTAGATTATTGAAGGACCTAGTAGAATCAGGGATGATGAGATTAGTAGACTCTTTGGATGCTTAGGTATGGAAGGACATGGTCCTTTAGATGGAAGGTAGGCTATTTAGAAACGAGTTGATTGAATTTATGGCAAATGCTGTTGTTAAGGATGGAGTTGTCAGTAGCCAGGTGAAGGGAGTTCAAGTGCAGTTTGATGTTGTGAAACTGGGAGAGATTCTGGACATACCCTCTGAAGGGTTTGATGACTATACTAGACAAATGTGGCCATGCCTGGACTCCCTCCCCACTGCCCTTGAAATCACCAAAAGATTTTGTGATTCAGAGAATGTGAATAAAGCCAGAGCTGTGCAGAAAAGTGAGATGAGGCCTCAACACAAGGTGGTATTTGAGTTTGTCAACAAGTGCTTATTGCCAAGACAGGAGAGAAGGCATACTGCCAACTATATGGATCTGGTTCTTATGAAATGCCTAGAGAGAGGAAAGCAAATCAACTGGCCTGCCCTCATAGTCAAATTGCTAGACAGGGTCATAAATGGTTCTAAGGCTCATGCTACCCCATATGGCTTCATACTAACCACAGTTCTGGACGAGCTCAATGTGTCTCTGAAGAAATGGGAAATAGCCTCGAGCAAAGAACACTTTGGCATCAAAACTCTTCTTGATTGTGACTATCCAGTCAATGCCATCCTAGTTAAACCTGGTTCATCCTTGAGGACACCCATCAACAGCAAGGTTAGGACTTTGGCTCAGAAATGTGCAGCTAAGGATGCTGAAATTTCTAGGCTCAAGGCTCGTGTGGTTGAAGTGGAAGCTGAGAGGGATGGAGTTCTTCAGAACATGCTGAATCTTCTCAAAACTCAACCCTCCAGTTCCTCCAAGCCTTCGGACTCCTAGTTTCTGTCTCCTGAAATAGTTGTAGTATCCCCTAGTGACCCAGATTAGAGATTTTTTTTGTTTTTTTGCTCATGGTTTGGACGTTTTTCTTTCTTTTTGTGGATTGTTAGTGGCAACATATCTCTCTCAATGAAAACTGTTGTTTTCTCTTGTTCAATGATTATTCTGACCTTGATAGTTTAAATATGTTTATTTGATTACTGATGATTGCACCATGATTGCACTTGCAGTTGCCCCAGTGGCCATGAGTACTTATTAAAATCTGGAATTCACACTGTGTATGCAACGTTTTGATGATGCCAAAAAGGGGAAGAGATATTGTGCTTTACACATTATTCTAAAATAAGTGATATTTATAACCTTATTAACCTGGTCCTTGATGAAAAGAAAATTTTCTAAGTTTAGTGTTGATGGTTAAGTTGAGTTCTTACAAGTTTTTTGATCAGTAAAAAGCACAGAGTTTGTCATCATAAAAAACGGGGAGTTTGTTGGCCCAAGAACATGTGAAGTTTTGAAGAATGACAAATGAACTCAGTCATGGACCAGGTCCATCTTGTGAAGCACTGTCATGATCAACCTACACATGTGAGATGAACGTGAAGGAGATAAGTCCTACTGATCAAGCAGTAATATCTCCTAATCTGATCGAAAAGGTTGCATATTGGATAAGGAGAGAAAGTCTCCTTATATGAAGAGAACACAATCCGAATAAAGAGAGTGTTAGAGTTTGATATCTTCAAGGATCAACTACGATAGAAGATCAGAAATTGAGTCTCAATCAAACTCTAATTTCTAACCTATTAAATGACAGTGATTGTTCTCTTTTACAGGTATTTCACAAACGCAGAAGTTAAACTAAATTGAAAGCAAAAGAGCAAGGCGATTTTGCAAGCAATTTATGTGAGATTTGAGTGTGCACTCCTGAAGCTACTTAAACGAGATAGAAGAACCAGTTCCATTGTGTTTTTTCTTATTCTAGTTCAATTGTAGTAGGTGGTTTAAAGTTGTACCTTTCAGCTTTCATAGAAGCAATTGTATTAGGTACTTTGAGTGTTCAAGTTATAAGCTAACTTGAAGTTGTCGCAACAGTTGAGGTTGTGTGCTACAAGGGATTAGAGTTAATCCTTAGGTTTACAAAGAGTTTTTGTAAATGCTGTTTTGGCTCAGTGATTTTAGTGGAAGTTTGGGAAAATCCTACTGAGTAGTAGGTCGTGTTTTTTTCACCTTTTGAGCCAGGTGTTTTCCACGTAAAAATCTCTGTATTCTTTATTTTATGTACTTTTTATTCTGCAAACAGTAGTAGTTAGAACATTCTAGAGAGAAAATTGGGTACCAAACAAATCACCCCCCTCTTGTGTGGTATTGACGTTTAGAACATCAGGATGTGATAAGCGTGCAACTAGTGACTTACATAAGAAGGCCAAGACATGAGGGGATTTTAGTGGCGGTTTTAGTGAAAATCAAAAAGTAGGAAATTAGGGACAACAACAACAGGATTCTCAGACAGGGACACACCTATCTTCACAGTTCATATACAGATCACATTACAGACAGGGTAATATGGGACCATCATCTTCTGAACATCGTAATTCTGGGCAGATATATGCCACTACTCCAGTCTGTCAAACCTGTAGTAGATCACATTTGGCTAATGTCGTATTCTAACTAGATAGTGCTTTCGGTGTGGCCAGTTGGGACATCACTTGAGGGATTTCCCTCAACCTCCGAGAAATTTCAACCAGGTTTCTATTCAGTCAGCTGCATCTAATCAAACTACTCGTAATACTTCAGGTGCCACAGATACATGAAATAGAGGTCAAGGTGCTGGAGACCGCGCTGATCTGAATCAAGGACAAGGGAATGCTATTAGAGGTCAAGCGAGAGTTTTTGCATTTATTAGACAGGATGCTCAGGCCTTAAATGTTGTGGTTATAGGTATTCTTTCTGTCTGTTCATTTGATGCATTTGCATTGATCGATCCAGGATCTACTCACTTCTATGTGTCCTCGTACTTTGCTTTGAGGTTTAGTAGACATCCTAAGCTATTGAATGGCCCTTTTTCTAGTTGCTATTCCTGTTGGAGAGTCTCTATTAGCTGAATACGTGTATTGTGCTTGTCATATTTGGGTTGAGGGTAGAGATACTCTAGTTGACCTTATTGTACTTGATATGATTGACTTTGACATGCTGATGGGAATGGATTGGTTATCTTCTTGCTATGCTATCGTTGATTATCATGCAAAGATAGTCAAGTTTGAGATACCAAATGAACCCAGTTTTGTTCTAAAATGGGGTCAGGTTCCAGAGAATTACAAAGTTGTACTCCCTCCATTTCATATTGAATGAGGTACTTTCCTTTTTAGTCTGTTCCAAAATAAATGATACATTTCTAAATTTGGTAATCCTTTACTTTTGAGATACTAATATTACCCTTACCATCCCTCCTTCAAAAATCTGACACGGACCCACTGAATTTAAGAGTAAACGGTTTGTGATAGTAACTTTATTAGGTTAGGTTAACAAGTCAAATGTTTAAAATGTGAAGCCACTACATGTCAGATCTTTTCAATGCTTGTTGGTATGTGGCTTCTTCTATTTTGGTTCTTTCATATTTTTTGCTGCAGTTACAATTATTTTCGTGGAAATTGGAATATTGCGAGCCTATGTAACTTACTTATGTGCTTCATTTTTTATCCTAAATTACCAATAAAGACACATTAGTTGAAGTTATAAAGTGACATTATTTGACCAAAGTCACTAGATAATCAACCACAAATACTACCATGATTCAAGACCTATGGTGATGAAAAACACCATTAAATTTTCAAAAATCCGCAACTGCTTATAAAATGGATTTTATTCTAAACCATCTGTGACGACCCGACCGGTTGTTTTAAGAATTAATGTCCCGATCCCCTATTAACTTCTTTCCGCAAGTTTAATTCTACTATTCTGATCTTCCAGGATGTTCGGTGTCGAGTTTCGGAGAGTTTTGGGACACTTAGTCCCTAAATGAGAGCTTAAGTGTTGAAAAGTTGACCGTAGTCGGAACAGTGAGAAGACGGCCTCAGAATAGAAATCCGATGGTTCCGTTAGCTCTGTTAGGTGATTTCGGGCTTAGGGTCATGTTCGGATTGTGTTTTGGAGGTCCGTAGCTAAACTAGGCTTGAAATGCCGAAAGTTAAATTTTTAAAGTTCCGGTCCGATAGTGAGATTTTTATCCGAGGGTCGGAATAGAATTTCGGAAGTTGGAGTAGTTCTGTAGTGTTGAATGTGACGTGTGTGCAAAATTTCAAGTCATTTGGACGAGGTTTGATAGGCTTTTTGATCGAAAGCGTATTTTGAGAATTTTGGAGTTCTAGGGCGTGAATCCATGGTTAATTCGAGGTTTCGATATTTGTATTAGGTGTTCTAAGGATTGGTAAAAATTTGGATAGTTGTTTGTGACTTTTTGGTGACTTTGGTTGAGGTCTCAGAGGTCACGGGATGAATTCGGATGGTTGACGGAAAGATTTTGGAATTTAAGTTGCAGCTTCAGCTGCTGGTTCTGTCATAACCGCACCTGCGATTTGGGCTCCACATGTGCGGTGCTGCAGAAGCGGCTCAGTGGATGCAGAAGTGGAAATTGGGAACTTCTTCAGGAACTGCAGAAGCGGTGGTAATTCCGCAGAAGCGGTACCGCATCTGCAGATTGGGAGTCGTAGATGCGAAAATTGGCCATTAAGTGAAAAGTTATAGATGCGACATTATTTCCGTAGAAGCAGGACCACAGATGCGGTCCCAGGGCCCACAAAAGCGAAAATCGCTGGGCAGAACATATAAATTCTTGCCTTCGCGAAATTTAGCCATTTTTCATCTTTTCAAGACGGAATAAGCTCGGGGAGCACTTTTCAAGAGAGATTTTCTGAGGAGTTCATTGGGGTAAGGTCTTTGGTCCCTAAACTCATTATTGGAATGATTTCTATCAATTTAAATATGAAAAGTTAAGGAAAATCAGTGGTAATTGGGGGTTTAGGGCTTGTCTAATTGGAGGCTTTTGAGTGATGATTTGAGAGGTCATTTGAGGTCCGATTTTGATGCTTTTGGTATGCCTAAAATCGTGAGAGTGTGAGGATTCTGGAAATATAAATTTTACCCGATTCCGAGATGTGGGCCCGAGGGGCATTTTGGTCATTTTACATAATTTCGCGTATTAGCTTAGAATTAAATTGTAGAATCAGTTACTTGAAGTGTTATTTACATTATGCAATTGAATTGAATAGATTTAGGCAATTTGGACTCGAGTACTCGTGGCAAGAGCGTGGTTTCGGGTTGACTTTGAGCCGATTCGAGGTAAGTGGCTTGTCTAACCTTGTATGGGGGACCTTTCCCTTAAGATATGATATATTTGATAATTGAAATGCCTTGTACATGAGGTGACGAGTGCGTACTTGAGCTGATTGTTGAAAATCCGATTTTTCCTTAAGTATTTCAATTGAATTCTTTTTTCTGTTTTATTCTACTTGTGAATTTAGCCTGTTGCTAGTTTAGAAAAGCATGTTTAGTTGACTTAATTGCCTATTTTCTTAAACTGCCTTAATTGCATTACGTGAAGCATGTGAAGTAATTGTTTACTTGGTACGAAATTTAGCTTAATTGGGTATTCTTGTGTTATTGCCGTGTGTTTTTACTTTGGGACTACGGGACGGCATCCCGGGAGATCCCCTGTACATATTTATGATCTGAACTGAGGTGCGGGATACCAAGAGATCCCTAACACATATATTAAGGATACCAAGAGATCCTCGGGATACCAAGAGATCCCTAGCATATATTGAGGATACCAAGAGATCCTCGGGATACCAAAAGATCCCTAGCATGTATATTGAGGATACCAAGAGATCCTCGGGATACCGAGAGATCCCTAGCATATATTGATGATACCAAGAGATACTTGGGATACCACGAGATCCCTAGAACGTATATTGAGGATACCAAGAGGTCCTCGGGATACCGAGAGATCCCTAGCATATATTGAGGATACCAAGAGATTCCTAGCATGTATTGAGGATACCAAGAGATCCTCGGGATATCAAGAGATACCTAGCATATATTGAGGATACCAAGAGATCCCCGGTTATGATCCTTGTTATGAGTGGTACTTCCGTATGGTTTGACTTCATCTCTGTTTTCCGTTATTGTACTCTTATTATCATGTATAGCTTCTTACTATAGATTCACAATTGTACTGCTTATCTTATCCTATCATCTTTATATTTATTTAATCTTAGCAGGCCCTGACCTTCCTCATCACTACCCAACCGAGGTTAGGCTTGGCACTTACTAAGTACCGTTGTGGTGTACTCATGCCCCTTCTGCGCATGTTTTTCATGTGCAGATCCAGGTACCGCTACTCAGGCCTATCATCCTTGAGGAGGCGACTGCTCTAGAGACTTCGAAGTACATCTGTCGTGTCCGCAGACTGAGAAGTCCCTTTCTGTTCCTACTTTTAGTATTTAGCCCTTATGTATTTTTCTGTTCTTATTAGACATTCCGGAGTTAGAGCTATATAGTATTGATCTTAGCTTGTGATTCGTGGGTTTTCGGGTCTTGGATTCATGTATTGGTATTGAGAGTTAAACATGGTGTAAGCCAAGCGGCACATTTAAACACTGTTACTACTTTATTTTTGTTTTAAATTGTTTTACTTTCGCAAAATAGTCTTACCTAGTCGTAGAGACTAGGTTCCGTCACAATGGTTCACGGAGGGAGAACCGAGGTCGTGACAAGTTGGTATCAGAGCTTTAGGTTTATAGGAGTCATGGATCACAAGCCGGTTTATTAGAGTCTCGCTGATCGGTACGGAGACGTCTGTACTTATCTATGAGAGGCTATGTAACTGTTAGGAAAATTTTCACTTCATTTGATTCCTTGTCGTGCGATATTTTGACATCACAATTCTAAACTTCTATCATCTATTCTCTCACAGATGGTGAGGACATGTGCTACCCGAGATGATCAGGCACCCGTGCCCACTACTGCAACCGTCAGAGGCCAGGGCCGGGGTAAAGGCCGAGGGCGCGCACGTGGTGCAGCCAGAGCACCTGTGCGATCTGCCGCCGAGGTACCACCCGCAGTTCCAACCAGAGTCCAGGAACCTGATACGCCTACTGCTACTACTACTCGCCCTTCAGGAGACTTTGGTGCAGTTCATGAGCATGTACACCACCTTGGCTTAGGCAAGGTTGCTTCCCCTTGCTGCAACCACATCTCAGGCCAGGGAAGGAGCACAGACTCCCGCCGCCCGCACTCCTAAGTAGCGAGTACATGTTGAGCAAGTCCCTGAGATTATTCCTGAACCGCTTGTAGTGCCAGTTCAGCTCGAGGACAGGGCAGCGGCTTCCGAGGAGGAGCAGTTGAGGCTTGAGAGGTTCAAGAAGTACAAGCCTCCTATATTCAGCGGTCTAGCATCGGAGGATGCTCTGGGATTTCTAGATGAGAGCTACCGCATTCTCCGTACCATGGGTATATCAGGATCGAGCGGGGTTTCCTTCACTACTTTCCAGCTTTAAGGAACCGCCTATGAGTGGTGGCGCACCTATGAGTTAGACAGTCCGGGTGAGGTTGCTTCACTAACTTGGACGCAGTTTTCAGATCTGTTCCTGAGATAGTATGTTTCTTAAAGCCTCAGGAACGCGTGGCGCGCAGGGTTTGAGCATTTGTGCCAGGGTGCTATGACTGTCTTAGAGTATGTTGTCTGTTATAATAGTTTGGCTAGGCATGCACCAGCCTTGGTTTCTACTGTTCGCGAGAGAGTTCGCCGGTTAATTGAGGGCCTTATTCCTAGCATCAGGTCTAGCATAGCTCATGAGTTGGAGATGGATATTTCTTATCAGTAGGTGGTGAGCATTGCTAGGAGGATTGAGGGTATGCATGATAGGGAGAGAGAGGAGAGGGAGGCCAAGAGGTCTCGAGAGTCGGGCCATTATTCTGGTGCCCGTAACCCAGCTGTAGGTCGTTATGGTAGGGGTTATATGAGTCGTCCTATTTATTCATCTCTTCTAGCAGCCAGTAGTGCTCCAGCTCCTCCTAGACCTCAGGAGCCTTATTATGCACCTCCGGTTTCTAGCGCGCCTCCTGCATGGGGTGCTTTCAAAGGTCAGTCCAGCAGACCTGGTCCGAGATAGTCACAGCCGCCACATCCTCCCAGAGCTTGTTTTGAGTGTGGTGACACACGCCACGTGGTGAGGGATTGCCCTAGACTTGGGAGGAGTGCACCTCCACAGAATTCTCAGCCACAGCATGCCCCGTAGAGTTCCCAGGCTATGATTATAGCTCCAGTTGCTACCCCACCTGCTCAGTCAGCTAGAGATGGAGGTCGGGGAGGTGGAGGTTGCCTTAGAGGGGGAGGCCAGTCCAGATACTATGCCCTTCCTACTCGTACCGAGGTTGTTGCCTCCGATTCTATCATCATATGTATTATATTGGTTTGCCACAGAGATGCATCGGTTCTATTCGATCCAGGCTCTACTTACTCTTATGTGTCTTCTTATTTTGCTCCGTATTTGGGTGTATCTCAGGATTCTTTGAGTTCCCCTATTTATGTTTCTACTCCTGTGGGAGATTCTCTTGTTGTGGACCACGTCTATCGATCGTGTTTGGTTGCTCTTAGTGGTTTTGAGACCATAGCCGATTTATTGTTGCTCAGTATTGTAGATTTTGATATTATCTTGGGCATAGACTGGTTGTTGCCCCCATTATGCTATTCTTGATTGTCACGCCAAAATTGTGACACTGGCTATGCCAAGTGTACCGCGTGTTAAGTGGAGGGGTACTTTAGATCACACTCCTAGTAGAGTTATTTCTTTTCTTAAAGCTCAGCGTATGGTTAAGAAGAGATGCGACGCGTATTTAGCTTATGTGAGAGATGTCAGTATTGATACTCCTTCGGTTGATTCAGTTCCAGTAGTACAGGATTTCCCCGATGTGTTTCCAGCTGATCTTCCAAGCATGCCGCCTGATAGAGATATTGATTTTGGCATTGATCTGTTGCCTGGCACTCAGCCTATTTCTATTCCTCTGTATCATATGGCTCCTCCTGAGTTGAAGGAGTTGAAGGATCAGTTATAGGAATTGCTTGATAAAGGTTTTATCCAGCCTAGTGTATCACCTTGGGGTGCTCTTGTCTTGTTTGTGAAGAAAAAGAATGGTTCTATGCATATGTGTATTGACTATCGCCAGTTGAACAAGGTTATAGTTAAGAACTATTATCTTTTGCCTCGTATTGATGATCTGTTTGACCAGCTTCAGGGAGCACGTGTGTTTTCTAAGATTGATTTGCGCTCAGGTTACCATCAGTTAAAGATTCGGGAGCCAGATATCCCGAAGACTACTTTCAGGACTCGGTATGGTCACTACGAGTTCCTTGTTATGTCATTTGGGCTGACCAATGCCCCAGCAGCCTTTATACATTTGATGCATAGTGTGTTCCAGCTGTATCTTGACTTGTTCGTCATTGTCTTTATTGATGATATTCTAGTGTTTTCCCGGAGTCGAGAAGATCATGAGCAACACTTGAGGACTGTGCTTCAGACTCTGAGCGAGAAGAAGTTATATGCTAAGTTCTCGAAATGTGAGTTTTGGTTGGATTCAGTGGAATTCTTAGGCCACGTGGTATCAAGTGAGGGTATTCAGGTTGATCCGAAGAAGATAGAGGCCGTGCAGAGTTGGCCCAGACCATCCTCAGCTACCGAGATCTGTAGTTTCCTTAGTTTGGCGAGTTACTACCGTCGTTTTGTGGAGGGGTTTTCATCGATTGCAGCCCCCATGACCAGGTTGACCCAGAAGGGTGCTCCGTTCTAGTGGATGGAGGAGTGTGAGGCGAGCTTTCAGAAGCTCAAGATAGCTTTGACCACAACCCCAATTTTGATATTGCCTACAGGTTCGGGGTCTTATACGGTCTATTGTGATGCCTCAAGGGTTGGCCTTGGAGCAGTGTTGATGCAGGATAGTAGGGTGATTGCCTACGCGTCCAGACAATTGAAGATACATGAGAAGAACTACCATGTTCACGACCTTGAGTTAGCCGCCATTGTTCACGCCCTGAAGATTTTGTGCCATTACTTATACGGTGTGCCTAGTGAGATTTATACTGACCATCGGAGCTTGCAGCACCTGTTCAAGCAAAAGGATCTAAATTTGCGCCAAAGGAGGTGGTTAGAGTTGCTGAAGGACTATGATATCACTATTCTGTATCACACAGGAAAGGCCAATGTGGTGGTCGATGCTTTGAGTCGCTGGGCAAAAAGTTTGGGGAGTTTGGCTTATTTACCAGCATCGGAGAGGCCTATGGCGATAGACATTCAGGCCTTAGCCAACCAGTTTGTGAGACCGGATCTTTCGAAGCCCAGACGGGTTCTAGCTTGTGTGGTTTCTCGGTCTTCCTTGTTTGATCGTACCAAGGAGCGGTGGTATGATGACCCCCATTTGCTTGTCCTCAAGGACAAGGGTCAGCACGGTGATGCCAGAGATGCGACTATTGGTGATGATGGGGTATTGAGGATGCAGGGTCGGATTTGTGTACCCAATGTTGATGGGCTTCGAGAGTTGATTCTGGAGGAGGCCCATAGCTCGCGGTATTCCATTCATCCGGGTGCCGCAAAGATGTATCAGGATTTGAGACATCACTACTGGTGGAGGCGGATGAAGAAAGATATAGTTGGATTCGTAGCTCGGTGCCTTAACTATCAGCAGGTGAAGTATGAGCACCAGAGACCGGGTGGGTTGCTTCAGCAGATAGAGATTCCGGAGTGGAAGTGGGAGTGGATCACCATGGACTTTGTAGTTGGGCTCCCATGGACTTTGAGAAAGTTTGATGTTATTTGGGTGATTATAGATCGGCTGATCAAGTCCGCTTATTTCATTCCTGTGTGTATTACTTATTCTTCGGAGCGGTTGACGGAGATTTATATCCGTGAGATTGTTCATCTGCATGGTATTCCAGTGTCCATCATTTCAGATAGAGGTACTCAGTTCACATCACGGTTCTGGAGGGCCTTTCAGCAGGAGTTGGGTACTCGGGTGGAGTTGAGTATAGCATTTCACCCTCAGACGAACGGATAGTCCGAGCGCACTATTTAGATTTTTGAGGATATGCTCCGTGCATGTGCGATTGAGTTTGGAGGATCTTGGGATCAGTTCTTTCCATTGGCGGAGTTTGCTTACAACAACAGTTATCAGACTAGCATTCAGATGGCACCGTGTGAGGCTTTATATGGTAGGCAGTGTAGATCTCCGGTGGGTTGGTTTGAGATGGGTGAGGCTAGACTATTGGGCACAAACTCAGTTCAGGATGCTTTGGAGAAGGTTAAGGTGATTCAGGATAGACTCCGTACAGCCCAGTCCAGACAGAAGAGTTACGCAAACCAAAAGGTTCGTGATGTTTCCTATATGGCGGGTTCTGCTTTGGGTTTCGCCTATGAAAAGCGTTATGAGATTCGGGAAGAAAGGAAAGTTGAGTCGATTTATTGGCCCTTTTGAGATATTAAGGCGTATTGGGGAGGTTGCTTATGAGCTTGCCTTACCTCCCAGCTTGGACGGAGTTCATCGGGTATTCCATGTTTCGATGCTCCGGAGGTATCATGGTGATTCATCGCACGTGTTAGATTTCAATTCAGTCCAGTTGGACAAGGATCTATCTTATATTAAGGAGCCAGTGGCAATATTGGACAGGCAGGTTAGAAAGCTGAGGTCAAAGAACATTACATCCGTGAAGGTTTAGTGGCGGGGTCAGTCGGTCGAGGAGGCAACCTGGGAGACCGAGCAAGATATGCGCAGCTGTTACCCTAATCTTTTCACTACTTCAGGTATGTCTTTATGCTCGTTCGAGGATGAACGAATGTTTAAGTGTAGGAGGATGTGACGAACCGGCTGGTCATCTTAAGAATTAATGCCCTGATCCCCTATTAATTGCTTTTCCCAAGTTTAATTCTGCTATTCTGATCTGCCGGGATGTTCAGTGTCGAGTTTCGGAGAGTTTTGGACACTAAGTCCCTAAATGAGAGCTTAAGTGTTGAAAAGTTGAACGTAGTTGGAACAGTGAAAAGACGGCCTTGGAATGGAAATCTGATGGTTCTGTTAGCTCTATTAAGTGATTTCGGGCTTAGGGGCGTGTTTGCATTGTTTTTTGGAGGTCCGTAGCTAAATTAGGCTTGAAATGCCAAAAGTTGAATTTTTGAAGTTCCGGTACGATAGCGAGATTTTTATCCGAGGGTCAGAATGGAATTTCGGAAGTTGGAGTAGTTCCATAGTGTTGAATATGACGTGTGTGCAAAATTTCATGTCATTTGGACGAGGTTTGATAGGCTTTTTGATCGAAAGCGTATTTTGAGAATTTTGGAGTTCTTAGGCGTGAATCCATGGTTAATTCGAGGTTTCAATGTTGTTTTAGGTGTTCTAAGGATTGGTACAAGTTTGGATAGTTGTTTGTGACTTGTTGGTGCCTTTGGTTGAGGTCCCGGAGGTCTCGGGATGAATTCGGATGGTTGACAGAAAGATTTTGGAATTTAAGTTGCAGCTTTAGCTGCTGGTTCTGTCATACTTGCACCTGCGGTTAGGGTTCCGCAGGTGCGGCACCGCAGAAGCGGCTCAGTAGACGCAGAAGCGAAAATTGGGAACTTCTTCAGGAACCACAAAAACGGTGGTAATTCGGCAGAAGCGGTACAACATCTGGGGATTGGGAGTCGCAGATGCGGAAATTGGCCATTAAGTGAAAAGTCACAAATGCGACATTAGTTCCGCAGAAGCGGGCCCGCAGATGCGGTCCCAGGGCCCGCAAATTCGGAAATCGTTGGGCAGAACATATAAATTCTTGCCTTCGCGAAATTTAGCCATTTTTCATCTTTTCAAAACGGGAAGAAGCTTGGGGAGCACTTTTTAAGAGAGATTTTCAGAGGAGTTCATTGGGGTAAGGTCTTTGGTCCCTAAACTCGTTATTGGAATGATTTCTATCAATTTAAACTTGAAAAATTAAGGTAAATCAGTGGTAATTGGGGGTTTAGTGCTTGTCTAATTGGAGGCCTTTGAGTGATGATTTGAAGGGCCATTTGAGGTCCGATTTTGATGCTTTTGGTATGACTGAACTCGTGAGAGTGTGCGGATTCTGGAAATATAAATTTTACCTGATTCTGAGATGTGGGCCCGAGGGGCCTTTTGGTCATTTTACATAATTTCGTGTATTAGCTTAGAATTTAATTGTAGAATCAGTTACTTAAAGTCTTATTTACATTATGCAATTGAATTGAATTGAATAGATTTGGGCCATTTGGAGTCGAGTACTCGTGGCAAGAGCGTGGTTTCGGGTTGACTTTGAGCCGGTTCGAGGTAAGTGGCTTGTCTAACCTTGTGTGGGGGACCTTCCCCTTAAGATATGATATATTTGATAATTGAAAAGCCTTGTACGTGAGGTGACGAGTGCGTACTTGAGTTAATTGTTGAAAATCCGGTTTATCCTTAAGTATTTCCATTGAATTCTTTTTCCTGTTTTATTCTACTTGTGAATTTAGCTTGTTGCTAGTTTAGAAAAACATGTTTAGTTGACTTAATTGCCTATTTGCTTAAACTACCTTAATTGCATTACGTGAAGCATGTTAGGCTAGAATTAACTGTTTACTTGGTATGAAATTTAGCTTTATTGGGTATTCTTGTGTTGCTGCTGTGTGTTTTTACTTTGGGACTACGGGACGGCATCCCGAGAGATCCCCTGTGCATATTTATGATCTGAATTGAGGTGCGGGATACCAAGAGATCCTTGGCATGTATATTGAGGATACCAAGATATCTTCGGGATACCGAGAGATCCCTAGCATATATTGAGAATACCAAGAGATCCTTGGGATACCAAGAGATCCCTGGCACATATATTAAGGATACCAAGAGATACTTAGAATATATTGAGGATACCAAGAGATCCCCGGGATACCAAGAGATCCCTGGCATGTATATTGAGGATACCAAGAGATCTTCGGGATACCGAGAGATCTCTAGCATATATTGAGGATACCAAGAGATCCTCGGGATACCAAGAGATCCCTAGCATGTATTGAGGATACCAAGAGATCCCTAGCATATATTGAGGATACCAAGAGATCCTCGGGATACCAAGAGATCCCTGGTCATTATCCTTGTTATAAGTGGTACTTCCTTGTGATTTGCCTTCATCTCTATTTTCCGTTATTGTACTCTTATTATCATGTATAGATTTTTACTGTAGATTCTCAATTTGTATTGCTTATCTTATCCTGTAATCTTTATATTTATTTAATCTCAGTAGGGCCCTGACCTTCCTCATCACTACCCAACCAAGGTTTGGCTTGGCACTTACTGAGTACCGTTGTGGTGTACTCATGCCCCTTCTGTGCATGTTTTTCATGTGCAGAACCAGGTACCACTACTCAGACCTATCATCCTTGAGAAGGCGACTGCTCTAGAGACTTCGAGGTACATCTATCGCGTTCGCAGACCGAGAAGTCCCTTTCTATTCCTGCTTTTAGTATTTAGCCCTTATGTATTTTTCTGTTCTTATTAGACATTCCAAAGTTAGAGCTATGTAGTATTGATCTTAGCTTGTGATTCATGGGTTTTCGGGTCTTGGATTCATGTATTTGTATTGAGAGTTAAACATGGTGTAAGTCGAGCGACACATTTAAACACTGTTACTACTTTATTTCCGTTTTAAATTGTTTTACTTCCGCAAATTTTGGTTTTCTTTCGCAAAATAGGCTTACCTAGTCGTAGAGACTAGGTGTCGTGACGATGGTTCACGGAGGGCTAACCGGGGTTGTGAAACCATCACGATCATAGAAGTTCTATAGAAGTCCAATCTTCTCTCCAACAAAATCATTTTAGCATCTCAAGAGAAAGAAAAGCACTAATGAAATTTTATACTCCTATTTCTTGTTAGGTCTTCAAAAAATTGAAGGTACCAACTAGTAGTAATTTCAATAAGTAATTCGTCATCCTTATACCATACCAAAGTACAAGTTAACCATATTTCCAAAGTAGAGGTTACAAAGTATTTACAGAAATAGAGGTTACACAAAAACTACATGATACCCAATGCTACAAAACAAAGACGAACTTTACAAAAATAAGTTGCAGATAACCTTGATCTATTACTCTAGCTTAAAATAGAGCTAGAGCTTCATTAACAATACCAATGTCGCAACAAACTTGAGTAGGAAGAGTTCCCTGTCGCTCTAGCATGTCCTTTTTCATATGTGGCACTTTGTAGTTGTTTCCACCTTTATCTTTCATCACTTTAACCATGTAAGATTGTATAGTCAGAAACACATGATTCAGTCGTTCAACTTTCATGTCATTAAACGATTTCTCAACTGCATTTACTAACTCGTCAATAGTTTTTGGAGCCATTTGATGTTGAAGAGACTGAATAGCTCTAGAGAATCCGAGGTCCAAAACATTTAAATCTGGACTGTTAGGAGGTTGAAAGCAAAGCCTAATATCGAATCCATCTTGTCGAGCAATTTCAGTAAATTGCAAGTCATTAATACTAAGGTGATGTCTCGCATTATCTTGTTGGATAAAAATTGGAGCATTTGATTGCGAAATTGGCCATTTTGATCGAATTACTGGAAGAACTTTTTCAATTAAACAAGTCCTAGAGACATCTTTAGTGACTTATAAAATAGGCTTTGTTTCTAATGTTTCAGCTACTCTGTTTTTGTTATTCCTTTTGGCAGGTTCCTTGAACACAAAAGGAAATATTCCTATTTTTCCTGAAAATAACTCAGTTCCATCTTCAGTAAGCCTAGGGCGCGCAACAACAGCTATAAATATAACTTTTGTTATGAAATTTTTACTTTTACAAGATCTATATGGGTTTGGCTCTTGTTCTTCGGGGAGAAGATAGAACTTTTCAGATTTTTTCGACAAAAAGAATCATTTTTCATCTATATGAACATAATTAAACATGTCTGAAAATATAGGATTTGAATTTAGCGTACTAGACTCAATCATTGATAGACAAAATTGAAGTATTGCCTTCTTATTTTCCTCTGTCAAATGAGGCTTTATGGCATTGGTATGTGACCTTATAGCCCCTTCTGTGATGCGTCGAAAAATAGTTGACGTTGACATATCCATAGCACATGCCAAAGATCGAATATTTGTTCGTCGACAAAGAGGAATTTCTTTTACCATATTAATATCGACATGGATTCATTTTCTCCCAACTCTGCCTAAAAGATGCGGAGACACATTTAATGGAGAACCATTAGCGATACTTAATTTTGTCTGCTGCCAAATTCTTTCCACAGTACTCCTTGAAGTATTAAATAAAATCACAGCTTGCTTTAAAGGCCCATGTTTAACAACTTCATTTTTGCTTTCCTTCAAAAGCCATTCGGCAACAGCATGACGCTCCTCACTTTTTAGTCGTCTTTGTCTAATAATTGAGTCTAATTGCGAGTAACTCATTTGTGTATAATTAATCGCATATGCTAGATAAAATAGGATTAAAGGAAATAATTAGAATGTAAGAGAAAATTAGAAACACCAGAAGATAAAACATAATTATGAAGAGAAACAGTGAAAGCATAAGTGAATAATCTCAAATATCTCTACATAAATAGACAAGCTTTTCACCAAATTAAAAAAGAGAAATTTTTGGCGCCACAAGAATGAAAGAGACAACTTTTTTGGTGCCACAAGAATTGAAGAAATTTCACATACGTAAGAAATTTGACGCACTGGACCTTTGATCTTAGAGTAGCCATTGAAGTAAATATTTTTTGACTTAGTTAATGTGGCAGAAGATGTGACATGTGGGCCACATTTGACTTAGTATCTACTTTATCATGATTTACATTAAAAAGCTAGCATGTGGGCCCTTAAGGGTAAAATTGGTACTTAAGGTGATTTGGCAATAGTCTACTCCTATTTATTAAACTTCGTGCCGAGTCAAACTACCTCAAATAATATGAAACAGAGGGAGTATCTTTTATGAAGGCTCAACGACTGTTGAATAAAGATTGCTTGGGTCTCATAGCTATTGTAAATGACACAAGAAAGGAAACAATCAGTATAGAAAATGTACCAGTAGTGAGAGAATTTTCTGATGTATTTCCTGAGGATTTACCTGGATTGCCTCCAATAAGAGAAATAGATTTTGGTATTGATTTATCACCTGACATACAACCCATATCAACACCGCCATATCGGATGGCACCAGTAGAGTTGAAGGAGCTAAAACAACAACTGCATGATTTGTTATATAATGGTTTTATCAGACCAAGTATATTTGCATGGGGTGCACCAGTACTGTTCGTAAGGAAGAAAGATGGATCCCTGTGAATGTGCATTGACTATAGGCAGTTGAACAAGATAACAATACGCAATAAATATCCTTTGCCTCGTAGAGATGACATGTTTGATCAGTTACAAGGAGCTGCCCACTTTTCAAAGATTGACCTCTGTTCTGGTTATCATCAACTTAGAATCAAAGATAAAGATATTTCTAAGACTGATTTCAGAACTCGATATGGGCACTATGAGTTTTTTGTGATGCCTTTCGGACTGACTAATGCTCCAGCTACATTCATGGATTTAATGAATAAGGTGTTCAAGCTGTTTCTGGATAAATTTGTAATAGTATTTACTGATGATATCCTGATATATTTTCGTAGCTAAGGAGAACACGAGAATCATCTTAGGATTGTGTTGTAGACATTGTGAGAACCTCGGCTTTATGGTAAGTTCTTGAAGTGTGAATTTTGGCTAGACTCGGTATTATTTCTGGGGCATGTTGTATCCAAAGATGGAATTATGGTAGATCCTAAGAAGACTAAAGCTGTGTAGAAATGGCACAAACCTACTTCTTCTACAGAGATTCGTAGCTTATTGGGCTTAGCAGGCTATTACAGGCATTTTGTGCAGGATTTCTCCAGAATAGTAGCGCCACTGACAAAGCTAACATAAAAAATGCAAAATTTCAGTGGATGGAGGAATGTGAGCAGAGCTTTTAGAAACTCAAAATGCATTTGACAACTGCACCAATATTAGCCTTACCATCAGGTTCTGGAGGATTTATAGTATTTTGTGACGCCTCGAGGGTGGGATTAGGATGTGTTCTCATGCAAAATGGCCGCGTTATAGCTTATGCTTCAAGACAATTGAAAAAGCACGAGCTAAACTATCCTACGCATGATTTGAAGATGGTTGCAGTGGTATTTGCTCTAAAGATTTGGAATCATTACCCATACGGCAAAACTTGTGAGATTTATACTGACCATAAAAGTCTGAAGTATATCTTTCAGCAGAGAGATCTGAATCTTCGGCAGCATCGGTGGATGGAACTACTCAAAGACTATGATTGTTCTATTTTGTATCATCCTAGAAAAGCTAATATGGTGGCTGATGCATTGAGCATAAAAACTATGGGGAGTTTGGCACATATAGCTCTTGCAAAGAGCCTTTTGGCCAAAGATATTCAGAGACTAGAAGATACATGTATCAGATTTAGTGTTGGAAATTCAGAGGCATTGTTGGCTTGTGCTCAAGCTAAGTCTTCATTAGTTGAGAGCATTAAGGCCACCCAATATGATGATGAAGGATTATGCAAATACAGAGATGAGGCCTTAGCTGGAAAAAGCAAGGATATAATTCTTGAAAGTGATGGTGTTCTTCGAATGGGCAATAGGCTATGTTTAGCAGACGTAGATGGGTTGAGACATGCTATTCTAGAAGAAGCCAACAACTCTAAATACACCATATATCCTGGATCCACAAAAATGTACCATCACCTTAAGCAATTTTATTGGTAGGAAGGTATGAAGAAAGATATTGCTAACTTTGTTTCTAGTTGTTTGACTTGTAAGTAGGTCAAGGCTGAGCATCAGCGACCCCCAGGACTACTACAACAAATTGAGATTCCACAATGAAAATAGGAAAGAATTACTATGGATTTTGTCACCGGTCTACCATGAACCCTTAGAGGTTATGACTCTATATGGTGATTGTAGATCAACTGACGAAATCAACACACTTTTGCCAGTGAAGACTACATATGGTGGAGTGAGGTATGCACATATATTTATGAACGAAATTGTCCGACTTCACGTAGTTCCAATATCCATCATATTTGATAGAGGATCACAATTTACCTCACACTTTTGAAAATCTTTTCAAGAAGCATTGGGTACACGAGTAGATCTTAACATTGTATTTCATACACAGACAGAAGGGCAGTCTAAACGTACTATACAGATCTTGGAGGATATGTTGAGAGCTTGCATTCTTGAGTTTGGAGGTAGTTGGGATGCTTATCTACCTTTAGCTGAATTTGCTTACAACAATAGCTTCCAGTCCAGTATTCAAATGGCACTGTACGAAGCATTATATGGTAGAAGATGTCGTTCTCCTATCGGATGGTTTGAAGCTGGTGAGACTAACTTAATGGGACTTGACCTAGTACAAGAAGCTATGGACAAGGTCCAGTTGATCAGACAGAGATTGCTTGCAGCTCAAAGTAGACAAAAGTCTTATGCTGATAAGAGAAGAAGAGATTTAGAGTTCACAATTGGGGACAAAGTGTTCCTACGAGTCACCCCTATGAAAGGTGTGACACGGTTTGGGAAAAGAGGCAAGTTGAGACCCAGGTTTATAGGACCGTATGAGATACTAGACCGATAGGAGCTGTGGCTTATCGTTTGGCACTACCTCTTGAGTTGTCCTTTATTCAGGTAGTGTTTCATGTCTCAATGCTAAGAAAATGTATATCAGACGCATCTCAGGTGCTTGAAGCACCAACTATACCGCTTAATGAGAAGTTGTCTTACGAGGATGAGCTGATGGCAATTGTTGATAGGCAAGTAAGAAAGCTATGGTCAAAAGAAATTGAGTTAGTAAACGTTTATGACGAAATCATACAGTTGAAGAAGCTACTTGGGAAATAGAAGATGCTATGCGAGTCAAGTACCCTTATTTATTTCAGTCTACAAGTATGCACTTGTTTAAATTCGGGGACTGAATTTTATAAGGTGGGGTGAATGCAATACTTCACATTCAAGTTGGGATATTTTTGTCATTTAATGTTACTTAAACTAAAAAAAATAAAAAAAGAAAACCTATCTAATTAAATGGGCAAAATCCCATTGTAAGTGACGGCAAAACAAACGAAAGAAAGAAAGGGGGGAAAAGGGTCGAAGCAGAAGCTTCACAAAACGCAAAAAAAAAAAAAAAAAAAAAAAAAAGAAAAGAAAAATCAAAAGGAGAAGAAGAACTGGAACCAAACCTTACGAAATTTTAAATATGCATTGGTTCTTACGGGTAATACTCAAATTTCTCCTCTGGGTTCTTTTCTTCTGGTAATTCTTTTTGTCTCAGTTCATATATTTAAAGGGTTTCACAAAGTATAAAAAATTTAATACCAATATGAGTTATTCTGGGCAAATTATGCAATTGAAAGTTGGTCGATGTTACTGTAGGATAAATTCACTTGGAAAAAAGAAGGGTATTGATGTATTTATACTTAAAACTAGTTTCATTATTATGCACACGGTTAAGAGAATTGAATAGTACAGGGAATAAACCATATAAATACCTTTTTATTTAAAAGATTTTGGCCTAATTTAAATTACTCATAGCATGGGTAAATATAATTTGGTGAACTGATGATAAATTATAAAACTCGGAGGATTGAGTATTCTAAATTAGTGATGGATTTAGCTTAAATGAGGAAATTAACATGAGATCGATATTATGTAATTATAGATTGATTGGAGGAATTTGTACGAATTGCTCGAGGTGGAGCATTTGGTATTTCGGCACGAGTACTGTAAGTAGTATTCTTAAAGCAATTTGTGTTTTCATAACTTGCATGATTTACACATGATTTTTAATATGAATATATTACCGATTATTTTGAGTTGCATGTGGGACAAGTCTTTTACTCAATATTATACCGAAATAATTATTTGACATGATTACCATTATTTTAAATATTTTTGTTGTCACTAGATATGTTTTACCGTTACTTGAATTTACTGTTATCAAAATGAAATTACATGATTTGATAAGAACCAAAACGCCCTATATTATTTTAAAATATTTTCCTATGAGTATATACGGATTACAGAGACAAGTATCAATGGGAGTAGACTTTGAAGGATCTCGTAGCTAACAACGGGTTCGTTAGACCTGGTGCACCT
Source organism: Nicotiana sylvestris (assembly GCF_000393655.2). NCBI lineage: Eukaryota > Viridiplantae > Streptophyta > Magnoliopsida > Solanales > Solanaceae > Nicotiana > Nicotiana sylvestris. Next base: position 22,113,200 of record NC_091063.1, on the reverse strand, counting down.
TGTAATTACCGATTACCGTTACAGCCCTCGCTAGTGGAAAGGTAGAACTAGCATACCGTTACTGATTTCCCTCGAGTAGGACTACTATTATATTTGACTTCTTGTGAAGAAGTCCACAGTTATACCGATTAGATGATCCTTTCATTGAAAACCTCCCAAATGTGAATATTGATATTATACAGTGGTTATCGAGCTTATTACTGAATTATTGATTGAATTATATTACATGAAAACATGACGGGACTGAAAATTATTTATTATTTCTGAAAGGGCATCTTTATGATACTTTCTGTTTAATATACTAGTATATATTTTTTGGCTTGTCCCCAATAAAAATGGTTGTGATTAAGTATTATTATTCACTGAGCTAGCAACTCATTCCCCGCTAATTTTTTTACAGAGAAAGTAGTTGACGCAGGCGAGAATTTTGTTAATTAGAGTGCACAAGTTGATAGTTCTTGGTAAGCCTCACACTTGTTCGCGTGGGCGGAGATTTTATTTATTGATATGGTGTTTTACTTGAACTCTTAGAGTCGCTCCATAGTCATTATTTTAGTGTCATGAGTATTCTTTTGTTATTATAGTCTTATGCTGAGTATCATTCTTTATTATCGAAGTTGGAGATAAATTAGTATTTCTAGTTGTTAGTGGGTTGATTAGTAATGGTGGAGACTTGTTTTGGTTAATTGATAAGTTGTCGATTGTTTGGTTTGATATTAGGATGATTGGTTGTTGATTTTGAGACATGAAACTTTTTGGATAGCCCAAAAATAGGGGAAACTCTGTCCGTTTTTCTGTAAAATACCGCTGAGGCTTACTTGGGAGAACTTGCTCCTAAGCGCCGGTCACGATCCTAAATTAGGTCGTGACATATATGAAGTAACTGAGTCTGTACCTTCTCTAAGTGTTGCAATTTCAGTCCAAAGCCGATAGATCCTAGTCAAATTATCTTTGACAAACCTTTCTTTGAACTCGTCCCAAACCTTTTTGCACTTGCCTCATACATGATACTCGGTACCAATTCACTTGATATTGTGTTGCTAAGCCATGATGACACCACTGCATTACACCTACCCCATTGCGCAGACAACTCGCCTCTGTATGAGCTCTTAAGGCAGGTACTATCCACAAACCCTAGCTTATTCTTCACCAAGAGTGCTACTTTCATCACCCTACTCTGCAAGACATAATTTTCTGGCCTTGTGAGCTTTAGCGATATCAGTGTCATTCCAGGCATATCTTAATCGCGAATGAATTATGAGGCAATTGATCGACCTCATTGTCCGCCATTTTTGAGCTTCAATTTCTTAGAAACAAATTGCAGATCTAAGCAACTACAACAATCGTTGTTCTAAAACCATGTCAAATTACACAATCTAAGCACATGGATTATCAATTAATCGTAAACTTGATATGATTTGTAGAGTGAAAAAGTTAGAGAGAAGGGAGAGGAAGAAACGTGTGTCTATTTCATCTTATTAGCTAACACTGTTACAGCACTAAAGCCTTTTTAACAACCTAACTTCTCTTCTTCTAATGTAATAAATTTCATCCACAAAGTTTAACTAATTGCACGTAAGTCCTTGCTTCCTTAATGAAGCTTCTAATCATAAAATTTATAAATATTTAATAATATTTTGGAGCAAAAATGCAGAGTATGAGCGAGTTTATGAGTTCAAATGAACCCATAGCCTCTAAACTAGATACACTCGTCTCTAATAATACCAAAAACATGCTTCGATAACAGATCTCCTGACGAGTAGAATTTTTTTTTACTGCATGTTCTTTTTTCGTTGATGAACTTAGTTATGTTAATCCAAATTAATTCTAGCTATAAATGTTAGAAATTAAAGTAACTTAAACTAGAGATATTTAATGTGGCACACATATTAGGTATGTATGTAATTAAATGTATTGATCTGTATTGAGTATTAGGTCATGTATAAATATATGATTACATATGTAAAATATATCCGATGGTTTCCTTGATGGAAGAAAATATTTTATTAGAAGTCCCTAGAACAATTGTATTTTAGTGAGAAGTCCCTGGAGTATAGTGGTGGCAAAATAGTTAAAAGAAAACAGTTATTCACCCATATTATTCATTAAAAATGGGTTGGATAATGAACTTTTAAAAAACTGGTCAAATATGGATAAGAACCATATTATCCACTTAGCAATGAATAACTAATGGATAACTAATGGGTTTAACTTTTACATTTGTAAAGTCCCAAAAATGAATATATTCAAGAAGCCATGGATAATATGGATATCCATATTATCCGCCGGTTAACCCGTTTTTATCCGTAGTCAATATGGGTCGGGTTGAATAATTTATCCATTTTATGTTACTCGTTTTCGACCGGCCTATATCCGATCCGACCCGTCCATTTGCCACCTCTACAATGGTGGTGACTCATTTATGGCAATTCTGAATGAGTTAGTTCAATGTGGCTCAACGCTAGAGGATTCTGGTTACTACACAAATAATAAATAGTATATATAAAAGTCAAGGTTTACATTTAATTCATGTAGAAGAAAACTTGCCGTTTCGAAGCCAACAAATTTATATATATATATCTTTTAAATAACCTTTGGACATAGATTTGGTTGAAATTTGAAAATCGAGTTTTTGAATGTGTAAAAAAATATTCATATATGGAGTATAATTTTTAGCTAGCGTTTGGACATAAATTTAGTTGAAACTTGAAATAAAAGTTTTTTAAGTTGTGTCGAAAAATTATTTTAGAAATTGAAGTTGTATTTGGACATACATTTTATTTGAAAAAAAAGTTGTGAAATTTTGTGATTGAAAAAAAAATTTCACCCAATAACTGATTTACTTGAAAAAAAAATTCAAATATTTTCCGAAAACTGATTACGTTCCATACACAAACAGTGTTTTAAAAATATTTGAAAAAATGACTCAAAACTATTGCCCAACGGATGCGTATACTCTGTAGTGTAAAAAAAAAGCATTATTTTACATTATTAGGTCAAGTGAATGACAATTACACATTTGCTATAACAGATTAAATTATAATGCTAGTGTAAAAATTCCTCACATTAATTTACGAAATATCATCTATCCATCAAATTAGGGATGTCAATGGATATTCGAAAATTGACTAAACCGACCGAACCGTACCGCACCGAACCGATTTTTAGGTTTCTTTTTAAGAAACCGTAGGTTTTTATATAAATATATAACCGCATCGATAATTAGGGTAGATTTTTTATTTTATAAAAATAACCGAAAAAATACCGAACCATACCGAATAAACTTTACATGTAGAAAATATATTTATTTAGTAAGTTTAAAAATAATAATGCATTAAATTTTCTTTGAGCCTTGGAATTATGAAAACTATTACAAGCCAACAAGTAATTAAACTCAAAATACTAATTCCTAAAACCTATTATGCTACTTCTACTTAAACTAAGTTATTTCAAGTATCTTTATTAGCAAGACACAAAGTATTCTAGCGATTATAAGTAGCAAACTATAGTGTATTAAATATGTTTCCTTTCATATAATTTAGATTTATCTTTTTGAATATTTAATCTTCTATAGACTTTATTCTTGAGTCCCAGCTTCGTATATCTTTCAACTCGTGTGATTAATATTTTCTTTGTCTTTGTTTGATTTCTTTTACGCTGTTGTAGAATAGATGATGGATCTATACTCTAGCCATCTTTTTTTTTAATTCATCACTCTTTAAACAGTTAAAATGTCTAGAGAGTTTTGCTAAGTCCTATAAAAGAACGTATGTTATTGCAATTCTACTTCTACTGGTGAATTTTACATGATATTAAAAAAAATACCGAAAATTAACCGAACCGTACCGATACCGAAGAGAAACCGACATGATTGGGACGGTTTCGAAAAGTCTAATTTTGATTATACATAATAGAATAACCGAAAAATTGGTATGGTACAAATTTTATAAAATAACTGACCGAACCGAACCCTTCACACCCCTACATCAAATAAACCCTTTTAAGGGTTCTATAAATAAAATTCTAAATTATGTACGATGCAGAATGAGAGGATAGTCACATCTAGTTGAGAAACATAATTACTAATTTCGTACCAACCAACCACCGAAAGAAAGGAGGAGGTCATTCACTGTTGAGCAGAAATGGAGGTGGTAGTTGGATATATTTTATATTTTTCAGATAATATATATCTAAGCAATTCGACGTTATAATTCATTGCGTTTGTTTCTTTCCTTTTTTCCCTTTCTTTGTTTTCGGTGTTAACTCAAGACCGTCAAGAGTAATAGTATTTTGCATTTAATCAGTAGTACAAAATTTGCCTTTTGTTTCACCTTACAGACAAAAGAATTACTCCTATAATTAGAGAAGTTGTCCACATTTGAGAAAATATCTAAAACAACTGTGACAATAGATCAAACAGTTGGGCAGACCGAGGCTGGTATGTTATCATTAATCGACACAATATATTTAAAAAAATTAGAAAAACTACATAGTATAGCCACTTTAAAAAATAATAATCGACGAATTATATATTTTTGTATATTAATGTATAAAATACAAAAAAAATATTTTCTATACATAATAATTATATATTTTTATATATTGGCTAACGGATGTAATTATTTTTTGGTCGATCGACCAAATGTATAATTTGTACAAAAAAATTTGTGTGCGTAATTTCATATTTTCTTGATGAATTAACCTAAATAGCCGCTCACCTAACCAATTAAATTAAAATAGACATATATATATATATATATATATATATATGTGTTGATTATATAATCAATACATAATCTATGTATAATGGCTAGGAAAAATAAACAGCAAATTCAGCCGGCTATTTTAGTAAAACCAGCCAAGCAAAAGAGTATGGGGCTGTACCAGTTAAGGCCCAGAAGGGAACCTGCAAGCTCAAACAAAAACTATGGACTGGCCCATAAGACATCCCTAGCTAAAACGTTCGACAAACAAAGGATCTTTATACAAATAGCCGGTCATATTTATTGTTTACTTTTTTTAGCCATATACCTAGATTATACATTAGTTATCATAATTATATACACACAATATATAAATTATATATATATTATACCTTCATTAATTATTTTTAATTTACGTGATTGGATTAATTCTTCGACAAAAAAACTGTGAAAGAAAGTTACAATTGGATAATTACATGTGGAATTTTCAAAGAGAAACTTATGAACTGAATGCACAAACATTCCAAGAAATTCAAAAATAGCCAGATTTACAAGTGATCATTCAAAAATAGCCACAGTTTCAAAAGTAATTAAAATTTAGTCATTTTTCATGTAAAGATAAATCTGAACAAAAATATTGTTCAAAATCCGGAAAAATACTCCAGTATACTGGAGTTACAGCATAAGTATACCGGAACTCCAGTATAATTTACTGGAGTTCCAGTATAAATATCGGTCCAACATAATATACTGGAGATTGGAGCACCGATGCTCCAATCTCTAGTATATTATACTGGAACTTTCAGCGTGTCGGAGTTCCAGCATAATATGCTGGAAGTTCATATACAGGGGCACCGATCTCCAGTATATTATGTTGGAACTTTCCGTATTGCAGCAAAATAGTGACTATTTTTCAATAATTTTGCAAACGCTGGCTATTTTTGAATGACCAGTCCGAAAACTGGCTAGCCCCTGTTATTTTTACCTTATTATTTGTGGTTTCTCATCTACCTCTACCAAAGATAGAAGAACAAGTTGATGATGTCAATACATGTGTAAATAAAAAGTACTAATATTTAACAAATAAATGAAGATAATATTTTTCAACTTCTAAAAAGTAAAGAGGGGAGAAATTGTTGGGAACAACTTGCCTACAGCCTGTCATTTACATAAACTCTTATATTAATTAACCATGGTGAAATAATATAGTGTGGTTTTTTATTCGGTGTTCGGTATTCATATTGTGGCTCGATTAAATCCAGATTCGTACCGGAAACTCTCACATTGGGAGGTAAAAGCACTCTCTAACAAAAGTGGCTTCGTATTCGAGGCTCGAATCCAAAAACTCTGATTAAGGATGAAGGAGTACTTACCAAATTACCATTCCACTACCATCCTTGTTGGTGAAATAATATATGAACGTTCTTATATCAAGTTGTCACTTAATTTTGAAAATTTAAATTTTGAAAAATAATTTTGTGTAGAGGAGTAGGAATTTTTCAGGAAAATTACTGTTTGTAGTACCAACATCACTGTGTACCCTGTTTTCTTCCTTTACTTCTATTTATAATTTGAATAATTAAATACAGTATAATTTCCGATGGCGGCCGGTTTTCGGCACTTGTGATGGTATTATCTTATTCATATTGAACAAGAAAGTAAAATTGTTTATCTTAATATAACCACGAATAGTAAAGTTGCTTTCCAGGAAAGACTATGATCGTTCTTTTGAATGCTCCATTTCCTGATATTTTGTGAAAACAACAAAAAAATGGCTGTAATTATAAAGATACTAATTTTACTGTACGTGCGTTGCACGTGTGCATTACGTTAATCAATATAAAACGTATACAAATTATTAATAAAATAGCAATGGAGATAAAACTAAACGCAATATGTGTTTAAATGATGAAAAAGATATTAGTACATTGATCTAATATATAGCTGAATTCAACATTTTTCGAATGAATTTAGTGTAATTAATTCTATAGTATTTATCATTATTAATATTTTATTATATAAGATACGAATATGCTATAGTGTTGTATCGCATCCAGCATCTCTTTGTAAAGTCTACGCTCATAATGTCATTGTACAAAAAAATATTTCTCCATTCAAAGTTAATCAAAATTATAGCCAAATGAACCTCTTCTTGTGTGAAATAGTTATCCAGATTCTTATTGATTTAACTCTAAATTTTCTTCTTTGCACGCTCATCCATTATCAATTAAAAGTCGATACTATCCTAAACTCACTCTGAATGCACTCTTCTAATAACAATTTTAAAATTTCAAGAGTTCATAATGTTGAGGCCAATTTTTCAAAATTATCGAGGGGAAAATGACCAATTTATAGTTATTTCAAGAGTTCCAAATACATTAGTTTAACTTAGAAGTAAAAAGTTAACTGTAGTTGCAAATTCACATAGTATGGTTGTAGCTTAAATTATTTCTAAATTAACACCATATTAGTTCAGACTTCTAGAAATTTAAAATTAAGATTAAATCAAAACTCTTAAAAATTTAACAGGAAAAAGCGAACATACGTTGCTGATGGATAGTTCATATTTTTAGGTAATCAATTATTGGTAATTTGGAGAGAAAAATACTACTATATACTTTAGAGGCTAAGAATTAAAAAATAAATTTTAATGGCCACGTACTAAACTCCAAAAGAATATTTATAAAAACTGGTCAAATAAGGAAAAGAATTAATAATGTAAATTTTAATTGAATTTGAAGACCTAAATATTAGGATCTTCTTAAATAAAATATTAGTTGATTTTGAAGTCCTAAATATTAAAAAAATAATTAAATGACTATTTTGTCTAGTATAAAATTAACTCTTAAAGGGTAAAAAAGGTGAACGGCATTTCGATAGGGGCTTAATACTTTTAATATAGTATAGACATACATAAATATAGATAATAGGCTTGTATAATTTGTTATAATTAAATATGATATTAAATAATAATTTAGGTGCTTAATTGAACATGAATTAATTACTTTATATGATAAAATAAGAATATTTAAAATACATATTTAATTATTATGCATTGAAATAATTTTAGTTAGACGTTATTGTATTAAATAATTTAATTTTAATTTAATGTATGTGATTTTATATCTCCATTTTTTCATTTTTAATTAGAAATTAATTGAAGTCGCCATTGTTGTCATCTTGATTTTATACGTATTGCACAAAGGATGTATTGTCAATTAGTACAATTTACATAAGGTAAACTATTTATTAATTTTAAACTTCTAAATATTAGTACTTTCTACCTATTTTAATAAGGAAAGATTTAATATGCAAAATTTTAATTAATTTCAAAATCCTAAATATTAGGAAACTAACTGAAGTTACAAATTTGTCCATTATAAAAGTTAAAAAGGGTAAAAGGCGAAAGACATTTACTATTTTCTGGACATATTTACTATATATATATATATATATTGTTTTTACCTATGAGAAATAATTTGGTATATGTCGTTTTTTCCTTTTTTCGATTCACACCCTCGTCCTCCTTTTCTTTTAGCCAAACGTATATTAATAAAACTCCTAAGTAAAAGGATTGAAAATAATGGATTATAACCTAAAAAATATATAAATACTTAACGAAACTTTTGCATAAAATATTTATAGAAATATAATCGGTTAGTGTTAAAAAAAAGAAAAGAGACTCCTATAGCTAAAAGGATTCCAAAGTGCTGATACGTTTCCTAATACTCCTATGACTTTAGGAATTGAAAGTGTTCCATCCAAAGATTTTTACATGTTAACGAAACGTACAATTTTTTTTTTTTACAGATATGTTATATTACATTACACAGCTTAAATAAGGAAGGATTTGGTACACAATCTTTAATTGATTTTGAAGTCCTAAATTTTAGGATGAGTTAAATTACTATTCCTAAATATTAAAAAATAATTAAATTACTACTTTGTCCAATATAAACTTATTTTTTTAAGGGTAAAAAAGTCGAACGACATTTCGCTAAGGGCCTTCGCACTTTTAATATAGTATAAATTCAATAGAATTTAATTTCTATATTCTAACAAGATAAAAGAATTATACAATATTTGGTCACCTTAATCATTATTGTAATTAAATTTCAATAATAAGTGGATGTGATGTCGAACTCCCTTGCACAAATCGAAAAGCATACATGTCTAGCTAGTCCGATAGTCATATACCCTTGACCTTGAGACTATAAAAAAGTACAATAAATACTTTCTTTTCAAATTCTTCGTGCCGCCCTCTTTCACCTTCCATCCAAGAATAGACACAAGGGGCGGATTTACTTTAGGCTAAGCTATGTTCTTCGCTGAAAAAGTCCTATTCATGGTGACCTGGTTGTATTGGGAGAAGCTGTAGGCATTATTGCACGCCAGTCGATTTGAGAATCGGATACTCAATTTAACATTAAAAACTTTTCATACAGGAGGAGTATTCACGGGGGTACTTCAAAACATGCGCGAACCTCGTCTAATGGAAAAATCAAATTCAATGAGGATTTGGTTCATCGAACACGTACACATCATGAGCATCCTGCCTTTCTATGTTCTATAGACTTGTATGTAATTATTGAGAGTGAAGATATTCTACATAATATGAATATTCACTAAATACACAAATAAGTGATATGCAAAAAATAATAATTCTTTATAAATAATATAGAATGACAAGACTTGGTAAATCTATGTTGCTTGGTCCGCTGGTTAAGACACTGCAGTTCTCAAGTTTGGTTTGGGGGTTCGAGCCAAATTAACACAGTTTTGTTCTTTTAAGTTTTACGGTCCCTTAGCATCTTTAAAAATGATTGATATGATCTAAATTGTATTTTTTTTACGCAACGTTCTGCGTACACACAACAACAATAACATATTCAGTATAATCTCACAAGTAAGATATGAGAAGAATAGCATGTACGCAGATCTTACCCCTACCTTATGAAGGTACAGAGACGATTTTCGATTGATCATCCAAGAATCGACACACCAAACACCGAATAAACCAGTAAAAACAAGTGAATGTACAAAAGACATGATATGATCCAACAGTGCAACTATTGAAATTGGCGAAAGACGTGTCTCATCAAGAAATTAGAGATAATGTGGTTTGTTTTGTCCGTCACATGAAAAGCATCCCAAAATACGTACTTGTTTGCATCTGTGCATGTCAATGGGTTTAAACTATCGCACAAGTAACCCATTTCAAATAATCCTGTGCCACAACATGCTACGCCTGCCACTTCAAACCCTGTTTTCCAAAAAATGTACACGGGTCAGGAGACAAAACTAAATACGTAAATGGATAAATGCATATTAATTGAAAAAATTGATTTTCTTCAACAAATTGAAGAAAAGTTGGTTGCATGAAGTGGAGATAGAAAAGATTAATTATTATATAACCTTTTAAGTTGACAAATATAGAAAAACGCAATTAATTTGTAGAAGAACTTTTACCAAAACATTATGAGATTTAAATAAGTCTTGAAGGGGCTAAGCTAATTTTAGGTGCATTATCATCGTTGAATTCAAGAAGAGAGTAGGGTCATATATATATATATATATATGTTCATTTCGCCAACTTGAATTATTATATTGGAAAAGCATAAAATAATAGTACTCCTATAAACTCTTAGAGCTGCTCACATCTCCTAATTAATAACTTACACTTCCACTGTTCCAATTTGTTTGATACAGTTCAAGAGTTAAACTTTTCAATTTTGACCACAAATTTGAACATAGAATCTTTAATTTTTTTTCAAATAAAATTTACATATTCAGAAACTACATCAAAAATACTATAAGTCATAATAATTAATAATTTAAAATATTTAAAAAAATATTAAAAATTTATAATCAAAGAAAAAACTTGTCTAACTCTCGAAATTCGAAATGCATCAAACAAATTGAAACAGAGGGCGTAACCTAAAAAACAAAATAGATAACCTACTATAACAAGTTAAATTACGTACATTGATAATACATTTTATGCTAATGTATATCTAATTTAAATCCTTTAGGAATTATCCTTTCTCGTAGGGTCAAAATTATGTTCTCAAAGGCAAATAACAATGGAAATAAAGTTAATGAAAAGAGTGAAAAGAGGATCCAAATATAGAGAAGCAAAAGAAAACTTACCATAAGAAGAAGGTTTTCTAATCATATGTAGCAAGAGATTATAAGCATCAGCAAAAACCACTCTAATCCCAGGAAGTTCTTTGTTTAGTTTCTGAACTAAACCACCCAACATCACATTAAAATGCTTAGCCACATTATTATATTTCTCATTGCATCCATCTCCATTTCCACTTATATAATTTGTTGCTCTTTCCAAAGGTAAACACCCCATTGGAGGAAGTCCGGTTAAGGAAATTTTTCTTGCTCCCATTTGATAAATTTGCTTTACAAAATTCTGTGCAAGTCGAAGAAGGAAAATCTGAAATTGATCTTCTGTGTATTGAGAGGCACGTCTGCTTTGCATTGAGTAGTAATTCTCTAAAAAATCATTTGTTCCTATGCTTACTAAATATAATGCCTCTTTTATTATGTATTTGGCTTTCTTTTTGCCTGCGTATGCTCTTAGTTTTTTCTGATATTCCTTGTAGTATTCCACTTCCTTCCACAATGGTATCACATCCTACTAAGAAAAAATAGTTGTAATTAGTAACAACGTAAATAATTTTTTAACAATTTAAGCTTTTAGATGAGATGATCACACGCCTCAACATGGTATTAGAGCAGGCAGAGGTCCTGAATTTGAATCTCATTGCCACCCAATATAAATAAGAAATTCCACTTGCACGTGAGAGAGCGTGTTGAAGACAAAATTAAATAAATAAAAATGTGTTCTTTCTAAAAACTTAAACTTTTAAATGAGATGGTCACACACTTCAACACCTTCAAATCTTTTATTAATAATTACCCAACTGCTTCGCATTCATAATGTACATAATTTTAGTAAATCAAGCACGCATACATAATGGAATTTAGCAAATAGTATATATCTCATTGTCACCCAATATAAATAAGAAATTACAATTGCACGTGGGAGAGCGTGTTGAAGACATAATTAAATAAATAAAAGTGTGTTTTCTCTAAAAATTTAAGCTTTTAGCTGAGATAATCACACACTTCAACAACTTCAAATCTTTTATACTAATTATATTATTACCCAACAGCTTCACATTCAACCTAATGTAATTTTAGTAAATCAAGCGCGCATACATAATGGAATTTAGCAAATAGTAATATCTAACATAAAATGATCTAGAAAACACTAGAACTGCTTCATGATTTATTCATTCAAAGAAAAAAAAAAAGTAAAATATAAAATTGGGCGGTCGGCCAAAACTAATTATATTTACTAGTCAATTTTTTTTTTTACAGTAAGTGTATTTTTTTTATATATAATACATACAAAAAAAAAATATTTTATCAATTATTATTTTTCGGAGGCGACTAAACATATATATTTCTCAAGAAAACAAGAAGAAAGAGAAAAGCTTAATTATATTATGGGTTCTACGTGTCCTTCATTTCCATATATATATATATATAACAAAAGGCAGCACGTTTTACGCTTTGAATAAACATTACAATCCCACCTGACGGTCAATGCCAAAAACAGTATCAGTAGAGAGAACAAGCTGATGTCGATATAGAACTCTTACTTATCCGTATTATGTTTATATCAAATCAAGCTATTTAACGACAATAGTAAATTATAAATTAAGTAAAAATACATACTCCTATCTGTTAAGTGATAAATGAGTACATTAAAATTTAAAAAGTTTGTTTTGCAATCGTCAATTTGATGTAAACACCGAATGCGAGTAAATCGTTGATTTGTTGTGTTGCTGATTTGGTGTAAATACCAAATGCGAGTAAATTTTAAAAATGATAGCTCGATGCACAAAGCATCTCGCGTTCACATAGGGTTCAGAAAAGAACCGTATCCCAAGGGATGTGATATAGACAGCCTACCCTAATGCAAGTATTAATTAATGACTGCTTCCATTGCTCAAATTTGTGATCTATAAGTAACACGGTTACAAATTTTACCGTTACTCTAAGGTGTCCTCAAATATAGAGTAACTTTTGATCATAAAAAAAAGGCACATATAAAGGGCAAAAAAGAAAACTTACAAGCACATCAGAAGTGGCATTATCATAACCAGTACCAGCAGAAGCAAAGCAAACTCCCATTGCAAAATCAGATATATCAAATGCCGGATCCAAATAAGCTGGAACAAATGGTCTCAATCCAAAACCCTCAGATATAAAATCTGGCGGAATTCGCCCATTGCAAAACCTCCCAGTTGGTTTTTTACCGTAAAAATCACGACCGTACGGCTCAAAATTGCTCTTTAAAACAGTGGAAATCTGGTTGTTATTCCCTGAATCAACAGAGGAATCACCAAACACTATAATTGCTGGAACTTTTCCTGCCAAAGTTGTAGTCATTAGTAACAAGAATTGACACAGAATAATACTGACGAAAGTGTAAGCCATTGTTTAATTTGTGTTGAGATTAATTTGAGTGGAAATTTGGTGATTTTTATATATAAGTAAATGGAGGGTACGTGGAAAGGTTGTTGAGATCATTAATGACACTAAAATAAATATCGGTAGATAATTTTTTTACTCTTTAGCAGTGAAGAGTCCAGCAAATTAAAGTTTTGAGTGAAGCAATTAATGAGATTTGGTAGAAAAGCATGGAAATGACCGTTCAGCGGTTTTTACTTCTCAGCTATATTGTGTCAGTTTCTGTGGTTCGGCCTTTAATTTTGAATCGGAAAGTGTAATTTTGTCACTCTTATGTGGTTCTTGGTTTTGGATTACTCATATTTAATGCTCCTAGATTATGACAATCTTGCTTGCATATGTACGTTACTGAGTAACTATGTTTGTTCGCATTCTTTAAGAATTTCACTGGACGCGTGAGGGATCCTTCAAAATAATGTATTTTCAGAGATACTCTAACGCAAGTATGGTTGTATATTTGGAGAGTTCGAGTTGTTGGGTTTTAAGCATTAATATGACTTAAAAGAGGGTGAATGGAAAATGGAGGAAAATAGAATTTTTGAGTAAAATTTTAAGTTCCCCTCCCCCGACAAAGAAACATTGTCCTATATTGGAAGAGCAAGAGGTTTTTTATAGGTATATAAGCAATTCTTCTTCTTCTAACTCTTAAAGAGTTGAGAAGAAGGCAAGCCTCGTGCCGTCGTCGTCGCTCGGATTCGGCTTCGGATTTGGTCAAATGATTGATTAATTAATTTTTTGGACCAAATTTATTGTCCCATATTGGAAGAAAAAGAGGTTTTTTATGGATATATAAGCAATTGTTCTTCTTCTAGCTCTTAAAGAGTTGAAAAGAAGGCAAGCCTCGCGTTGTCGTCGTCGTCGTCGCTCGCTCGGCTTCGGCTTAGGTCAAATGACTGATTGATTAATTTTTTGGACCAAATTTAATTGTTAATAGTAAAATATTAACAGAAATGTTATTAAATATCTATTTTATTAACAGAATATTAATATTAAATCCAACGGTCCGTTATCAGTTTTTCGCTTTTCAATTTTGTAACTGAAAATTTACCTACCTCTTAAATTCCCGGTTTATTATTGCATAAACAAGACATTTATGTTATGGCATTTATGCTATGGCCGTTTGCATAAACAGTCATTCTGAAGAGTTGCACCTCTTTAGTTTCTAGCCCAACTTTGGCTATAAATACAAGTCCATTCTCTCATAATTTTCATATGATTTTTTGAGTTTCTCCTCCTTCTTCTGTATTGTTTTAACTTCAAAGAAAGCAACAATAAGTGTGATTTGCTACCAAACTTTGTGTTTGCTGAAACACTGGGGTTTGAAGTATCACTACACCAGTGTGTAATTCGTTCTATCCTGGGAGGAAATAATCCATAACCTTGGGTACTAGGAGGGGATTAAATTCTTTAAGGAAACATTGTGAATGCAGTGGGCTCGGATTAACTTCTATTTCGTTTATATTTTGTTTTTGTTAGTTTATTTTCTCCAGAATTATTTTACAAATACACTTTACTAACAAGCTTAAGGAATTTAATTTGTATTCTGTATTTGTGTTATATTCACTGTTCTGGAGATTAAAACCTTTGTGGTTTTATACTCCGTTAGAGATTAAAATCTACGTGATTTTAACGTTTGCTTGTGTCATTCTTTTACAGAAATGACTAATGATAACGGAAACCAAGCTGTTCCGATGGTGACTACCAATGTGTAACAAGTCGAACAACGGCATTTGCACCGGCAGAGAAACCCAAAAAATTTCTAGGTTAGATTTCAAGCGGTGGCAGCAGAAGATGTTCTTCTACTTGACTACTTTAAGTCTGCAGAAGTTCATTAAGGAAGATGTTCTTGTTCTGCCTGAAGAAACTCCAGAGAATGAACGCTTTCTCGTGATTGAGGCGTGGAAGCATTCTGATTTTCTGTGCAAGAATTATGTTCTTAGCAGACTAGAAGGCGATTTGTATAATGTCTATAGTGGCGTGGAGACGTCAAAAGAATTCTGGATAGCGCTTGAAAAGAAATACAAAACTGAGGATGCCGGGTTGAAGAAATTCATCACCGTTAAGTTTTTAGACTACAAAATGGTAGATAGCAAGTATGTTATTACCCAAGTCCAAGAATTGCAAGTGATTATTCATGATCTCCTTGTTGAAGGTATAAATCAAATTAATACTGATGTTGAAAGTAGTAATTTTAGTATTTTTACTAACAGAATTTTCATTGAAGATCTTGTTATCAATGAAGCATTCTAAGTAGCAGCGATGATTGAGAAGTTGACTCCTTTGTAGGAGGACTTTAAAAACTACTTGAAACACAAACTCAAGGAGATGTCCCTTGAAGATCTCATTGTTCGGTTGAGAATTGAAGAGGACAACAAAGTGGCTGAAAAAGAGGCCGTGGAAACTCAACAATAATGGGAGCAAACATTGTTGAGGATACTTCTCAAAATAAGAGAAAGAAGAAGCAGGCTTCTGGATCGAAAAGCAGCGCAAGCAAGAAGCGGTTCAACCGAAATTGCTATAATTGTGGGAAAGATGGACACAAATATACGGAGTGTCGTGCTCCGAAGAAAGACAAGAAAAAGGGTCAAGCAAACATGGTTGAAAAGCATGAAGATGTTGATGACTTGTGTGCTATGCTTTCTGAATGCAACCTGGTGGGAAATCCTAAGGAGTGGTGGATTGATTCTGGAGCCACTCGCCATGTTTGTACTGTTAGAGAAGCCTTTGCAGCATATACTCCTATTGGACCCGAAGAGACGTTTTATACAGGAAATGTTGCAACCGCCAAGATTGAAGGATTTGAGAAGATCTTTCTGAAGATGACTTCTGGAAAAGTGGTGATTTTGAACAACGTCCTTTATGTTCCCGAGATTAGGAAAAATTTCGTCTCTATTGGGCTTCTTGTTAAGAACGGTTTTAAATGTGTTTTTGTATTTGATAAGGTTGTAATAAGCAAGAACGAAATGTTTGTAGGAAAATGTTACCTCACTGAGGGCCTTTTCAAGCTGAATGTAATGGTTGTTGAGAATAATAATAAAATTTCAGCTTCGTCTTACTTACTTGAGTCAAATGAATTATAACATATACGTTTGGGTTATGTCAATTATAAAACCTTGTATAAAATGATTAATTTAGAAGTATTGCCTAAGTTTGAATGCGACAAATCAAAATGTCAAGTATGTATGGAATCTAAGTATGTTAAACATCCTTATAAGTCAGCTGAAAGGAATTCAAATCCTTTAGACTTAATTCACACAGATATTTGCAACATGAAGTCAATACCTTCTCGTGGTGGAAAGAAGTATTTCATAACTTTTATCGACGATAGTACTCGATATTGCTATGTTTACTTACTTAATAGTAAAGATGAAGCAATAGATGAATTCAAGCAATACAAAAATTAAGTTGAAACGTAACCTAACAAGAAATTCAAAATGATAAGAAGTGATATGGGTGGTGAATATGAATCTCCTTTTGAACAAATATATTTAGAATATAGAATTATTCATAAAAAAACGGCCCCTTACACGCCCCAATCCAGTGGGATTGCGGAAAGAAAGAATCATTCATTAAGAAGATGATGAACGCATTGTTGATAAGTTCTGGTTTGTCATAGAACTTATGGGGGGAAGTCGTTCTTACGGCAAACCAAATATGAAATCGAGCCCATAGCAAAACGCAATCCATTCCATATGAAAAATGGAAAGAAAGGAAGCCAAACTTGAATTATTTTAAAGTGTGGGGGTATTTGGAAAAAGTGCAAGTTCTTAAACTCAAAAGGGTAAAAATAGGACCGAAAACCGTTGACTGTGTTTTCATAGGATATGCGACCAATAGTAAAGCATATCGATTTCTGGTTCATAAATCTGAAAATACCGACGTTCATGATAATACGGTTATAGAATTAGATAATGCTGAGTTCTTTGAAAATATCCGTATAAAAAGGAATGTGAGTCGATTGGTGAAGGATCTAAATGACCTTGGGAAGAAACAAAAGAAAGTATATTTAATCAGGAGGATCCAAGACGTAGTAAACGTCAAAGAACGTCTACTTCATTTGGACCAGATTTTATGACTTTCTTAT
Source organism: Nicotiana sylvestris (assembly GCF_000393655.2). Lineage (NCBI taxonomy): Eukaryota > Viridiplantae > Streptophyta > Magnoliopsida > Solanales > Solanaceae > Nicotiana > Nicotiana sylvestris. The sequence continues at coordinate 22,095,857 of NC_091063.1, read as the reverse complement.
TGGAAAATGAGCCTTGAACATTTAAAGAAGCTATGTATTATGCGGAATCATTGTTTTAGAAAGAGGAAGTCAATAGTGAAATAAAATCCATATTGAACAACCATACATGGGAATTGGTTGATCTTCCTCCTGGAAATAAACCTTTGGGTTCTAAATGGATCTTTAAGAGGAAAATGAAAGATGATGTCACTATTGATAAATTTAAGGCAAGACTTGTAGTCAAAGAATATAGACAACAAGAAGGTCTTGACTACTTTGATACATACTCTCCAGTTACAAGAATTACGTCCATACAGATGTTAGTAGCATTAGCTGCAGTGTATAGTCTTGAAATTCATCAAATGGACGTTAAGACGGCCTTTTTGAATAGAGATTTGGAGGAAAAAATCTACATGGAATAACTTGAAGGGTTTGTGATTCCAAGTAAAGAAAAGAAGGTCTGTAGACTTGTTAAGTCTCTTTACGGACTAAAACAAGCACCCAAATAATGGCATGCGAAATTTGACCAAACAATATTATCAAATGGTTTTAAGATAAATGAATGTGATAAATGTGTGTACAATAAAAATGTTCCAAATCACATAATCATTATTTGCTTATATGTGGACGATATGCTTATAATGAGTAATGACATTGCCAACTTAAATGTTACTAAGCGTATGCTAAGAGCAAGTTTGATATGAAAGACTTGGGAGTTGCTGATTTAATTTTGGGGATTAAGATCCATAAGACTCCTCAAGGTCTGGCATTGTCACAATTTCATTATATTAAGACAGTACTTGAAAAATTCAAACACTTAGGGTTTAAAGTTGCAAAGACTCCAGTTGACGTGAATCTTGCATTAGCAAAGAACAAAGGCCAAAGCATATCACAATTGGATTATGCTCGTGTGTTGGGATGCTTAATGTACATCATGAATTGTACACGACCAGATATAGCTTGTGCTATAAATAAATTGAGTCGATACACAAACAATCCAGGTCAATCTCATTGTATGGATATGAAACGAGTTTTGGGATATTTAGAACATACCCAGGGCTTTGCTTTGTACTACAGTAAATATCCTGAGCTGATTGAAGGATACTGTGATGCAAATTGGATTACCGATTCAGCTGATTCAAAGTCCACAAGTGGATATGTATTCACTATTGGTGGACGAGCGGTATCTTGGAAGTCGTCCAAACAAACTTGTATTGCCTGCTCTACATTGGAGGCTGAATTCATAGCCTTAGATAAAGCCGGTGAAGAAGCTGAATGGCTCCGGAGTTTCTTGGAAGACATTCCATTTTTGCCCAAACCGTTGGCACCAATATGCATACATTGTGATAGTCAAGCGGCAATTGGAAGGGCTAGGAGCATTATGTATAACGGTAAATCTCGTCATATACAACGAAGACATAAAACCGTTAGGCAATTCCTCTCTAGAGGAATTATCACGATTGACTATGTAAAGTCAAGTGATAATGTGTCGGATCCACTTACAAAAGACCTAACTAGAGAGGTAGTTGAGAAATCATCAAGGGGAATGGGACTATTATTGGCCCAAGAACAGGTGAAGTTTTGAAGAATGACAAATGAACTCAGTCATAGACCAGGTCCATCTTGTAAAGCACTGTCATGATCAACCTACACATGTGAGATGCACGTGAAAGAGATAAGTCCTACTGATCAAGCAGCAATATCTCCTGATTTGATCGAAAAGGTTGCATATTGGATAAGGGGATAAAGTCTCCTCATATGAAGAGAATACAATCCAGATAAAGAGAGTGTTAGAGTTTGATATCTTCAAGGACTCAACTACGATAGAAGATCAGAAATTGAGTCCCAATCAAACTCTGATTTCTAACCTATTAAATGACAGTGATTGTTCTCTTTTACAGGTATTGCACAAACGCAGAAGTTAAACTAAATTGAAAGCAAAAGAGTAAGGCGATTTTGTAAGCAATTTATGTGAGATTTGAGTGTGCACTCCTGAAGCTACTTAAACGAGATAGAAGAACCAGTTCCATTGTGTTTTTTCTTATTCTAGTTCAATTGTAGTAGGTGGTTTAAAGTTGTACCTTTCAGCTTTCATAGAAGCAATTGTATTAGGTACTTTGAGTGTTCAAGTTATAAGCTAACTTGAAGTTGTCGCAACAGTTGAGGCTATGTGCTACAAGGGATTAGAGTTAATCCTTAGGTTTACAAAGAGTTTTTGTAAATGCTGTTTTGGCTCAGTGATTTTAGTGGAAGTTTGGGAAAATCCTACTGAGTAGTAGGTCGTGGTTTTTTCACCTTTTGAGCCAGGTGTTTTCCACGTAAAAATCTCTGTATTCTTTATTTTATGTACTTTTTATTCTGCAAACAGTAGTAGTTAGAACATTCTAGAGAGAAAATTGGGTACCAAACAAATCACCCCCCTCTTGTGTGGTATTGACGTTTAGAAATGTGTCGGATCCACTTACAAAAGACCTAACTAGAGAGGTAGTTGAGAAATCATCAAGGGAAATGGGACTATTGGTTGTCCCAAGAACAGGTGAAGTTTTGAAGAATGACAAATGAACTCAGTCATGGACCAGGTCCATCTTGTGAAGCACTGTCATGATCAACCTACATATGTGAGATGCACGTGAAGGAGATAAGTCCTACTGATCAAGCAGCAATATCTCCTGATCTGATCAAAAAAGTTGCATATTAGATAAGAGGAGAAAGTCTCCTTATATGAAGAGAACACAATTCGGATAAAGAGAGTGTTAGAGTTTGATATCTTCAAGGACTGAACTACGATAGAAGATAAGAAATTGAGTCCCAATCAAACTCTGATTTCTAACCTATTAAATGATAGTGATTGTTCTCTTTTACAGGTTTTGCACAAATGCAGAAGTTAAACTAAATTGAAAGCAAAAGAGCAAGGCGATTTTGCAAGCAATTTATGTGAGATTTGAGTGTGCACTCCTGAAGCTACTTGAACGAGATAGAAGAACCAGTTCCATTATGTTTTTTCTTATTCTAGTTCAATTGAAGTAGGTGGTTTAAAGTTGTACCTTTCAGCTTTCATAGAAGCAATTGTATTAGGTACTTTGAGTGTTCAAGTTATAAGCTAACTTAAAGTTGTCGAAACAGTTGAGGTTGTGTGCTATAAGGGATTAGAGTTAATCCTTAGGTTTACAAAGAGTTTTTGTAAATGCTATTTTGGCTTAGTGATTTTAGTGGAAGTTTGGGAAAATCCTACTAAGTAGTAGGTCATGGTTTTTTCATATTTTGAGCCAGGTGTTTTCCACGTAAAAGTCTCTGTGTTCTTTATTTTATGTACTTTTTATTCCGCAAACAGTAGTAGTTAGAACACCTAGAAGAACCAGGTTCTTCTAGAGCGAAAATTGGGTATCACACAAATCACCCCCCTCTTGTGTGGTATTGGTGTTTAGAACATCAATTGGTCTCAGAGTGGGTTATCCTTGAAGAGGCTAACACTTTAGGAAAAGATCAACATGAGTGCACCACCTGGGAAATGGGAAGGGCAATCCACTGCTAGGCCTCCACTTTTCAATGGTCAGTACTATTTTTCGTAGAAGAACAGGATGAGGGATCACATCATAGGAGAAGACTATGAACTCTGGGACATAGTCACTGATGGTCCTCTAGCAACTACTAAGAAGAATTCTGAAGGAGTGGATGTGCCAAAGACAAGAGCTGACTGTACTACTGAAGACCTGGAGAAGTGGGAAACGAATGCCAAGGTAAAGAAATGGATTGTGTGTGGACTAGGACTATATGAGTATAGTATAATTCAAAGATGTACCACTGCTAAGGAAATCTGGGACACTTTGCAAGTGGCTCATGAAGGAACACCTCAAGTGAAGAGGTCCAGAGGAACACTACTGTATTCTCAGTATGAGAATTTCACCATGAAGGAAAGAGAAACCATCCAAGATATGTATATAACCACACTGACAAATGAACTTAAGTCTCTTGGAAGGATTATTCTTGAAGAAGACAAAGTTGAGAAGATTTTGACAAGGGTTCTGCCAGTCTCTTGGGAAAGCAAAATCACTGCTATTCAGGAATCAAAGAACATTGCTACCCTCAAGTTGGATGAACTAATTGGAAACCTTACTGCCTATGAACTGAGAAGGCAAACCATAAAAATGGATGCACCAAAGAAGGAAAGAAGTCTAGCTCTCAGAATTGCTGAAGGTTCAGATCTGGAGGATGATGAAATGGCTATGATCACAAGAGATTTCAAAAAGTACATGATAAGAGTAAAGGGTTCTTCAAGAGGTACAACCTTCAATAAACCAAGGGCTCCTAAGTAACAGACCAATGAGGGTTGCTACAAATGTAGTAAGATTGATCACATGATCAAGAATTGCCCTCAATGGGAAATTGAGTGGAAGAAGGAAAGGGCTGAACGAAGGAACAGGAAGAAGGAACATGTTCAACCAAAAAGGAACAAAGGATCAACAAAGGCTATGGTTGTTGCCTGGGGAGAAACATCAGATGAGGACTCAGAAGATGAAGCTGGATATGAACAAGCACTTATAGCCATCGAAGAATCAGATGATGAACAAGAGGTTCAAGTGAAGGGAAACATCCAAATATGGTACATGGATAGTGGCTGCTCAAAATATATGACTGGAAGCAAAAACCAGTTCCTTTCACTTGAGGACTTAAGGGGAGACAATGTCTCCTTTGGAAATGGGAAGAAAGGGGAGATCATTGGGGTTGGAAAGGTAGGTAAGACAAACTCTCACCATTGAGAATGTCTACTTGATAGATGACTTGAAATACAACCTGATCAGTGTGTCATAACTATGTGACAGAGGTAACCTTGTAGCATTCACCTCTACTAAATGCTTTGTGATTAACCTTACCACTGACAAGATTGTTTTGCAGGGAAAAAGAGTTAACAATATTTACATTGTAGATTTGTCTACTCTCTCAGAAAATGAACTAACATGCCTAAGTGTGTTGGATAATGATCCCTTCATGTGGCACAAAAGACTTGGTCATGCCAGCCTGAATCAGCTAAATAAATTGGTTTCTAAGGACTTCCTAAACCAGGTTTACCCAATATCAAGTTCAAAGAAGACAAAGTTTGTAAGGCTTGTGCAATGGAGAAGCAGGTAAGATCATCTTTTAAAAGCAATAAAATGGTAAGCACAACCAAGTCGTTGGAACTGGTCCATATGGATCTCTGTAGTCCAATGAGAACCATGAACAGAGGAGGAAAGAAATATGTAATGGTACTTGTTGATGATTATTCCAGATTTACCTGGGTACTATTTCTAACATCTAAAGATGAAGCATTTGACATGTTCACTGCCTTTGTTAGAAAAACTCAGAAATAATTAGGAAATCAACTTGCATCAATTAGGTCTAATCATGGAACTAAATTTGAAAATGCTAACTTTGCTGAATTTTGTGATGAAAATGGTACAGTTCATAACTTCTCTACCCCTAGGACCCCTCAACAAAATGGAGTAGTTGAAAGAAAAAACAGGACTCTTGAAGATATGGCTAGGACTATGCTTCTTTCTAGTAAACTGCCTTATAACTTCTGGGCAGAAGCTGTAAACACTGCATGTTACATTATCAATAGATGCATGACTAGACTTCTTGTAGAGAAGACTCCCTATGAGCTACTTAAAGAGAGAAAACCAAATATATCCCATCTTAGGGCATTTGGATGCAAGTTCTTTGTGCACAATAATGGAAAAGACTCCCTAGGTAAGTTTGATCCCAAAAGTAATGAGGGAGTATTCTTGGGATATTCTTCACATAGCAAAGCATATAAAGTGTTCAATAAAAGAACTTTCTGTGTAGAAGAAAGTGTATATGTAGTATTTGATGAAACTAACATTCTGTCTGAGAGACAGGAACATGAAGATGAAGCCATTGGATTGGTAAAGGATTTGACTGAAGCCTCAACACATGTCAAAGTGGCACTAAAAAAAGGAACAGGTGATGGAACGGGTTCTTCCATCCAGGGAAACCTGACAGGGGGAACTGATCAAAGAGGAATTGAAATAAATCCCCTAAAAGAACTTGTTTATGAACCTGTTCCTCAGCAACAGAACATGGGAGAAACATCTAGCAGAAACCAGTTGGTTGTAAAACCTCACAAGTATCAATGTTCTCATCCTATTGAGAACCTTATCACTGATCCAATATCTGGAGTGAAAACTAGATCACAATTAAAGAATCTGTGTGCTTTTGATGCCTTTTTATCTCTTATTGAACCTAAAAATGTTGTTGAGGCTTTATAGGATGCAGATTGGGTGAATGCAATGCAAGATGAACTTAATCAGTTTGAGAGAAGTCAAGTTTGGCATCTAGTTCCAAGACCCAAGGACAGATCAGTTATTGGTACAATATGGGTCTTCAGAAACAAACTTGATGAAGATGGAACAGTTACAAGAAACAAGGCAAGACTGGTGGTCCAAGGTTACAGTCAAGAGGAAGGCATAGATTATGATGAGACTTTTGCTTTGGTTGCAAAACTAGATGTAATCAGACTCCTCATAGCCTTTGCATCACACATGGAATTCACTCTTCATCAGATGGATGTCAAAAGTGTCTTCTTGAATGGCTATCTGAAAGAAAAAGTGTTTGTAAAACAACCTCCAGGGTTTGAGAGCAAAGAATGTCCTGAGCATGTGTACAAGTTAGACAAGTCTCTCTATGGACTCAAGAGGCCCCAAGAGCATGGTATGAACGACTGTCCAAATTCCTACTGGAGCATGGTTACAAAAGAGCTAAAATTGATAGTACCTTATTCTTAAGGGAAAAAGGTAAGGATCTCCTTGTGGTACAAATATATTTTGATGATATAATCTTTGGGGCCACCACTGATAAGCTAAGTAAGGACTTTGAAAAATTAATGGGGAGTGAGTTTGAAATGAGTATGATGGGTGAGCTTAACTTCTTCTTAGGATTGCAGATCAAACAAAGTCCTAATGGAACCATGATCCATTAGCAGAAGTAAGCAACAGAGCTTATCAAAAAGTTTAAAATGGAAGAATGAAAAAAAATAGACACATTCATTGCAACTGCCACTAAATTAGACATTGATGAACCTGGTTCATCAGTTGATCAAAAGTTGTATAGGGGTATGATTGGTTCACTCTTGTATATTACTTCCAGCAGACCTGACATTGTTTTTAGTGTAGGGCTTTATGCTCGTTTTCAGGCAAATCCAAAAGAGTCTCACTTGACTGCTGTCAAGAGGATACTAAGACATTTGAAAGGCACCACTGATCTGTGTCTTTGGTACCCCAAAGGTAGTAATTTCAATCTAGTAGGATATGCTGATGTTGATTATATAGGTTTTCTAGTGGATAGGAAGAGCACCTCAGGTATGGCACACTTCCTTGGTTCATGTCTAGTGTCATGGGCTACTAAAAAGCAAAATTCAGTGGCCTTATCTACTGCTTAAGCTGAGTATGTTGTTGCTGCCTCTTGTTGTGCTCAATTGCTATGGATCAAACAGTAGCTAGTAGACTTTGGCATTGAAGTTCATTGCATTCCTATATTCTGTGATAACACTAGTGCTATAAGTATGACAAAGAACTTTGTTCATCATAAGAGGACTAAGCACATAGTTGTTAGGCACCATTTCTTAAGAGACAACTATGAGAAAGGTTTGATCTCCATAGAATTCTGTCCTACTGATAAGCAAATTGCTGGCATCTTTACTAAAGCACTAAGTAGAGAAAACTTTGAGAGGAATAGGTTGGAATTGGGAATGATTAAGATCACCTAATAGATCCAGCTCAGATTGCACAAAAAAAAATGAAAAACAAAATTTGTCTAGGAATTCCAACCTTGTGTAAATATCTTGATTAATTCTTACTCAGTTTCATACTTTAATTAGTATACTCCTGTGATATGTGTATATATGACTCACTGATCTCTTACAACATTTTCTCTATTATGACATTTGAAGCATGTTCAAGGGAGTTCTATATGAAGAACCTGGTTCATCAGTATGGGTTTATATGAAAGCTCAGGTATATTTTCTATACTCTGCAAAATTAGAAATATTAATAATTCAATCATGAGAAGAAGTCCTATACTTGTCAAATTCCTAGAAAATTCTATCCGTTGAGCATTGAACCAGTTCCGTCCATCTAGAACTCTAAACCGTGATTTTTGTCTAATATCTTGGGAAAGCCAAATCTATCATTAAAATTCTAGAATTTCAGTTTGATTAGACTTCTATTTGACCCCTAAAAAAGCTGTCGTTACTTATTTAATGTCTAATTCGCTTTAAATACACACTACATCTCCAATCTTCTTCATAATTCTAAAATTGTCAAAAATTCCTCTTCAATTCTAATTGCGCTCTTCTCCAAAATTCCCAAATTCTCTCAAGAAACGAAGAGTCATGTCTAACCCACACGATCATCCTGGTACTCCTCCACCACCATCTCCCTCAAATTCATCCTCATCTACTCCACCTAGTGTATCTCCAAAACTTAGGTTTCGAAGGCAGAAAATGCTTGCTCGAAAAACTGTAGCATCTGGGGCTCTGAGGAAGGTTTTAAATGAAAGGTTGAAAGCTATCCAAGTGAAAGAAAGCCCAACTCCAAAGTTTGATTCTAGCTCTGAGTCTGAATCCTTTCAATCCGCGACTGAGGGAGATGGACATGGGTCTTCTGACTCTGAAAAGACTCAAGAATCTCCTTCTAAGGTAAGTTCTTCTGTGGTTGAAAACTTAGAAACTAGGTTTGTTCTGGTTGGACCCATTAGGGATGTTGAGTTGCCTGAGATGAGTAGAACTGGAGGTAAAAAGAAGTCTGAAAAAGAAAAAGAGAGAAAGGGTGCATGTGGTGAAGAGAGGGAAAAAGGGAAGGAGGCAGTTCTTACTATATGTGGGATTGCACAAGATAGGCTAGATGAGAGTGGCATGAAGTTAGGGAGAAGTGGTTCTGGAGAAGCAGCTGAGGGGTTGGTTCATCTAAGCAAACAAAGAGATGAACCTGTTTCATCTACTGAAGAAACCTTGGCTGACCTACTGAAAAAGGTTGGGGCAAGTTATGACCCAAAGAAACGCAAAGCTACTACACTAAAAGCCCCAAATGTTCCCAAGCCATCCAAGAAAAGAAAAGCCTTATCCCCAACACCTACTGCCTCTTCAGTGCCTAGGGGTAGAGCCATAAGAAGCAGGGTTAAACACAATGACGCTGATATACAAAAGACTTTAAAAGAAAGCAAGAAAAGGAAAAAGGATAAGGGAAAGGGAAAGGTTGCAAAATCCTCAAAGGTTATTGAGGAAGAAGAGATGGAACTGGTCCATCAAGAGAGGGGTACAACAGTGGAGGTTACTACACCCAAGCCTAAGAAACCCAAGACTTCCTCCAAGAAGTCCTCCTCTGTGCATGTAGCTGCTGAACCCACACTAGCCAAGAGGACAAGATCTGTAGTGAAAGCTAAACAAACCAAAGTTTCTGATGATGATGATTGGAGTGAAGAAGAAGAAGAAGAAGAAGAAGAAGAAGAAGAAGAAGAAGAAGAAGAAGAAGAAGAAGAATCTGAGAAGGAACCGGATAAGCTTGCCATTTTTGGCAGAAGAAAAATCTTAAAAGGTAGATTGTTGAAGGACCTGGTGGAACCAGGGATGATGAGATTGGTAGACTCTTTGGCTGCTCAGGGATGGAAGGACATGGTCCTTCAGATGGAAGGTAAGCTAGCTAGAAATGAGTTGATTGAATTTATGGCAAATGCTGCTGTTAAGGATGGAGTTGTCAGTAGCCAGGTGAAGGGAGTTCAAGTGCAGTTTGATGCTGTGAAACTGGGAGAGATTTTGGACATACCCTCTAAAGGGTTTGATGACTATACTAGGCAAAGGTGGCCATGCCTGTACTCCCTCCCCACTTCCCTTGAAATTACCAAAAGGTTCTGTGATTCAGAGAATGTGAATGAAGCCAGAGCTGTGCAGAAAAGTGAGATGAGGCCTCAGCACAAGGTAGTGTTTGAGTTTGTCAACAAGTGCTTATTGCCAAGACAGGAGAGAAGGCACACTGCCAACTACATGGATCTGGTTCTTATGGAATGCCTGGAGAGAGAAAAGCAAATCAACTGGCCTACCCTCATAGTAAAACTACTAGACAGGGTCATAAATGGTTCCAAGGCTCATGCTACCCCATATGGCTTCATACTAACCACAGTTCTGGATAGGCTCAATGTGCCTCTGAAGAAATGGGAAATGGCCTTGAGCAAAGAATACTTTAGCATCAAAACTCTTCTTACTTGTGACTATCCAGTCACTGCCATCCCAGTTGAACCTAGTTCATCCTTGAGGACACCCATCAACAACAAGGTTAGGACTTTGGTTTAGGAATGTGCAACTAAGGATGCTGAAATTGCTAGGCTCAAGGCTCGTGTGGTTGAAGTGGAAGCTGAGAGGGATGGTCTCAGAATTGAGCTTGTAAAAGAAAAGGAGAAAAATGGTGGAATTCTTCAGAACATCCTGAATCTTCTCCAAACTCAACCCTCCAGTTCCTCCAAGCCTTAGGACCCCTAGTTTCTGTCTCCTGAACTAGTTCTAGTACCCCCCCCCCCAATGACCCAGATTAGGGATTTTTCTGTTTTTTTGCTCATGGTTTGGATTTTTTCTTTCTTTTTGTGGATTGTTAGTGGCAGCATATCTCTCTTAATGACAACTGCTATTTTCTCTTGTTCAGTGATTATTCTATCCTTGATAGTTTAAATATGTTTGTTTGATTACTGATGATTGCACCATGATTGCACTTGCAGTTTTCCCAGTGGCCATGAGTACTTATTAAAATTTGGAATTCACACTGTGTATGCAACTTTTCGATGATGCCAAAAGGGGAAATAGATATTGCGCTTTACACATTATTCTAAAATAAGTGATATTTATAACCTAATTAACCTGGTCCTTGATGAAAAGAAAATTTTCTAAGTTTAATGTTGATGGTTAAGCTGAGTTCTTACAGGTTTTTTGATTAGTAAAAAGCACAGAGTTTGTCATCAACAAAAAGGGGGAATTGGTTGTCCCAAGAACAGGTGAAGTTTTGAAGAATGACAAATGAACTCAGTCATGGACCAGGTCCATCTTGTGAAGCACTGTCATGATCAACCTACATATGTGAGATGCACGTGAAGGAGATAAGTCCTACTGATCAAGCAGCAATATCTCCTGATCTGATCAAAAAAGTTGCATATTAGATAAGGGGAGAAAGTCTCCTTATATGAAGAGAACACAATTCGGATAAAGAGAGTGTTAGAGTTTGATATCTTCAAGGACTCAACTACGATAGAAGATAAGAAATTGAGTCCCAATCAAACTCTGATTTCTAACCTATTAAATGATAGTGATTGTTCTCTTTTACAGGTTTTGCACAAATGCAGAAGTTAAACTAAATTGAAAGCAAAAGAGCAAGGCGATTTTGCAAGCAATTTATGTGAGATTTGAGTGTGCACTCCTGAAGCTACTTGAACGAGATAGAAGAACCAGTTCCATTATGTTTTTTCTTATTCTAGTTCAATTGAAGTAGGTGGTTTAAAGTTGTACCTTTCAGCTTTCATAGAAGCAATTGTATTAGGTACTTTGAGTGTTCAAGTTATAAGCTAACTTAAAGTTGTCGCAACAGTTGAGGTTGTGTGCTACAAGGGATTAGAGTTAATCCTTAGGTTTACAAAGAGTTTTTGTAAATGCTATTTTGGCTTAGTGATTTTAGTGGAAGTTTGGGAAAATCCTACTAAGTAGTAGGTCATGGTTTTTTCATATTTTGAGCCAGGTGTTTTCCACGTAAAAGTATCTGTGTTCTTTATTTTATGTACTTTTTATTCCTCGAATAGTAGTAGTTAGAACACCTAGAAGAACCAGTTTCTTCTAGAGTGAAAATTGGATACCACACAAATCACCCCCCCTCTTGTGTGATATTGACGTTTAGAACATCAACTATGACCGAGAACAAGTCATTGTGGCGGTAACTCTACCTAGAAGATTGGAGATACCAAGATCTAGGTTCAAGGAGATCAAATGAAGTCATTAATGATGATTCAGCATTATCAACTAAAATTTTGGTCCATTCTCGTGATGAGACATTGCTCAGTACCAAGGATAATTCATAAGGCTTTTTAATAATTTCTAAATTTGATACGGGGTATATCAAATAGTGTATCTACGGGATGACACATTTAGGAATCACCTATGTAAGTGTGAAGTGTTAGCCGCTTCAAGGAGAATTTTGTAAGGCCAGTTCTCTACGCACTTACGAAATCAGACGGTGTTCATGGCTGAAATGAACACAACAATAAGAACCAAAGACAGTTAAGGGTTGGTTGTGTGACTTATGGTTGTCTAGGTATACACCAAAGTTCGACGGTTCAAAGATATCAAATCTACCGATTAACCAAATATATCCGACATAAGTTCAGTACGAAAACTTCAAAAGGAACCTACTTATCCAGATGCAATTAATCCTTGCTTGCTAATCACACAGTGTTTTATGCATATTTCTGTGATATACCCATTTCCCATTCATGTGGGGGATTGTTGGGTTTTAAGCATTAATATGGCTTAAAAAGGGTGAATGGGAAATGGAGGGAAATGAAAATTTAAGTTTCCCCCCTGACAAAGGGACATTGTCCCATATTGGAAAAAAATGAGATTTTTATGGATATATAAGCAATTGCTCTTCTTCTAGCTCTTAAAGAGTTGAGAAGAAGGCAAGTCTCTCGCCGTCGTCGTCGTTGCTCGCTCGGCTTCGGCTTATTTGAATTTGGTCAAATGATCGATTGATTGATTAATTTTTTGGACCAAATTTATTTGTTAATAGTACAATATTAATAGAAATATTATTAAATATCCGTTTTAATAACAGAATATTAATATTAAATCCAACGGTCCATTATCAGTTTTCCATTTTTCAGTTTTGTAACTAAAATTTACCTACCTCTTGAATTCCCGGTTTATTATTGCATAAATTAGACATTTATGTTTTGGCATTTATGCTATGGCCATTTTGCATAAACAGTCAATCTGAAGAGTTGCACCTTTTCAGTTTCCAGCCCAACTTTGGCTATAAATACAAGTCCATTCTCTTAGAATTTTCATACAATTTTTTGAGTTTCTCCCCCTGTTTTGACTTCAAAGAAAGTAAAAGTAAGTGTGATTTGCTACCGAACTTTGTGTTCACTGAAACACTGGGGTATGAAGTACCAATGTGTAATTTGTTCTATTCTTGGAGGAAATAATCCATAACCTTGGGTACTAGGAGGGGATTAAATTCCTTAAGGAAACACTGTGAATTCAGTGGGCTCAGAATAACTTCTATTTCGTTTATATTTTTGTTTATGTTATTTTATTTTCTCCAGAATTATTTTACAAATACAGTTTACTAACATGAGTAGCAAAATTGAGTACTACTAATAATTAATGATGATGTTGGTTTCGAATTGTTAAGAGAATATTAATTGCTCCTTCCGACCAAGTTTACTTGTCCACTATACTAAAAGTAGATTTTCACTTTTATTTGTCCAATTTGAAAAACTAATGAATAATTTTTTATTTTATACCTGTTTTACCCTTATCATTTCCCAATATTTTGGATTCATAATAGTCAAAGTTAGTTTCAATAATAATAATTAGGGGTGATATAATAAAATTGTTATGTTATTTATTAAATCTTAAGAAGTGTGCCCAATTAATAGTGGACAAATAAACTTGAACAGAAGTAGTACTATCTTTCTTTTCTTCTTCTTTTTATTTGAACCCAATATGGCTTTTTTGAAGAAAAAAAGAACACAAGTATAGCATTCCAAACACAACTATGGTAGTATAGTTGTTGATCTTTGCACTTTTACCAATTCCGTTCAAGAAAAAATCATATAAAAGAAATCCCTTTTTATGATGAATGATAATGTAATTTGTAGTAATTAAAAAGAACAAGTTGGACATAGGCATTTATCTACTTTCAGATGAATTTTCTTTCTTATTTTGCATCTATCTAAATAATAAAACTGAAAGTAAATTTTGATTCCCGTATAAACATTCACCAGTATATATTAGCTAGGATGACATAGGTATCACGTGTGTGTGGACGTGTATTAAGTTAAATATATACTTGTGATCACTCACCTAACATGGATCCTTTTTTATAGTAGACCAAAATGGATTAATCATGTAACGACCCGACCGGTCGTTTTGAATACTATAACCTTATTCTTCCATTTACTTTTTATTCTATGTTCAATTATTGTTATGTGATTTGCCGGGGTGATCGGTTTGGTCCTGGCAATGTTTCAGAATGAGTTGAGACACTTATTAGTCTCAAAGTTGTAAGCTTAAGTTGAGAAGGTTGACCGGATATTGACTTATCCGTAAACGACCCCGGAATAGAGTTTTGATGATTCCAATAGCTCTGTATGGTAATTTTGGACTTAGGACTGTGTCCGAATATTTATTTAAAAGTCCGTAGTTGAATTTGGCTTGAAACAACGAAAGTTGGAATTAGAAATTTTGGATATTTAGAAGTTTGACTGAGAGTTGACTTTGTGGTTATCGGGCTCGGGTTCTAGTTCCGAAAAATTTAATAGGTCTATTATGTCATTTATGACTTGTGTGCAAAATTTGAGGTCAATCGGAATTGATTTGATAGGTTTCGGCATCCAACGTTGAAATTGAAATTCGTTAGTTATTATTAGGCTTGAATTGGGGTGTGATTCATATTTTTAGTGCTGTTTAATGTGATTTAAGGCCTCGACTAAGTTCGTAGGATGTTTTAGCACTTGTTATTATATTTAGTTGAGGTCCCGAGGGCCTCGGGTGAATTCTGGATGGTTAACAGATCAAAAATTCGACTTGAAGCATTGCTAGAACTTCTGCCTACTGGTGTGATCGCAGCTGCGAAGCTTTTGATTGCAGGTGCGCAGCCGCATGTGCGCACAAGCCATCGCAGAAGCGGCCAGGAGTGGAACTGGGCAATGCACGTAGGTGCGAAGAATTTGCCCGCACCTGCGAGGTCGCAGGTCCAAAGGGAAGGGCGTAGAAGCAGGAAATTGGAATGGGATTTGGCTTCGCAAAAGCGAAGGAAATCTCGCAAGTGCGACTCTGCAGAAGCGGATTTTGTTCCGCAGAAGCGAAGGAGCTAAGCCTCAGTGAGTTCCACGGGTGCAGAAGAATTGACCGCAGAAGCGGTCTCGTGGAAGTGATGTTGATACCTAATTTTTCTTCGTATATTTTTTAAATACATATGTATACTTTCAAATAGCACTTATGCAGTTATAAGCATGCATAAGCTTTTTTATAATTTTTTTTATAATTTTAAAAGCTCCAAATCAATTTATTTCTCCTCTTTTATTTATAAAGTATCCAATAATTATCCTTCAAATTACTTTTGTGATGATATCATTTAAATTCTTTATTTATGCCATAATTGTTTAAATATTTTTGGTGTATTTTTTATAATTACATTTACATTTTTAGGCTAAATTGCATATCTTTACAATAATAGCTCGTGTTAACCTATAATTACATTATTCATGTATTAAATGGTCTTTTCTATTTTTAGTATATTAAATAACTATTTTTAAATTATTTTATTGTACAAAGATATTTTTGATGCTCATTTATTATTTTTATAAATTATTTAGTTATTAAAATTGGCTATTTAAAATCTGGCCCTATTTTTATTCAATTCTGATCCTAATACCCAGCCCAATTTTAAAACCTAGCCTATTAACTAGTCCCAAATTCCTTATAACCTAGCCTAGGCCCAATACCCCACCTGCACCAACCCGATACCCGGCCAAATCCCGGCCGTTGATTATTTTGATCAATGGTCCAGGGTCCCACTTTCCAAAATTAAACCAAACGACCCCCAAACCCTAGTCATTTCTCACATACGTCCGCCCTTGAATCCCCTCCTCTCTGGTTCTCTCTGAAACCTAACCCTAATCTCAAATCGCCGTCACCTAAAACCAAGACCTAATCTTTTAATCCATGTCCGATCTATGGCATCCTATGGCTGTACGAAGCCTCTACTTCTCTCTTATCCCCTTGGTTGTTCGATTATGTGATTTTGTGGAAGGAACTCGAAGAGATCTGGTCCAGATCTCGTTCAAAGCTCTTCAAAGGTTCGTCCATGGTTTGTGAGTGATTCCTACTGAAATCCCATGGTTCAAATCTCTGGTTCAAACCAGGTTTTCTTTACCCCTCCCTTTTCTCCTCAAAATCCTAATCTTTGGACATGAATCCGTCCGATCTTTGTAGATTTGGAAGGTTTTTGAGTTTGTCCATGGCTTTGCTTTAAAGATATCTTGTTTCTTTACTGTCAACCGATTTTAACACTATATCTTGGTTTCTTTGCTATCTACTGTTTGAATCTCTGCATACTTGAAAATGTTTTCGAGTTCCTCTGGTTTTTCTTTATGTTTTTCTTATTTCTCTACTACTGACCGATTTTAAGCACTATAATACTTCAAGTTTTTATCTCCTATTATTAAGGTTTCCCGAAATTTTCTTTCTCAAAAATGTTTAAAGATTTTTGAGTGTTTAATCTTCTGTTTCTTGGTGTTTTGACCATTTTCATGAAGATTGCTTTAACCCTAATTTGTTTATGCTAAAAGCCCTAATTTTTCGACATTATTGTTTGGATTTTGAGTTTGTCTAGATTACTTGGGTACTGATTTTGTCTTATGGTTTGATTTCTGTGATTCTTCTTAGCCTAATTCGATGTCTTTTGATCCTAATGTGCCTCTACTGATGTTCTTGGTTCGACTCTTCTACTGATTTTATTGTTTATGTTCATTTTTTTACCTATTCATGGTAAAGCTATACTTTTTTCCTTAAATCAGTGATTGACTTGGATTCTTGATTTATCTGTTTGCTTTGTTAAGATCTATTCCTGACTATTTCCTTATTTGCAATCCTGAGCCGCTTTCTTACCTTGTTTTATTAATTGTGATATTTATTGATTCTTTACTAATCATTTCCTTAATTAAAATTCTGTCTATTTACCCATAATTACTCGTTTGATTTGCTTTCCTTAAATGTGTTCTGCCTTTCCCATTGGTTGATTCCCTTTACCTTATTTTCCTTGTTCTTAACTGCCATATATGCTCCTTTTACTCCTCACTTCTAGACAAACAATAGTTCACCTACACTCTCAAAAGCTCTTTACATTCTTTTGTTACTTGTAATTCTTACTAATCCAGCCGGCTATAAGCCAAGGCTGGCTACTTGCACCATCTCTGCTCTATACTCTGATATTCTCTCCTTAAATGGTATGTCCTGATTCAATTCACATTCCAAAACTATATGTTTCCTGGTTACTGTAGTTCATTAGTTGTGATTTCCAGTTCTATTTGCTACTCTAGCCAATGTTCAGTCAGCATGCCTATATTACTGTATCACACAACATGTTTAAATTTGTTCTGTTAAAAGCTATAACTGGTATATTGTTTAGCATGCCAATACTGCTTTAGATAACTTGTTCACTAGTATGTCTAAACTGCATTGTGTGTTTACTGTCTCACCCAGCATGTCTAAGGCTAACTTTCTCTACTTCACCAATGAGATCATGTTTGTGTCTAAGACCTGTGTGTTCTCAACATATCTTTGTAACTAATTTGCCTTCTTGAGGAATCTGTGTATTTGTTTACCATCACTAACGTGCATTCTAGGTGTCCCCTTACCCCTTTCCCTTGTTTGAAGTCTGTTCTGAAATTGTGTGTTCTGTGACTTGTTCTCTGATTCCAACATGTTCATGTTTTCTCAAACTGTTTTCACTCAAACCAGTATAGGTTTTCAGAAAACGTTTTTCATTCCTAAGACCTTATACTATTTACCAAACTCTTTCAAATCATTATGCACTCTCATCTTACTCTTAGATTGCTAAGTTTTTCCCCTCTGATATGTGTACTACTTTGAGACCCTTGAGATTTCTCTGAACTCTAGCATATCAGGGCTAGCACTTTCACACTGCACATAATCAATCTTTGTTTGAGGAAAGTCTGGGTCTGAGCACTGCCCGGGATCCTTGAGGTCCTTAGGGAACTCTGACATACCTAGACATGAATTGGGCTATGGCACTTTGGGTGTTTGAGATAAGTAAAGACTTGGTACACTGTTTTGGGCCTGCTTCAGGCTCCCTATGGATTAGTTTCTGTTCTATTTCATGTAATTTTTTATTTAATTTTTGGTTTGTAATAATAATTGTAAGTAAACATTGGGGTGATTAGTGGAACAGGGCAGGTAGTTGTATATTGTGGGTAACTTGGGTAGATAACATGTCTATAGGGTCTATTTTGGTTGAAATATGATCTGTTAGATGACATGCCTATAGGATCTGTTTTGGTTTAAAATAAATTCTGCATGTTTTACTTTCAAACAATTAGAAGCCATGCCTATAGGATATAATAAGCTTTTAATAATTAGATACCATGCATATAGTCGTTAAAATTAGTTTTAATAGAAATCATGCTTATAGGAGTTTCACTTTGATCAAATGAATGTTGTTTGTTTCACCTTATGCTCAATTAGAAATCATGTCTATAGGACTTAAAACCAGTTTAATTCATGTGTATTTATTCTGAATTGGTTTAACTAACTAATTTGCTCACTTCCATAATAAGTTTCAACGCTGCCTTAAATAATATTGCTAGAAAGCATGCCTATAGGATTCAAACTGCCATCTAAAATTGTTTACTGCATTCTTAATTAATATAGATATCATGCTCTTTGGACAACACTGTTATATGCCTAGGCAAGCCTATAGGGCAATTAAAATCCTGCAACTATAAAACTGCGCTTTGTTATTTGAGACTGCTCACATTCAACACGTATAAAACCAGTAGGCAAGCTAAATAGGTCTTTGGACACTTTGGTTCTAATTCAGTACTATGTGATCTCTGCTCACCTAGATATCATGTTTTAGGATTTTCTCTTAAATACTTGAAGCTATTGTTTAAAACGTGCACTTACTTGTTCTGCTTGTGGAGGTAAAATGTGAGCCTTTGATTGTTACCCTTTAAATGCAGTCCTAATTGTTTTTGACTGATGCCTAGACTTTTATCCCTTTAAAAACCTTAGGATGGTCTATAACCACCCAAGTTAGAGGTCCTAAATAGCTCTAGGGCTGCAAGGAAGGGACAGGTAGTGCACGCATAGGGTATCTTTCGAGATTGCTAGAACGCTTTAGACTATAACCAAGGGGAGGAAATTAGGTAGTAAGGAATATGATGACTGCGCACTAATGTCACGTGTAGCTCCTCGTTGAGGAGTGTTTATCGGGCATTGCGTGGGTATGATCATATAGGCTAACCAACCTAGGACCCCTCTTTCCCAACTCCCGTTGTTTAAATAAAATTTACTTTTTTTATTTATATAACTTGTTCAAAACTTTTCCTTGTTCCATTACTTGAATCATGCATGTGCTTAGAATGTCAAAACATGCCTCTACTTGAAAGTACATGTTAAAACAATTTATTTGCTAAAATTACTAATTCAGTTAGTTTATGTGCGGTCGGGACCCACCATTGTGGACCGCGAGGGGTGCCTAACAGCTTCCCCTCAAGGTTCTTTCGAGCCCTTAGCCTAAACCTATGGTAATGCAAACTAGTCCATGAGTTAATCACTCTAAGGTGCCCTAACGCACCATAATCCGTTAGGTGGCGAATCTTCAAATACCCAATTCCCAAAAGGAAACGAGTTATTCCCCCATGAATGTCGAAACCCGAACTTCCCCGTCAAAAAGGGAAAAAAGGGGGCGCGACAGCATGACGACTCTGTTGGGTATTTTTTTAGGCTCTTACCATAACGAACTTATCTTTTGTGAATTAGTCCAAGCATGTTTTATTCCGTGTGCCCTTTCCCCTTATCTGAATTTAACTGCTTTCAAGCATTTATGATTTCTTTATTTCTTCTGAAACTAACTTGTCTCCTTGTTTTCTTTTTCCATAACTGTCTTTCAATTATTTAAATACTGCATTTATTATTTTCTTACGTGCAAATACTTAACAACATGCTCTTTATTGCTGCATAAATCATGCTCAACATCATATTCCACTCGTGCGTATTAAATCCTATAACAACGCTTGATGAGTGGTTGCGCTCTTCCAATTTATTACCCTTAAATTCGGAAAGACTTATTTGCAATAAAACTAGTCGATCAGCGGTGCAGTCAACGGCTCCATGCCTTTCCCCCTCAAGTTGTCCGCTTGAGGGTACCAGTCTAGACCCACATAGTAACCTTATTCTGATTGAAATTGTGCATGCATCATGGTCAAATCTAGTTGGATTAATATGTTGTCCACATAATGATCCTTTAAGATAAGCCTTATCCAAAAGTCCACTGGGGTTTCCATAATCCCAATGGACACAACCACGTTCTGTGCATTAATTTGGAGAACTAAATGCCAATATGCTAATCATAAATGTATAAATAGTCGAGTCTGGTGTGGGAAAATGGCCTAACCATTTTTGTTTTGCAGAAAATGAGGCATAAGGTACCTAGATTCGGCATGGTTAGCAACATTCCACCATTGCTGCTAGATTTGTGGGAGGACCTTTCCTCAAGTGACAAGAAACATGTAAGAAAGTCCTTGGGAACTTGCCTTCCCTGCTAGACATTTAGCCAAACAATAGGCTGATCGAGGCTGCCACTTTATTCTGGGACAGTGAAAGGTCTGTGTTCCGTTTCGGCGACATAGAAATGACTCCGCTCCTAGAGGAAATTGGGGGACATGCGGGATTGACTTGGTATAGCCCTAGGTTGTTGGTACCAGAGAACCGTACTGGTAAGGTATTCCTAAAGATGATGGGGCTGAAGAAAAATGTTGACTTGGGTTGCCTGGAGAAGTCCTACATACCCTTCGAATACATGTACAAGAGATATTGCCATAGCAAGTCCTACCGTACCTTCCACGATGATCTCTCTATCACTTCTCTGGGACACATCTACCACAAAGTGTTCGTGTTCATCGTATGCTTCTTGAGCTTGATAGTATTCCCAATAAAAATGGAAAGAATCCACACTAGGTTGGCCATGGTCGCCAAGACTCTGATGGAAGGGATCAATGGACAAACATACACTATAGTCCCCATGATCATAGCCGACATCTATAGGGCTCTGGAGCATTGTCAAAGAAGGGTCAAACATTTCGAGGTTGTAACTTGTTGTTGCAGTTGTGGTTATTAGAACATCTTCAAAAGGGTCACTACCGCCAAGAATTTCCGCGAAGGGCTTGGAATGACCATATAGCCTTCCATCACCCCAAGCATATGACTCATTCCAGACAAGTTTGCTCAGCCGGAAAGTGCCAAAGAGTGGGTAGAGTTCTTCGACAATCTGATTGAGGAGCAAGTGAACTGGATGTTTGAATGGTTCCCAACAGACGAATTCATCATCAGATCCAGGGATGCTCTACACTTGTACTGATTGGGTTAAGAGGGATATACCCTTATGTCCCTATCTGAGTCATGAGGCAAGCAGGCAGGAAACATGTTGTACCCAGGATTGCCAAAATGAGCCATTTCAGAGCAGACTTTCAGGATGATGATGTCCCTTACAAGTGCCAAGCTCAGCACATATGGCACTGCAAGATCATTGTGGAAAGAACACTATTGAGCCAAACAGGTATCATGCGGGGTGTGAACCTCTCTACCCAGCATGGTTAGAGGACAATCTGAAGGGGATGGTGATTCCAGGAACTGGTCGAGGGAATAGGATCATATACGAAGAAGCTGAGGCTCGAGTCAAATACAACAGGCTACGCAAGAGGATCCACGACTCTGATAATGAGCACTGGTAAATACACGAGAAAAGCATGAGATTAATCGATGAGTGGAAAGAGATGGCTATCACTTCCAACAGAAAGTTGGAATATCTGGAGCGAGGATTAGTGGAGCTGGAGGGTAAAGTCATAAAGAGGATTGAGGATTGAGGATTGCCAGAATGCTGAAGGAAGTGAAGGAGGACATCTGGCCAGAGCCTACCTGTTGTTGGGTCTGAGCGAGCTGGGGAACCTGTATAATGGAGTCAAGAAGATTGAACCTGGGAAGGTCCTTCTGGGACCAAGTAGGCTAGATTTATTTGCTTTCCTAAATATAATAAGGCTAAGTGCTAGTAGTGACTTACTTTTCTATTATCTTAGTGTCGTTTTGGGATTCGTCTATTTTTACATTATGAAATAAAGTATTTACTGGAGTCTAAAGTTCTCCAAATCTACTTGTCGCTAGGCCTACCTTGGACACAACGAGGCTCCCAAATTAGTACATGAATTTACATTCCCACAATATGTGTTTAAATACTGCAAACATTTCAGAATCCTCACTGTCTTCTCTACCTTTTTGTTTTTTTTCTTTATTCTTTATTTCCATCCCCCAAGGTTGGTTCGCTCATACTGGCATCGTCAGCATATCACACCAGATCTAGAGTCCCTCCACCTCCTCCTCCTCCTCCAAGCAACATAAAAGGCAAAGGAAAAGCAAAAATGGACGATTTAAGTGGTATTCGAAAGGATAATGCTGAGAACGCAGAAGCTTCAGATGGTCGGAGTACTCCGGCACTAAATGATCTAGTCTTGAGGTTAGAACAGAAGATATTAGAGCTAAAGCGAGATCTTGAGCAGGTACGCAACTTGGCAAATTTTTCACTCACCCTAAATGTCCTCGACATCAACCAACAAACACAAAGAACCCAGCATCTCCCCAAAACATACCAAATCAACACCCGCAAAACCCTTCTGCACCATATCAATACGCAACCCCACCCCAAATCTCAATCCCTTAACAATACCAACTCTGACACAACATCACCATCAACTAATTCAGTACCCACCAACCACTATTTACCCTATATACGTAGAAACTGTACCTCACTCTATCCAACCAATCTCCTATATATCGGAATCCGCTAAGAAGGACCTGCTCATTAAAAACATGGCTGAAGAACTTAAGAAGTTGACAAGTCGGGTTCAGGGTGTCGAAGGAGACAAAAGAATAGAAGGGTTGAACTACGAAAACCTATGCATACCATCAGATGTAGAACAACTAGAGGGGTACAAACCTCCTAAGTTCGAGATGTTTGACGGTACAGGTGATCCCAGGGTTCATTTGAGGACCTATTGTGACAAGCTTGTCGGGGTCGGAAAGGATGAAAAGATTCGGATGAAACTCTTTATGAGGAGCCTTACTGGAGATGCTCTATCCTGGTATATCAGCTAGGATCCCAAGAAGTGGTCCAATTGTGTGAGTATGGAATTCGATTTCATGGACCGATTCAGGTTCAACATAGAGAATGCACTAGATGTTTTCTACATCCAGAATCTTAAGAAGAAACTCACCGAAACCTTCCGCTAGTATGCTACTCGTTGGAGGTCAGAAGCGGTCAAGGTTAGGCCATCTTTGGACGAGGAACATATGAACAAATTCTTCGTTAGAGCACAAGATCCGCAGTACTATGAATGATTGATGGTTATTGAAAACCATAAGTTCTCTGATATCACTAAGCTTGGGGAAAGAATTGAGGAAGGCATCAAAAGTGGGATGGTAATGAATTTTGAGGCATTATAGGCCACAAACAAGGCGCTACAATCGGGCGACATATCAAAGATGAGAGACGTTGGGGCAGTAATGGTGGCCCAGGGCCCAAAATCTCCATTTACCTATCAAATACCTCCACCCACATATCAAACACCTTCTCCCACATACCAAGCATCACCACCTACATATCAGCCTTCATCTCGTAGATATTCCCAACCAGCCACTATCCATCACACCTATAACTCCCAACCATCCCATTTCCAATCACCTCCAACTCGCCAAAACTTTCTAAGACCAAGACCCAATTTCGACTGCAAGCACCCAAACAATACACTGCCACTGCTAAACCCATTGACCAACTATATGAAAGGTTAAAAGCCGCTGGTTATGTCACTCTAATTCCTGCTGTGGAATTAGAGAATCCATCCCAATGGGTCAATCCGAACAAAACTTGTGTGTACCACTCCGGTATGAAGGGGCACACCACTGATGAGTGCCGAACATTGAAGGATAAGATCTAGACACTAATTGACAACAAGGTCATACAGTCAAAGGAAGTTGCACCCAATGTCTGCAACAACCCCCTCCCTGATCATAGAGGTGGTGCGGTACATGTGATATAGACGAACGAAGAATGGGACCCTAAGGGGTGGATTGGGCTTATTCAAGAAGGTGATGACTTTAAAG